>NC_050446.1:124189749-124885873 GCF_903995425.1 Onychomys torridus
GGAGCCCAGAAACTCCCAGCGTGCTACAATTTAATCCTGTGCTTGCGGCGGTGCGGTCACAGGCATAACCTTTAGAGTGGGACAGAACTGGAAATGTGTGAGGGGCCTGGCCCCTCCCTTCCCACTGTCATGCCGTGAGGTCAATGGCTTTCTCTGCCACTACTTCTGCCAGGATGTATCATCGCAGTTCTAAAAACAACAGAGGCCTTCAACCAAGGACTGAAAATCTCCAGAACTGAGGCCTACATAACTCTTTTTTTCCCTTAGAAGTTGATTGTTCCTAGGGGTTTGCTGCAATGTTTCAGGAAGCTTCCAGATAGGCTTAGAAAGTGTGGATGTATGAATACAATTCCACAACAAGATCCACAGGAGGGCATAGGTAATGCAGAGCTAAGGGGAGGGAATCTTGTCTCAGGAGCCTCATGAGTAAGTGGCATGGTCCGAGAAGTGTCTGTGTGTGAACAGGTGCTGGAGGGGATGACCTTCCCTGTGGCCTATTGAAGCTGGAAAGATGCAATGCAAGGGGAAGACATAGATAACACAGAGAGACACTCCTAAAGTGTGACACCCGAAAGCACTCTTGGTGAGTCTCTGTCACCCTCAATCACCTTGGAGTGTGATGGACTCAGATTCTTCAGATCATACTAGGACTTTGAGCTCTCTGCCCTCAGCAAGCACACAATAGCTGCCCAGTTCACATTTGTTGACTTGGATAGATGAATGGATGTATGAGTGGATGATAGATGGATGGATGGATGGATGCATGCATGCATGCATGCATGCATGGATGCATGGATGCATGGATGGATGGATGCGTGGATGGATGCATGGATGAATGGATGCATGCATGCATGCATGCATGGATGCATTGATGGATGGATGGATGGATGCGTGGATGGATGCATGGATGAATAATGGACAGATGACTGGATAGGTAGATGGATGGATGGGTGGGTGGATAATGGATGGATGGATGGATGGATGGATGGATGGATGGATGGATGGAAGGATGGATGGATAAGTGGATAATGGATGGATGGATGGATGAGTGGATAATGTATGGATGGATAGATGGTTGGGTGATGGATGAGTGGATGGATAGATAATGGATAGATGGATGGGTGGTAAGTAGACAGATGAGCAGATAGATGAAGAAAGACAGAAAAGGTGGGAACTAATCTTGTTCATTAACACACATATAACACAAAAAAGAATCCCAGAATCATAAAAATGCCTGGCATCATGTTTCTTGTGCTTGTAATTCAAACACTGGGGAGGCAGAGAAGGATGGGTCCCTGATGCTTGCTGCTCAGCCACTCCAACCTAACTGAGCCAGCTCCAGGCCAATGATAGACCCTGTCTCAAAACAAGGTCAGACCTGTACAGATGGTTCAGTAAGTAAAGTGCATGACACAAAAGCATGAGGACCCAAGTTCAGATCCCCAGAAGACATGTGAGAGCCAGGACTGGTGGCCTGGCATCATAGTCCCAGAACTGAGGGGGCCAAGACAAGCAGATCTCTGGAACTGAGAAAGAACTGTTGGTTCCTGGCTTCTACATACACAGGCATGCGTGTGCATTCACACACACACACACACACACACACACACACACACAGCAGGAACGATGAACAAACAGCAAAATTCTATAAAGGCCGTTTGCAGAGCAGGGAGGGAGCGGGGCTGAGGGAGAGGAAGACAGAGGGCCATGAGACACAAAGAACCAGGGGGGCGCGGGAGGTCTGGGGGATGGGCAGTGAGGCACAAAGGCATCCGTGCGCGTTTGAGGAGCAATGGGTGGCATCCAGGTAGTGGGAGAAGCCAGGAAAAACTCTGGGGAGACCAAGAAGCCCCCAGGACATGGAGGTGTGGGGACTCAAGCTGCTGCCTCTTCTTCTCACAGCAACCCTGGGGTTCTGGAGACTTCTCCATTGCTGATAAGCTGATGGAGGCTCTTCTGGGCTCTGCACTGCCAGCTCCCACGCTTCCACCTCAGCTCTCGATGAAGATACCCTCTTCACATGTCCTTACTTTGAAGGGACAGCTGTGTGATGATGCTGGGCTCAGGCACAGTCACAGAGGCCCTCAGCCATACAGTCTAAGTTCTGGGGTTTTGTTTTGTTTTTAACAAATACAGTAGGTCCTGGTGGGTTTAAGAGATTATTTCTAAAGGGAGCATGAAGCAACAAAGAGAATGTACTATCAGAGAAGAGCAGGGAGTACAGATCCTTCTCTCTCTCTCTCTCTCTCTCTCTCTCTCTCTCTCTCTCTCTCTCTCTCTCGTGTGTGTGTGTGTGTGTGTGTGTGTGTGTGTGAGAGAGAGAGAGAGAGAGAGAGAGAGAGAGAGAGAGAGAGAGAGAGAGAGAGAGAGAGACTCTTACATACAGAGTTAGGGCTCGACCAGGAGAAAGGTGCCCCCACACACCCTGCTCCCAGGGAAGTGTTTGCTGTGCCCGTGGGGCCCTAAGAGGGGGTGGGAGAGGAAGAAGCAGACCATCTCCTCTGCTGAGGTATGGGGCTGAGGGATTAGGGCACTGCAAAGGGACTCCTCTTGTGCGGCTGTCCCTGGGATTCTGGTATGGTCTAGGGAAGCCTTGGAATTAGAGAGGCAGCAGAAGCAGTAGGCAGGAGCCCAGATAGGACCCTGGGAGAAGACAGAGCCCCCAGTATCCAGGAGCCAATCTCTACAGGCTCATGAGACAGGGAGTTAGAAGAGAAATGGGCTGTCAGGTCAGTTTGTCAAGGAGTGTGCATGAGTGGCCCTGTCCAAATGCTCCATGGCTTAGGGCAGGCATTCAGAGTCAGAGGGGGAGGAAGTGACCAGTGACGGATATCCCTCCTTTGTGGATGAGTAAGAGCAAGAGCTGAAGAGACTGAGCATGTTCCCCTGGAGAGAGGACCCAAAGGGAGGCAGAGGATAGTGTGGGAGTGGGATGAGGATGCTCTGAGGACCCCCGAGGAACTAGTGAAAGTGACAGCAAGACTGTGGGAAAGCAGAGGGAAAGGGGAGGTTGCCCTCCTCCGTGAGTCTGGGAGGCTGTACTGACAGTCACCCAGAGCCAGGTGTGGCACTGGACTCATGGCGTCTGAGGTTATCGTGGGCATCTGAGGATCTTGAGGAGAGGCCACTGGTCCCTTGGGAGTGGATGCCAAAGAGGACTCAGAGAGGAAGAGACAGAGGGAGATGCATTCCCCTGCTGGGAGCATCCCTGTGAGGGAGCTGGGAGGAGGGCAGAGGGTCTGGAGAGGTATCCAGGATAGACAGCCCCTGGGCATGTAGACAAGCACAAATCAAGGAGCACATGGTGCCGTGCACCAGTGACAGAGTCCAGCCACTCTGGATATAGCAATAGCTGGTCTGTTTGCTCCCGGAGTCTGAGCTCCCGCAGAACATGGCCCAGGGCTTTGGGACCTGTGTCTTCAGCATTGTTCCAGTGGGTGATCACTTGTTGGATGAGTAGATGCGTAAATGATGGATGATGGGTGGGTGGTGGGTGGATGGATGAATGGTCCATATATCAAAACACTCACGGTTGGGCTCTGGCAAGGATTGATTGGAGTAGGGAGGGAGCCGCTGAGAGCCCCCTTGGAAGAGGATTTGACAAGAAGGGGGACAGATGGGTGGTGGGTGGTGGAGTAAATGGAGTCAGAGATGACTCGGGCTCGAAGCTGTGAAGTCCCAGGTGGTGGTGATGCTCCTCACTAATGAGAACTGGGTGGGAAACAAGAAATGGGTCCAGGGCGATAGGAAGGATATGCAGCTTGGAGTGTTGGCACCAGACCCCCACCCGCCATCCCATAGGTGGCAGGAGGGGGAGGAAGCATCAGGGTCTGGGGTACAGGGACAGCAGCATGCCCATTCACAGAACTTTGTGGACTCATCCAGGAGGCCAGTGAATGTGGAATAGGGAAAGAGCCAAGACAGGCATCCAAAGCCTGAGATGTGCGGCTGTGTAACGTAGTTAGGAAAAAAGAGAGAGGCTGGACAGACAGAGCCTGTAAGGTGGCCACAAGCATGGTACTTCAGAGGGTCACCCAGGCAGATAGATGAGGAGTCCCTGAGGGCAGGGGTAGAGCCCATTCATGACCAATGTGTGTGAATGTGTGTTCACACACACAGCAATAACTGGAAAGGTGGAAAACCTCATAAGCAGGCGAAAGAGAGAAGCTGAGGGGTGGTGGCTGTGAGTGCACATACCCTCCCACACACAGGGAGAGGGGACGACCCAGACTCAGAGAGCAACTGAGTCACACTTCTTAGGAGAGTAGAAGAGAACAGGGCTGAGTAAGGGCGCAGAGAAGTTCAGTGATGTGTGAATGAAAAAGCAAAGCCTTAATGAGAGAAGGAGTCCTCAGAGAGAGCACGCAGGAAGGTAGAGATGCAAACATGCCACACACACACACACACACACACACACACACACACACACACGCACGCACACGCACACAGGCTAGGGACAGGTTCAAAGGTGATGGGGAAAGATGAGGAACACACTGAGGAGAAGAAGGAAAGAGGAGCGCCCAGAGTCAGGTGAGCGCATGGGCTTGGGGGCTTCCAGAAGCTAAGAAATGGAACCAGGGGAGACGACATGGCCCTTGTTTCCAATGGTGAAAATGCAAGAGGCACCATATGTCCCTCCACAGGAAGAGAGCTGGAGCCCATGTTCCTCTCCTCTATAGTCCCATGCAACAGAAGAAAACATTTGGGTACCACTAGAGAAGGAGGGCCCCTGAAAGCTTTTCAGAACAAAAGCCTAGAAGGGACTCGTTTATACAGCCTGAGACAATTCCTTTTTTTTTTTTTTTAAATAAAATAAAATAAGAGACTGGACAGATGGCCTAGAGGTTAAGAGCACTTACTGTTCATTTGGAGGACCTGGGTTCGATTCTCAGCACTCACATTGGCCACTCACAACCATCTGTAACTTCAGTTCTCCAGCATCTGAAGCCTTCTTCTGACTTCCACGGCATCAGGCACACATGTGCTTCACAAAGATACATGCAGGCAAAACACTCATACACATAAAAGAAAAACAACTTTAAACTTAGAAATTAACAAAAACAAAACAAGAATTCTGACAAGACTACAATATTGCATCTTGTGTTCTCTGACGAGGTGTGTAGTTGCTCATTGATTGTTTCATATTTATCTTTTTTTCTCATGATCCAACCAAATTCATTTAATAGCATTAGAAGATTTTTTTCCCTCTAGACTCTCTAGAAGTTCCTCTGTGTGTACAATAATGTCACTTTCTAATAGAGACAGTTTCAGTTCATCTTTTCCAGTTTTTACACTCATTTATTTCTTTTTCCTGCCTTATTGAATGGGCTCAGATGTCCAGTGCGGTATTCAATAGGATCAGTGAAAGACACCATGTCTTCATTACTGATTTCAGAAGGAAAGCAGCTTTCCCCCCATTGGGTATGGTTTTACTGTTTTATAGTAATATGTTCATGTTACAGATTTTTTGTTTGTTTGGTTTGGATTGGTTTTTGTTGTTGTTGTTTTGGTTTGGATTTTTGGTGGTAGTAAGGATTGAACCCTAGTTTTTACACACATAGGTCATTGTGTGTGGTGACTTTTCAGTCCTGATATGGTAGTTTCCCATTGGAAAAGAGGACTGGATATTGTAGTAGGGGGTATGGAACAGCAGAAGAGATCAATTTTGTCTGCGACTTGAGGAGCTAATGTACTCATATATCACTGGTGAGACTAAGAAGTATTTTTTTTCCAAAGGAAATAATAACCAAGGTGCACCTGGCTGCTCTTGGGGGATGAGATGGGAATCCTGCTGTGGGAGTCACTGAAAATGACAGCATCCCTTCTCCTTGAAAGAGAAGATTAAGGAAGTGAAAAGAGGGCATGGTAGGCAACTGTGGGTCCAGCATGGGGCTCGTGGGAGTTGGTGGAGGGGTCTGCACGAGCAATGTGGTGGTTGGGAGGAGGGGAATGCTGAAATAAATGGCCTTCCTGCCCTACCCGCTCTGCACAGGAGGGAGGACAGGGGGAGGATGAGCCAAGATGGAGAACTCATCCATGAGTGAGAAAGACATAAGCAAGGTGCCTGATAAGAGGAGCCAGGAGAGAGGAAGAGGGCAGCATAGGCCAAGTGATGGGCCATGGAGATGGGGTGGTATAGAGGGAGAGACTGGAGAGAGATGCCGGAGGAAGGCTCGGTAGGTCATTGTAGTTCAATGAGGGGTAGACATGCAGACAGAGGAGGGTCTAGAGTCTCGGTTGATCCTATCTGCATGAATCTGTGATGTCACTGGGCATCATATGGGGCGGTAGAAGGGGCAGTGGGAGAGATTGCAGACCTTTGTGGAGAGCTTCCTGCAGGGCCAGGGGCCTCTGAATGCCCAGGATGAACAGCAGATACAGAAGAGAACATGAAAGGAGGGGATGAGAAAATGGCCCTGGGAGCTGGGGTTGGAGGCTCAGGGGGTAAAGAATTTGCATGCTGAGGTCCTGAGTTTCAGTCCCCAGAATCCACATTAAAAACAGAACAAACAATCAGACATGGTAGCACGAGCTAGCAATCCTGCCCCAAGGAGGTAGAGACAGGCAGAAGAAGGTGGTTGACACCTGAAATTGTCCTCTGGCTTCCACAAGCACATACAGACACATGTGTTTACACACAAACACACACCGCACACAAACAGAAGGGAGAGGAAGGAGGGAAGAAAGGAGGAAGGAGAAAAAGAAAAAGCGACCCTGGCCAAGAAGATGACTGTCACTCCCTCCCCCTTGCCACACAGTGTGACGCCTCATTTTGAAGTACTGTGACAATGGCCCCATTTTCCCCTGGACACCGGACTTCTGCAAGGTGTGGCTTCAGCCTTAAAAGCTGTGTCCTCAGAAGAAGACTGGGGAATGCTCGGTGCAGATTTGTAGGACAGGTGGCTGGAGGGAGGGAGGAGGGGTGGGTTGATGGATGGAGGGAGGGAGGGTTGGATGCAGTGGTCTGGACTTTGACTGTCTGGGCTTGGGATGAGTCGAGGCTGTGGAGACAGTGGGATGGGGCCCGAGCAGCTTTCTGAGAAAGGAGAACAGATGGGCTGTGGGTGACGGGGAATGACAGCTCAGAGATGACTTGGGGCTCCTGGCTCTGGACCCAGGCAGGCAATGACAGTGCGGAAATGATGTGATACGGTGAACTTGTCATCTGCTGAGGGGAGGGAAGGGGGGCTTGTGGTACCAAAGCCAGATGGGGATGGGCTTTGAATTTCCCACTCAGGAGCAAGATCTGGCCTGCGGCAGTGCCGGCATCAAGGATGGGATGTGGGCACAGAGTAGGAAAGACATGTAGTGAGGTCCCAAGTCATGAAAGCAGGTGAAAAAGGAGAGGAGGGAGGTGCTGTAGACAACACACTTGTGCACATGCGCACAGATACACAGGACTGGCCAGGTCCCGACACAAAGCAAGTGTTTAACCAACTTCTTGTGATTAACCAGGAAATAGATGGGCAAAGTGTGGTATTGTGTTCCCCCAAAATATTGTATGTTCCCCGAAATAAACTTATCTGGGGTCAGAGAACAGACAGCCACTAGAGACAGAGCCACAAATGGTGGCTAGAAAATGGGAAGAGTAAGCCATAGCAGAAGTTGGGCAGTGGTGGTGCACGCCTTTAATCCCAGCACTTGGGAGGCAGAGCCAGGTGGATCTCTGTGAGTTCAAGGCCACTTTAGAAACAGCTAAGCATGGTGACCCAGCCTTTAATCCCAGAAACCCAGCCTTTAGTCCCAGGGAGTGATGCAGAAAATAGAAAGATATACAAGACGTGAAAACCAGGCACCAGGGTTGGGGAAGCATTTAGTTAGTTAAGCATTTGGCTGGTTAAGCATTCAGGCTTTGGAGCAGCACAGTTCAGCTGAGAGCCATTGGGATGAGGACACAGAAGCTTCCAGCCTAAGGAAATAAGACCAGCTGAGGAACTGGCGAGGTGAGGTAGCTGTGGCTTGTTCTGTGTCTCTGATCTTCCAGCATTCACCCAATAACTGGCCTCAGGCTTGATTTTATTAATAACATTTAAGGTTCCTGCTACAGCACAGTATGAATGATGGGGACCCACAGACTAGGAGCCCCCAGCCCAAGCAGCAGTGGAAAGGAAGTGAGAGACTGACAGTTGTATAAAGAAAGATGAGAAAAGACAGAATGGGAGAGTCCCATGTGAAAGAGAGAGACTACCTTTGGAACAAGACAGAGGCAGTGGCAGTGAGGGAGGCAAGTGGGAACTCTGACCCGAGTGACTGCATGGGTGGGTGAATGGATGGATGGATGAGTGGACAGAAGACAATAGACAATGTGTGGATGTGGCTGCATGAATGGTAGATATAGGATGGGTGGATTAGTTAGTGGGTGAATGAGTATATTTATGGATGGGTAGATGGAAGGATAGGCGAATTAGGGGATGGAATAATCTGGAAATGAGGACAAAATCTGACAAGAAGCTAGTATGGGGACAACACCTGTAATCCTAATATTTGGGAGACTGAGGCAGGAAGGTTAGGTATTCAAAGCCATCCTTAGCTACACAGTGAGTGTGGGACCAGCCTGAGCTAGTGAGACCTCGTCTCAAAAAGCCAAAGTGAGCTGGGTGGAGATGACACACACCTTTGATCCCAGCACTGAGGAGGCAGAGACAGGCAGATCTCTGAGTTTGAGGCCAGCCTGGTCTACAGAGTGAGTTCCAGGGCAGCTAAGGCTACATAGAGAAGCCCTGTCTCAAAAAAAACAAAAAACAAAAAACAAAAAACAAAACAAAACAAAACAAAACAAACAAACAAAACCAAAAACCAAAAAACAAAAAACAAACAAAACAAAAACAAAGAAAAAGCCAGTGCAAAGTAAAAATTCTTATAGAAGCCTGAAATAGAAAACGCTCTTATACATCAGACACCAAACCATCTAGTATAACAAAATATCTCAAAGTGAAATAGTGGTGTAAAGCAACAGATGAATGACGGATGACAGAGTTAGACTGAAAGGCAAGGAGTCAAAAAGGAGAAGGCGTGTGCACCAAGGTGGGAGAGACAGGCACTGGTGGGTATACCCAGGCATACATGTGTCTTCACACACTCGTACACTCCTCAAGAGAGGGCCAGACCCAAAAGAGCTCGGCCAAGATTGGGATATGCACCAAGAGGAGTGGCCAACAAAGGGAGAAGGAAGGTGCCCCTGTGTTGAGTGGCAGGAGAAAAGAAGCCCCATGGACTTCTGGGAAGTCTTGTGACCTGGCAGAGTTGCAAGGCTAAGTCTCAAGGCAGTGTGGGGTGGCAGACAGGCTGGTGGGGCCACAACTCCGTGAATGGAAGGAAGATAAAGACATGGAAGTGGAGATGGGTGTGGGCCAGGTCACATCAGGTTTTGTAGGGAATGGCCCCAAATTTGGATTTTCAAGCATTAGGTGACATGATCTGATTGGTGAGACCCCTCTGGTTCTGGGTGGGAAATAAACTGGCAGCTGAAGTGGAAGCAGAAAAGCAGAGAGGAGGCTGGGCTGGTGTCCCCAAGCAACGATGGAGCTTGTGTGAGGAGGGGCAGCTGAGGAGAAGACATGGGTATGTGTGGGCTGCTTTGGCATCCGAGATGAGTGAACTCCAGTGTGTAAAACATAGGCACAAGTCATGAAGGAACATGGGACTCCAGGAAGACAGGGGCCTTGGAGTACTGTTGTCATTTCACTGATATGTTGATGGGGACAACTCAAAAGGGCTGGTTGCAGGGGAAGGGATGAGTTCGTCTTTGGACATGGCGACTTTGAGGTCTCTGTGGACACCAAAGCAGAGAAATTGATGGGAACAGAGTGTAGCATTCAGGGACAGGTTCACCAGCAAACAGGAGTGTGCCATATTAGTCCCTAAGGCAGTGGTTCTCATCCTGTGGGTCTCATCCTTTGGGTCTTGACCCCTTTGGGAGTTGCATATCAGATATTTACATCACAATTAATAACAGTAGCAAAATTGCAGTTATGAAGTAGCAGCAAAATAATTTTATGGTTGGGGGTGTCACCATAATATGAAGAACTGTATTAAAGAGTCACAGTGTTAGGAAGGTTGAGAACTACTGATCTAAGGGGAGGGTGCAGATAGGGGACTCATGAAGGAGACAGGCCAGAGGATTGTTATAAGTTCAAGACCAGCCTGGACTACATAGTAAATCCATCCTAGCCTGGTCTGTGTAGCAAGACCCTGTCTCAAAACTAAAGCAAAGAAGCTGGGGATGTAGCTCAATGGTTGAGTGCCTAGGCTGAATTCTGAGAGAGATGAGAATGTACAGGAGCCCAGAGGTTGGAGCTGCATCATGGTCCAGCAACAAAGCCAGAAGCGGACCCTTCAAAGATTTAGGATCACACGAGCTGAGTTTTTGAGATTGAGGAAGTCACAGGCCACATCCAACATCACTGCCAGGAGCCAGGACAAAGAAGATAAGAACTGAGAAACAGCCATTGAGCTTTACAGGGTGGAGGCCCCAGGCAGCCTTGCCAAAAGCAATGTCAGCAGCAAAGTGGGAGGAAAAGAGTCCAGGGGCTAAGGACAGAAGAGCTGGGGATGAAAGTTTTGCTGAGATTGAAGGTCTGCTGAGTCAGTGATCAAATGGCAGTAGCTGATTGCTGGGCGCCAGAGGCCAGCCGGAGCCGCGATTTCAGAGTAGCGCTTTGATTGTGTAGCAAGGTCAAAGTGATCCCAGTTAAGAGTGAGAGACAAGATGACTGTGCTTGGGAAGCACAGTCCAGGACGTGGGCTACACTGCCCACGCAGTGCTAGAGGTCACCCCAGGTAAGAGCAAACTTTGGTGACAGGAGCACCATGAGAGGTAGGCAGATGACCACACTGATGACAGGGACTACGGAGGGAAGAGGACCGTGTAGAGAAGGCGGGATTCAGAGAGTGATGCAGGTTACTGGGAAAGCTAAGGTGGGAAGATCCCATGTTCAGAGCCTTCGTGGGCTACAGTAAGTACCAGGCCAACCTGTGCAGCTTAGCAAGCCCATGTCTCAGAATGGAAAGAAGGAGGATGTAGAAGAGGAGGCTGGAAGTGCAGGTCAGGGGCGGAGCATGTGCAAGGCCTTGCGTTCAACATCCAGAACAACACTAATAAAAATAATGCTGTAGGATGCCCTCTCCATGATAGGCCACGTGGATCCCAGAAGGGAACATCAAATACCCAGTGTCTAAGGAAGTATGCAAAGAATGCTGATTCTGTAGTTCAGATCCCCAGCATCAAGAAAGGGCTGGAGATAAAACCGGTAGAGACAGAAGCGTTTGAGCAGTTACTGAAAGCATGAGCAGAGGAGGGGTGTGTGTGGAGAGGAACAGGGAGGGCTGGGAACATGGCACTGGGGATGAGGGACGGACTGTTGGAAGTGAACCCGTGTTGCCTGCTTGAGCAGTAGGGCCTCCAGGTTACTGGAGTGAGACAGGCCGGGGTGGGATAAAGCAAAGAGGATGGACACGGACGTCCGGGGCTCAGACCTCAGGGTTGGAGTCATCAATAAAAGGCTTGCGGGGGTTTGAGGATGGGACTGTAACTCATTTGGCAGAGCGCA
Organism: Onychomys torridus; assembly: GCF_903995425.1. Classification (NCBI taxonomy): domain Eukaryota; kingdom Metazoa; phylum Chordata; class Mammalia; order Rodentia; family Cricetidae; genus Onychomys; species Onychomys torridus. The sequence continues at coordinate 124,201,299 of NC_050446.1, forward strand.
GAGCCCTGGGTTCTATCTGCAGCAGCACATAAACTAGGTGTGTTGGTGCATGCCTGTAGTTCCAGCATGCAGGAGGCTGAGGCAGGAGGCTACGCAGTTCAAGGTTGTCCTTGAGTGAGTTCGAGACCCTGTCTCAGAAAACAAAGATGTTTGGGAGTGGGGTTCAAGTCACAAGACTGGGTGAACCAAGAGTCCAGAGGAAAGGACAGAGAGGGAGAGAGTCACAGCCAGGATTAGCAATGGCTTCTCACATTTCCACAGGCCTGAGAAAGGGATCCCTGCTTTCCTCCAGGGGTCACAGAAGGACATGAGGTCAGATGGAGAGGAGGTCTTGGATTTGAGAATAGTTTTGAAATGTTGCTGTGAAGGGGGTGGGAGGGATGGTGTAGTTGAGACCTGAGTTGGGATCTCCAGCACTCATGTCAAAAGGCAGACATGGAGGTACATGTCTGTAACCCCAGTTCTGAGGAGGCAGAGACAGGAAGACCCTGGGGGCTTGCTGGCCAGACAGCCTAACCAAATCCGCAAGTTCCAGGTTCAGTGAGGGACCCTATCTCAGAAAATAAGGCAGAGGGCTGGAGAGATGGCTCAGCAGCTAAGGGTACCCACTGCTCTTGCAGAGGAGCCAGGTTTGGTTCCCAGCACCCACAACCATCTATAACTCCAATTCCTGAAGGCTGAGTGAGATAAGTGAGTGCTGAGTTCAAGTTCAGTCTTGAATGTATACCATGATTTTGTCTCAAAAGATAAAATACAATACAAAATAAAAATGGGAAGGGCCAGAGAGACAGCTCATCAGATAAAGTCACTTGATGCCATGCTTGAGAACCCAAATTGGACCCCAGAAGCCATATGGTAGAAGGAGAGAACCAACCTACAAATTGTCCCCTGATCTCACATGCACTGTGTGCACTGTGGTACACTGATACCCATACCCATACACACACAAAATAAATGAATGAAAAAAATCTTTAACATAGACTGAAATGGCAACGTGGGTGCCACTGATGACCTTGACCTTCCCATCCTGGAAGAGGCTGGTGGAGGAGGGTGCAACTCTCTCTTGCAAAGCTTTTCTGAGAAGGAGAGAAAAGAGTTATCCTGGGAGAGCTGGAGTCAGGGGAAGGATGGTTTTCAAATATGGGAGAGCTAGGCCTGCAGCTGCAGAGATGGGAGAAATTGTTCAGAACGTAGCCCTCCTTCAAAAGGGATCAGGATTCCTGCTCTGAGAAAGGGTGGGTGAGGGTTCTGAGGAGAGAATGTCCCCAGGGTCATCCATTCATTGGCCAAGGAATCCTGGATAATACTACTACTTTAATCTCTGGTAACAGCCACGGGTTGTGCGCCCGACCCTGCCGTACAGTGCCTCTGTGTCTGACTAATCCCCGAGACATCTCAAGAGGAACATGTTGTCGCTGGTGTTTACAGAGAAGGGACTTAGGAAAGTAGCAGGTGTTTGAGCAAGACGTGGAGGGGCGAGGGTGGAGGTGGGGCCCAAGCAGGGGGCGCTGAGCGTCCCAGGGGGTGAGGTGGGCTAGAATCACAGCGAGTGGGGCAGATGGGTGGTGGGTGGTAGAAGCCCAAGGGGTCGAGGATGACTCCGGGCTCTGACTGCAGCCCCTGTGGGTGGTGAGAACAACAGTTGAGGAGGCATAGCGGCAGGTTTGCAGCCACTGTGAGAGAACCAGATGGAGCTGGCTTTGTTTCTTTGTCTTTGGGGGCTTCTGGGAAGGACTCGGGGGTTAGCACAGCACAGAGGGAGCATTTGCCCAGCAGGAAGGAACAGAAAGAGGGTCCAGGGGCCCCGGGCTTGGGCAGGAGATGCAGAGTAGACTCTGCTGCCTTTGACACTGTGAAAGAAAAGGCTTACACAGAAGCTCTCTATATGGCCTTACTCCTCTGGAGCCAGCCTTGGTTCAGTCCCACCTCCACCACTCACCGGGGTACATCGCTGAACCTTCCTGAGCAGTGGTTCCCTCTTCTATAAAATGGGAACAGTGATAGTGTCTGCTCTGGACAGGACTACATAGCCAGGCCACCCATGTAAGTCCTTGGCGGTATTTCAGAGTGAAGGAAGTACTCCGGGGAAATTCACTGTCTTTTGTATGTTCTTTGTCTTGTTTTTTGAGACAGAGTCTTACCATGTACCCCAGGTTGACCTTGAACTCACAGAGATGATTGAGCCTTTGGGAGTGCTTCATACAGAGGCCCAGAGTTTTGTTCCTAAAAGCTCACCAACTCCTGCTCCCTGGTATCTAACATCCTCTTCTGTCCTTGGCTGGTACACACACACACACACACACACACACACACACACACACACACACACACACTAATAATAAGGAAGGTCAGTGTAGATAAAGGACACACCATGCTGTGGCCTGCAATTTGCTTAGACACCCTGTGTGTCGGCCACTTGCTAACAGGAGACATCTTAGCAATTGACCTGGGTTTTGAAGGGTGCATACAAGTTTTCCAGGTGGGAAAGAAAATTGAGCCATCTTCCCAGATGTTCTGCAGGGTCTCCAGATGCCTCATTATACCCAGACAAGAGGGACCCTGTGCCAAACCTGCCCTCAACATTCCCAGTCTGTGGGAAAACCAAGATAGACAAGAGAATGTGGTCACAGCAGCCACAGCGGTACACACAGAAGTCCTGGGATCCCCAAGGCAGGCTGCTCACCTGCATGAGGGTAGTGGTAGGGTGGGACACATGAGACAAGGAATGGAATGGAAGCTGGTGGCCCAGCAAAGGGGACAGCCGCAGCAAAGCTAGGAGCTAGGGGCCCTGTGTTGGTGAAGGGCACTGGTGTTCCCAATCTTTCTGATCAGCCCTCCCTCCCTGACCCTCACTACCTACAGGCCTTCATGATTTCTCTCATCCGTCCATTCTCGATCCCCTCAGCACCTAGGAAGAGCCATGCCTGGGTACAACATCCCTCCCTCTGGACTGGCACCCAATCCTCCACACAACTGTTCTTTCCCTGATGCTGAGGCCCAGTTTCCAAGCTCTACCATGGTCACAGGGTCACATTCTGACTCCACAGCTTTTGCTAGCTCCCAGTGGCTGGTGGGTTAAAGCACAAGACTTCACCCTGGCTGCCGAACCACACCCTCGGGAGTCATAGATCTTTCCTAGCATTGGTCCAGACTCTTCTCAGGGCCAAGGCCACTCCTCAGGTGCCAACTCACCCTGTCAGCCCCCTGGGCACTTGGGCACTCGGGTCTTCTTCCAAGTTCATGTCTTGTTCCATCACTCATCCCACACTTGAGGTCCTACTTGTCTTCCTGTCTCTCTATGTTTCTCCTTTGTTTCCTCTGCCTCCTTCTGCCTGGGTCTTGGTCTCTCTCTAGCACCTCCTGGCTCCATTTCCAGGGCCCGAATCCACTCCACCACTCCCAGCACCTGCAGGGCAGACTTGGTGCTATGGCACAGGTTTTGTATTGGCCCTAGGTCTGCCCAGCAAGGCCTTCCATCCAGAAACCTCTGTCTCCTTTCTCTCTTAGCCAGTGTCTAAAGCCAAATTCAATTCCCTTCTGAGCCTGATCCAGCTTTGCTGCACACTGGCCTGCACACACACACACACACACACACACACACACACACACACACACACGCTCATCTGTGGTGATATTTTATTTGTGCTCTAACAAATAAAACTTATCTGGGGATCAGAGGTTAGAGCCAGCCACTAGATTAAATATAGAGACTAGACAGTGGTGGCACACACCCTTAATCCTATCACTCAGGAGGCAGAGATCCATTTGGGTCTCTGTGAGTTCAAGGCCACACTGGGAACAGAGCCAGGTGTGGTGGCACACACCTTTAATCCCAGTACTTGAGATCTCTTGTCTTTGCTTGGGAAGGGCACACGCCTTTAATCTCAGGAAGTGATGGCAGGAAGCAGAAGGGTATATAAGGTGTGAGGACCAGGAACTAGAGGCTTTTGAGCAGTTCAACTAAGACCCTCACAGGTGAAGACTCAGGCTTTCTGTCTGAGGATTCGTGGAAACAGGATCTGCTGAGGAGTTGGTGAGGTGAGGTTGGCTGTGGCTTGTTCTGTTTCTCTAATCTTTTGGTTTTCACCCCAATATCTGGCTCCTTTTTTTTTTCTATTAATAAGACCTTTTAAGATTTGTGTTACGCTCATCTGTACATCTCTTGGCCAGTCTTGGCCAAGTCAGCTCCCAGGAGGGGCCCTGTGTTGCCCATTACCATTCACACTCACCACAGGCCAGTAATGGACATAGGACCCCAGTGGAAAGGCAGGAACAGTGGCCAGGAGGTACACAGCACAAGAGCAAACATCTAGGAGCGCAGGTCACCCTCATCTAAGCCTTGTATAATCATCCTCCATTCCTGTCACTCCTACCCAAAAGTCCACTGTCCGTGACCCAGTCTGGAGGAAACTGAGGCTCAGAGTGAGGAGCTTCCCCGAAGCAGAAGTGGTGGTCCTGGGATGCAGGCTTGCCTGATGCCAGCTCCACACCCTGTCACCCAACCGCTGCCTAAAGTCCTATCAAGGATCACCTTAGCTGGGCTGGGTCTCACTGGAGAGTTGAGGAGACAGAAAGGGGCAGAGCTGGTTCAGGGTCAACATGCTGACAACCTTTCCATCATCTGGCCCTCCTCCTTGGCTCCCTCTGCACACCAGGCACTTCCAAGCAGACCACAGGCTACTGAAGGGGCCCACACCAACCAGGGCCAAGCCTGAACAAGGGAACTGACTAGAAGCCAGAGTCCAGGGAACCGTTCTGGGGGAAGACTGTCAAGAGGCAGGGCAGCCTAAGCCTAAGAGGCCAGGGTTCCAGAGCCCCCACCCCCACCCCCACCCCATGTACTGGCAGCATAGGGTCACTTCAGGCAGGTGAGATGTCTGAGGGCGTGGGGTGCCTTATGTGCTGGGTGTCGGGGAACTGAGATGGCACTGGGCTGTGACACAGGGCAGGGCAGGGAATTGGGCTGAGCTACCTTGGCTCACCAAAAAGGCAGTGGACTGTTGGAAAGGTGAGGAGAGGACAGAGATGGCTGCCTGGGCCCCACTACCATGATCCAGCCAGAAAGGATGAAATGGTGGACGGCAACCAAGCGGTTGTGTGTGACCTGGTATCCACTCTATCACTTGCCACCGTACACCAAGCATTCTCCACACAGACTGTCATGTTTGGTCTGGAAGCCCTTCCTGTCCGTCACTTTGCTGACCCAGGGAGGCAGATGCTGAAGCCCTGGCACAATCAATAGAGACAAAGCAAGAGAGGGCTGAGAGCCTGGAGGGGACCTGCAAAGGACAGGGACAGACAGAGACCCACTGAGTTCTCCCAGGGAGCCTAACGGAAGGTGTTTGCTGTCTCCTGAGGAGAGGCAGTGGGTAGCCTCCCCAGCCCAGGCACTTCCCAGATCACCCTCAGCTCCAGGGAATCTTTTAGAAACACCTGGAAGCCTCCTGTCCCTCCTCAATTCTATTTCCCATCCCAAAGAACAAAGGGACCCAGGCACCACACAGTCACATCCTCGAAACACTAGTGAGCACGGGAAGAGGAAGAAGACAACCAATCTGGGGCATCCCTCTCTACATCACCTCTGCTCCCCACAACACGTGCACCCCGATAGAAGCAGACATCTCAGACAGATGGACTTTGCAGACAAAGCCAGCCTCCCAAGACGGGGCTCCCAGTGCTTTAGCAGGGGTGCATAAGTGAGGGGAGGAAACGCAGCAAAGAGGGTGGTGAGGCACCCCAGAGTCACCCGATCCTTCCTCACCGGGAGGTGGACACCCTGGCATTTTATTTTATATTCTTCTGCACACACTTTTTGCTTTTTTTTTTTCTTCTACTTTTTCTACAGCGAACATGTATTCTGCCTGAAGCTGAAGGAAAACAATAAATGTCATCTCACAAAGAACGAAGCTGTCCACGGAGCGGGAACAAAGCCCATGGAGAAGCTGCAGAAGCCCTGAGCTGAGAGCGGGAGAGCGGGAGAGGCGGGAGAGGCGGGAGACACACACACACACACACACACACACACCACACACACACACACACACACCACACACACCACACACACACACACACACACACACACACACACCACACACACCACACACACACACACACACACACACACACACACACACACACACACACACACCATCCTTCAGGCTCATAGCGTGAAATTCCAGAAATCTCTAAGGGAGAGAAAGGGGAGAGGAGAGAGGGAAGCCAGGGGAGGGATGGCCTGCCACCCTCTTGTACGGCCCCCACCTTCACATCCCAGTAACCAGGCTACGCAGGGCTCGTCCGCCCTCATGGTGGTGCGGGCTGCAATGTTTGTTTGCTTTTCTTATTACAAAGGTAACAAAGCTTTTTGTACTCAGGGCCGGCGATTCAGAAGAAAATTGTGTCCTACTTTTTGAATAGCAAAAGTACCTATGAGTGCCCCAGGGAGACAGCTACAGGGACAGAAACACACACAGCTGAAGTGAAAAGGGCCGCAGAGTCAGGGAGGCAGAAGAGAGACAAACAGACACTGACCGAGGGACACACGGACACAAGCACTTATGTCCTGCGAGGACCCCAGGGAGGTGGCTAAATTCAGTGAGGCACGAATGAGTGAACGAAGAAATGAATGAGGAGGGACCCAGGCCAGGAGCAGGGGGACAGTCTCAATAACAGACCAGAGAGACGGTGGCAGAGGTGGAGAGGGACAGAGTCCTGCCTGAGATAAAGCGGAGGGGCAGGCAGGTGGGGCGGACACACGCACCCCTTCCCACACACTGACAGCAGCAGGTGCTGCAGCCAGTCCCTTGCCTTGGGAAAAGGGACATCAGCAGACTCTTATTTTTCTCTCTCTATCTCCTACATGTTCAGTCATAAAAAATAGATTCATTCCTTTCACATCAGGCAAAACCACGTGCCTGGAAAGAAAAAGAAAGAAAAATGGAGCAAAGCAAAGTAAAGCTGGAGAGAATGGGAGGGGAGGGGAGGGGGGAGACACACACACACAGATGTGTACACACTCATGCACAAGAGCACACAGGTGTGAGAGGAGCAGAGGGAAGTAAACCAACAAGTCCTAGAGCTCGGGACCCCACAGAGGCAGCCCTCACTCAGACAGGGAAAGTGTGTTTTCACCGGTTTGTGTGCAGGTTGAGGCCCAGCCTGTTGCCCTGGAGTTCAGGGTCAGCTGGGGGAGGAAGTCTAGTCCGAGCCAGGGCAGGCAAGGGTCCCCTGGAAGAAAGTCCCAGCACCCAGGATGCAGTTGCCAGGCTCAACGGGATTCAAACTTGCAGAAGAACAGAGTGAGAGTGGCCGGAAAGGGCATGGGGGGGGAGGGGGCAGGGCACCACTCCCCCACACCCGCCCCGGCCACGAGGCCACGAGGCAGCTGTGTTCTTACACACCCTGAGGCCAATGTGGTTGGAATGGGGCATTGGTGATCCGCAAAGGGGCTTGGAGGAAGCCAGAGAGGTCGTTCCCTGGCTAGGTCAGGGAGGAGCTGCTTCGGGGCAGGTGGGCACTTTCTGAGGGGTGGGAGGGAAGGACTGGTGCACACATCTGGCTCCAGATCCTTTGTCCAGAGCTCAGGCGGAGGGGGCAGTGTACCCAGGAGTGAGTGAACCACAATGGGGCTCAGGGCGGCAGGAAGACGGGGCTCTGAGACAGCTGCCTGGAGGAGCCTGGCAATTAAGGGCAGGCAGAGTGGGTGAAAGGAAACAATGGGCGCTTGTGTGCACGCACGTGCGCGTGTGTATGTGTGTGTGCGCTCTCTCTCTCTCTCTCTCTCTCACACACACACACACACTCACATGAGGGGGATGAAGAAGAGAAGACAGAGCCCAAGGTGGGAATGAGTGAGGGAAGCATGAGGCATGAAGTAGCCAAACGTAGCACATCTGGAAAAAGTGAGCTGAGAGGAGACAGGCCAAGAGGAGAAGGAAGAGGGTGGGGGGACACAGAGAGAGAGAGAGAGAGAGAGAGAGAGAGAGAGAGAGAGAGAGAGAGAGACTGAAGACAGAATGGAGGTGCTGACAGCTCAGCCCGCACACAGAGGGCTTGGAGAGAGGAGTGGGGGGGCACGCAGGTGCAGGGGGAGGACAGAGAGCTGGGGGACATGGTACCGCATCCTCCCAAGTGACACCTTATAGATACAGATCGGATCAATAACGGATCACGGGGAGGGCACCGTGATCACTCACACACACACACACACACACACACACACACACACACACACACACATTCTCTCTCTCTCACACACACACACATTGAATGCAGAATGAAAGCCTGACTCCCAGAGCACAAAAAAAAAAAAGAGGCCCTGGAGAAGACCAGAGGGACTCCTGTCTCCCCAATCCTGCCTTCTTAAAGAATGACAGTGACCCCCAGGGCCAGAGCAGAGAAGACAACAGTGCAGTAAAAGGATCATATGGACAGACAGACAGACAGTCCTACTGAGAGAAGAGAGGCCTAGTATGCTACAGCAACTCCTGTGCACACACATGGGCACACACATCTCTGCCGCTCGCTCAAGGTGTCCAGAGCCATCCAGCTAACACTGAGACGTGGGGAAGGAGCAGAGAGGGAGGAGTGACAGCTTGGGACCCGTCTCTCTTCCCTACCTTTCTCACCCACTGACGTTCTCCACAGTTACTGGAGGAAAGCCCATCCTGGTACGGTCACACGAATGCTAAGGGGCTCACGGGCACCCTGACAGACACCCGACACCTCCCACACACAGGGTGGAGGCCGTTCTGGGATCTCTTCCCTCAGGATACCTCAGAGGGAGATGCTAACCACAAGTGATGCAGAGCACCAGAAACCACTCACAGGCGTGGGGAGTGGACTTTCAGCCAGATGGCAGCCTAAGGCACGTCAGGCTGGACCCCATGGCTGGGGAAGGTAGCAGATATAAAGGCCCTGAGGGCAAGAAGGTGTGTGGCTGGCCATCTGGATGCTGGTGGCCATCCCGTCCCAGCCAGTGACAAAGGGAGGCGAGGTGTGGAAAGTGTGCCACCACCCGGCTAAGGCCTGAACTGCATCCACTCTAGAGCTTTAAGGGACAGGATGGCTGAAGCAGAGGAGAGACAGATCAAGGGTGTGTTGGAGGAGCTGATGTTTAGAGAGGGTGACAGAGGGATCAGGGCTAGATGGCCAGCCAAGGGTAGCAGGGGAAACTGGAAAAGAACAGCAGCGACACTAAGGGAGTACACCAGAGGCAGCAGGGACGGAGCTTGTGAGCCACAGCCTCAGAGGGCCGTGGTCCAGAGCCAGCGGGGGTGACTAGATCATCGCAGCAGGAGGGGCCAGAGTGTGGCTCATAAAGACAGCAAAGGTCATGGGCCTTGGAAAGGAGTGAAGCAGGAAAGGCCAGCCTCCCCCAGGGGTGAGCCCAAGCCTACTGGATGAGCCCTCAAAAAGCAGTAAATAAAGAAGTCACTCTGCAGCCGCATGCTGAGATCCCATTCACACAGTGTGTCCGTAACAGATGTCCAGTAGACAGTGCACAGACAACGTTTCCAGGGACAGGCTGGGTGTGGGAGGAGCTGGTGAGAGGCAGTGGCCTTACACGCTGGGAGTGCTCTAAGGCTTTGAGTTGTCCACCTCCAGAAGCCACCTTTAGGTGGTATGCAATTTTATCTCAATTTTAACGTTTTTAATTTAAAAAGGAATAGCAGCATACTTTAGAAGTCAACAAGCAGGGACAGAGGGTGGCACCATCGAATGTGGAGGCCCCGAGCCTTGGACAGGTGGAGGCTCAGGGAGCTGGGGAACAGGTCCCTGAGGAGAAGGGTTCTGGAGAGGCAGGCTGGAGGTGGAGAACCGGTGGAGGGTGGTGAGAAGTAACATAGCCAAGAGTGACTGATGTGAGAGACAAAGAATACACCCCAAACGAATGCATAAGTGGACAGCAGAGAAGCCCAGCAAAGAGGGTGCTGAGATCTGCAAATACTCCAAGTAAGGCCTCTTTAAAGAGGGGGCACAGGAGCAGGGGCCTGGGGGAGGCAGCTGAGGGCAGGGAAAGCTCTGGCAGCTGGTCCCAGAGGGAGAGTTGTATGGACGAAGGTAGGAGCAGGAGCACCTTATCGTATCTGAGGAGAGGTTGGGGGGCAAGGTAGCGCAGGGCTGAGCCGACAGAGTCTTCTACTTTGGTTGTAGTTAGTACCGGGAATTTGATCCTGTGATGGGGTGCCTTAGAGACCTTAGGGAGAACAGGTGGAGGAAAGAATATAAGGTCACGAGGAGCCCCTGACCCCTGTGGGAGACTTGATGGAAGATTCAGATGAACCCCAGATTCTCCCAACACTGACCCTCCAGCAGAGGCAACCGGAAGGGCAAAGTGAGGAGCTCTGGGGAGGGAGGAATGGGGTGCAGACAGAGGTGTGAAGGAAGAGGGGGGGAGGAGGGAGAGAAGGAGGGAGAGAGGGAGCTACCAGAGTGGGAGCCTCAAGGCGAGGCGAGACCCCCTCTCCACCAGGGCTCAGGATGACGTACACAAGCTGAGCCCACGCTGAGCCATCTCAGCCAGAGCTGTGACGCACTTTGCCTGCCAGGCTGCCACGCACAGACACTGACGCGCGCAGACCCCAGCAAAGTCCCCAGGAGAGGGGCTTCAGGGAAGGAGGGGTGCAGGGACAGAGTAGGCAGGGTAGGAGGGTGAACAGGAAGACGGAGAAAAGGAAGGACACACAGCCACGCAGACAGGAGACACAGACACCCAAGTCACCACTTGCACTGGCAGAATGACCAGTGACCCACATACAGATGAGGAAATACAGCCAGCTGGACCTACACCCCAACACACAGAGTGCCAGACACATCCCCACTGACGCACGCAAGTTAGATGCATGGCTGACCCACAGAGAGACATTCCAACGCCCAGAGGTGACAGACTCCAGTCCTGTCTGGGGCAAGGGCTCACAGTACCTCCCTCAACAATAGATAGGGCTTGTGGGGATGTGGGCAGCCACCAGACACACCTCAAGGATGAGGTGGAAGGGAGGAGAAGGGAAGCAGAGAAGGTGAAGAGATTCAGATGAGGAGGGCCATATGGAACACATGCTGTGTTGCCCCCTGCCCAGCCCACGCCAAATGTCTACCTCTCTGGGCTGCCTAACAGAGACAAGACAGCTGTTGAATACCCTGATTTGCCTGGGGAAGGAAGACCACAGGTAGCCCTGCACCAAGTGACAGGTAGCAGGGAAGCCTGGCCCGGGAGGAGAGGCAGGGTTTATATGGGGGCAATCTCATAAACAGGACATGGAGGATGTGCTGGCCAAACTGGGGTTCTAAGTGGGTGGTGAAGGCTACAGTGAGGACCTCTAGGCAGGGCCAGCACAAAAGCGGGGTGGCTTAGAAATGAGTTTGGAATGCTGGGAGACCCGTACTGGGGTGACAGACACCAGGGTGGTTCCTACTGAGGGGGTGCTGAGCTCCAGAGTAGGTACGGGGTGGTGGGCACAGTGAGAGAGTAAGAAGGACCCCTTGGGAATAGGGGAGGCTGGCCCAGTGTTTCTAGAGGTTGAGGACAATTACAACAAGGTGGGGAGAAGCTGGAAGGCAGGCAAGCTCCTGAGAGCCGTGTGTCAAGGTGCGGCAGAAAGTCCAGTGGGTCGAGGCTAAGGAGAGCCAGGCGTGAAGTCTTCCCAGAGCCGGGCAAGACTTGAAGGGTCCTTCTCGGGTAGGAAAGTGGGTCCAAGGTCCTAACTCAAAAGCCAGGTACACCAGGGAGCATAGAGCATGCAAAGAAGGGAGAAAGCAGGAAGGATGGAGGCCAGAATCCTGGTCCACCTCTCAGAGACAGAAAGGGGAGCAAGGAGGCTGGCAGGGACTGGGGAGAAGTTGGGCCAGCCTCCCCTGAAAATGTCTAACAGGAGTGTCCAGGGAGAGGCAGAGGTCGGGGAAGCAGAGAGGGAGGAAGATGGTGAAGAGCACCCCCCCACACACACACACACACGTACACACACACATGCACACAGCATAGAGGCAAAATGAAATGAACTTGGGGAAGGAGCAGAAAGCAGACAGAAGAGAGTCGATACTTACAGAGCCATGTTAGAAAATGTGAGCTGAATGAATAAAGACAAAGGGGCTCCTGGGAGAGAAGGCACAGAGGACAAGCTGGCCATTGTGGCACACTCCTGTAATCCCAGCACTCAGGAGGCAGAGGCAGTGGATCTCTGTGTTGATCCAGCCTAATCTACATAATGAGTTCCAGAACAACCAGGCCTACAGAGAGACCCTGACTTAATAAAATAATAATAATAATAATAATAATAATAATAATAATAATAATATCCTCTGAATTCCACATGGGGCATGTGCGCGTGCACACACACACACACACGCTCACACACTCCTAAATAACTAAGTAAATATTCTTTAAAAAACCCTAACAGATTAAAATTCAAAACAAATGTCAACAATAACAGAGGAATCGGGAGAGTCACACATTATGTGGTCTACAAGCTATTCCCTATTTTCAAAGTGAGGAAGACAAAAGAGGGATGTGAAACATGTTCACGGAAATAGGTAACAAGAGTAGGTTCCCACGTGAAGGGTGGCCAGGTCACCCAGGCAAGGTCAGGACAACAGCAACACAAACAGTGAGGCCAAGGAGAAAGGGCAGAGGGAAGGGTGAACCCCAGGACCTCTCGGCCGGCAGCAAGGAGCTACCTAGAGAGGAGGTGTCCACTAGTGGGGGGCCTTGGTCTGGGGATGAGGCAAGGGCACAGGTCTGGGAGTGGAAGGAAGGGGTGGGCCTTGAGAGTTGGGGGGCTGGGAAGTGAGTGGGCAGAGGCCTTGGATTCCTGGATCCTCACTGTAGAGAATGGAGCTGGAGAAGGGTAGATACTCACAGAGGAGAGACAGTTGTGGCACCCAAGAAAGGAGCCTGGAAATAATTACCGAGGGCCGGTGAGATGGCTTGGCAGAGTTACCTGAAGTATTGAACCTGAAGACCTGAGTTCAAGCAATTTGGACACACTAAATACATAAATAAATGGAAAAAAATTAAAGTAACTCTTGGACAAACAGGAGGTGGGCAGGACAAAGGGATGGGCAGGTGGGTCCTGGAACACATCTGCAGAGCACATGTACACACTGGACAGAGCCTGGGAGGGCCCTCCCACCCTGCAAAGGGCCTGAGAGAGGCTTGGGGAGAGCCTGCAGGCTGAGGGAGGCAGGCTGCAGGAGAAAGCAGAGCGGAGCTGACAGCACCCCCACACCCCTACGGGAGCTGACCAAAAGAAAACGTAAAGGGAATGACCCCAGAATTAGACAAAGGAGTAGGGAAAGTGGCAGAGATGACATGCCGCCAGGCAGCGCGCGCGCGCGCGCGCGCACACACACACACACACACACACACACACACCTCTGAATGCCTCGTGCGTGCATGCTGGGCCAGGCAGATTTCAGAAGTACCTTGGAGACAGGCACACTCGGAGTCTCAGGCTACAGCACATGCACTTGGACGGATGGAGAACAAAGGGTGTTGACTGTATGGACAGGCAAGCACGGGCCATCGAGATGGGCATGAAAGCCACAGGCCACAGATCGCAGGAGCTTCAGGGACCCCCAACTCCCCCCCACATACACACACACTCACACACTCACTCACACTCACATGGCTGGCAGCAGCAACAGCTTTACAAGGAGTGCTTTCTGAAGAGCCATGGGAATGAAGAAAAACAAAGCCTCCCCAACCAATGGCAGTGACCCCAAAGCCGAGGGAAGGCCACACACTAGGAAGTCAGTAGTCTGACCCCACGGGCCATGCCTGAGGGGACTTGAATGAGGCTGGGGGTGTGTGGGGGGTGTTGAAAAGAGCGCCAGAAAGGCATGTGGGATGCTGGCGGACGCACACTTGGGACTATGCAATCACATCTCTATTGAAACTAATCAGTACCAGAGCAGGCGACACACAGAGCTCTAACCTGGGGCACAGACACAGGAGAGACAGAGAAAGGGACAAAGAAAGACTGGAAAACAGAGACAGGGAGGACGTAGGACAGACACCTCATGAGAACAGCAGTGAGGGCTGAATGCAGCGGCAAGTTATGAACGCAGGAAACACGGAGCCATTTCTGTCCAGCTGTGGTAGGGATCTTGGCACCATTCCTGCTGGATCAGGAAAGACCGGGGATCATACCACCAAGGCTGCACACGTGCCTTGCTTTGTACACCATACATGCAAAGCCATATCACAGCACTGCCACATGCACACTGTGTGTCACATACCACACATTCCACACCATGCACACCAAATATGCTATCTACCACACTGCACCTCATGTACCACTGATATCTCACTCCACACACCACAAATTCCCACAATACAAAATGCAACCACACCACACATGTACCACATTCCACATACAACTCGGGGGGTTCACACACCTGGATTGTGGGAGTTCGGGTGGTGCTGGGTATGAAAGGGGGATCCAGACCCAAGGAAACATGCATATACACACACATGAATACAAACACACACATGCACAAGCTCACATGCACACACATACTGACACACGTTCACACACATGCAAACACACATCTACACACACACACACACACACACACACACACACACACACCATCAGGCTTTCACTTCCCTGGAGCCCTACCCTCCCATCCAGACAAGCTTAGAGCCTGTTGTCACTCTCCTGAAGCCTAGAGACTTTCTGCATCTGGCCTGTCTTCTCATTTAGACAGAAGGGGGTTGGTGGGCCCAGCTTATTCTCTAGCCCCCAAATTACAGCCGGGGCCAAGTCAGGGACTCCATACAAATCGTCAAGGAAACAAAATGAATGGACCCGGAGGGAGAATGGAGGAGCCAGTGTTCTGAGCACGCGGGATGGAGGGAGGCTGGAGACAGCTTTCAGGGTTTGCAGATTATAAAAACAGAGGGGAAGGGGGGAAGGGCACGGAGGGAGGCCAACACATCTGGAATAATCAGGATGGAGGAGGGAGACCTGGAAGCCGGCAGGAAATGGGTGAGTGAAGCCCCCCTACCCCGTATCGAGCACACACATAAGCGCACACACACATGCATGCACAGTGGCAGAGACTGGCAACTCCCTGGAGGTAGGGAGAGGACGGAAGGAGGGATGAGGGCCTCTGTCTGCCCCTCTCCCTCTCTCACGTGCAGCTGGGCAGGAACAGCTGCTCCACTGTTCAGAAGAACCACGGGAGTAAAAGGAAACCCCCGCCCCAGCAGGCTGATGGCAGTGACCCCCAAGCCAGAGCAAGAGAGTGGGAAGGAAGGCAGAATCAAGGGACTGGGGAGGGGCAGGTTTGAAGAGCTTTGTAGAAACTCGACCTGAAGGGTAGGAGACAGCATGGGGGCTGGGGGCTGGGCCCACCCCTTACAGACCAGCAGACATCAAAGCCACATTCATTTGGTGTGAAATGAACAAATGAATGAATGAATGAATGAATGAACGAACCAGAAAGACAGATCCAAGGGTAAAAGACAGGGACAGAGAAATTACAGGGCCAGAGAGATGTCACCACACACATATAAACATACCACCCTGGGTACAGGGCAAACAAACAAAGAAAAAGGGAATGGGTGACACAGGACCCTTACTCCCCAGACAGGGTTTCTCTGTGTAGCCCTGGCTGTCCTGGCACTCGCTCTGTAGACCAGGCTGGCCTCGAACTCCAGAGATCTGCAGAGTAGGAGCAATGGCCACAGAAAGGGCCCTGGGGTCTCATGCTCTGAAGCAGGATAGTTAAGCAGGCCAAAGCTCGACCCCTGCCTCTGCTGTCTGCACCTGTCCCAGTCTCTCTCGCACGCAGAGCCCCGTAAAAGCAAACTTAACACAACACAGCCAGTGTGGAACTAGAAACCAGAGAAGACTGGCGGGGAGAGGAAAGGGAAGTGACCACCGCCTTCCTCCCCGCACAGACTTTGTCCCATCTCAACCAGCCCCCCAGCACCTGGCCCAGTGAGTGGAACTCTGTGAACCACCATGACTGCCCCTGAAGATCCCAGGCTTAGAGAAAACGTGCTCCGTGGCCGTGGACATGTTCTGAAGGGTGAACAGGAGCTAGAAAGAGAAAGGAGATTTCCAGAGTAGAACCACCAGGCCCAGAGTAGGAAGCTGGAAGTGGACAGGGGACAACAGGGAGGCGAAACTGAGTCACAGTGGAAAGGGAAGGCTAGAGAGCATTGCGTGGAGGTGGGCATGCCACACTCACCTGGATCACCCGTACTCGCAGACCACAGTGTGCATGTGTGTGTGTACACGTATGTGTGCATGTGTGCTTGTGTGTGTGTGCGCATGTGCGTGTGTACACGTATGTGTGCATGTGTGCTTGTGTGTGTGTGCGCATGTGCGTGTATGTGTGTGCGTATATGTGCATGTGTGCACACGCATGTGTGCATGCACATGTGTGGATGTGCGTACGCATATGTGTGCGTGTGTGCGTGTGCACGTGCACGTATGTGTGTGCGCGCGCGTGTGTACACATGTGTGTGTGCGCACGCGTATGTGTGCATGCGTGTATGCACGCGCACGTAGGTGTGTGCGCGCGCGTGTGTGTACACATGAGTATGTGTGCGCATGTGTGTATGTGTGTGTGTGTGTGTGTGTGTGTGTGTGTGTGTGTGTGCAGAGAGCATGACCACACCGCACTGAGCACAGAAGATCTGCAGGGAAGCAGAAGACACAGGCCTTAAGGCCCTCTCCACCTGCCTTGTTCCTCTACACACATTTTTAAAAAGAAAGAAAGCAGGACAGACAGTTGAGGCCACCTTATACAAAGTCTTCAGGAGATGGCGTGGGGAGAGTGGGATGGCCTTGGGTGTCCACTGTGGTACTGGCCTGTGAAGGGGATATGAACTGAGACGTGTTCTGGTTTAACTGAGTAGCTATCAGGGACTTGCAGGCCCAGGTTTCCTCTGGAGAAAAGAAGTCTTTGCAGGTCTCCAGATGGGTCGGGGACAAGGCAAGGAAGGTGGCAGGGCTTCTCCCTGGGGGCTCAGGGTCTGCATGGGTTCACTCCTACCCACCCACCAGGATACACACACACACACACAGCTTTTGAGATCACCCATGAACACACTCCATGCAGGTCGGGTGGCCCTGCCCCATCATACCAGCTGCCCACCTTTCATAGACACCCTTGCCCTAAATTTTTGCTTCCCCCAGACCCTCGGTGCTGCATCTGTCCCATCTGATTGCATCACCCCCAAGTCCTGGAAGCCACCCAGCTGCAGGGATCAAGGTGCCTAACTGCTGTGTTCCCTCACATCCAGGGCTCTTCTTTCTCTCCCACACGTAGTAGATGTTCAATAAACAGCTGGCCAAACTGAGGTCTGCTTGTGTTTAATCAGACAGTATGCAAAGTATGTACAACCAGTTCTGGGTTCCCCTCCCTCTAAACCTGGGCCACGGAATGTGGGATCCCCAGGTCCTGCCCAGAGCTGGAGGGTCCCCAAGGCCTCTGCATAGTCATCTGAAATCTACAAAACACTGTTTTAAAAAAAGGAAAGAAAAAAGAAAAGGAAACAGGACAGTTGAGGCCACCGTACACAAAGGTCCTTGGGTAGCTGGGATGGGGTGGGAGAACAGGGTGTCAAGCTCAGACTTGCCAGGCAGATGGGAAAACGTGGGCAACAGACAATGGGAGGGAAATGTCAGAGCAGGCCAAGCTTGGCCTCCTTCCCGCAAGCAGGGCCTGGCTGGCTCGAAGCCCCGGCAGTGGGGACATTATTGCTGTGATGGGGTAGTGGGTGAAATGGTCATGTCTGGGGAGAGAGTGGGGTGTTTTTACATGTTAAATATGGACACAAGGAAAGACACACAGGCACATGTACACACACACACACACACAGGGGCCCTCAGTTGAGATGCCACAGATCATCAACTATCCACCTTACAGATGGGGACACTGAGGCAGAGAGAAGCCACCACATACTGCAAGGCTGGGCAGAAGAGTCAGGGATCAAGCAGTCAGCTGACTGCTGTCCGGGGCTGTGGGCCCCTTGGACTCCCAGCTGTGATCTATACAGGGTCTGAACAATGGCATGGACCACAGGCACAGGGGCAGAGACTGTAGCTCAGAGAGGGCAGGGCACAGCAGTGAGGGTCCCTGCCCACCTTTCCCTGGCCAAGGAGCTCCCTCCCTCCCCAGGAGCTGAGGTACCAGCATGGGCGGAGAGCAGGGGACAGGTGTTGAAATGATTGGGACAAGAGGAGGAGGACAGCCAGGGCTCCCAACTTCTTAGCTCTTCCACTTGATTGCCTCTGCAGCCTGGGAGCTCACTCCATTTCATGGCTGGCGCTTAAGGTCAAAACCCACCCACATCGTTACTGACCCTGGTCCACACCATCACTTTGCACCCCTCATTCCTGGCTCAGGGGCATGCTCACCTCCATTCTTCCCCCACGACAGACCCATGAGTGTCAGTGGCAGAATTCTGCCACCGGCAGACCATTCTCAGGTCCCAGCCTGTCCATTGCCATGAAGGACAGTTCTCATTGGTTCCTGAGGAAGACAGAGCAAGCACCAGGTGCTAACCCACCTCAACCCTGAACTGCCCGTGGTCTTGGGCAAGTCACAGCCCCTCTGGATTCCATTTTTCCAACAGAGAAAAGAGGGCAATGTGTTGGTGATCGCCAAGGGTCCCATGTGGAGGACAGGGCTGAAGGAGTGCTCACTCAGACTCTTATCCCAATTTGTGTTGGGCCTTGGGCTGTCTAGTCTGAGAGCCATGGAAGATGGTTCCAGACCCAAATTTCACCCAGAAGCCTCCAACAAGGATGGCCAGGGGCAGGAAGTACATTTAGGCCAAGGGCTGGGCCTCATTCCTCTTTGGAAAGGCTCTTTGGCCAGCTTGAAACAGACCCAGGGTGAAGAAGGTGGGGAGGAGCCAGGTGAGTGGAGTGGGCTGAGGTTGCAAAACTACCCCTCCCCCACAACCCCTGCTCTTCACCCAGTGTCTTCTATGAGAAGTAGGCTGACTCCAGAGAGAATGCAGAGTGGGCCTGTGGCCAGGGCAGGCTGTGGGACAGTCACTGTACCAGCCTCAACCTGTCCTTCCAGGCTGCCCTATCCCTGAGGCAACCCAGCCCCAGAGAGAGAGTGAAGGGAGGCAGGTGCATCAGAAGCCACACCCAGAAGCCTAGGGGCGACAGTCCCGTGCACACAGTTCCTATAGGTTCTCCCCAGGCTGGTACTGAGGCTCGGTGGACGTGAAGTAGTCCTCCAGGAAAGCCTGCAGGTACTCGAAGGTGGGCCGCTCCTCAGGCTCCTTCCGCCAGCACTGGCACATGAGGTCATGCAGGGACTCGGGGCACTCGGGGGGACAAGGCATCCGGTAGCCCCGCTCCACCTGGTCCAGCACTTCACGGTTCACCATCCCTGTGAACAGAAGGCTGTGAGGTGAGGCTTAGGAGAGACCGACACAGCCTGTCTCTGAGGCTAAGAGCCCTGACCAGAGGCATCCTGAGATCAGAGATTAGCCCCTTTGGTAACCAGCCCCAGGAGAAGGAAGCCCAGAGGTGGTGTAGGGGGTAAGACTTGCCCTTAGGGCCAAGGACAGGGACACAGGTGTAGCCTCCTCACCAGGGTAGGGCACCCGTCCCTTTGTGGTGAGCTCGGTCAGCAGGATCCCAAAGGACCACACATCTGACTTGATGGTGAATCTGCCATACAGAGCAGCTTCAGGCGCAGTCCACTTGATGGGGAATTTGGCACCTACAGGCAAGAAAGCACAGGCTGTCACTACCGCAGGAGCAGTGCTCTCCTTTCCTCTTGGCAGACTGAAACCATCGGATGCACCCGCAGCAGCTCCCACCTTGCCGGGCTGTGTATTCGTTGTCTTCTATGAGCCGGGCCAGACCAAAGTCAGCCACCTTACACACCAGATTCTCCCCAACCAGGATGTTGGCTGCTCGGAGGTCCCGGTGCACATAGTTCATCCGCTCCACGTAGGCCATACCTGAGGCTATCTGTAGAGACGGAGAGCCTGGCTCAGGGGCCAACCCACACCCATCCCAGGGCTGTAAGCAAGTATCCCGGGCTGGTCATTCCTGAGGATAGAGAAAGGGCCAATGCCTTGCCCATCCCATGTCTTTTCAAGCAAGGAATTCATTCAGCTTAGGGTAATCATCACTGGTTTAAAAAAATAGACTATGACTAGAGAGATGCTCAGAGGTTAAGGCACTGGCTGCTCTTCCAGAGGTCCTGAGTTCAATTCCCAGCACCCACATGGTGGCTCACAACCATCTATAATGGGATCTGATGTCTTCTTCTGGCATGCAAACATATGTGTGGATAGAGCACTTATACCTAAAAAAACAAAAAAACAAAAAAAAACCCCATAAATAAATAAAATTTTTAAAAAGAAAAAGGTATACCTTTTCGGGGAGGGGGCCAGGCAAAGGACAATGGGGAGATCACAATAAGGTGCTGGCCAGGGAAGCAGGTGAGTATAAAAAAGAGGTCCCAGGTGACCCATGGACACAGGAACATGCCTGGTACTGCCTGTTGTCCCAAGTCCCCTCTCTGAGCCTCAGTTTCCTTATCTACCAAATGGAAACAACAAATTTTTAATATTTTATTTTTATTTTTAATTATGTATATTGCGTCTCTGATGCCCAGAGACGGTGTGCTGTCCAGAACTACCAGCCCAGCACCAGCAAGGGCTCCAAGGGGAGATTTGGGTGTAATGAAAGCAGGCATCCTAGAGGGGGCGCTCTGAGCCCGAGAGCTAAAGTTGTGTAGGAAGGTGGGAGGGGAGACTCACCTGAGCAGCCATGTCCACCAGCTGGGGTAGCCGCAGGTATTTGCCAGTTTCCCCCTTGAGAAAGTCCAGCAGACTCCCTGGAGAGAGAAAGCCAACTTAGCCTTGCCAGGGTTTCCCTGTGCAGGAAGCTGTGGCTACCAGACCCTGATCGCCTGCTCAAAAGCCTTAGTTCAGTGTTTGACACTCAAAGGCAGACACTCCAGGGAGCTAGACCAAGGGAGCCTCCTGGGCCCTTGTGGTGGTGATGGTGGTGTGTGTTAGGGGATGTTAGACATGAAAGATTATGTGTAAAGCCCAAGACATAGTTTATCTGGACCAAGCCTGCCAACCAGTGGCTGCCTGGAGCTGGTGAGTCCCAGTCACTAAGGGCAGCAGGGAACTCTGGGGTAATGTGGGTGCTATATATATACATTTTGTGTTTTGAGACAGGGTCTCAAGTAGCCCAACTCGCTATGCAATGGAGGCTGACCTTGAACTCTTGATCTTCCTCCTCCTATGCGCTCAGTGCTGGGATCACAGGTATATGTCATCATGCCTAATTGGTGCAGTGCTAGGGATCAAACCTAAAGCCAAACTCCAGGCCTTGTGTATGCTAGGCAAGTACTCTACCTACTGAACTCCATCCCCAGCCCCACACGGCTGTTTACTGAGGCATTCTTGCTATGTAGCCAGCCTGGCCTCAAACTCAAGATCCTCCTGCTTCAAGCCCCTGGGCACTGGGATTACGGGTGTGAGCCACCACACCATGTAGGGATCTTGACAGTGGTAAAGGACAGAAGCATAATCCCTTTTTTAAAAAAGTATTATTATTTCTTGTTATTATTTATGAAAGGAGTGAGGCAGTCCCTCAGGTAACCGTCCACTCATCGAGGGTTGTCTGAGGGTAAGAAGTAAGCTGATCTTGTGTGGTCTGCCCTGAGTGGCACTCTCCCCAGGCACACGCCTTACCCTTGCTCATGTACTCTGTCACAATGTAGATAGGTTCCTCCGAGACCACGGCATACAGCTGCACCAGTTTCTCATGCCTCAGTTTCTTCATGACTTGGGCCTCCTGCAGGAAGGCCTCAGGAGACATGGTACCTGGCTTCAGGGTTTTGATGGCAACCCTCGTGGTGCCGTTCCAGGTTCCTGTGGGGGAGTGACAGTGCCCTCAGCACAGGCCACTGTTCTGTTGCACTGGGGCCACATGGGTGCCTATCAACTCTTGCCTCCCAACTCATAGAACGGACTCAGCCATGGCCAGGGACCTTACTCAGACTCTGTATTCCCACTCATAAAATAGACGCATGCAATGGAGACTCCTCCCAGGGCTGTGAAATGAGTGTCTGGAGCCTGCTAACCAACCATAGCTGCTACTAGACATTGATTGGTAAGGAACGTTGCCAGAAAGCAAGACAGCAGCCTGATGGGTAGGTGACCAAGGCCCCATCTCAATTGCTTTCACTTGGGTGACCACGTTTCTGCTGGGGGCACTGCCTCCAGGCATCAGCAGCCAGGACATGGGGCAGAGTAGAGAAAAGCCTATGTCTGGGGCCACTGGGGCCACCAGAACAAGAGGTCAACTCAGTGCCAGCACCCCACCAGGCAGGGAAATGACAGGTCAGCCTGGGAGTCCTCCTTGTCACAGGACTGGGTCTGAAGGTAGCACAGGTCAGCCCTCTAGCCCTTCTTGAGTCAGGCTATCCAGGGATATGTTTATGGCAATTCCTGGTCTATGCAGAGCCCCAGAAAGAAGTGAGAGGTCCTCTCAGAACCCCACCACACACTTGCCAAGAATCATAGTTGACAAGGACTGAGGCTGTGGCTCACCCAGGTTCTGCCTAAATCCTCCTTTGGGTCTGAGCTTAGGAGCTGGCTTCTCCCTCTGCCCTTCTTTACAGCCCAGGACATCCATCCCTTCCTCACCTGGCCCCAGCCCCTCTAGCGCCCTCTGTAGGGAGGAGAGTAAAATGGTTCAGCCACTGCAGCCCCAATCAGTGCCCCTGTGCTCCTGGCTGGGCAGAGGGACCTGGGTTTGGTTAGGGCTGTCTGCAGCTCACTGTCACAGGGGACTCCCAATGGCTCCAAGGTTAGACAGGAAACAGGACACTGACTTCCCCCGATCCTTCGCCACGGCACCTTCTCTTTCTGTGCCAAGCTAATATGCAGATGCCTCTTGAAGCTTAACATCGGTCCCCATTTTACATCAGGAGTCTGAGGCTTGGTGTGAGACCTGACCAGACACTCACAGGCGTGGAGGACCGTGGTGCCCATGCCCCAGCAGCTCTTGGTACACAGTTGTCCTAGTCTTTACATGCATGGGCTATAAGGAGTCAGGTGTGCCCATTTCAGTGCTGACTCCAGTTGGGTCATGGTCAGGGTGAAGGGGCATGAGCAAGTATGTTACATGTGGGTTTGAAAATATCACAGGAAATGTGATACTCTGTACGGTTAAGGTACAATCATAAAATAAAAACAGACTAGCTGCTCAGCAGAGACAGTTAAGGAGAGGGGACCCAAGGTCCTTGAGCTGGCTGGCTGGGGTGGGGACAGGGGTGTGTGTTCCTTACCCATCCACACCTCTCCGAAGCAGCCCTGGCCCAACTTGACCTCCAGACGCAGGGACTCCCGGGGGATCTCCCAGGCATCCTTGGCCAGGCCCTGGGTCTGAGGCTTGGATGTGGGGCACACAGTAGTGAGGCGGTGGCACAGGCCATCAGCGTGTTCTGAAGATGGAGGCAGGGAATGGGGCTCAGGCAGGGTCCCCCAGCAGACTGGCTTCCCTGTCCTGGGGGTATGGCCCTATACATCGGGTGCACACCAGCTCTGGGGATAGACAGACACCCTCCTGTATACCTCTACTCCTCACAGGCCGGCAACGTGAAATTCATCTGCTCAACCCACTCATTTGTTCACTCACGCATCAGATTTGAGGGTGCCAGAGAACCAGGGGCGTTCGAACAGGTATGGAAGCCTATCCTAGCCAGCCACAGACGCCCCCCACCCCAGTCACCTGCCAAGCTTCCCTAGTCACCTCTCAGGACCACAGAAGTGACAGAGGATAGACTGGGAGGGAGAACCAAGCAGGCTTTGGGAATCCTAAGGGAGCTCTGGAAGGCATTCCCGAGGAAGAGGTTCCTTGCCTGGCTTTGAGGGGTAACTAGGGTGGTACCCCAAAAAACACACAGCCTGTGCCAGGACCCAAGACAAGATCAACTGTGGTGTTAGAAAAGCTGCCAGGAGGCAGGGAGCTGTAGGTGTTAACCACCTGGGCTTAGGGCATCACCCTGGAGAATTTGGTCTGGGGACCAAATAAGCCCCAG
Source organism: Onychomys torridus (assembly GCF_903995425.1). Taxonomy (NCBI): domain Eukaryota; kingdom Metazoa; phylum Chordata; class Mammalia; order Rodentia; family Cricetidae; genus Onychomys; species Onychomys torridus. The sequence goes on from NC_050446.1 coordinate 124,225,353, forward strand.
AGCAGAGGCAGACCAATAGAGAGGCAGCTGGTCCTAAAGAAGCCAGAGGCTCAGGCTAAGGGGACAGACAGCTCTAGCAGCTTACGGCGGCACTGCCGCCGCCGTGCACAGAAGGGCACAGCAGCCCCATCGCTGCACACGGCCCGCACCCCAGCTCCAGCCCCCCTCCGCTGTTCTCTATCAAAGAGGCCTCCCCCTCCTCCTCTCCCAGGAACCGGTTCAGACCAGTCTTAGGGCAGCAGAAACAATCACCACCAGCCTCTGCCCCTCCCTTCTAACTAGCTCAAGGCAGACCCCTCCTCATCAGCCAGCTGCAGAGGAAGGAGAGGAGGGGGCTGGGCAGGGAGACAGGGAAGCGGGGAGGAGATGGAGAAGAGGCATCCCAGGGCTGAGGAGGCACCCCCGGTGGTACCCCACCCCCTTCTGGGGTGGCAGCCAGGGGGCACTCACTGGAGTAGTAAGCCACTAGCTGCTGCAGGCTGTTGAACTGGGTGCGGGAGGTGATGTAGAAACCGCCACTGTCCAGTTTGCGGATCTTGTAGTGCTTTACGTTGAGGCCCTTGGCATTGTCAAAGTCGGATACAGAGAGGCAGTAGGCACCTGTGGACAAACAGGGAGGAGACATCTGATGTGCCCCCTGCTTGAGGAAGTGAGTTTGGTCCCCACCCTCTTTCAGCACCTAGTGTGACGAGGCTCCAGAGCAGCCATGCAGGCACAGTCATTCAGGCAAGGCACGAAACCCCCATGGCAGGGATTGCCCCAAACTCTTAGCTCTGGTAAGACCTCCGAATCCCAAGTGTGCTCCCAACTGTGTGACCCTGACAAGCCACTGCTTGTCCTCTACGGGCCTCAGTTTCCTCCTCTACACAATGAGACTACTGTGGAGATTCATGTGTACTCAGCAAGCACTCCAGAAATGCTGGCTGGGGTCTGGGAACGGCCCCAGGCAGCTGTGTGTTCTCAGCTTGGCCGCTGCTGCTCTCTCTGGATCTGCCCACTCCCATGTCTGTCCTGTTCTGCTTCCTGGAGCTAAGCGGAGTAGACAGGCGTAGTAGCTGGCTATGTGGACATATGTGAGTGCTGACCCTGGCAGCCATAGCAGCCCAGGGCAGGAGGCACACACTGAGTGTGGCCTGTGGAGCCACTCTGCCTCCCCGAAGCCTAGAAAAACCACAGCTGGCAATGTCCTGGACAGAAACCTTTGTTAAATAGAGCCAGGGACATCTGGGGTAGCATCAGGGAACAAGGGGAGACCCAGAGGAGGGGCATAGGTTCCAGGGACCTGACAGGTAGTGGGCAGCTCTAAATGGAAGGCCTGCCTCCCTAGCACCCACTGCTGAGACCCCTGGAGCCCCACTTGACATTGGCAGGTAGATATGATGAGCCTCTGGTAATCTGTGAGCGAGCTAGGTGGGGCTGGACCTGGGACACATCCTTGCTTGTCTCAAAGCTACACTGGGGGAATCATGGTTTCTGCAGACGGCACACATCACATTCATACAGAAGGCCATAGCCAAGCGGGACCACAGATACACACAGTAGCATACCTATGCCCAGTGACCACATTTGCCCATACCCCTCCATCCCCCAGCCCCAGGAACTGGGACCACAACCACATTTCACTCCCAAGCAGCACTGGCCAACTCCGGCCCTGCGCAAGCACACATGGGGGCGCAGGCACGTTTCCATCTCCCGCTGAGCCCCAGGCCCACAGGAAGCAGCCTGGCTTGGTTGCCATGGTGATGGGCGAGGAGAAGAGGCAGGAACAGAGCAGAAACAGACTGTGGGGGAAGGGTGAGGCCAGGAGAGGCCCCTGGGAAAGGGAAAAGGGAAACAGTGGGCCCCCTGCATCTGTACCATCCCGGGAACAAGGAACAAGTGTGGCTGTGTGCACTCAGAGCTCCTCATTACCTGTGCCCACCCCACCCCCGTGGGAGAAACTGAGGCCAGAGCAGAAAGCCTCAGTCTGGCTGCCCTGACGACCTCTGGATTACTTGTTTTCCTTATGCACCATCTTGACTTTAATCCCTGTTGTCACCTCCTCCGAAGGGCTCTTCCCTCTCCAGCCCAAGTACCAAACTCCTCCTTCCTCTCCAATACCCAGCTCAAACAATACCCTCAAAGCTGAGGTCCACCAGCCTCAGACGTCTCCGACACACCTTTTGTGGTCTCACTCTCCCTCACCAGGAAGGTCCCTCTTGGGTTCTCGGCATTGAGCAGTAACCGCTCTGACTCCCGTCGGGTGATCTTGCCAAAGTACCACCTGGGTGGGAAGGACAAATCTGTGTTGGTCGGCCAGTGTTCACTGCCCACCACGCGGGCTCTGGGTCCTGGGACTCAGAGTGGCCAGACTGCCGCCACTCAGGACCAGGAAGGACACTGTGCTAGTGGTGGCAATGGCGGCAGACAGGAACTAAACACCATACTCACTCCTCAGCCTGGATGGAGTCGGAGGGTGCCACATAGTTGCTGGGGATGTAACCGGTCTGTCCCGTGCTCAGCGAGTGTGCCAGCCACCAGTCCCCCTCTCTGAGCAGATGGGAGGGAGCAAAGAATGGCATCATCAGGGGAGCAGGGTCAGCAACCCTGACCTTCCCAGGTGCACGGCCAGGCTCTGCAGCAAAGGAAGCTGGGCTAGCCTGTGTCCACAGCAAGCCAGCAGGAGCTGGCCTGGAACTCACACCTCCCTGTCACGCTGACCCAGAAGGATGCCACCCAAAACCTCAGCAAAACTGAGCCCTGTCAGCCCAAGGACTGAGCCCAGAGGCCCTGTCCAGAAGTGCATAGCGGCCTGCAGGTGCCAAGGGCTGCCTGAGGAGAGAGGGAGGGAGGAAACTCCCTGTCTAGGGGAGGAGGGGTAAGCAGGGTTTACATGAGATGGATGCCACATTAGACCTTCAAAGTCTTGCCAAGCCCTGAGAGCCCTAACACCCAATGGAGACAAGGCTGGCCCTTCTGGGGCCCAGCAACAGTCCAGGCCCATCCCTTCACACACGCAATACTTGCCCCTGTCCCAAATCATAGCTCACTCCTACAGGTTCTTAACCAAAACTATAGGCCTCCTCCTTCAGCCGACCCCTGTCCACAGGGAAAGTGAAGCCAGAGAGAGAGCTGGGCCAGGCCCAAAGTCACACAGCGAGTCATAGGGAATGAGGTGGCAGAGCCCCAGTGCCCAGGGCCCTCTACAATAACTGCCCCAGGAAGAGGGGAAGGAAGGAGGAAGAGGGAGGAGGGAGGAGGGCTCCCCGCAGGGCTCGGACTCTGGGCCTGGGCAGGAGAGGGGGGGTGGAAGTACCTTTGCAGCCATCTGAATGTGAACCAGGTCTGGCTGGAGCAGGGGTCCAGACACAGAGGAGGGAGGAGCAAGCGGGAGCCCGACAGGAGAGAAGAGGCAGAGATGGGGGTGGTGAGAGGCCGTGGCAGGGGGCCGAGGGAGAGAGCGAGAGCCAGGCAGTGCTGGGGACACTGGGAACGGGGCCTGGGGGCAGCCAGAGGCCTCACATCCAAAGCAACCAAAGGGGATAGGGCAAAGGCTGGAGGTGTAAGGGAAGATCGGGAGACAGGGCATGGGAGGTAGGGTCCAGCCCTGCCCACACCCCCTGTACAGATGGAAATACTGAGGCTGGAGAAGCAAAGGGCTCTGTGCAAAGTCACACAGCCAAGCCAGGTCCTGGTCCCGGGGAAAGTGCTTCCCTGTGGGTACCATGAGGCTCAATGGCTTTCCAGCTCATCTCCATGCAAGGTTTGGGGATTGGTAAGGTGGGTATCAAATGAGCCAGCTGGTGTGGTCCTTGGCCCCTGCCTTGACCCTGAGAAGATGTACAGCGACCCCACCCCAGCCCAAAGACAGAAAGGCCCTGGCCTCACATCACACAGTCCCAGCTTGAACACACTTGGTATCTGAGCGTATCTTCACCCAGCTTTACAGATGGAGAGGTTGAGGCCATGAGCAAGCAGGGCTGGGGAAGCTCGAAGGACCTGCTGGAGGCCAGGCGAGCGTCAGACCTGGCTCTGGTGACTGGTGCTGGGCCAGAGGGATCCCTTCTAAATGGACATGTGCAGTGAAAGGGTGTGACTGAGCAAGACAGACACACGGCAAGATGCAAGCTCACCCAGCACCCGGGCCCCAAAATTCCCCCTCCGCTTGGGGTACACACAGTTTCCTGTCTGATTTGACCCCCAAGGTCATCCTACAAGGAAGAAGGCAAGACTCTCACCCCCAGCTGAAGAAACTACATTTGAGAGAGGAGGAAAACGCAGTCACTCTGGCAAGAGAGACCAGTGTTTTCTTTATAGAGTTGGGGGAACTGAGGCATGGAGTAGGAGAGGATTTGCCCAAAGCTACACAGACTCAGGTCAGAAGCTCTGTAAAATCTTTCAATCCAAAGCATCCATCTCCCCAATGGGGAAAATGAGGCACAGAGAGAGCCATGATTTGCCCAAAGCCACACAGCATAGTCCATGGCAGAGAGAGGCCAAGGGGCCTCTGGCGTCCACAGCCAAACGCAGCAACCTGAATCCACAGACGCTGAGACCCCCAGAAGCAAGGGGACAGGATGGCAGATTAGGAGAGGGAGGGCAAACGTCCAGGTTCCATCCGGGGCTTGCTACTCAGTAGCCATGGGACCTTGGGCAAGGGCCCTCACAACTCTGAGCCTCAGTTTCCTCATATGTAAAATACAGCCAGCCCCTCCCCCATTGCTGCTGCCCCCAGGGTCAGCAATAACAAGATGAAGGGAGCATGGGTGAGAATGACTGGCACAGCACATGGCACCTGCTCGCTTTTGCCTCACACAGGGGCAGTCCCACCCTGGATCTTGAGGGATGAATAGGAGTTCACCAGATGGACAGAGGAGAAGGAATATTCCAGGCAAAAGGAACAGCATGCGCAAGGATCAGGAGGCATGAGCAGCGAGACACATCGAGGGACGTGGAAAGCTTGCCTCCTTGGCCAGGCCCGTGGGCTCTCAGTGACAGATTCCTCTATCCTCTAGAACACCCCAAATCAAACGCCCCCAACCTTACCTGCTCCAAGGAGAGGCCCCCCCGCAGCCCAGCACACACCTCCAACCTTCAGCTGCCCACCTCCCAGGGACGCTGCTCACCACCCTTACCTGCAGTAGCTCACTGTCCTTCCTCTGACGGGCAGCCCCTCTCCTGGTGCCATCTTTCGGGGACCCCAGCCTACCTCTACCCACCCTTGGCCTGGCCTGGGGTAGCCCACTCCCCACCACACTGCCTCCCTCCCTGGCCTCCAGAATGCCCTGGGTCCTGCATGTAGCTGGCACTCAAAATGGAATCACAAACCAGAAGGGAGGAGGTGAGCTAACAGGAAGGTGTGGGGAGAAGACGGAGGGGTTGGCTTAAAGGGTGGGATGCAGGATGAGAGAGGGAGCTGGAGACCACACGGGGTGGGGGGCGGGGGGCAGTGGGGGAAGCACATGCAGAGAGCAGCCCCCAGCCTCAGCGAAGCATCCCCCTCCACCTGGCCTCGGTACACACCTGACATCCACCTTCCTCCTAAGGGCCAGCGAGAGAGAAGCAGAGAGAGGGAGAGGCTGAGGTGCGTGCAAAGGCAGGGCCCGGGACAAGGGAGGACAGAGGTACGGGTCTAGGGAGGGCCACCACCCACCAAGGGCAGAGGGGCCCTGCGGGATCTGCACTGCCCTCTGCCGGCAGCTCTGGGTATAGGTGGGTCCACGCCCCCAGTGCATTCTCCGGCGTGCCACTCACGTGTTGTTGACAATCTGCAGCCGCTCCCCTTTCTTGAAGGACAGGTCAGTCTCTGTCCGTGACTCATAGTCATAGAGGGCCACAAAGGTGGTCACCCCACCTGCAGAGAGGGACGTGAGGTGTCAGAGCCCAGGAGTTGGGGTAGGAGACTGCCTGCCTCATCCACCTGCCTAACCCCCAGAAGTGGCACACTGCGTCCCTGGGAGGGAGCCAGGGGCTGCAGGCAGGCTAGGTGCTCCCTGCCTGGTTTGTCTCATAGACACAAGCAGGAGCCCCACAGAACAGGCGCCCTGCTCTGCTCAGACCCCATGCAGTGGGGACTCTGCCTCTGTGTATGTGTCCTTGGAAGCTCTGGGTATCTGGGCCGAGCTGCAAGGCCCATCCCCTCCTCGCCCACAGCTGTTCCTTGGACTCTTGCAGCCCACCCTCTGTGGCCTTAGGCCCCCAAATGCTTCTCAAATGAACGAAGTCGGCAGCCTGTCCAAGGGTCGCCTGTCTGCATCCCGTGTGCAAGCGATGATTGGAGGTGCACAGGGCATCTGAGAGTGCGAGGTTGCAGGCACACCTGTATCTTTGTGTGCTGCACTGCGGGTGTCTGGCTTAGTTGTGTGTCCAGCAGCACAGTGAGCATTTCCATGGTGTCTCCACTCAGTGTGGGCACATACCACGGCTGGGTCTGGCCATGAGAGGTGCCTGTGTGGGTGTGCAGCTGTGCGCATGGCTGGGTCTGAGTCTGAGCATGGTGATTGCACGTGTGGGTGTGCAGCCGTGCGTGTGGTTGGGTCTAAGCGTGGGATGTGCCCGTGGGGGTGTGCAGCCGTGCGTGTGGCTCGGCTAGGCGTAGGATTTGCACGAGTGGGTGTGTAGCCACACTCCTCTGGCAGGAGCGTGAGTCACCCAGCTCAGCCCCTCGGCGTCAGGGCTGCGGCACCTCGCAGCGCCAACAGAGGGCGCAGGGGCGCACTCGGGCCACCGCACAGCAGAGTCGGAAACAAAGGCTGGGCGGGAGGCTGCAGCTAGGCCGTCCAGGGCGGTCCTTCCCTCTGGACCTCAGGGTCCCCTACAGCCCTTTCCTTCGGAACCCGTTATGCTATGAACCTAGCAGCCTCCAAAGCGACAGGAACCCCGCTCTCCAGTTTACAAGTCCTTCCCCACTCGCAGTCTCCAGTAAAGCAAGTCCCCGGAGCCCAGAGAGGGTGCACCTCAGCCCAGAGACGCACAGCAAGCGGGGAAAGCCGACCTGCCAGAGGCCCCGCCCTCTGCGGGGAGGTGACGGTGTCCGAGGAGTTGAAGCCTCCAAAGAGCTTGGGCTCAGCGGCCGCGGTGGCTACGAAGGCAGCGCTGGGCCCTCGGTGGCCGTCGGCGGAGGCGGGCTTGCTCGGTGTCTGCGAAGCCGGGAAGGCGCCCCCCGCCCCGTGCACGTTCTCGGCGGGCTCCAGGCTGCGGCGCCTCTGGCTGGCGTCTTTGGGCTTGCTCTTGTTGCTGCCCATGGTCCTGGCTGGGGGCGACAGAAGACCCTGAGGTAGAGGAGCGTCTCTGGGAGCAGACAAGCACCCCACCCACTCAGCGAGTAGGGAAACAGGTCCTGAGAAAGGGAAGAGCCAGCCTGGGATAGCTGGCCTCACGGTTTCTTCACTTTGATTGGCGCCTTAGGACCGAGCTACGGAGAGAAGACACGCCAGTCCAAAGCTCTGACCCTCGCTACCCAAAGTCAGTTTTAGTCTTTCGTGCGCAGAAACAGAGTCGTATCTGTGCCCCCAGCACATAGGAGGCTCACTCAAGTCTGCCCAGCTGTCTAACACGGGGTGTGGTGTAGTGTACTCAATGTGGTGATCTAGGCAACAGTACAGTTTGTGGCCTGAAGAAGGGATGGCCACCGGGCCTTCCCTCCAGCCACAGGACCTCTGCAAACACCGTTCACTGACAGCCTCCCCTGGACAAATCAGTACCGTCAACTCCCAACTTCCTGGGTTGGGGAGATGGCTCAGCAGATAGAGGTCAGCAGGTAGCCACAACCCCCCTCCCAACCCCCCCCCCCCATCCCCTACCCCCCAGGATCCCCAAGGTGGAAAGAGAGGTGGGAGAAACGGCCCTGCAAGTTATCCTCTAATTTCTGACCTTCACACATGCTATGGCTCACACACACGCCTCCCCATAAGCACACAGAATAAATAAATAAATAAAGTGCAATAAAAATGTTTCAAGTCACTTCCCAAGGGCCCCCAAATTCTTTCATGAGCCCCTTGACTACTGTACCCACCCTTGGTTACATGCAACCCCCTCTTCTTTTAATTCCTATAATTATTCACTGGTATGCAAAGTGAGATACACAGTAGGTGCTTAATAAACAGCCAAATGGATCATGAGTGGTGACAGAAACCTGAGTTCAAAGATGAAGCCCAAAGTTTGGGAGGTCCTGGGACCAGGACACACAGAGAGAACCATGTTGAAGGCTCCATGGCATCCAATACCCTGCTACCCTCCTCCACATCTGTGCCCAAGCCAGGAGGCTGGGCTGGGGCTCCCCTCCACTCATCTCCGCTCACCCTGGGGGGCAGCAGGGCTACCCCAGCCGGTCTGGGGAGCAGCCTGGGGGCTTGGCACAAATACCAGCTGTGGTGTCCGGGGTCTTGGCTTAGTGACCTTGCTCCACCTCTCTTGCTGTGTGTCCCTAGGCGAGTTGCTGTCCTTCTCTGAGCCTCAGCGTCTGCATCTGTAGCGCCTCTGTGGGGATGTGAACATGGAAACTGTTAGCGCTCTCACCCTGAGATCATCAGAAGCCTCGCCTTGCCAAAATGCCCGTTGTCCCTTCCAAAGATCCTGGGAACAAGAGAAAGGAGGTGGCACAGTGGTCTGGAAGGCTCAGAAGCCAGCTCCCCAGTTCTGGTCTCAGCTGTCTAGTCTACACTGGTGTGAGACATCATCCCCTATACCATTTCTTCCCTTTATGTGACAGCGATGCCATGACCAAACAGGGCCACAGCAGGGGTTACTCTGCACACCAAGTCACTGGCATGTGCTCTGGATGTGCTGGGGGTGCAGGGAGCGCCTGGGATGCAGAAGGCCTCAGCATTAGGCCAGATCTCCTCAAAGAACAGTGACAGAACAAGTCTCCTTAGTTGACCTCAGTACCAAGCCCAGCTCTGTGGCTCCTACCCACCAGGACCTGGGTACAGCAGCCCGTCCTTTACTTTCAGAGCTGTGGAGGTGCACACTGAGGACATGGGACTGGAGAGACCTGCCCAATGGCCCAAGGGATCACCAGAGACTCCTGAGGGCCAGTCCAGCTGTGGGCACTTAGGGAGGGCCTGTTTCTAGGTCACAGTGCCCATCAGTACTCACAGACTCTGTTCTGAGGGGTCTGCTGATCAATGGGTTTCCCTACAGCCTGCCTTGCTAGAAGCCAACCCAGTTGGCGCCCTCAACCCCCAGGAAGTTGTATAGTTCCTGGACATCAGGTCCTTGGCTAACTGTTCCAGAAGGACTTCAAAAGATATTGCAGAACATAAAACAGATTTTAAAATAAAATCTATTTACTATATACAAAGGGTTGTCTGAAAGCAAGAGCTTTTCTTGGAATGATCACAAGAGTGCATGGTGTGCCCCCTGTCATTGGGGGTCAAGAATGTCTCTCGGGACATGTGCCTGGAGGGAGGGGAGAACCAGCCCCCAGAAGACATATGCCCCATCTTTTGAGAAGGTGGAGCACGAGTATAGGCCCTGCACTTGAGACCTCACACGAACCAAGGGGAACACACACCCCCCAGTATACAGAAAAGTAAAGTGCGGACCTTAAAGGCAAATCCAAGGGGACCTGGGCCACAAGTGGCAATTCTGGCTGGTGTGTGGAGTAGGAGCTGTCTGTGGTCAGTGCTGGTTATACAAACACTGGGTATCTGAAGGGGCAGCAAGGTTGGGAGCTAGCCCAGGAGTGGGCTGCGGCAGCCTCTGAGTCTGAGGGCGAACAGAGAGACAGAGGAAATCAAGGGATTGTAGGAAAGGAAACTAACCTCTTATACAAACTATCCAAGTCTCTCTTTAGCCGAGAGTTAGTAATTCCAGCACAACTAAAGCCTGCAGAGAGGCTGCCAACGTAGGCAACATCCTTTCTTTGTAGAGGTATTCCAATAAGAGGCTAAAGGCCCGCGAGATGGCTCAGCCAGCAAAGGTCACTGTGGAGCCCGACAACCAGAGCTCCAGCCATAGAACCGCATGAGGAGGGACCCCAAAAGTTGTCTTCTGACCTCCACATGCTTGTGTGGCATGCTTGTGCCCACACTCACGCATATCATACACACACAATAATAATATATATTATACTGAACCAGCAACGAACCACGGTTAAGGCGCAAGATTGCATGACCTTTGAGTGTGACCTTTCTCCACTTTCAGCTAAACCTGCCATTTTCTAGGCATCTCCAAACCCCATTTACGGTCAAAGGCCCCATGTTTCATCCGTGTGGCCCAGTCTCACCTGGATGAAAACAGAGCTAGAAAGACAGCCCAGTGGTTAAGAGCACAGGTTCAGATCCCAGCACCCATATGACAAGCCAGGCATCGGGCAAATGCCTGTAACTCTGGGATGGAGGAACCCAACACCCTCTTCCAACCTCCTAGCACAAAGGCATATGCACCTGCACATACCTGTGCACATACACGCACACAAAAATAATAAATCTTTTCTTTTTAAGAGAAAAAGGGGACTGGGCATAGTGCCCATGCCTTTAATCCCAGCACTCAGGAGGCAGAGGGAGGCAGATCTCTGAGAGTTCAAAGCTATCCTGCTCTACATAGTGACTTCAAGGCCAACCAGGGCTACATAGTGAGACCTTACCTCAGGAAGAAAGAGAGTTGGGGCAGGCAAAGAAAAAAGGAAGGAGGCAGGTCCCTTAGAAACTCCTCGGGCAACATAATTCCAAAATCCCATACACAGCTAGAGCCGAGCCCGGGGCCCTTCGGAAGCCCCACCAACCCTGCGTATCCTGCTCTTTTCATATGTTCCGCTCTTCCCATTAAATCCCACGTTTACATCTGTGTCTGTGTGTGCTTCTGTGCATATGTGGGGTACACTCACCAGCACATGCACACCTGGAAGCCAGATGCTGGCAGGAGGGCGGCTTCCTCACCTTATCTTTCCCAGACATGTTCTCACATAGCCCAGGCTGACCCTGAACTTGCTAAGTAGCTGATGATAGCCTCCTGATCCCCCAAGCCTGTTTATCCTTTTGAAAAGGGAACCCAGGGCCTTTGTACGCAGGGCAAATGCTCTACCAACAGAGCTAGCTCCTTAGCCCTAAATTCTTTTCTTCTTCTTCTTCTTCTTCTTCTTCTTCTTCTTCTTCTTCTTCTTCTTCTTTTTTAAATGACTGTTTTTATCTTAGGTGCATTGCTGTCTTGACTGCGTGTGTGTCTGTGTGAGAGAATCAGTTCCCTGGAACTGGAGTTACAGACGGTTGTGAGCTGCTGCCATGTGGGTCCTGGGAATCGAACCCAGGTCCTCTGGAAGAGCAGCGATCGCTCTTAACCGCTGAGCCACCTCTTTAGCTGCCCAGGCCCCAAACTCTTTCCTAAATAAACTCAACTCTGCTTTATACCGACTCATCCTGGAATTCTTTTCTGCAGCTCTACATGAGTGGAGGTCTCTGAAAAGCACCCTGCAGGCGGCAGCAGTGGGGAACTTCTGTGCACAGGTCCGCAGAGACAGATGAGAGCAGCCCGGGAAACAGAGGGCCCCTACTAGTCTTGAAGCACGGTAACCAGCCCAAGTGGACTTGGGAATTGCTGTCTATGAGTGGGCAATGGACACCAAGCTCCTTGGACACCCTCTCAGAGCAGCACCCAAGACAGACAGGCCTCTACCAGCTGCTCTGGAAACATTTGGCTGAGCACAGCCTCACAAAACTGTACCCTGCTTAGTCACTGAGAGGGTCGTGTCACAGAGACCAAGGATTGCTGGGTGTCAGTGTCCAAACCTGCCAGAAGTGGGGTCCTGCTCTAAGCTCTTGGCAAACACTGGATTCTCATGAGCATCTCGGTTGTGGGTATTAACAGAATCTTTAGTTCACTGACGGGAGGCCCAGACACAGAGAAGTTGAAGAACCTGCCTGAAGTCACACAGCAAGAGTAAAAGATAAGGGGACCTACCCTACAAGGATGGTGAGGGACTGAGATGACCTGGGCGCTGGGCTCTGTGCTGCCTACAGCACACAAGAGCTACAATTGCTGTAGAAAGACTGGCTTGTGCATGCGTGTGTGCAGATGTATGCACACACACACACACACACACACACACACACACACACACACGCCCAAGGCTTAGAGAACATTCTGGAAGAACCCCCAAGTCTTCACGTATTTTAGCTGACACGGAGTAGGACCGGAAAAGGGAAATCTCCTTTTTACTTTATATCCTGTGTCAGGTGACATCTGGAAGTTAGTTTCTCATGGTAATAACTATTATCTGCAGTGCTGGGGATGGAACCTGTCTTGTGCTCACTAGGCAAGTAGCCCACGACCACTAAGTACTTAAGAACGTTTGAGAGTACTGCACAATCCCCCTGTGCTAAGGCCTAAGTGGCTAGCCCAGGGCCCACTGATCTGCTCTGGGTACGGCCCTCACTGCCCAGCCCCCCACTGCCCAGCCCCCCACTGCCCAGGACTCCACACCCCTTCTCTGGACTTGCTTCCTCTTCTCAGGCTGAGGGAGGCCAGGTACGGCGGGGGCATGGCTTTGCATCTAATCGAATCTTCTCCACAAGCCATGGTGCCCTCCCAGTTTCCTCTCTGTCAAATGGGCATGGGCTGGGGTATGATTCAGTGGAGGATGCTCGCCTACACGCATGAGCCCCCACTTACATCATTAGCACCACAATCAAAACAAGCAAACCAAGAGATGGGTGGATGGGAGATGGATGGATGGACGGCCGGATGGATGGACAGACAGACGGATGGATGGATGGGGTGGGTGGATAGCCAGACAGCCAGATGGGCAGACAGACAGGGCTGATAGTAAGCCTAACATTTGGAGCTGTGTCCACATGACAGGATAGAGTTGGTTTCTGATAAACACTGTCCTTACAGAGAACAGAGAAACAATACAAGAGGGGCTGGAGGGGCCTTGAATGCCAAACACAAAACTGGGGTTCCCACTGTCCCTACAGCATAATGAAGTAGAGGCTACAGTTGCACCCCTCAAAGATGAGACCAAGGTTCAGAGAAGCCAGAGCCTGGCCCAAGGCACCAGAGGAAATAAAGGGTGCCAGACATGCCCCTGGACTCTGCCAACACGCAGAGGGTTCCCATTGTCCAAGGCACCACAGGAGTGATCACAGGCCTGGGGCTACAATGCCAGGGGCAGGTGCCAGCTCACCTTTTCCTAGGCACACAGACTAAGCAGGCCTCGGTTTACCCCTCAAAATTGAAATGGCATGATTGTTCCTGCTTAATCGAGCATGTTGTAGGGAAGAGTCAGGGTAGCGGTGTTTCAAGGGATAGATGAGGAAAGGAACCAGAGAGTCACAGTCTATAGACAATATGGAGGCCAGAGAGAACAAGAGAAAACATTCTAGAGACCAGAGAAATGGCTTAGTGGTGAAAAGTGTATACTGCTCCTGCAGAGGCCCTACATTCAGTTCCCAGCACCTACATTTAGAGAGCCCAGAGACACCTGTAACCCCAGCTCCGGGGCCTCCATGGGCACTGGCACTAATGAACACATACCCATGCACACACACACACATACACATAACTAAAAAATAATATACATCTTAAAAAAAGAATACACTGAAAATCAGTCACACACAAAGTGAATTATGCACAATGACAGTAAGCTAAGCTGTTATCTGAAAGTCTGTAACATTCACACACCATTAGTGTTAAATGTGAAATGAAGGAAAGCTTAGCATTATAAACAGCCATTATTCCCATAAAACCTTCAAGTTGAGTGTGAACCCTGTAAAAACTCTAATGAGATGCCAGGCAAGGTTGTGATTGCCTTTAATCTCAGGACTCAGAAGGCTGAAGCAAGTGGATCTCTGTGAGTTCAAGGCCAGCCTGGTCTACAAAGTAAGTTCCAGGACAGCCAAAGCTACATAGTAAGACCCTGTCTCAAAAATAATAATAATAATTATTATTATTATTATTTTATGTATACAAGTATTTGCTTTCATGTACATATGGTCACCTTGATGTGCTTTTTGACCAAAGAGGCCAGAAAAGGACATTGGGTCCCCGGGGACTGGAATACAGGGAACTGTGAGCCACCATACGGGAGCTGGAAACTATCCCGGTTCTCCGTAAGAGCGGCCAGTGCTCTTAACTAATGGCCATCTTTCTAGGCCTGAATTTTTTTCCTTTTTCTTTTAGTGGGTCAGTTTTCTTGTTGTTGCTTTTTGTTTGGAGACATGTCTTTCTTCATAGCCCTGGCTATCCTGGAACTTAGACCAGGACAGTGCTGGGTTCACAAGTGTGTGCCTCCATGCTTAGCTACGTTCTAAGTTTTTATGTGGATTTATCTTCTTTTCCTAAAGAAACTTAAGTCTTTAAAAATATTACTTAGGCTAGGCATGGTGGTGCACACCATTAATCCCAGCACTTGGGAGGCAGAGGCAGACAGATCTCTGTGAGTTCGAGACCAGCCTGGACTACAGATCGAGTTTCAGGACAGCCAGGGCTACACAGAGAAACCCTGTCTAAAAAAAAAAAGGAAAAAGGAAAAATAAAACAAAACAAGACTCTGCCTGGCTTGATAAACAAATTTAAATTAGGAAAAAATGTTTGCAGCTCATATGATAGACAAGAGTTTTGTCTTAATATATAAAGAGCTCACACAACATAAAAAAATAAGCTCAGTCAGTTCACAGGAAGAGCAAACTGAAAGAGCTGTAAACACACCACAAGACTCAACAGACAGACAGACACAAGCCAAACCACACTGGCCACCCAGCAGCAGCAGAGTCCACAGGCTCCTCAAGTGTGCATGGAACACTCTCCGTATGCTGTGCCATAAACCAAGGCTCAATACATTTAAAAGAAAAGAAATCACACAAAGCATGTTTCCAGCCACGGCAGAGCAGAATAAATGGATAACAGAATGTGACTGGGGACCTCAGAGGTGAAAACGACCGAGGAAGAAAACACTGAAATAATTAGAAACTACGTAGAAAAGGAAAGGAAAACACAGCACAGCAAGGGGCTGAAAGCAGTAAACTTCAAGAGGACTTTGCAGCATCACTGTCCCTGCCAGAAAAGGGAAGACAACACAATACGCCGACCTGACGCCGTCTAAACAAACCACACTCAGGGTAAGCAACATGGAAGAACAGTAGAGCTGAGTGTGGAATTGATAGAGCAGAGTGAGGAGAATCAACAAAAGCAGGTTAGTGCTTTTGAAAGATCAACAATACAGTTCTAATAGCTACTGAGCAAGGAAGAAAGAGAAGATTCACAGTACTCAGGCCAGAATAAAAGCAGATCATCAAAACCCTGAAAGAAATAAAATACGCAGGCTGCGGTGACGCAAACCTGTAACCCCTGTACTCCAGAAGCTGAAGCAGGAGGATGTGAGCTTGAGAGTAGCCGAGCTACATAATGAAAACCCATGAGAAGGGTGGGGAGACTCGGGCATCAGGTTCACCATCAGAGGACAACTTGTAGAAGTCAGCTCTCTCCCTCTACCATGTGGGTACCGGGAATTGAACTCGAGTCTTGGCAGCAAGTGTCCTTATCCACTGAGCCGCCTTGTTGGCCCTAAATCAGTAAATTGTTTTATTTGTGCGTGTCTGTGCCTGCATGTATGCATGCCACCCATGTGTTGGCGTCCATGGAAGCCAAAAGAGGGTGTCAGATCCCCTGGAGCTGGGGTTGCAGGTGGTCATATGCCTCCCAACATGGGAACAAGAAATCAAATTCAGATCCTCTTTGAAGAGTAGCACACATTACGAACCACTGACTCATCTCTTCAGTCCCTAAATTAGTCATTTTAAAACTTCCCTTAAAAAGGCCCAGGCCAAGCCAGGTAGTAGTAGCATATGCCTTCAATACCAGCATTAGAGAGCAGGAGAATCTCTGTTCAAGGCTAGCCTGGTCTACAGAGCTAATTATAGGACAGCCAGTGTTACACAGAGAAACCCTGTCTCAAAAAAAAAAAAAAAAAAAAAAAAAAAAAAAAAAAAAAAAAAGAAAGGAAGGAAGGAAAGAAGAAAGGAAGGAAGGAAGGAAGGAAGGAAGGAAGGAAAGAAGAGGCCCAGATTGCTTCACTTCCCTTGACCTTAGCAGAATGACTGGGAGGCTTCAGTGGTGGACTGGACCAGATACTCAGGGAGCGTTAAGGCCAGTTCTCCATCAGAGCACACCTCCAATTCACTCCATGAAGCCAGTGCGCCCTGACACTGGAATGCCACAAAGCTATCACTGGCAAATAACAGACTGACATCTCAGAATCTGGAGGTAAAAACTGTCCACAGATAACAAGCAAACTGCCTCTGGATGCACAGGGAAAAATCTGTGCCAGGCCAAGTGTCTCTTTATCCCAGGGTGCACATTTGGTTTCATTTCTAAAAGCCAGTGACTAACACACCATCCTACAGAACAAACCCACATGATGATCTCAACGTGGGGTGATCTAAATACACACGGAAAAGATGTCTGATAGAACCCCACACCCTTTCACCACAAAACACACAGGAAAAGCAGTAGGCCCTACCTGAGATTCCAGTATTCAGAAAGCGGAGGAAGAAAAGGCACAGGTTTTGAGGCTATCCTGGGCAACATGAGACTCTATCGAAGAATCGGGGAACAGGAGGAGGAAGTGAGAGAGGAGGATGAGGGAGAGGGAGAGATGGGGAAGATGGATGGGGCAAGTGGGGAACTACCGCACCTGACAGAGGGCCACTCGAAAAGCCACAGCTCTCACGTGGTGTTAATGGTGACAGACAGCAAAGCCCAGACAGATATCCCCAGCAGCACTTCCGTTTGAAACTGTACTTAGGGCTCCAGCCAGGGCAGCTGAGGAGGAAAGTAACATACAATGCACTCAGGCTAAAAAAAGAAGATGCCAAATTACCTCTACTTGCAGACGACACAGTTGGTTTGCTTGTTGGTTTTCTTTTGAGACAGTCTCAGGTAGCCAAGGATGGCTTTGAGCTCCAAGGCTAGCTCCAAACTGATTGTCCTACCTCCATCTCCTAAATTCTGGGATTACAGGCATGTACCGTCATGCTGGGCCAACATGATTCATACAGAGAAAACTCTAAGGATTCTACTAAAATCTCAGAACTAGTGAGTGAGTTCAGGAAGGTTGAACATTACAGAATCAACGTGTGAAAACGCGGCTCGTGAGATGGATCGCCCTGTGGGGAAAGGTGCCTGCTGCCAAGCCACACATCCTGACAGATTCCCCAGGACCCACATGGTGGAAGGAGAGAACCAACTCCCAAAAGTTGTCCTCTGACCTCCACTTACGTGCCGTGGCACATGCACACGTGTGCACACACAAAATAAAAAATTTTAAAAACCTTTTTTAATTGAGCTTGGAGTGTGGCTCAATAGTACAGTGCTCACAGCATGCATGTGGCCTTGGGTTTCATCCCCAGCCCCACAAAATACAGAAACTAGACACTAGCAACTAATAAACTAAAAATGAAAATAAGAAAAGAATATCCCATAAGATCAAAGAATCTAGAACAAGATCAACAAATAAAGACCTAAGCTCCCAAAAGCTATGAACTCGCTGTAAGAAACTAAAGAACTAGTGAAAGGAAAGCCACCCTGTTCACAGGTCATGAGAGCACATACTGGTCAGATGGCAACATGGGCTGGGGGTGCTGTCAGCTGGACACGAAGACCTGAGTTTGAGCCCCAGCACCCACTGCCTGAAAGCCCAGCCCAGCACCCACTGCCTGAAAGCCCAGCCCAGCACCCACTGCATGTAAGCCCAGCCCAGCACCCACTGCATGTAAGCCCAGCCCAGCACCCACTGCATGTAAGCCCAGCCCAGCACCCACTGCATGTAAGCCCAGCCCAGCACCCACTGCATGTAAGCCCAGCCCAGCACCCACTGCATGTAAGCCCAGCCCAGCACCCACTGCATGTAAGCCCAGCCCAGCACCCACTGCATGTAAGCCCAGCCCAGCCCCCTGCTGAAAGCCCAGCCCCCTGCTGAAAGCCCAGCCCCCTGCTGAAAGCCCAGCCCCCTGCTGAAAGCCCAGCCCCCTGCTGAAAGCCCAGCTGTGTGAAGCAGAGAAGGCAGATCCTGCGGCTCACTTGCAACCTAGCCTACAGGGAGAGCCAAAGTCAGTGAGAGAACCTGACTCAAACAAAGTAGATGGCATCTGAGGAATGACATCTAAGGAGCCTCATCCCCCAACACACACACACACACACACACACACACACACACACACACACACACACACAAAGATGACAGTACTCCCACCCGCTGAACTGAGGTGGCCCAGCCCTACCAGAGTCCCAGCTGATTTCTCTACAAAACTGACAACCTGACTTAAATATATACAGACAGTTGAGGCACCCAGAATTGTCCAAAACCATCCTGAAAGGGAAAACATAGCCTGAGGAGTTGCACTTCTCAGTTTCAAAACACATTGTAGACCTGAGGTCATCTCTACAGTGTGCACTGCTACACCCCACACCTTACAACCCAACGGAACATAGCATCAGAAACACAGCTTCAGGGCTGACAAGGTGGCTCAGTGGATAATGTGCTTGTATCATAAGCCTGATGGGCTCAGTTCAATCCCCAGAACACACACACAAGTAGAGAGAACCGACTCCACAGAGCTGTTCTCTGAACCCCACGTGTGCACCACGATGCACGCCCATACACATACACTATTAATAATAATAAATGAATTTTTAAAAAGAAATACACACTCAAAGAGCCAGGTGACATTGCAAGGGTACCAAGACAACTCAAAGGAGAGAGCCCAGTCTTTCTACAAAGGCTGCCGGGTCAACTGGGAAGCCACACATGGCAGGAGAATGCTTGGCAATTTCTTCCAACTAGACACAAAAACAGCTTGAAATGGATCACAAGCCTGAACCTAAGAGGTGAAATGAAAAGCATACATGAAGAAAGTTGGACATCGTGGCACACACCTGTAACCCCAGGACTTGGGAAGTGAAGTGGAGGCAGGGGCATCAGCCTCTACTACAAAGTAAGTTTGAGGGTAGCCTAGGCTACATAAGACCTTTTCTCAAAAAAAGCAAAAAAAAAAAAAAAAAAAGCAAAAAAAAAAAAAAAAGAAAGAAAGAAAAGAAAAGAAAGAAAGAAAAAAGAAGCAAGAACTCATAAGGAAATATAAGCAAAATTTTCATGACCTTGGGCATAATGATTTCTCATACAGGACAATCAGGTACCAAGTAACAGAAGAAAAGTAAGTTACTATTTATCCTAAACTAAAGTCCTGATGGTCTTTCCAGAGGACACCCTTAACAAAGCAAAGAGAGGAGCCAGAAGAGGTATCACAGGACTGGAATCCCAGCATGTGGGAGGCTGAAGCAGAAGGATCATGAATTAGAGGCCAGCCTGAGCTACACAATAAGGCACGTTACACCTAATGTTAATTGTTAACTAGACAGAATCTAGACTCACTAGGGAGACAGGCCAGTGGGAAAGACTGGGGGAGATTATTTTGATTGCTTTATCTGAAGTGGGAGACACGCCCACTGTGGGTGGCACCATTCCCTGGCTGGTATCCAACCGTATAAGTAGACTGAGAGCTGGGCAGCAGCCTGATTCGCCCCTCTGCCTCCTGACTTGTGGATGCAGTGTTATCAGCTGGGTGCAGCTCCCGCACCTTGACTCCCCTGCCATGATGGACTGTGCTCTTGAACTGTGAACCAGAGCCCTTTCTCCTCTTGTCAGAGTGTTTGTGACAGCAACAGGAGAATCAACTAAGATAATCCCTGTCCAAAACATGGAAGAAGACATTTCCAAATCAGGTGACAAGGTATTTATATCTAGAAGATGGAAAGAAACCCAGACCATCAAGATGGCTCAGAGAGGCAAAAGTGTTTGCTACCAAGCCCAAAGATCTGAGTTCAACTCCCAGGACCCACACAGTAGAAAGAGCAAAACAGCTTCCCAACTGTCCTCTATCACACATGGGCCGTGACACTTGGGCAACACACATACAGAAAGAAAGAAAGAAAGAAAGAAAGAGAGAGAGAGAGGGAGGGAGGGAGGGAGGGAGGGAGGGAGGGAGGGAGGGAGGAAGGAAGGAAGGAAGGAAAGAAAAATCAATGTTAAAAAAAAGTTCTGGCTGGGTAGTGGTGGTGCACACCTTTAATTCCAGCACTTGGAGGCAGAGGCAGGTGGATCTCTGTGAGTTTGAGTCCAGCCTGGGCTACAGAGTGAGTTTTAGGACAGCTAGGGCTGTTACACAGAGAAACCCTGTCTTGGGAAAACAAAAACAAAAAATCCTAAGTCTGGAGCAATGCCTCAATGGTTAAAAGCACTTGCTGTCCTAACAGAGGACCAGAGTTCAGTTCCCATATCAGGCAGCTCACAACCA
Source organism: Onychomys torridus (assembly GCF_903995425.1). Taxonomy (NCBI): domain Eukaryota; kingdom Metazoa; phylum Chordata; class Mammalia; order Rodentia; family Cricetidae; genus Onychomys; species Onychomys torridus. The sequence goes on from NC_050446.1 coordinate 124,245,620, forward strand.
CTGGTAACCCCAGTTCTAGAGGAACTGACAACCTCTCTGGCCTGGAGGGAACCTGTATTCATGCACACACACACACATAAATCCTGGGCTGGTTGGCTAAGGGGCAGAGCACTTGCTGGCATGGGTGGGGGCCTAGGTATAAATCCCAGCACTACAAATTGACAGTAATCACAATCCAATTTAAAACAGGCAAAGGACACAAACAAGCATTTCTCCCAAGAGCCAACCTGCAGCCCACATGGACAGAAGCGCATCGCCAGCACCCACAAGAAAAGGCAAGTCAGTCATGTGAGATGCTGTGTCCCACCCCCAGAACATCTGTCATCAGAAAGGCAGGCACTGTCAAGAACATGGGCACTGGGACCTTCCTCTATAGTTGTGGGCCATCAAGTGATTCAGCCACTTGGAAAAAGTCTGGCCTTCCTTTCAAAGGTTCCATAGAGACTTACCATGCCATCCAGGAAGTCCACTCCCAGATACACATCAGCAGCAATTACAAGATACAATCACACAAAAACCCCACACCCCACCGCACACAGGGAAGCACCCACTGTGGCCTCACACTGGAACAACCCCAAACCCATCAACTGATGAACTTGGGAGTAGAATGCGCACCTGCTGAGGACAGCCAGGGGAGTAACACTGGGCTTAGGGCTCACTGCTGTGCCCACCCACTTCCCGAGTTCACTTGGAAAGTCTAAGTTTGTCTTTCCTCCTCCTTCCATCTCCCATGGCTTGGCACTTGGGCACCATTGGGCATCCTTCCTCCATCTGAAGAGTTCCCTAACCGTATTAGGCTGGCTGGCACATGTCCACCCCAGAGCCCACCTGGATTCCTGCCCTCCAACTCAGGACGCCATGATTTCCCTTTATTCTTTTATTATGATATTTATTATAATATTTCTATTATCCATCTTCTCTTCCTGGCACCTGAGGTCTTCAGCCTGCCTATCCTGTTGTTTTTCTCTCAAACGCTGATAAAATTGCCCTCTGGTTTCAAAATAAAATGAATACATCAGAGGGACATGGTAACTTCCACGTCCATTACAGCAGTATTCATAATAGCCAAGAAACAGCCCAATGTCTACCAACCAATGAGTAAAGAAAGGAGGAAGCTCTGTCATTTGAATCAACACAGAACTGGAGGACTTGTGGGAAGTGAAATGCGTCAGGCACCAAAAGTCCCACCTGATCTCACTCACATGTGGAGCCTCAAAAAGTTGCTATCAGGAGCTGGAGAGGCAGCAGCTAAAAGTATTGGCTGCTCTCGCAGGGGACCCAAGTTCAGTTCCCAGCATCCATATGGTGGTTCACAACCGTCTGTAACTCCAGCCCCAGAGAAATGACACTCTCTTCTGGCCACCCCAGGAATCTGCACTCACACACACATACACATATTTAAAATAAAAATAAATGTTTTTTTAAAAATGTTGACAACATGAGCAGGAGAGATGGCTCAGTGGTTAGAAGCACTCACAAGGCAGTTCACAGCAGTCTGTAACTGTAGTCCTATGAGATCCAATGCCTTCTTCTGGAATACAGATACATACAGGCAGACAAAACATCCATATGCACAAAATAAATAAAAAAATATTTTTTAAAGAAGTGTTGACATCACAGAAGCTGGGATAGAACAGTATTTACCAGAGGATGAGGAGGGAAGAGAAAATAAGAGGAGGAGAAAGATCGATCAGTGTGCAGAATGTTCTAGGACTAAGGTCCCTGTGTGCCTGTCACTGAACAGTGGGGTGCCAACAGGTAACAAAGCACTGCCCATTTCAAAAAGCCACATGGAGTGATTCTGAATGTTCTCACACAGAGAAACTGAGTGTTTGAGACAGACAGGTTCACTCAGGTTTGACCATTATAAAACACACACACACACACACACAGTGGCTTAGGATGGAGCAATTCCCCAGCAGGAGTGACAGAGGGTTCCATCTCAGCACAGAATCAACCAATCAATCACATGTTATCCATAAACACATACAAGTTTATGTAAATGTAAAGATATTTTTACTCCATTTCATGTTTTGAGATTTATTTATTATTTTATGTGAATGTTTTGCTTGCATGTATGTCTGTGCACCTTGTACACACCTTGCACTTAAGGTGGGCAGAAGAGGATGTTGGATCTCCTGAAATTGGAGTTACAGGTGGTTGTTAGCCATCATGTGGTTGCTGGGAACTGAACCCAGGTCCTTTGGAAGAGCAGCCAGTGCTCATAACCACTGAGCCATCTCTCCAGCCTCTACAGTTTGTGTGTATATGGCAGGGGTGGGGTGGGGTGGGGACAGGGGGGAGACACTCCTGCCACTGTGTGCAATGTGGAGGTCAAAGGACAACTTGGAAGAGTTAGTTCTCTCCTTCTACACATGGGCCCCGGGGAGCACACTCAGGTTGTCAGCCTTGGTGACAAGCTTCTTTACCCATGGAGCCATTTCATCAGCCCTCAGAAACAGTTTAATGTGTTAAAAATAGATCTATATGGGGTCTGGGGAGATGGCTCAGTGGGTAGTGTCCACTATGAAAGCATGAGGACCTGAGTTCAGATGCCCGACACTATATAAAGCCAGGCATGGCAGCACATGCCTGTGACCCCAGGGATGGAGGCAGTGACAGGCAGATCGTGGGGACTTTCTGACCTTATCTAGCTAAGACAGTGAGATGCAGGCTCAGGGACAGACACTATCTCAAAAAATAAGATGTTGCGTGTGTGGTTGAGGAAGATGTCAAATCCAGTCTCCAAGTACGAATGCACACCCACATACCCACTCAGAGAGAGACAGAGATCAGAGATAGACAGATAGACATAAGGCATATCCAAACAACAAAATATTATTTGATAAAAGGAAGTCTTGGCACAGCTGGATACATGATGCCCCAACTAAGTAGATCTTGAAAATATTATGCTAAGTGAACAGAGGCAATCAACTCTGATGAGACGTGTGATGTACCACTTCAAAAGGATTAATACCATGGAACTTTATCTTTTATCATTGCGATTTTTTTTCTTTTGAGCTGAGGATCGAACCCAGGGCCTCGTGCTTGCTAGGCAAGCGCTCTACCACTGAGCTAAATTCCCAACCTGTTAGAGCCATCTTTTTGTTTGTTTGTTTTGTTTTGTTTTGTTTTGTTTTGTTTTGTTTTTTGAGACAGGGTTTCTCTATGTAGCTTTGCACCTTTCCTAGATCTCACAAAGATCCTCCTGTCTCTGCCTCTCGAGTGCTGGGATTAAAGGCGTGCGCCACCACTACCCGGCTATTGTGATTTTTTTTTTAAGCTATACTGGAAATCAGTGTTCACCCAAGAGATTGGCAAACTGATACTTCTATAATTCAGTCTCAAATCCAGTAACATCTCCAGTCTGGTAAGAGAGAGGGGAACCAGGAAAGGTAGCACACACAGCTACTGTCTCTCCAAAAGACACTCTGTTACCACTACCCAAATTAAAACTGTAGAATTATGAATGAGTTCATGACCACTCTGGGCTACATGGTGAGCAGCCAAGGCTACAGTAAGTTATAAGTCAGCCTGGGTTACACAGTCAGTTGTAAGTGATCCTGTACTTTATAGTGGGTTAGGCTAGCCAGCCAGTTGGAGGTTACCTGGGTTACAGTTAGTTCACAGCCAGCCTAGATCACTTGAGACCGCCCCCACCCCACCCCAAGTCAAAAACTGACATGCACCCAGCTTACCTGCCTCCGATCAGAACCTGGCTCCTCAGCCTGTCATGCTGCACAGGCCACTCAGTGCTCTCGGTCTCCGTATTCTGTCCTGCAGAAGGATGTTTGTCAGTGACATCTCCACATGGCTGTGGTAAGCCACAGTCTGTGCTAGCGATCAATGTTACTATGGACACCAGGTGACTGTCCTAGTCACCCAGAGCCTTAGAGGGGGTGTGTGTGCAAGAATAGCAGTGTGCTCTAGCAGCAGAGAGCAGGCAGGCTTCCTGCAGAGGCAGCCCCATGAAGGGCTGCAGGGAGAAGAAGGGTCACCACAGTAGGGATGGAGTCTCTGGCAAAGGGGGTCTTTCAGTCACCCATCCTTGAATGGTCAACCAGCTGGCTGCAGCCAAGGGATCGGACACACAAAGGAAGAGCCACAGAGGGCGCTGTGACCAGCAGAGCTTCAGCCCCCAGCCCACAGATCAGAGAGGGACTGTTCAAAGTCACCTGGCACTCTCAGCCCTCCCTCCTCTCCCCTAACCCAGAGGACAAACCCCAGAATCTATCTAAATTGGGGGCTCTCAGAGGAGGGTGACTCCCAGGGACAGACACCGTGCTAAACAGTACACTCCATGCATGGATCCAGGATGCTCCACCCAACCCATGTGGCCAGCTCCTTTCTGTAGAGGAGAAAACTGGAGCACAAAGAGGTTTACAGCAGCTAAGAGACAGCATTAGGAAGCAAGCATGGACTGTCTGGGATCCACAGTCTCCTATACCCCAGGGACTGTCCCATGGTGACTAGCAGGGCCTGAGTCTGCCATTGTCCATTCTCCCTCGGGCTGTTCCCAGTAAGGCCAGGAACACCAGCAGGACCACTGAGCACTGGGAAAGCGGGCATGCCTGCCATGTAGGAATGAGTAGGAGGTGGCAGGTAGATTGGGCAGTGCCGGGGTCCCCACTCAGCTGGGTCAAGGGAGCATTATGGTTTCCTGGACAAGTCCTCAGAAACCTCCTTCGGTGTCATTCTTGGGGGAAGCACCCTAACCCACAGGCTGCCCTGGCAATGGGCCTACCTCTGACCTTCGTTACCAGCTCCCCAGTACTCCCAGGCCATGGGCACAGGGACAGACACACAGCCATATCTGCCTGCAGGAAATACTCAAAGAAGCTAAGTCAGGTGCCAGGGCCACCATCTGAGGTCCCAGCTATCCTCCAGCCCTCTGCCAAGGTCACTTGTCCCAGCTGATCTCATGGGGAGCCTTAAGCTCATGGGCCAGCTCATTTTTCCAAAGGGGAACAGAGCCCAGACAGAAAGAGGGGTACACACTACAGGCCCCAGGAGCCAAGCTGCCACAGCCTCCACAGCCTCCCAGACATAGGGGCGGGGCACAAGAGCCTGTGGGACCAAAGGATGGGCTCCCAGCTGACATTCTGACAGGTCCCAGCAGTGGCCTCCTGTAGTGGGTCAAAGGACCTGGGAGGGCATCGCCAGTCTCACAGGAGGGATCCTCCCTAAGGCAGGAAGCTCCCTGACTCTGCCTTTAGCGTTATCGTGGGAATGGCCTGGGTAGCCTCCATAAGTAGCTTAACAATGCACAACAGCAGTGATGACTGAGACTTACTTAGCATCTACTGAATACCCCCATGGGGCCTCCTATAGCCCAGGCTGGCCTCAAACTCACTATGTAGCTGAGGATATCCTTGAAGTTCCAACTCCTGCCTTCATCTTCCAAATTCAGTTTACACAGCGGTGGGGACTTCACCCATGGCCTTGAGTAAGCACTCTATCACCCAGCGACAGCCCCAGCACCTCTCATGAGTTTTCTTGAGATAAGAGACACACTAAGTAGCACTGGGTAGCCTAGAATTCAGAATGTAGATCTGGCTGGCCTTGAACTCAGAGATCCACCTGCCTCTGCCTCCTTCCTAAGTCCTGGAATTAACGTGCCTCCATACCAGTCCTGTGTGTCATTTTCTCCCCCTTTTTCAAGACAGGGTTTCTCTGTGTAGCCTTGCCTATCCTCACTCTATAGACCAGGCTGGCCTTGAACTCACCGAGATCCTCCTGCCTCTGCCTCCCTAAGATCAAAGGAAGGTGTGCACAAGTGCTGCTTGGCCTTTTGTGACATTCTTAAGCCCATTTTACAGATGAGAACAGGTAAGTCTCAGGTCCCATCCTGTGATAGCTGGTGACTCCTGTGACACCCCACCACCACCACCACAGGTTTTCCCTACAGCAGGCTGCCTCCAGGGGCTGCAGAAGGCTCTAAGAGCCTGCAGCTGGGCCGGTCTTTCCTGGAACTCAGCTCAGACTCCTGGGATGACAGCAGCAGTAGCGCAGGGACAGATCCTCCTGTAAGAGCTCACACCACCCAGAATGGAGCCCTCAGCAGCCTGCGGCCTCATGGTTTTACATCTGAAGACAGGGCTCGGGAGACTTCCTGGGGGCCGGGAACCCCTCCTTTTCATGCCGTCCCAGAGAAAGGCAGGCAGGAGTGGCAGGTGTGGCTAGAGCTGTCCCAACTTAGTTGAGGAGCCATGGCACAAGGCCTAAGGGACACCCCGAGATGGTTTATTAACGAGTTCAGGGAGGTCCCCATTGTTATGTGACCCTAGGCAGGCCACACTTCTTCTGGGCCTCAGCCAGTATCTGGGCACGGTCTCTAACAAGCTCAGGATGAAGGAGTGACCTTTGTGGGATGTCGAGGCAACAAGTTCCAATCTTTCCCCAGCCTCTCCAAGGTCATCCGAGCGGCCTCTCCCCATCGGCAGCAGGCGGATGGGCCCTGAGGGGGGCTGCCAGCCGGCCCCTGCCCACGGTGCCCGCTGTTCCCTGCCAACAGCTCTGGTTGCTTCTCAAGTCTAGGAACACAGTGCCCCCTCCTCCCCGCCCACACCCAGGTGGCATCTCCCTTGGGGACATGGGTGGGCAGGAACACCAAGTGGCCAGGCCCCACGGCACTAGCAGTCCTAAGCTCCCCCCCCCTGGTCCGAAGGTGCCATCTCCTTTCCATTTCCATGAACTGAGGACAACTATTGAACATGAGTCGGGGCAGTAGTCAGCAAGATGGTCCAAACACGCCCCTGCCTGCTGGGGGCTTGCTCCATCTCTTCCCACCCCCTCCCATTACTTCACTCCTAAAGGACTGTCCAGCTTCCGGGCCTTTGCACATGCTGCTCCCTCCTCAGGGGCTGATCACGGTCAGTTCCCAACCTCACCTGTCCTTACCCAGGTGGAAAGAGGTGCTCCTCTTTATCTGGGCTAACAGAGTCCTCAACATGAGGATTAAGAGCAGAACCACCTTGGTTCAAAACCCAGCTCCAACCCTTCCTTACTGTGTGACCTTGGCACAGTTTCTCTACCTCTCTGTGCCTGTTTCCTCTCCTACATAATCAGGATACACAAACAGCCTACTTTAAAGAATGGCCATGAGAATGAAGTAAGTTCCTGTCTGTGGAGCCCTGAGAATAGGGCCTAGAGCCCAGCAAGCATGCTCTGTGTATCTGCTGCCTATCAAGAGCAGTGGCTACTGTGTGCTGGGCACCTACTGAAGTGCTAGGCCCCCAGCTTAGTGTGGCCACTCAGCACAGCAGAAAGGCCGCCCATATAACCCATAATAACCTCATGAGCAAACTGTACCAGGGGAAGGAGGAGGCCAGTGGTAGGAACAGTGGGCTTTGGGCAGATTACAGATCCGTGGCTATGCAGAAATATGTACACTCAACGTGGGACACCAGAGATCTATTTCATCATGACATGAGGGAGAGGAAGGAAAGGCTAGGGGCCAAGGGCTCTGCTGTGGCTCCTCGATACAGAAAGGAGATGGCTACATTGAATAGTGAACTGTGACTGAGTACTCTAGTACTCAGTACCCAAGTACTCCAAGCAGACAGCTATGTGCTCCTCGCCAGCATGTACTGCAGCCCCATCCCACTTCCAGCCCACAGACCACCCTGGGCACCAGCTCTGCCCCTCAGAGCCTCCTGCCTTCTTCCACTTCCTTTTCTACCCTGTTCCCCAAACTCTTGATGATGCTCCAACACTCCAAGCATGCCCCTGTCTCGGGCCTTTGCACTGGCATTCCCTCCCTAGGTTCTCTTCCTGAGAGCTGTAAGCCCACCCTTCTCCCAATGCCAGCCAGTCTTTCAGTGTGAGCACCTTCCTGGCTGCCCACCTATTTCCCCTCCCTGTTTTATGTAGGGTCCACAGCACTTGGCTCCCTCTAGCAGACCATGTGCACTGATCCCTTGTTTGCTGCTTTTCTGACCGCCCTGTGGGTCAACAAACGGCAAAGGCAGGGGGCTGTGTCCATCTGGTTCTCTGATGTGTCTCCAGGCTCCAGAACACTGTCCAGTGCATAGAAGTGCCCAGTGTACATGGATGGATGATGGATGGATGCATGGATACATAGATGACTGCATGGATTGATGCATGGAAGGATGGATGCATGCATGGATGGATGGATTTATGAATAGATGGATAGTTGTGGATGGATGATGCATGGAAGGATGGATGGACGGATACACAGATAGATGGATGATGGTGCATGGATGATGCATGGATGGATGCATGGATACATGGATGATGGTGCATGGATGGATACATGGATAGATGGATGATGGTGGATGGATGATGCATGGATGGATACATGGATAGATGGATGATGCATGGATGGATACATGGATAGATGGATGGTGGTGGATGGCTGGCTGGATGCATGGATGGTAGGTGGGTACATGGACAGGTAGGAGGATGGATTGGTAGATGGATAGGTGAGGATGGTTGGGTAGGTGGATGAATGAAAGGACAGACAGGTAGGTGAGTGGGTAGATATGCACATGGAGGGACCCCACTAAGGGATAGGCAGGTGGATGAGTAGGTAAGTAGGTGGACAGATGGATGGGCAGATAGACGGATGGATGGATGGACAGAAGATGGCAAGGTGGGGATAGAAGAGTGGATAAACAGTAGGTGGACAAGTGAGTGGGTAGTTAGGGGGATGGATGGGCCCCACTTAGAGCCTCCCAGGAAGGAGAGGTAGCCTAAACCACAGGTCTATTCATCCCAAAGGCTGAGCCCCATCCCCAGCTCTCCAAGCACCCTGAACTGCACAAGTTCCCAGCAGAGACTCTGACCACCCAGCTTACACAGGCAAAGTAAAATATACAGCAACTCCAGTCCCAGGCCCCACCCAGCACAGGCCTGGGCCAGGAACTGGGTGGGAGGTGGGGGAGGTGTCTGCCAAGTGAGTAAGGAGTGAGCAGGAGTGAGAGAGGGCGCATGGGGGTGGGGGAAGCGGGCAGATCCAAGGGCCACAGCAGTCAGAACATGCCTGGTCCTGCATTCTCAGTACAAGCATGCTGGGGGCTGTCATGCTTCAAACCGGCTCTGCCAGTGCCACTGGGCAGAGTGCCTGCAGGCTCCAGCTGGCCCTGGCAAAGGTGGAGGGGGTGAGGGGGTGGTGCTTTTGGACCCAGGACCTGCAGCCTGGGAAGATACAAGCTAAGCAAGTGGAAAATGAGGCTCACACAGCAAGCCCAGTGCAGACACACTGGTCCCTGTTGCTCTCTTCTGGACTTCAGCCCCTGACCTGTGCCATGAAGAACAAGATCCCTTCCCACTAGGCTGTGTCCTAAGCCTGGACGTCCAAAGTGTCCACACTGCAGCCCTCAGGCCACAGCATCCCCAGCCGGCTATGAATGCAATCTAGCACAAAGTTGTAACTTGCTTAAAACAAGATTCCCCTCCCCCACCCCGCCCCGTTTTGTTTTGTTTGTGTAACTCAAGAGTCCCTGGAGCTTGAACCATATAGATGACAACAGTGTGTCGCAATGACAAGAAGCTGGGAACCCAGCTTCCAGGATTAGGGAGGGCAAGGCAAGGAAGTGAGTGGAGCCTGAGCAGGCAGGGCGAGCTGGAGCTAAGAACGCTGTCTGGTTCTGCCAGGCTAGGAGGTCTTCTGCAAACCATGGAGCCCTTCTGGGCTGTTTCTCCATGTGGAAAGAGGCTTTGGGCTCTGATTCCGAGAACCTTCAATCCCAAAGAAACTCCAGCCTTGCTCCAAAGCCCAGCTGTGGACGGGCAGGCCCCTACACCCCAGACGCTGACTGAGGCTTCCCCGCAGCACTGTGAGGGAGAGACTGTTAACAGCAGGAGAAACTGGGGCTCAGTTCAAGCTTTCCCCAGCCTAGAGGCATACTGAGCAGTCTCCACTTCCCAAGACAAGAAATGGGTATATTTTTAAATTGCTGGCTGGGATTTGGGGACCAGGGTCTGTATTCTCTGAAGCCATAGATCCCCTAGGCCTTGACAGCCCAGATACAGCCCTCTCTGCTGTGTGATCCTGGCCATGGAGAAGCCACGCTCAGCCTCCATTTCCTGTCTTCAGTAGCCCGGTTGCAAACCTTGTTAGTCTCGGCTCCAAATACTTCCGATCCTTCTCTCATGCACCACCAAACTGGAGCAGAAAGCTTCTCAGAAACACTGATCTGAATCCTTCAGCCCTTGACCTCCCCACAGGCCCTACCCTAAAGGAAAGACCAAGTCTGTACAGGGGCCCCAAAACCCTCCCGGTCACCACACCAACCCTACCCTTCTCTTTTCCCGCTGTTGTACAGTGAATAGCACTCCCTTCTCTGGAAACAGCATGTTCCTGCCCCAGGGCCCTTGCACAGGCCATTCTCTTTGTCCGGAGTTTAGTCTACCCCACCCCCATCCACATGCCTCACCCCCTCACTTTCTCTGAGTCTTCAGGGCTCCTGTCCCCCACTCCAACAGGCATTTCAATGACAGCACCTCAGCCATCTCCACTCTTCCAGGCTCAGTTCAAAAGAGATCTTTTCTGGGGACTTGAGAGTCCCTCGGCCTGAGGCCCTCCATTTCTCTTTCCTAGCCTGGATCTTTGCTCTGATGGCAGCAGTCTCTGGATGAGCACAGGGCCACTTCCACTCGCTCACACATGGATATTTGGTGGTTAGTGTTGTATTAAAACTAGCACCCAATGCTTTAATCCCGGCACTTGGGAGGCAGAGGCAGGTGGATCGCTGTGAGTTTGAGGCCAGCCTGGACTACAGAGTGAGTTCTAGGACAGCCAGAGCAACACAGAGAAACCCTGTCTCAAAAAAAAACAAAACAAAACAAAACAAAAACAAAAGACCACCACCACCACAACAAAACTAACACGTAGCTGGAACAGCTGGACATCTTCAGACAGAGCAGTGTGGCTAAAAGCACAGGCCCCGCAAGCGGAAGTTTCCTGGGGTGGAGGGGTGGAAGGAAGACGGACAGATGGAAGATGAATGGGTGAATAAAGGATGAACAGTGGACAGAAGGAGAGATGCACAGAGCACCCACAGCAGGCTCAGAGCTTGCCAGAGATGCCCAGGACCCCTAAGAAATGGTCAAGACAGGGAAGAGACACTGAGCTCCCCAGCCATAATGGCAAGGCTGTGCAACCCTTCGGGTTCCCACCCTCGGCCCCAGAAAACTCCTTCTCCCGGGGGATGGAGTGTAGAGGAGGGGCAGACAGCTCTGCTCCTCAGGGCGGGGGCTCCTAGGCTCCATCTGTCTCCCCACAAAGGGGCTTTGTCCTTGGAACTGAGAACCTAGGGCGCCCGGAAGCTGCCCCTTGGCAGCTCAGCAAGGCCTCGGCTCTGAGCCAGGTTCTCCCAGGACTGTACAACACTGGACACAGCCCTCCAAAGGATGGTCTCCATTTCTGGGGGGGGGGGGAGAAACTGAGGCTCAGGAAGGCAAAATCACTTAGCCAAGCTCTCCCAGCTGGAATCAAAGTGAGGCTTCAAAGCCAGGCCTGTTGGGTCCCACAGTAGATAGTTCTCAGACCACGCAGAGCTCAAGAGAGGGTGGACTGTGCCCTGGGAGGCTCACTCGAAAGGAAGGAGACTGGAACCTGGACCAGAGCCCAGCCCAGGTGCCTGGGGAACCCACCACTGAATCCCCCCATTTCCTGAGGGGCAGTGTGACCAAGAGATGCTGTAAGAGGGGACTGTGGCGAGCCTCCCTGCTCCCCACCCCACCCAGGCTCTTGCTATTCCCAGACAGAAGCACTCAGCAGAGTTCCCTGGGCCACTGCAAGGAGGCCACACCGCCTGAGCCAGGCGTGAACCACACAACTGTATATACCCATCTCCCCGAAGCCCTCCCACCTCATAAGGCTGTGTGTAAACACTTCAGCATTACGCTTGGGGTGTCCACAGAGGGCACCAGATCCAAACCTGCCCCCCCCCCCCCCAGTGCTCAGAAGGAGCTTGCACACTGTACCATCAGGCCCTGATCAGGCTCCTCCTCAACCAGCCGATGTCCTCCACCCAGTGAGGGGCTTTGATCCCTGTTTTGAACCCCAGCCCTTCTTCCTCCTCTGCCCTCCACCACCTACGCCTGCCCTGCTCCCATCACTCTAAGACAGCAGAGTCTGAGTGTGCTGGATGAACCAAGGCCCCTTCTTAGTACCTATGCATGACCACAGCCCCCAGGCTATGCACACACACACTCATGGAGTGTAGAGGAGGGGCACACTTCGGTCCCTGGGTTCCCTCTGTTCTGCATGCCCTCACTTTTCTCTTTCTCTGACAACCTCTTGCTCACCCTTTAAGTCCTAGATGTCACCTCCGGGAAGTCCACCCAGCATTGTTAGGCCGCCATTATTCCTGTGGTACCTAGCTCACAGTAGAGCAACCATCAGGGTCTGCACTTAGCTCCCCAGAGCATTGCTTCCCGACAGTCCCAGATCGGTCCCCAAGACTGCTCAAGGTGTCCTGTCCTCCAAAGTCCATCTCCTCTCAGAGCCCAGGAGCAGCCGCCCATGCGCCACCTCGCCCCACCAGGTGTGCCTCACTGGCTCAGACACCATCAGTTGCTAATCAGGGCCTATGCAGACAGCCCCAAAGGCAGGCAACCCCAAAGGCAGCCAAGGCCTGTTCTGACCATGATGCCCATGGATCTAAGGTGTGGGCAGAGCGGGTGGAGGGGGAGCTGCCTGCAAATGGCCAACTGGTAACCAAACCCACATTGCTTCTAAAACTAGGGCACAGGATTGAAACGGGAACAGCAGAATTATCCCCAAATAGAACGGTGGCTCATCTGGTTCCGGGCTGTTGGAACACCTGGAGGGGTGGGGGTGGGGAACAGGAGGCAAATCTTGCAGTGGGGACCCACTCAACCCACAAACCTTCCCGCCTTGGGTCCCAGGCTGCCCGACCTGCAAGCCTTTGATCACACCATCCTCTGCCTGGGACAATCTCCCCTTCCTGCCCCTGGACCCAACCACTGAGGGAAAACTTCCTAAAGCTGTACGATATTTAGAGAGAAGGAGCTTGTCATCTTCCAGCTAACCCAAGAGGAAAAACTGCTGCCTCCTGACATGGACAAGGAAGAAGCCATTTTCTTGGACTTCCAGCAGAGGTAAGTGGAACAGGGTTCACTTCAGCCTTCTCTGGGGACTAAGGACAGCTCAGAACAAAGTCCACAGGGCACACCCTGGCCATCGAATACTTAGAAGGAACCTCCCAATGTCACCCCTTCAGTGTGCTATGTGACCCCAGGGAAGTCACTTTATCTCTCTGATCCATCTAGGAACTCACAGGAAGGCAAACTCAAGACTCAGAATTGTGGAGTGTCCTAGCTACCCAAGCAGGGAGAGCCAACCAGAGGCCAGTTTCCTTAAATGAAGCTGCTCACTGGGCTCTATCTCCCTCACAGCCCTGCTGGGGTGCACAGGTAACTACACACAAGTGCTTCGTAAACTATAAAGTGCTATACCATTGGGAGTGCTAATTACCACACATTTATTTCCTTAGAGGCAGAGAAAACCAGCCTAGAGTCAGGACTTGCCACCTCTGACAGAGCTGGAGCCTTGAAAGACAGCAGAGAAAGGGGAGAGCCAGAGACACTTTGGCTACTAGAGGCCTTGGGCAACAGTGAGGTATCCAGTCAGGTGTAATGGTGGATCCTGTAATTCCAGCTCTCAGAAAACTGAGGCAGGAGGATTGCTGCCAGTCTGGGCTACAAGATGGGTTGCAAGTCAGCCTAGGCTATATAGCAAGACCCCCCCTCTCTCTCTCTCTCTCTCTCTCTCTCTCTCTCTCTGGACAAAGGCATGGACACCCAACTATCTAGACAAGCATGAAACCAGCCAGTGTCTCAAAGCGCTTGCGAGGTAACCCACAACAGAGACACATGGGGAAGGGAGGCCGGTGCTCAGGAAGGAACTCTGTCCCGACTGGTGATTTCTCCAGGAGCTATGCAGAGCTCGGACCCTTCTATGAGCCTCTACTTGTCACCACAAGGAAAGCGCAGCTTGCACCCATGCCATGTGGACCAGCACGCGGAGCACCCACTGCCCAGATGGCAGTCATAGAAAGAGCTCCACAAGTAGGGGGGTCTTGGGCACTGGAGGCCATGGGACGGATATGTGACCAGGTTCTAGGAGGGGCGGAGAGAGGCAGGCGCTAGCTTTGGAGTAGCTAGATGGAGCTGGCAGGTTCCAATCAGTGCAATCCCTCCTAGAAGTGTAGGGCAAGACAACCAGAAACCAAGGTGGCCAGTGCCAGCTCTGAGGTTCCCAAATCAATTTGTCTTTCTGCCTCATCACAGAATCACCTTCCCTCATAGCTTCCAAAACACGCTGAATGGGCCCTGTGCCCAAAAACTGGACATATACTAGCATGCCTGACAGTCAGGCCATCTTCTCACAGCTATACTAGAGCTACACATATTGGGGAAACTGAGGCACAGAGAAATCATTTTCTCCACAAACTGATACAACAAACAGGTCTCTATGCCAGGATTCAAACCCAGAGCCAATTGTCTCCCTAGGATCTCCTACTACCAGGAGATCATGCACCTGCACCATCCAATATCCACCAGCCACATTACATGCCCAGGAAGTCAGGGAACTCATACTCTGCCTAAGAAAGATGTCAGCCACACTGGGGACATTCAGCAGGAATCAGATATCCACAGTTATCCAGACTCCAGAAGTCCGTGCTCACATCTCACTTGCTGGATGGCTACAGCCACAGTCCTTTGCTTCTCGGGGACTCTGCTCACCTTCCACATAATAGGAATAAATCTCTACCCACTCCAGGATAAGGAACAGATATAGTGGGTCACCCTGTTGTGGTCAGCTTTGGAGAACACAGTGTGTGGATACTGACATCAGATAAAGCCAAGTGGAGGCCACAAGTTGGACAGAGTGGCCTGAGAGAAGCTACCAGACTCCAGCAAGACCTCCATGCCTTCTGGTGCCACTCCAGCCTGTTCCCAACCCCCAATGTCAGATTCGATCGTGCTGGCTGCACAGTCCAGCAGGCCCAAGGACGCCCAAGGAACCATGGCTACCATCACCAATAGTTGGCAGACACCCTCCACCCATCCTGAACACCCACTCGACTCCAGCTAGGACCCTGACTCAAGTTCCCAAGCAAGGGAAGAGCTCCATGATGAAGACACGGAGGACCAGAACAGGAAGAGATAAACCACAGTCTTTCAATTTCTTCTCCCTTCCTGCTTCTCCTTTCTAGAACTCCTTTGAGTAGTCCTAGGGGAAGTCACTCACCCCGAGTCCCATAGCAACGAGTGGAGAGATGGGGGTTCTGGCTTCCTGCTCTGGGATTCTCCCTAATTGCCTAGCCCTCTCTCTTGTCAGGCCATCTGACAGTGTCGTGGTCATGGGCAGGCTGGCTGGTGGGGACAGTCCTACATCAAAAGACATTAGCATTTTCTTCCTAGCTTGGCTAACGTGCCCTGGGTCTGTCTCCTTCACTTCCCCCAGAATGAAGGAGGAGGTCTGGATAGATCAGGAATGACAAACTCATGGCACCTAGACAACGCTTGCTAATCTTCTGCCCAGAGCAGACATTACTAATCTATTACAGCACTGTCTCCCATGAAGCCAACACTGGACGTCAGAATGCTCAACACAGCACTTCAGTTTGTGGAACTGGAAGTCAGAACTTCTTGTCTGAGCCAGAGGGAAAAAAATACATATAATATACAAAAAAAATCAGTAGATTAAGCTACTGGGATTACCTTAGCAAAGAGGCTGTGATTTGACTCAGGGCTTACCAGTGGAATGAGGCTTTGAGCAATAGGTCTCCTCTCTAAGAGCAGTGAGGCAGAGCCAGCTCCAGTGAGGGCCTGTGGGATCCCAGCCTCTCCTTGGCCCTGTCAGCTGCAAGTCCATTTTACAGCTTCAGCCTTGTGTCCCAGGACCAGGGCCAACTGCTAGAGGAGGCAAGACTTTGGCCCATGTCTGGTTCCAACCTGCTCACATTTATTAAGCCCTGGATGTGTTAGGTACCCTGTGTCCATCTTCTTGGGACATCAAGGCAGCCATGAGTCAGCTCTACTTCATGGATGAAGAAACTGAGGCCCCTCAAAGGTGATGACCTCTCCCCAGAAAACCAGAGAGGTTTTCCCCGGAGAGGTTAAAGGTCTATCAGAGGTACAAAGGGCTGTGAAGTCTAAAGGGCCATAGAGGGGAAGGAGGACCTCAAACTGAGGCTGCGGCTCACAGTGGGGTCTCCACACAGAGCCTCTGCAGGCCTCTGAGAATCCAGTAGCGCCAATTCTGAATGCGGAGTTCAGAGCTCTACAGCCCATCCCTGGATGTCACCTGGGAAACCCTAAGCAAGTGGCCTTTTCTCTCTAGGTCTTAACAACAGTGTACATCCAGAAAGTTAGACCACCTCACGTGCACAACTGCCAGCTCAGCTTTCCGGGACAGAGAGTACAGGGCTCACGGTCACCCAGCACACTGATGTCCTTTCCTATCAATATCCTCTTCTAGCTTTGCCCAAACTGAGACCTTCAGATCCATGCCATCACTCAAGGCCATGGCCACAGGGATGGCAAGGCTGAGCCCAGAGATACCAACAGGTTTCCCAATGCCTCATACAGCCAATGGGTCCCATTTTCTGGGCATCCACTAGTGCCAGGGACAGGGCCTTCTCTCAACCCTAACTGGAAAGGGGGAGATTGTTGGTCCTCGTTTTTAATGAAGAAGCCAAGCCCCAGAAAGACACAGCAAAGGACTCAAAGATACACAGCAAATGGGACAGTCAGCAGTCAGAACTTGAACTCAGGCCTATCAGATGCACAAGATGATCTCCGGTTTCTAGGCTGACCATCCCTGTCCTTCAGTTCACTCCCAAGCTTCCCACCCCACCCCACCTCCACCCCCACCCCCCATACACCAGCACTGTGCTTCCTGATCCCTGGTTCTCACCGCCTCTTGGCTTCATGGGTTGAACTCCTACTGTACCTTCAGAGCCTAGCCTCATACAGTGCCTCCTCTTGAGACCTGATCAGGCCCCCACAGAATATTAGAGGCCAGCCTACACATCTTTTCCATTAGCTCTGGGTACTTGGCCTCCAGAAGCTGGTTCACACAGCTCCCTGTATAAAAATGGAGGACAAGATCCTGCTCAAGACTTCTGGGAGCCCTCACAGAGACCAGCCCTACTGATAGCAGGCCGTGTTGGACAGTCCTCTCTCACAGCTCTTCCCTTGTTTCTCCACAACAGGCATCCACTCCCCTGACCTCAGGGCCTTTGCACATACACCTCCCTCTGCCTGGGGCACCTTCCCCTAGCTTCATGCCCAGGTCCCTCCTACACCCTTCCTTCAAGATTCCTCTGTTCCCTAGGCCCTGCCCTTATCACAGCCATGATTATATACTCATTTATCTGGCCACTTGGCTTATCCTCTATAGTCCAGTTTCTAGGAGCCAAGGACCTGTTCACAGTTTCCCAGCAAGTCCCCAGGCAGATGACCTTCTGAGCAGAGAGGAAAAACACTGGCCCAGCTGCACTCTTGGCTAGCTGGCCACTGCTTCCTGCAGCTCAAGCTCCTCCTCCAGGAAGCCCCCCAAAGCTGCTCACCCAAGTTCACAGGCCCTAGCGCATAGTAAGTGCTCAATGAACGATCAAAGACAGCCGAGGACCAGATGGACAGCAGGGGCAAAAGTCATTAACCAAGTCCTCCCTAGACCCTGGGGCTTAGAGGACCCAGAGAAGCCCCATCCCCACCCCAACGCTCAGATGACAATCGGGGTAAAACCTCAAGCAGGAGGCAGCCTGTGCTCTGGGGGCAGGGGGACAGGGGGGGCAGGGGGGCACACAACAGGAAACAGGAGAGGATGAGGTGGGAGAGATAGGGTTGCCTAAGGCTGGAAGAACAGGGATGAACATGAGATAGGGGGTGCTCTAGCACTCATTCTCAGTGTGTACCCCAGAATGTAGGCAGGCGGTCAGCTGAGAGAGGTGACACACTGTAAGTCACTCACTTCCCCTTGTGGAAAGGCCACCTCACCGGGACACACCCCATCTCCAGTAGAGACTTATGACTCTGCCAGGTGGGGGTGATATGGGAGGAGCCTTTTCCAACAATGCCTTGTGCCTGACCCCAAAGTACACAGCCTTCGGTGTCACTGCTGGTTAAAGGGCAGCCAGCCAGCTCCTCTCAAGTCTAGGCTTCGGTTCCAGCTGCAGACTGAGCTAGCCCCAGGAGTTCAGTGGACTTCAGCATCTCTGGTCATCATGGCTCGATCTGATTTATCTGTCCGTTCTGTGGTGCTGCGGCTAGCTCCAGGCAGGGCCTTGGGCAGTCGAAGCCTGTGCTCTACCACTGAGTTCCCTCACAAGCCAATTGATCATTCCTCCCTGACAGGATTGAGGCCAAAGAGAACCTACCTTCACACAGCTGTGGGCCGCTGGAGGATGCTCTGCTATTTCTTTCTGGCCGGGCTCTAGGGCACCCTTTGAGGCACAGAGTTCCCCTCTTTAGCAGGTGGCTGTGCCACAAGCACCCCAGCCATCTTGAGCAGGCTCCAGGATGGGACTCATTTATTGAGTTCCCCGTCCCCATGTATGCCAACTCCTTAGCTGCAGAAGCTCAGGGAATAGTCACCTGAGGCCCCTGTCGCTGGTGTGAAGGGTCCAAGGGGCTGGCCCCAGCTCAAATCACGCAGAAAAACAAGAGACTTCGATGCCTGGACTCACAAGTCTGCAAAGAGCCCCCCCCCCCCCCCCTGCGCGCGCCCCGCCCCCATGCCCACCTTGGAAACTGAATCTGACTTCCACCCAGGTGAACCCGTCACCATTGCCTTTATTGGGCAGTTTGAGGCTGGAAAGCTCTTGTTCAGGGCCTCATAAGCCTCACATTCCTCTGTCCACTTTTCTCCCTCTGAGTACCCCCAGAGGTTTAGGGGTTACCCAGAGGTGAGTCCTCTGTTCACTCCCACCCTTCAACAGCTCAGCAGTCCTGGCCAGGCCCACCCAGCACTGAGGAGGACCTTGGCTCAGAGAGCGAAGGCAGTTGTCCCCAAGACACACAGCATGACAAGTGGTGGTCGGTCCTAGCAGGGGACACAAACTCACCTCCATTACCTGCCAGGGTGGGCAAGCGGACCTAGTGGTGGTAGTGAAACCCCAAAACTTTTGCCAACTTCTGAGCCGGCCGGTCGCTGGGCCTGAGCAGGGGCGAGGCTGGGGGGCTGGGGGTGGCTGAGGACAGAGTGGCCCAATCTCTCCCAGGCCAGGAGCAGCAGGCCCTAACCGAGGCCCCGAGACCCAAGGAGGTCGTGTGGCCGGCAGGGCACCCAGTCCTCAGGGTCCACCCCACCCCCACCACCCACTCCGGGCCGGGGGGCGCAGGGCCCCGCAGCCGCGATCGCGGGCGGCACCGATCGGCCGGGTTTTCAGATGTGGCCTAGCCGGGCCGGGGACTCCGCGGCAGAGGGTCCCCACGCGCCGGTGCCCCCCGCGCCCCGCCCGGCCTTCCCCGCGCATCCCAACAAAAGGCCGCGCCGGGCAGGTCGCGGGCCGCGGCGGGGAGTGGGCAGGGCGGGAGCCCGCAGCGGGGCGCGGGACCGGCGGGGCGGGGGCGCTCACCTGCGCGGCGGCCGCGGGCTCCGGACGCGCCCGGGCGGACCCCAACGGGGCGCGCGGCGCTGGCGGGCGGCGGCCTGGCCGCTCCGGCGGGGCGGCCGGGTGGATTCCGGGCCGGGAGAGACAGACCTAGAGAAAGGGAGGAGGCGGCGGCGGCGGCGGCGGCGGCGGCGAGGGGGAGGGAGCGCGCGGGAGGAGGGGCCGCGGTCGCGGCGAGCCGGAGAAAGAAGGAAGCGCGGACCCGGGCCCCGCCGGCGACCCGGGGGACCTGCTGCGCGAGCCGGGCCCGCGCCTCCCGCACCCAGCCCCCTCCCCGCAGCTCCGCCCGCGGGGGCGCCCTCCACGCCACGCGCCCGGCTCTGCCACCCGGGACCACGTTAAGGTTCCACCCTAGCTACCTGAGCTACGCACCGATGGCTAGCACTGTCTTCCAGACACGGAAACTGAGGCACTGGTCACACCAGCCTCGCCCTAAGTGTCTTTAACCGGAGACTGGGTTCAGAAGGGCAGAGTGAGGAGGAGAGGCAGCATTATTAAAAATGTATCAAGAGGCGAATAGTAGCTCACTATGTGGCCCAGGCTGGCCTTGAACTTGTGGGAGTCTCCAGCCTCTGCCTACGGAGGGAAGGGACTGCAAGCATCAGGCCAAGCCTAAATTCATTTTCAATGCATACAGAGACCATGGACATCGCTGGGCAGTGCGCAGGTAGCTAGCCACTGAGGACAGCAGCACCAGCTGGACAGGAAGTGGAGAAGGAAAATGGGACGAGGGGGCCGGGATGTGGCTTCAGGTTGGTCTCGAAGACCACACACACACACATCAGTCCCTGTCCAGGCTCTAGGGCTGCTCCTTGGGGACAGGCAGAGGGTCCATCTTTGACTCCTCCTTCCCCCTCTACAAAGATGGGTCTGACCAGCTGTCAATCACCATCTGCCTACATCGTCCTTTCTTGAAAGTGCTCCCATCTCACAGATGGGCAACTGAGATCCAACCCCGTTAATGTGGCACCATGGCACCAGGCCTGAGCTTCTCCTGATTAGAGATCCCTCCTGAAAGGCAGGTTCCCTATCCTCCTAGAATGTAAGAGGCTCCAGCCTCGGGATACAATCTCTTCCAGGAGGCCAGGAAGGAGCAAAGCTTTGAGTCAGGCTGATCTGAGTTCACATCTAGGCCAGGTGCCTCAGGGCTTGCTCAGCCCATCAGCTTCCTATTCCAGCCCCCTCTGAAGTAGGAGTGGACTAACAGAAGGCCCACTGCTGAAGTGTGGCCAGGGTATCCCATTGAGGCCGAAGAGGGGATGGGACTGATCAGGGTTCCTCATGAACAGCAGGCAAACTAGCCACTCCTGTTTGCAAGGCTTGCTTAAAGATTAACGGCAGTTTCCCAGGACTCCACTCAGCAGGCCCTGGCTGGAGGAGCAGGTTCCCCGCCCTCTTCTCTGCCAAAGAGTTGTCTAATGGCCTTTACTGGCCACACTGGGCTGGGGGAAGGGTGGAGACTCTTCCTATGAGGTGCTGGCACTGGTTTTCAGCGGCTTGCAAGAACTTATGACGGTGTCCTTCCCAGTGCCATATTCAGTGACGTCAGGTTGGTCACCTGGCATCGGCCGCAGAGGAAGTACGTTCTCCTTGGAAATGGAGAAAATTGACAAACCATGCCTTCGCTTTTTCTTCCAGAGAGTTGGCTGTTAAATATTTGCCAGCATATCACTAAATCCATTGCCAGAAGTTCAACAGAAAGGTCTGGGCACTTCTAGAACCGAGACAAGCTTCAAAGCACAAACTTTGGACCCACAGGCTTGGGTTGACGACTCAACTCTACCACTTTGCAAATAAATGAATGACCTAGAGCATGCTATTTTTCCGAGCTCAGTATGCCAAAAACCTGCCAAACGGGTAAGGAGAACACATCCTGAGAACACTGGCATGAGGGTACAGAGAGGCAAGTGAGGTTTGAACGGTTAGGTTCTCACAGCCTTACACAGAAGACTCTGTTGTGGCACAGCCTCACACCTGCAGCTACCCTGCTTTGAGGGCAGAGTGACAGGCGGGGTTCTCTGAAGAAGTGGCCAGCACAATGGTTTCATTATTGAGCTTTCAGAGTGCTCTTTATTTTTAACCACCCCCCTGGGCTTTTGCTCAGACTATAACCCCCACTAGGGATGCCTACCCTATCACCAGCCTCCCCACCCTCTCAGACCTTTAGGATCCTGGGTAAGGGCCATGTCCTCCAGGACTTATTTCTAGACACGCCCCCATAGAGACACAACCCAAGTCCATTCTGGGTGTGTCTGAGGGCAGGAACCATGGCCTGGCCTGTGCCCAGCATCTAGTGGTCACTGGCCAGCTGGCTGTGGAAAACACTGGCATGGTATCCACAGACTCTATGAGGACAAGTTCCAACTTTTTCTGTCACTGACTGTGACCCTTCTTCTGTAGGCCTTAGTTTACTCATCTGTCAAATGGGAGGGAGGGAGTGTCCCACCACTTCGCAGAATATGGTGGGAGGGTGGGTGGTCTGGCCTGGCAGACAAATGACTGTGTACATTATTTTGCTTTGTGTTAGTAAAACAGCAACTTACTGCTTCGAGTCTGCACATCATTATTATGAAACATCCGGGGCCAGGCTTGGAACGTCAACAGGAGCTGTCTTCCAGCACCCATCACTAACACATAGTAGGTGCTCCCCCCACCCCCAGAGAAGTCTCTCTCTGTAGCCCACACTGGCCTCACTCAAACTTCTGACAGTCCTGTCTCAACCTCCCAGGAACAGAGGCCCAGACAGAAGCCATCTTGCCTAGCTTTGGCAGACTCTACTTGTGTGACGTTGTCAAAAGGGCTGCACAGCCAGAAGTGGATAATGAGTCAGTGGGTCGGAGCACTTGTTGTACAATGTACAGGCATGAGGATCTGAGTCTGAATCTCCAGCCACGCATGGCTGCACATGCAGAAAACCTCATCGGTGGAGGGTAGAGATAAGTGACTCCTGAGAGCTCACTGGCCAGCTGACCTACTCCAAAAAAGCAGGATTCAGGTTCAGTGACAGACCCTGCCTCGAGGGGGTAAAGTGGGGAAAAGGGGGGGGGAGGTGAAGAACAATAGAGGAAGACATTGGACATCCTTCTCTGGCCTCCACACGTGTGCGCGCGCACACACACACACACACACACACACACACACACATATACACACACACATATACACACACACATACACACATACACACACACATACACGCACACACACACACACATACACGCACACACACATACACATACACACACACATACACACACGCACACACACATACACGCGCGCACACACACATACACACACATACACACACATACATACACACACACACACACACATACACACACACATACACACACATACGCACACACACACATACACGCACACACACATACACACATACACACACACATACACACACGCACACACACATACACGCGCACACACACACACACACACATACACACACGCACACACACATACACGCGCACACACACATACACACACACATACACACACATACACACATACACACACACATACATACACACACATACACACATACACACACACATACACACACACATACATACACACACACACACACACACACACACTTGTGCGTGCACTTCCACATGCACATACATGTACACACAATATATATATATATATATACACACATTGGTTTTGGGGTTTGTTTGGGGGGGTGTTTGGTTGATTTTGTTTGTTTGTTTGTTTGTTTGGTCTTTTAAGACAGGATTCCTCTGTGTAGCTTTGGAGCCTGTCCTAGAACTCACTCTGTAGACCAGGCTGGCCTCGAACTCAGAGATCTAAGTGTCTCTGCCTCCTAAGTGCTGATATTAAAGGCATGTGCCACTACACGCTGGTTTTTAAAGCAATGGTTGCACACAGTACTGTGTCTCAGACCCCTTCTTGCCCTACAGAGGTAAAAGCCTAAAGACGGGACACCGGATGGAGCCTGTAGAGGCCTGGCCCTTCACACATGATAGGGACCCATGGCTCACTAGCAGCCCTGGTGGCCCTAGTCTATGGTAGCTGATCTGCAGAGCCCAGATCACCCTCCGAGCAATGCCTGGGAAGTCAGACCCATCACAGTCTTCCGGGGATCCCAGTCCCACCATACCCTGCATGACCTTCTGTGAGTCCTTTACTTAAAGCCACCAGCCTGGAAACTGCACGAGAGGGTAGAGGGGTGGACAGGCTCCAGGCTCCAGGCTGAGGCTGCTAGATGAGGCTGGCCTTTCCTGGGGGAGGGGGGTCCAGGACTTTACAGTTTACACAGAACTGTCCTCTGATTGGCCTCTGCCAGCTACTCAGGTTCCTGGCCTTTATGTCAAGCCTGCATTCTGCTGTGCCTCATTCTGACCCTGGGCCTTTGCATGGCCTGGTCTTTGCTGGAGTGCCCCCCCCCCCTCTTCTGCCTGTACTTACTGGGTCTCTAGTAGATACCGGGGTCTGGGCCTGGGGCTGGGGATTCAGTGTGAGTTCCAAGAGCCCAAAGTAAGAAGCAGGGCAAGCACAGAGGACTAAGGGGCGAGGTGGGGCTAAGCCAGACTGTATGGAATCTGGAGAGCTGGACAGTTGGTGACCAGGTAAGGTAAGGCAAATATGTGGGCAGAGGGGCTGTGTGGAGGACTGAGGCTACACACATTCTCACAGCTGGAACTTAGTGAAAGGGCTAACGGAACACAGGACAGTGGTGTGCTGGGTGTGGCAAGGGTATGGCGCAGGGGAGCCTAGGCTGAGGCTCCTGGGGCCTCTCCTGTGACCCAAGGAGAAGCCAAGACCAGCAAGGGTAAGGGACTCCTAGCTTTGCTTTGCTCCCAACAGGAGTGGGACTCCAGAGAGGATGGTGAGCACAGAAGTAGAGAAATGTAGGAGGGGCAGTGAAAGGCAGGGAGGGGGCAGTGGGGACCTTATGCTGATGGCAGGCCCAGGGGCCAGAACACAGGTGAGGCGGATGCCTGAGCTTTTACACTGTGTGTGAATACACGCGTACCCGTGAGTGTGGCCACAGATCTGTGTTGGAGGAAATGAGGCCAAGTGTCTTGGACAACTAAAACCTAACACAGCCTCCTGTGAGCCAGAAAACAGGCAGAGCCGTGAGTGCCATCTCTGCAGAGACTGGCTACCCGGACACGTGACCATCCACCAGCAAGGCCCTCCTCCATCTGACCCACTGACCAGGGAAGAGAGGAGAATAAACGTGGTATCAAGAGCAGACAGGAGTCTCATCTGTCAACCTGGTACCCAGGAAAGCTGAGGCCCAAGACTCACAATTCAATCCCTGCCTGGGCTATGAAGATAACACCAGCCTGGGCAAATTAGTGAGCTCCTGTCTCAGAATTAAAAGTAGAAAATAACTGGGGATACAGCTCAGTGGTAGCATGCTTGTTTGGCAGGCATGAGGGTCCCCGGCACTAGAGAGGAAAAAAATAAAATTTGCTTGTGGGAAACTAGGGAGATGTCCAGTCCCACCAGGCCCTCACGAAGGCCAAGTGCCAATAAACTCAATGGCTTATGGAATCACTCCCTTCACGCCCTAGGAGAAGCCCAGAGAGGGCCAGACAGCTCCCAAGGTCACCCAGAGCAAAGGGGTGGAGACCTCCAGCCCAGGCCTCCTTCCTCTAAAACGTCTGTGAAGAAACAGGAAAGAAGTCAGGCCCTTGATATCCCGCTCCCCCACCCTGCCCCACACCCTCCTCAGGCCTGACAGGAGGGCAGAGGGCAAGCCGGAAGTCTGCAGCAAAAGCGGAGGTTCTCCTCAAGTGTGAGCAGTTTAGAAGCCTGCTGAGCGAAAGGGCACTGGGGATGGGTGGAGGGAGTGGGATGGAGGAGGGGTGAGGGGGGGGATTCCAGGCGGAGGTGGGGGGTAATTACAAAGACAATGCACTCACTGAAAATGCCCACGTGTAGCCTCAGAACAGTCCTTTGTTCCTCACTAGGAGAGCGGAGATACTGTCTGTCCCTGGAATGGAGTGAGCCAAGAGGCTCTGAGCGGAAACACGACGCTGACAAGGTGGCTGTGACATGGCGAGGGACAGCAGAAGTCAGGCCTCCCTAATTTGGGCTCAGATACTGCAGAAGGCTCCTGCTGGGAGCCTCTGGGCTCCTCTCTTTCACACCTGAAGGACGAGCCCCGCAGAGGGCAGCCCTCCCTCAGGCCTGTGTTTGCACCTCTGGAAAGCCTCTCTACTTTCCCCAGGAGATGGAATGCAGCAGTGTATGTCTGAGTGCTCAGAAGAAAAATGCTGCCATCCCGCATGAGCTCCTGCTCCGTGTGTGTCCCAGAGGAAATGGTGAGCAAAGGAGCAGGAGGGTGACTACCTGGAGAGTGGACACACCTGACCAGCGCTCCCTTATGTCAGTGTCACCAATGCCTACTCACCTTGTGCTTCTGGCATGGTGATGGGAATGGCATGTCCTGTGTTCTCACTCCCAGACTTATGAACCTGAGACAAAAGGAGACAGATTTCACTGCACAGTCCAGTCCATCCGCGAGGGGAGTCAGGGCAGGAACTCCAGCAGGGTAGGAACCTGGAGGCAGGAGCTAATTTGGAGACCATGGAGGAGCGCACCCACAATGGACCGGGCCTCCGACCTCAATCACTAATTAGAAAATGCACCCCAGGTTTGTCACACTCTGGTGGGAGCATTTTTCCAATTGAGGTTCCCTCTTCCAAAATGACTCTAACTTGTGGCAAGCTGACATAAAACCAGCCAGCAAAAGCTGTCTCTGAACGTGCCTTCTAAAGCTGGAGACACTGAGGAGGAAGAGGAGGAGGAGAACAGTGACTCGCCCAAGATCATATTGCAAATTCATACTAGAATCTAGGCCAGAACTTAGAATCGATGTCTTAAGAACTTACTAACTGCCTTCTGTATACAAGAGACCAGCCTGGAGACTCATAATGATGGTGTGTGTGTGTGTGTGTGTGTGTGTGTGTGTGTGTGTGTGTGTGTGTCCTGAACCAGGTCTCCAAGGATATTGGCCTGCCATTTGGGTTATTTCCCAGCAAGGAAGAGAAAACACTGAGCAGGACATTCAGTGTCCTGGAGGCCTGGCCTGGCCATCTGCATGCCATGTGCCTTTCAGAGCCCTATGCTGCTGGCCAAAAGGCCCAGGACAGAAGGTGATGTTGGCACCACTCTGGACAATGCTGTGAGAAGCCCTACTGTGCAACATTGAGTGCTCAGTTGTCAGGCTGTGGCAAGCATATTTACCCACTGAGCCATCTTGCGGGCCTTTGTAGTGTTGGTGGTTGTTTGAGTCAGGGTCCCACGTATCTCAGACTAGCCTAGAACTCATGGCAACCTCCCATGCCTTCAAGTCCTGGGATAACAGGCATAATCTATCACACCTGGATTTAAAATATTATAGTATGGGTGACATAACCCCATTTATGTATTTTTCAAAATGTGGACGTGGAGAAAATAGAAAGGATAAATTTTACAATATTCTCAGTCGCTGTCCCAAGGGCAGGGCAAGTATCTGAAATGAGTTTATAATATCCTTTGTTGCTTCTCTCTCTGTGGAATTCAGTTTTTTGAGACAGGTTTCATGTGTCCCAGGCTGGCCTCAAACCCATTATGTAGCCAAGGATGGCCTTAAATTGCTGATCCTCTCAACTCTACCTCCAGGCTCTTGGGTTATAGGCTGTGCCCCCAACACCTGACTAAAAGACAGGTCACAATTGTTTGAAGAAGTGAAGCTCTTTTTGCTTTTTGTTTTGTTTCGTTTTTTTTGTTTGCTTGTTTGTTTTTTAAGTTTTCTACAGTGAACTTATATAATTCTTGTGTCATGGAAAATAATGTTATTTGTTAAGCTTCAGCTAGGGGCCCAGTGATGTGGCTCAGTGGTAGAACACTTGTCTAGTATGAGCAGGGCCCTAAATGCAGTCCCAGAATTGTAAAGAATAACAATAACAAGAAGGAGAAGGAAGAAGTATAGTTATACAAGAGAAGGAAGGAGAAGGAGAAGGCGGCACACACCTTCAATACCAGCACACACTAGACAGAGGCAGGCAGATCTCTGTGCGTTCCAGGCCAGCCTGGTCTACATAGTGAGACCCTGTCTAAAATAAAATAAAATAAAAACAAATTATCTGGGCCCAATTGGTCAGTCAGTATGTCCAAGAACATGACCTGCTCACAGCTCCATAGCATCAAGTTCCTAGAGGCCGAAGATCTCCACAGTCCTCCAGGTTGACAGGGCAAACTTGGCTTTTCCGCCTCTTCCCTTAAGTGGGCTCCTCCAGGTACACTCTGGAGGGAAATCTATTTCTGTTGTTCATTTTGCTCTAGGTCTGGTTCCACCTGCTCAGGAGAGGAAATCCTTGGCGAGCACTCAGTTTTCCTCTGTGATGTTTTGGGACCTGGCTCCGCCCCTTCCCTGCGTCCCTGGACACCCTAGCATTGTCCACAAACTCCCGGGAAGAACCCCGTTCTGAGTAGTGCAATCCTTGACGTTGGCCCGGGGTTGGGGCAAGAACATTGTTAATGTTGGTCTGGGGAAGCCGTGCACGGTGGATTCGCTGGATCTTAGTCCGACTTCTCTTGAGGTAGAGCGGAGACTTTTTTTAAGTGGACCCAGAAGGGAAGAGTAAGCTAGAAGGGAACCGGGAGGAAGGAGCAGAAGCGGGTGAGACTTCAGAAGAGTCAGCCCCTAGAGTCTGTGGTCCTCACTTCATAATAAGAGCCCTGGAGACTCAGAGAAAAGAAAGGAGACCGCTTAATTTACAGGGTTGGGGTGTCAGCTTGGAAAGGCAGGCAGGCTGCAGATCGAGTGCAGAGAACAGTCTAGAAACCCTGACACGTGACCCTTCTCTTTTCTCCTAGAGCAAGAGCGCGCAATGTAGAGTCCTGGGGTACTGTCTGTCCTTCATTGCTTGTGGTTGTTTTTATTTATTTGTTTGTTTGTTTGTTTATTCATTCATTCATTTTCATTTTTCTCAACAGACTCTGTGCGTGGGTTCTATCTGCCTTATATCCAGTTTATTTTAAATCTTATCAGATGCATGACCTTGCAAGCAAGTTCAACTCTTAGTTTTGTTTTTTTTTTTTTTTTTGTTTTGTTTTGTTTTTCACTCTAAATTTCTAGTTTGGGGTGAGGCATGGGAGAGCGTCCTAGGATTTGAGTGGAGTGGACAGCTAGACAAGCAGGCATTAGCAGGGGCTGGTGTTTGCTGTTCATGTTCTAAGCTGGTCTAAGGTACCTTTGAAAATGAACCATCAGGTTTCATTTTGAAGAAAATTTTAGATTTATTTATTTGACGTGTATGAGTGTTTTGCCTGCATGGTAATGTCTGTGTACCACATGTGTGCCTGGTGCCTGGGACAGTCAGAAGAGGGCGTCATGTTGAATGCCTAAGATTGAGGTTATGGATGCTTGTGAGCTACCACATGGGTTCTGGGAACCGAATCTGGTTTTTATTTGAGGGCAGCAAGTGTTCTTAACTGCTGGGCCATCTCTCCAGGCCCCAGATCTCACTTCTTACACCTCACCCTACTTCCAGAGAACTGTCCCTCTGACGCTCTGGGAGAGAGGCAAGTGTGGAGTCAGCCTCCAGCCCTTCCCCTCACGCTGGCCCAACTAGGGATGACCACTCCATCATTTCTGGAACTTGGGCTTGGCACACTTAAGATTCCATCCACTTCAACCACCCTGGTCTCTTTCAGAACACTCAACCTGCCACCATCCCAGATTCCCTTCCAAAACCCACTTCCTCCAGTGGGTCCCTGTGCAGCCACAAACACAGGCCCACATTTAAGATGTCACACAGGGCCTGGTCAATCTGGTTCCACCTTCACCTGCTCTCCACATTTGTGTCTTCCCCTGCTTCTTCTCTGCTGGCTTCTACGCCCTAGTTAGCTCCTGATGGCTTTGGGGCTCTCTCTGGGTCTCCAAGGCTGGGTCTTAGCCTCATGAACCATATCTGTATCTCTTGAGGAATGAATAGTGACCTATGTGTTGTCCCAGCATGCCAGGAATGCTAGGGTAGAGGTTAGGCCCCAGTTAGGTTTGGGGCCCAGCGCTGCTCAGACCACATCTGACTTGTTGGAACAAGAATCTGACCCTAGATTCCCCTGGATGGCAGGAAGAGTGCCAGGCAAGCTCAGCCCTGGCCTGAGGCTATGTATCAGCTCTGGCTCCCAGAGTGGGAACTCAGCCAGCCACTCCATCGTGGGTCACACCCTGTGTCTCACCTCACCTTCTCCACAGCCCCTGCCAGCACAGGGAGGAGCCTCAGGGAGGGAATTCCTGAGGAGGCTGGACAAAGCCCAGATCATTCTACAGTAAACTAGGACCACAGGTCTGACTGTGAACTCTCCATCCAGTTGTCTGAGTTGGGGGTGCTCAGCAGGGAGGGTCCTCTTTACCCCCAGATTTAAGCCAGGGTGTGGTCTGTGTTCGACTTTCCATTGCTACCCCAACAATTAGGCATTATTTAAGTATCCAATAGTTAAATTAGCTGCCTGGCCGCTGAGCTGGCTCACCCCAGCCTTCCCATTCCTGAAGCTGAGGCAGCGTGCCTGCTGGGCCTTAGAGCAGGGCTATGTGACTCAGCAGCTCCTCAAACCTTCTGGAGGAATCTTGCCCTCAGGAGAAAGCAGAAGAGGGCTAACCTGGGCAGCTCCGACGAGGACCAGGGTGAGGTGTTACACCGGAAACTCAGTGTCAGAAAGGATGAAGCATTCCTGGCTCTGGCCAACATCTTGGGAGCAGGTTCAGTGTTCAGTATGGGGACACACTGGCTAAGCACAAGGTTTTCTCCTTTCTTGGAGAGGTCACAGGCTGGTGTTTGAGATGTAGGTAGGGAAGAGGCAGAGAGCTCTGAGGACAGGGGGTTGGGGGGATCCTCAGAAGACTGCAATTTTGGGAAGCTTGAAGGATGAGAATAAGGGCCCATGAGAAGGAGAGGCCTTCAGGCAGAGGCCATGCACGGGTGGGTTTGAACTGATCTCCTGGGTGGGGGCAAACGGAGAACTGTGGGAGATGAAGCTGGAGCCCTTAGCAGGAGTGGAGGGCCTTGACTGTGGGAAGGGACAAAGTGTGGAATCCCTGGGCACAGTAAATGAAGAGGCAGTCTGTGGCCACATGTTCCAGGGTCTGTTTCTGAAAGATCCCAATGGCAGCCAGATGGAGGGGCGGGGAGAGGCAGTGGAGGCAGGGAGGCCAGCGGAAATGCTGGGAAGTCATGCCATGACAGTGGCTCACCAGAGGCAGAGGAGGTGGCAAGAGTACATACAGAGGAACACCCCCCCCCCCAGCCCCCGGCTTGCTGGTGGATCAGGAGTGTGGGCGTTCTGAGAGAATGCTTGAACTGATCCCCAGGCTTCAGGGTGAGTGGAGGAAGCTGCTGGATTGCTAGGGGTGGGGGAGTGTGGTGAAGGGGGGCTGGGTAGGAACTTCCTCTTCTTGAAAGGGAAGAATCAGAGTCAGGTTTGGAACAAATTCCAAAGGTCAAACTTTCTAGCTACCCATGGGGATGCCAAAAAAAATTAATACCAAACATACCACAGCAGGTGCCGGGTGCTTCATGGGTATCTGCCCTCAGGGAAACAGGCCCAGAATAGGATGCTGTGGACAGTGTGAGAAAGCCAGACAGCATCCAGGGAGCTCTCCTATCTAACAGGTCTCTGCAGGGACCTGTTAAAAAAAGTGCCTGGGGGCCGGGCGGTGGTGGCGCACGCCTTTAATCCCAGCACTCAGCAGGCGTAGCCAGGAGGATCTCTGTGAGTTCAAGAGGATCTCTGTGAGTTCGAGGCCAGCCTGGGCTACCAAGTGGAAAAGGCACAAAGCTACACAGAGAAACCCTGTCTCAAAAAACCAAAATAAATAAATAAATAAATAAATAAATAAATAAATAAATAAATAAATGAATAAATAAAAATTAAAAATAAAAATAAAAAAAGTGCCTGGGATTCCCAGGAGTAGTCTCCTGGAAGATCAGGTCAGGAAAGATATGTCCAGTAAGTATCCA
Source organism: Onychomys torridus (assembly GCF_903995425.1). Taxonomy (NCBI): domain Eukaryota; kingdom Metazoa; phylum Chordata; class Mammalia; order Rodentia; family Cricetidae; genus Onychomys; species Onychomys torridus. Next base: position 124,277,238 of record NC_050446.1, read on the forward strand.
AGAGACTGGCTGGACCTAGGGATGCCGGAGGGATGGGAGCAGAAGATGGAGGGAACAAGTGAGCTTTATCCTTCTAGGTACTAGGCTCTCAGGGAACGAGGAACAAGGACTTGGTCAGAGCCCAGAGTCTCTATGGAAGAGCCCTGGTGCCCCTGAAGACTCAGATGAGGAAGGCCAAGGCACATGCGCCAGAACACCAAAGTCTCCTGGCCACTGAACTTCAGCTGTACTGTTAGTTCCCCAGCTAACAGCACTACAGCCCCACCTCAGGCTTATCAGCTTGTTCGGTTCATTTTCTTTCTTTTTTAAAAAAACAAATATTTTTATTTTATGTGTGTTGGTGTTTTGCCTGCATGTATGTCTGTGAGGGTGTCAGATCTTGGAGTTCCAGACAGTTGTGAGCTTCTGAGAATTGAACTTGGGTCCTCTGGAAGAGTAATCCGTGTTCTCGACTGCTGAGCCCTCATTCACTTTCTTATACACTTCAAGACCACCTATCCGTGGGTAACACCACCTACAGTGGGAGGGATCCTCCTACATCCATCATCCATCAGGAAACTGTCCCACAGGCTTGCCTGCGGGCCGATCCTAGGGAGGCGTTTTCTCAGTGGAGGTCACCCCTCTCAGATATCTTCAGCATGTGTCAAGCTGACAAAAAACTAGCCAGCACGACTGGAAAGTGGCTTGTCTAAGATCTTATTCTATGTGGCCATCGCCTCCTGTAATCACTGCCAGGATGCGAGCCCTCCACCTCCCTGAAGCCTTTTATCCCTCTCTAGGCTGAGTTAGGCCCTCCTCTACAAAGCCTCTCAGCCATAATGTCAACTAGCTCACCACAGTCTATTGTTTTTGTTGTTGCTGATGTTTTGTTCTGTTTACTGAGACAGAGTCTAACTATGTAACTTTGGCTGTCCTGGAACCCACTAGACCAGGCTGGCCTTCAACTAACCTCTGCTAACCTCTGCCTCCCAAGTGCTGGGATTAAAGGCATGCACAGGCAAGTCTGACCCAAAAGATTTATTTTATTTTAAATTATGTGTATATGTGTGGGTATGTGCATGTGAGTGCGGGTGCCCAAGGCATGGGATCCCCTAGAGCTGGAGTTACAGGGAGTTGTGAGCTGCTTAATGTGGTGCTGGGAACAGAACTCAGGTCCTTTGCAAGAGCACTACAAACTCTTAACCACCGAGCCATCTCTCCAGCCCTGCCACAGTCTATTGTAATGATCTGTGATCTCCTGGCCATGTAAAATGGAAGCCATACCCATCGTGCCAGAACAAAGTCTGGTGTATGGCTGGACAGCCCTGGGCGTCTGAGCTCCTTGTTCCTTTGCTAAGGGCTTCCATCTGCCTCTGACTTGGAAAGCAGAGTAGCTAACCACAGTGCAGTCTCAGGGACCCTGAGTGATAGAAAGACAAAAGGGCATTAGACTTCCCTCCAGCAGAGGTTTGTAAGGCATGGTCTGTGGTTAGATGGCCCTTTCCCACTAAGGCGACAGCTGGGTCCTCATTCACACTGTGCTAGCCCCAACAGTCTCCAGAATTTCAGCCACTGCTTGGTTCCAGGAATTCACAGACTCTGGCCTGTGGGGGAAGGGAGGCTATTGGTCATCTTGTCGCACCCCAGGCTTTTGGAGTAAAACCCCGCCAAGAAGAGAGTGCCTCACTCACAGCATCCTCTGCCAGTTCCTGGGAAAACACAGATCATGAAACCCATCCTGGGACCTGTAAGGGCAGAAGGGATTCCCAGACAGTGCCTCTCCTTGGTGGACAGCAACGGGGACACTGGATGTGTGTCCATTTCCTCCCCAAGAGTCGAGCTTGCTGAGAGGACCGAGGCTTCGCCTGAGTCCTCTCACATCACAGGAGAGTGTTGTCCAACAGCACTAGAAGACTCACTACTCTTTAAACAGGGATGGCTGGGCATGACCACAGCCACTGAGACAGCTTGACCCACTGTGTGCAGTTAAAACCAGTTTAGAATCCCTCCATGGTGGGACGTACCTAGAATCCCAACACTTGGGGGAACTGAGGCAGAGTTCCAGGCTACCCTGGACTATAGAGTAGAGTGAGGCTTTGTCTAAAGAAACAACAAATGAAATGAAATAAAACCACAGAGTGGCTGCTTTAGTTGCTCTGGGTGCTAATCCAGCCAGAACTCATCGATCACTCATAATCTTCTAACATGAAACAGTTTGCTCACTGTTGAAGTTGGACATTGTTTGTTCCACATTGACAAGAAGGGAGGTGATAAGTCTGGAGTTGGGTCGCACCAACTCCATGACTCACAGACAACCAGCCTCGTGTTATAAAGACAATGGAGAATCCTGTGTGGTAGCACACAAGGTTAATCCCAGCAAGCAGACCAATGAGTTCGAGGTCAGACTGGTCTACAAAGTGAGTTCCAGGCTAGCCAGGGCTAGGAGTGAGGCTCTGTTATGGTGATATTTTATTTGTGCTGAAATGTGATTTTATTTGTATGTTAATAAATAAAGTTTCTTGGGGGTCAGAGCTAATAGCAAGCCATAGCAGAAGTCAGGCAGTGGTGGCGCACACGCCCTTAATCCCGATCAAGGACAGGCAGATCTCTGTGTGTTCAAGGATACAGCCAGCATGGAGACACACGCCTTTAATCTCACTACCAACCATAGAGACCTGGAGGTCTGTATAGACAGGCAGTGATGAGAAGGTCATGTGGTTGGGTTTACAACCAATGACAAGGCAAAACAGAAAGTCAATAAAAAGTCAGACACACAAGAAGTAGGTTTTTCTCAGGGGAAGGAGGGCAGTGACAGAGAGGGGTAAGAAGGTGGTCTTGGTCTCAGCTCTTAGCTCTTAGCTACTGCTCTCTGACCTCTGGGGCTTTTCACTCTGCATTTGGCTCTGTGTTTCTTATTTAATAAAACCGTTCAGAATTACATCTACACCCTGTCAAACAACAGTCAAGCAAACGAACCAAGGAGGAGCTCATTTTGAATTATAGGACAATGATGCTCCAGCCTATGGGCCGCCCACGCCTTCTACTTTTAAAAAAGACAGGCTGCTAGGGCTGAGCAATGCATGTGGGCGGTAGAGGCAAGAGGACCAGAAAGTTCAAGGTTATCTCCAGCTACATTTTGAGTTTGAGGTCCGCCTGGGCTACATACAAAAACTAAAAAGTATACTTTTGGAAACCAGATGTGATGGTTCACGCCAGTCATCTTTGCACTCAGGAGATGAGGCAGAACTGCCATGAGCTCAAGGCCATTCTAGGCTACAGAATGAGACCCTGTCTCAAAAAGCTAACAAAAGGGCGGGGGAGATGGCTCAGGGGTCAAGGGCACTCTTCCAGAGGACCAAGGTTTGATTCCCAGCATCCATGACACACAACTATCAGGGCCAGGGGATATAACGCCCTCTTCTGGCCTTTGAGGGCACTGCATCCATGTGGTGCACATGCATTCATGCAGGCAAAACACCCATACACTCAAATAAATAAGAAAACAAAACTTTAGGGCTATGACTCAGAATAGAGCACTTGCCTAGCACAGTAGAGGTCCTGACTTTCATCAGAAATAGACAAATAAAACTACATTCTCAGCTCTCTAACCCAAACTAAGCAGATGTGAGAATGACCTTGGCCTCCTTTCCCCAGGCTTTCTGGGTCCCAGCACGATACTGACACTTATGAGTTCAATGGCTGTGTTGAACTTGTCTTCAGTCAGCCGCCAGCACAGCAAACCCTTGGGGAAGAGAAAGGTTTGCTGGAGAGAAAGAGCTGGCCAGAGGCATGAAGTCACCAGCACCTGGGCTCTGATCTCATTGTTCTTGTAAGTTCCTCAAGGCAAGTTGCTTAATGTGTCTGTGCCTCAGTTCCCTCATTGCAACCATAGACAGGCAAACCAGCCGAAGAGATTTGCCAAGGAGGCAAATGGCAAAGCATTTGACTTATTGTCCGGCCTTTGGATGGAGGTTTGTTTAGTACAGTCTTTTTACATGGAGTGGGAACGCCAGCTCTCTTCAGCATTCAGTCCATTCTGAGGACTGAATATCAACACAGACAACCTTACAAGTGTACTCATTACTGCTGTGGATGTGGTGTGTATGTTGTGTGGGATGTGTGTAAGTGTATATGTGTATGTGTGGGATGCATGCATGTGAGTGCAGGAGCATACATGCTACCGCACACATGTGATGGCCAGAGGACAACCTTGTGGAGTTGGTCCTCTCCTTCCTGGGTTCCGAGGACTGAACTCAGGCTGTCAGGCTTTGGCAGCAAATATGTTTACCTACTGAGCCATCTTTCCACCCTCTGATATCTGGAGCCCTCCAGAAAGCCTTTGTACTCAGCCCTCCTGCTAGAGGCCTCCAGCATAGCCAAGTCTGTTTTCTCATTCCATTTGACTAGAAACAGAAGGTATGTATTGTATGTGCGTGCTTGCCTTGTTGCACTCTCAAAAATACTTTTCAGATTTATTTAGATTCATTGGTTTTAAATATACCACATTTTACCCATTTCAGGAAAATTTTTTCTTCTCTTTTTGGGCAAGGGGGTGGGGCAAGGAGACAGGGTCTCATTATGTATTTCCAGGCTGGTGTGAAATTCTCCTGCCTCAGCTTCTTGAGTACAGAGATGACATAGATGTGTGCCACCACGCCTGACACACTTTGCCAATTTTGTTGTTGATGGCACCGGGGTTATTTCCAGTTGTTTTGTTTGGTTTTGTTTTTTTGACATAGGTCCTTACTATGTAGCCTGGCTGGCCTGGAACTCACTCTGTAGCCCAGGCTGGCCTAGAACTCCCAAGTGCTGGGATTAAAGGCATGGGCCGCCATGTCTGGCTATTTCCAGTTTTTGGCTTTTACGAAGAAAGCCGCTGTGGACATTGCCGCTGGAACTCAGCACAAGACTCTGTGGACAGATGTTTGGACCTCCCTTGGGTGATGCTGAGGAGGGAATGCAGAGCCTCGGGGTGGAGAGGCCTGTGGAGCTGACTAGAGCGACTCCCACTGCTTTTCTGAGGTTAGCCCACTCCTGCCGCTTCTGCCAACCACGCCAAGCTCTCTGTAGTTGGTCTGTTTAGTCTTTTGACTCCAGCCCGTCTGGGGAACTTAGGAACATTATGTTTTCATTTATATTTCCCTGATGACTTCACGGCAAACTCCTTTCTTGGATTTATCTAGAATTCTTGTGTATGTGCAGACCTAGCATGCATGTTTATGTATGCACAGGTATGTGCGTGCGTGCATGTGTGTGTGCGCGCGTGCGAGCGTGCGCGCGCGCGCGCGTGTGTGTGTGTGTGTGTGTGTGTGTGTGTGTGTGTGTGTGTGTGTGTATGTGTTTGTGATCAAGCACAAGGAGGCCAAAAGCCACCACACCCACTTTTGGGGGGGGTATTAGGGATCGAACCCAAGTCCTTATTTATACTTGCACAACAAATACTTTACTGAATGAGCTAGAATTTTGTGGAGCTGGAGATGCACTAGCCTGTACACATGTGTGTGAAAGTCACAGATTAGGGATCAGTGGTTAAAAACATGTACTTCTCTTCCAGAGGACCCAATTTTAATTCCCAGTACCCACATCAGGTGGCTCACAAGCACCTGTAACTCCAGTTCCAAGGAGAACTGGACACCTCTGGCCTCTGCTGGCACATGCACTCATGTGCACATACCCACACACAGGCATAAACACATAACCTAAAATAGTAAAAATAAATCTTTTTAGTCAGTAGTGGTGATGCATGCCTTTAATCCCAGCACTCTGGAGGCAGAGATAGGTGGATCTCTGAGTTCAAAGCCAGCCCTGGTCTACAGAGTGAGTTCCAAGACAGCCAGGGCTACAACAGAGACTCTGCCTTAAAATACAAAACAAAACACCTTGATAAAGGGAGACATCATGGGGACAGGGAGAAACCTGGTGCTAGGGAAGTTCCCAGGAATTCACAAGGATGACCCCAGCTTAGACTACTAGCAGTAGTGGAGAGGGTGCCTGAACTGGCCTACCCCAGTAATCAGACCAGTGAATACTCTAACTGTCATCATAGAGCCTTCATCTAGTAACTGATGGAAGCAGATGCAGAGATCCACAGCCAAGCACCAGGCCAAGCTCCAGGAGTCCAGTTGAAGAGAGGGAAGAGGGATTCTATGAGCAAGGGGTATCAAGATCATGATGGGGAAACCTACAGAGACAATCAAACCAAGCTTGGGAACTCATGAACTTTAGATTAACAGCTGTGGACTAGGCCCTCTGCATACAGGAGGCAGTTGTGTAGCTTGATCTACTTCAGGGCCCCTGGCAGTAGGATCAGGATCCATCCCTGGTGCATGAGCTGGCTTTTTGGAGCCCACTACCTACGGTGGGACACTGCACAGTCTTGATGCAGGGGGAGGGGTTTGGACCTGCCTCTACTGAATGTACCAGGCTCTGCTGACTCCCCATTGGAGACCTTACCTTTTCAGAGGAGGGAATGGAGGTGGGGGTTCGGGAGGGAAAGGCTGGGGGGACAGGAGGAGGGAAAGAGGGATCTGTGATTGGTATGTAAAATGAATAAAATATTTCTTAATTAAAAAAAGAAAAAGAAAACAAAAAAACAAGAAAGAATGAAAGAGAGAAAGAAAGAGAGAGAGAGAAAGAGAGGAAGGAAGGAAGGAAGGAAGGAAGGAAGGAAGGAAGGAAAGGAAGGAAGGAAGGAAGGAGGGAAGGAAGCCGCAGATTCACGTTGATTGTCTTCCTCTGTTTCCACTTTAGTTTTTGAGATGGGGTCTCTTGCTGAGCCTGCACCTCACTGTTCCTGCTATATTAGCTGGCCTGTGAGCACCACAATCTTGTCTGCCCGAACCCCCAAACTTCCTTCCACCCTCTCACCCCACCCCCCACCCCCGTATGCCAGGGCTACAAACACACCTATTTTTTTTCTTACCTGGATGCTGGGGATCTGAACTCAGGTCCTCCTGCTTTCACAGCTAACTCCCCATGCGCTGAGCTATGGACCTAGCCAGGTGGCTTGTTGTTGTAACACAAGGTCTCACATAGCCCAGACTGGCCTTGAATTCACAGTGTAGCCAAGGATGACCTTGGCCTTCTGTTTCTCCTGCTTGCAAGTACAGGGTGCTGGGAATAAAGGGCAGGCCTGTGCTAGCACATTTGTTTTATGCAGTGTTTAGAAAAGAACCCAGGGCTTCATATATGCTAGGCAAATACCCTACCAATTGAGCTACGTCCCCAGTCTGCCCTGGGTTTCCTTTATTACATTTTTATTCATTTTTTTGTGGTTGAGGGCACATGTGCCATGGCGTGCATATGGAGGTTGGAGGACAATTTGTAGAAGTCAGTTCTCTCCCTCCACCTGTGGGTCCTAGGGATTGAACTCAGGCCATCAGGCTTGGTAACAAACACCCTTAAGCACTGAGCCATTTTATGCCCCCTCCTGAAATTAAAACAAAAAGTTTCAACTTTTTAAACATTTATTTATTGTGTGTTTGTATTTGTTTTGTGTTCAGTGTATGTGCACATGCACTCACGTGGCATGGCACACGAGTAGAGAGTCAGAGGACACTTTGCAAAAGCCTGTTCTCTCTTTTCCCTGTGACTTCAGGGCATCTAGCACAGGCTAGCAGGCTTGGGGGTAGACATCTTACTCCCTGGGCCTCCTCAATGGCCCTGGAATTATTTTTTCCATAGTATTTTCAGTTTTATTATTAAAAATGCACGCACAGCACATCCTTGCTACTTTGATCTTGCTCCATGATCTGGGTTGAATGAGGGAAGAAAAAACGGCTGGTAAAATCTACTAGATCCTTCAGTGATCTGTGGATACAAGAGCAAGCATGACATCAGCCCAGATCCCATGTGCAGCTTCCCTGGCAGCCACAATCATGGCTGCCCTGAGGATGGCCATTTTCAGAATACTCTTGTTCCTGATTTTCCAGTCCTTTTTACTGCCCTAACTTATAAATTCTTTACTATATTCTGCTCACTTCACAGACACACCATATCCAAAGTACTGGTTTTGGAGGGAGGAGGGTTTCATGTCTGGAAGCCTGGGCTGAAGCTCACTTAGTCTCTGAGGGTGACCTTGAACTTTTTATCCTCCTGCCTTTACTTCCCCAGTACCAGGAACACAGGCATGCATCACCAGGCCCAGCTGGTGTGTCCAGTTTTTACTATAGTCCTTCAAGGCTGTCATGTGACTGACCTTCATCACAGCAGTTCTGAGGGTCAGAGCTGGGAATCTGCTCCACCCCAGCATCCCTCGGCTCTGTCTTCAAAGGATCCACACCCAAATGGCAGCTGTCTGATGGGAGACTCTCGTTCACCAAGTTATCTTCTAGGAAAATCCTGTCTCATAGACACATGTAAAGGAATATTATTCAGTGAGGTCCTGGTTCTTGCTGCAGAGTGGGGAAGCTTGGGAATGGTATGCTGTAAGAAGGAAAGCCAGTCACGGTAGACCAAATGTTACATGGATCCATTGATAGGAGATATTCACAACAGAGAGCTCCATACAGACAGTGGGCCGCCAGTGCAGGAACTACAGTTCATAATCAGAGAACACTTAATGGGTACACGTTTTCCTTCCTTCCTTCCTTCCTTCCTTCCTTCCTTCCTTCCTTCCTTCCTTCCTTCTTTCCTTTCTCCCTCCCTCCTCCTCTCTCTCTTTCTTTCTTTCTTTCTTTCTTTCTTTCTTTCTTTCTTTCTTTCTTTTTTCCTTTCTTTTTTTGGTTTTTCAAGACAGGGTTTCTCTGTGTACCTTTGGTTGTCCTGGAACTCAATCTGTAGACAAGGCTGGCCTTGAACTTAGAGATCATCCTGCCTCTGCCTCCTAAGTGCTGGGATTAAAGGTGTGCACCACCACAGCCTAGCAATAAACTGTTTCTTAAGTAGCTGTTTTCATGGTATTTTATCACAGCAAGGAGACAGGTAACTAAAATATCAAATTGAAATCTTAAACTTTGCCTCCAACTTCCTGTTCCCTTATTTGCTCCTCCCCCTTAGCATATGCCTCCATCTCACACACAGGATATTTTATTTACTTTTCCTCCCGGGTGCTCCAAGTAGAACATGAGCTCTTGGAAGAAAGGATGGGGTTGGTGAGACGGCTCAATTGGTAGAGTGTTTGTTGTGCAAGCAAGCATGAGGACCCAAGTTCAATCCCCAGCACCTATACTGGGGCGGGGGAGCCAGAAACACCTGTAACTCCATGGCTGGGGAAGTTGAGGCCCCAAGGGGGAGGGCTTGGGGATGAAGCTCCAAGTGGTCTCAGAAGAAGATAGCTTGGGGGTGTGAGCAAGAGTGGAAGGTCTCCTACCCGACAACACACTGTAGTGACTAGGGCTCTAAGGGTGCAGGCAATTATGCTCCTAACTGTGCGTTGTCACAGTAACAACACTATGAGGTTGCAACATGATTACCTCCTCCATTTCACAGATAAGGACGTGGAGATGCCTGTAATAGAGCTTTTATGTTCCAAACCCTGGTGCCCACTCTCTCCATGCTGCTGTTCTCTTCCCTTTTCCTGGAATTATCCAGGAGGGCTTTTGCTGGGGGAGAAGAAAGGCTCACAAAAGCCCAGACAGGCCTTGGACTTACTATGTAGCCAAGGATGACCTTGGCTTTGATCCAGCCTCCATCTCCAAGATGCTGAGATTACAGTCCTGGGCCACCAAACCATGTCTAGTTTTAGGATTTTTTTTTTCATTTCTTAAATTATTGAGGTCAAATTCACATACCATAAAATTAAGCATCTTAAAGTGTACAACCTGGCATTATTGTTTATAGCCACTGCTTCTGTCTAGCATCTCAAGGAAAGGACGGTTTATTTTGGCTCACAGGTTCAAAGGTACAGACCATTATGACAGAGATATCATAGCAGATGAAGCTTGAATCATCTGTTCATATCACATTCACAGTCAGGAAGCCGAGAAGGATGAATGCATGCTGCCAATCAGATCCTAACAGGGAATGGTGCCACCCACAGCAGGCAGGTCTTTCATCCTCAATTAATACAATCAAGACAATTCCCAGCAGCCATGCCCAGAGGCACATCTCTCAGGTGACTCTAGATCAATGGTTTTCAATTTTCCTAATGCTGCGACCCTTCAATACAGTTCTTCATGTTGTGGTGACCCCCAACCATAAAATTTTTTAGTTGTTACTTCATAACTGTAATTTTGCTACAGTTATGAATCATAATCTAAATATTTGATATGTAGCCTTTGTGGAAGAGTAATTTGACCCCCACAAAGGGGTCACAACCCACAGATTGAGAACCATTGCTCTAGAACCTGTCAGGTTGAAAATTCATGGTGAGAAAGGAATACACCTCACTTCCTTTAGGCTACAAGCAACCAAAACCTAGTGTTTCATAGTCCTTAAGATTATGGGTCCAAAATGGGTCTCTCTGGATGAAAATCAAGATGTTGGCTTTCACCATGAAGAACTTCCTCTACAGGGTGCTGGGAATTCTCTACCTCATGACTTCCACAGTCAGCCTACATTCCTTGCTCATGGCTCCAACTTCTGCTTCTGGGTCATACCCTCTCTGATTTCAACTTTCCTTTCTCCCTCCTTTTCTTATACCCTTGTGATTACATTGGGACCCTTGGATATTCTAGAATAACTCCCCATACTCAAATCCTTAACTTGATTATACCTTCACTCCCACCCCCTGGCTCAGGCTTGGGGATTAGAACACAGATATCCTTGGGGTGCCATATTTAAAGGGACATGGGGCTGAAGAGGCCTGAGCTGGGCTTGCCCAGCATCTTGGAAGATGGAAAGCCATAAAAGTGGAGTAGAGTTGGGGAGAGGAGGTGATGTGCCTCTTGCAACCTCTGTGGGTTCCACTGAGAACTTTGGCCATTCCCTGAGTGAGACAGGAGTAGGTGAGAGACATGATCTCACTAGTTCTTGTTTGTTTTTCACTCCCATATTTATTTGTTTGTTTGTTTGTTTGTTTATTCATTTTGTGTGGAGGGGAGACAGACACATACATGGTGGAAGTCAGAGGACAACTTGTTGGAGTTGGTTTTCCCTTTCCACCATGTGTTTCCCAAGGATCAAATTTAGGTTAGCCTTGGAGCCACACACCTTTACCTGCTGAACCATCTTGCTGGCCCAATCTCACAATGAGGAGGCTGCTCAGAACGCAGGCTGAGATGATGGTAGACCAGACTTCTGCAGTGGCAGGAAGAGGTGAGGCTTTGAGTTGCAGGGAGATACTTCAGGGTCAACAGAGGGCGAATAAAGATGACTCCAAGGGTTTCCAGATGTTTGGCTCATTAGGATATAGCTTTTTGCTCGTACAGCATGTGTTTACCATGCACAAAGCTCTTGAGTTCAAATCTGGGCAACCCTTGCTCCCAAAAAAAAACACTCTCTGTATTGGTATGTTTTCTAGTACTATAACAAAATACCCAAAGCAAGCTACTTTTAAAAAAGAAGCTTATTTAGCTCATATTTTGGAAACTGAAAACCCGAGATTGGGAGGAATAGCTCTTGCAGCCCTTGTGGGTTCTGGAGAGAAAACTGGCCTTTATTCCAGTAAGATGGGGTGAATGAGGGACACAGTCTCTCTGTTTGGCCTGTACTTAGTGCTAATAGCTGGTAACATCATGGCAGAACATGCTTAGCGTGGATATGAGGCCAGAGAGGGCTTCAGGGAACCGGCCTAGGCTTTTCTAACTTGTTCTCATGACAGTTCATGAGACCAACATTCCCTTATGAGGGAGATGGCCCCCAAGGCCAGAGCAAGCTCCCATGTGGCCCATGTGTTAAAGGGGGTTTCCATCACATCCCACACCACCACACTAGGTATCAGGCTTCCACTACAGGAGGCCTTAGGAGACAAGCCACACGAAAGCCACAGGATCCTTGAAGCCTTGAAGAGAGATTTCCCACGTTCATGGACTAGAAGAATTAACAATACTGTTAAAATGTCCACACTAGGCAATGTGCCCTAGAGATTTAGTGTAATCCCTTCCAAAATTAATTTTTCACAGAAATAGAAAAAAGCAGCTCAAAATTCATATGGTGTCAAGGACCTTGGATGATGTCTTCAGGAAGAACAGAGCCAGATGCGCAAATAAAGCCAGATGCACACCCATTTCAAGCTGAACTACAAGGTTATAATAAGCAAAATGGGATGATACCGGTATAAAAACAAGCGCATGAGCAGGAGAACAGAATGCAAGCCCAGAAATAAACCCAAGCACATGTTGTCGATTAATCTTCGACAAGGGCACCAAAAATGCACAGTGGAGAAATGAATCTCTCTTCAATCCACGGTGTGGAGACAGCAACATGCAAAGAAGTGAAACTGGACCCTCACCTTACACGATATACAAATTTGATCTCAAAGTATACTCATTTTGGTTATGTGTATGCATGTGTGTCTGTGTGTGGGTATATGCATGTGAGTGCAGGGGCCCTCAGGGGCCAGAAGACAGCGTCTAGATCCTCTGCAGCTGGAGTTGACAGTAGTGAACTCAGGTCACTAAGCCCATCTCTCTAGCCCATTAAAACAGATTCCAGACTGAGACATAAGACCTGACAAAGGGAAACTCCAAGAAGGGGGAAAGTCCCTAGACAGCCTTGGCCACAGGAGTTTGTTTGAGACAGAATCTCACTATGTAACCTTGGCTGGCCTGGAACTCAGTTTGTAGACCAGGCTGGCCTCAAATTCATAGAGATCTGCCTACCTCCAGCTCCTGAGTTCAAGGTGTGCACCACCATGCCTGGCTTTTCTTCTCTTCTCTTTTCTTTTTGGGAAGGACACTAAAAGCACTTGGTGCAAAGACAAAAAAACAGGTGCAACCTAATCAAACTGAAGGTTCATGAGAAAGGAAACAAGACAAAAAGTCACTCTACATGAAGGAAGAAAAGAGTGGCAAGTAATGTTTCATACAGGGTGAACGTCTAAAACAGTATGCATACAACCCAGTAGCAAAAAAGCCCATTTGTCTGACTTAATAAACAGCTTAATGAACCGAACAGACACTTTTCCAAAGATGGTCTCCACATGGCCAACTGGTGTGTTCAAAGCCCTCAACTCCCATCATCGGGGAAGTATAAACAAGACCAGGAGCTGTCACCTCGCACTTGTTAGGATGGCTGTCTCAAGAAAAAGCTAAGTGTTGGCCTAAGTGTTGGCAAGGACATGGAAGAGTTAGAACCCTGGTGCCTGTCAGCAGGAATGTAAATTAAAATTTTTAAAAAAGGCTCAAGAAGTTAAAAATAGTCTAGGCATGGTGGCACACATCTTTAATCACAGCACTCAGAAGCCAGAGGCAAGTAAATCTCTGTGAATTTGAGGCCAGCCTGATCAACATAGTAAGTGAGTTCCAGGACAGCCAGGATTGCACAGTGAGACCCTGTCACAAAGAAAGAGAGAGGGGGGGCTATATAAATAATAGAATAACTCATTTTAACAAAAAGATAGGCATTGTGGTGCATGACTATGATCCCAGCATTCAGAAGGTTGAGGGGGGAGAAAGGGAGGAAGGAAGAAAGGAAGGGTTTAGCCATTTGCAACAACAGAAAGGGTACTGGAGGATGATGTACTAAGTGACACAGGCAGACACAGGATACTGTGCTCCCTTGTCAAACTTACAATCAGAGAGCCTTTAATTCCAGCATTCAAGAGGCAGAGGTAGGCAGATCTCTGTGAGTTCGAGGCCTGCCTAGTCTACAGGACAAGTTCCAGGACTGTTACACAGAGAAACTCTGTCTTGTAAAACCACACACAGAGAGACAGAGAGAGGGGGGGAGGGAGGGAGGGAGGGAGGGAGGGAGAGAGAGAGAGAGAGAGAGAGAGAGAGAGAGAGAGAGAGAGAATCTCTCATACGGCTCCTCTGCTCTGGAAACCCCAGGTAATTCAGGAAAGCTGGAGCCTAGACAAGAGCTCAGGGAGCAGGTGTCAGGCAGAAGGTGGAGAGAGGCTGAAGCATCTCCAGGGCTCTCTGATTAGTGAGAACTAGGGACCCAGGAGAGATGGTCAGAAGCCACTAGAGCCTGATGCTGTCATCTCTTCCAGAGCGTAGAGGGGAGGAGGGTATTGTTGTGGGAATTCATTCTGTTCAGTCAATGGCTCTGAAGCAACAAACCTCAGGGCATGGTCTTGTCTGAGTATGTGACTAAGGGCAGAGAGGAGGGTCGTGCAAGCTCGCTTGTGGGTGAGGATTGGGCCAGGCAGTGTGAAACCACAGGTGGCTGGTCCCCTTATCCCCTGAGCAGAACCACAGGACTCTGCAACTGAATCAGTGGTAGCTTCTCATCTCTATTGTGAGTGTATTTTATTAATCTCACATGTTAATAAACCTGACTTTACCCAAGAATTCTGTCCCACATTATCTGGCTCCCAACATGGGGCTTGAACCCATGACCCTAAGATCAAGAGTCTCAAGTTTTACCAACTGAGCTAGCCAGGCTAGCTTACACTACTATAGCCAGAACTTCAGATAAGCTTTACCCATTACTCTGAGACTGGCTACAAATGTTACAGCTAGTCCTCATGAGAATTCATCATTGTTTTAGTTTTTTACAGGATCCTACAGAGATACTGTCACCCCCTAGATAGCAAGAAGCAGTTCTAAGAAAAATGATGCCCCCTCTCCCAACAGGTTTTTGACTTTTGTCAGGGTTATGGATAATGGTCATCTGTAAGGGATTGGTTATAAGTTGTTACAGGGTTGGGGGTGGAACAATAAAGTTTAGAATGAGGAATTTCTTTTGGAATAGAAAAAAGGGGGGTAGACAAGATAAAATAATAAGGTAGATTATTGTATCTACTTGTAAACTATATTAGCAACTATCAGTTTTAGATAATTTGCATTAGTGTGGCTTCTTATATGTCGATACAAATGTAAAATTATTTTTCTATTCCTGTTTAAGATAATTTGTATATTGATACAAAGTCAAAACTATATTTGTCATATTGTTCATATGCTCCTACTTCTGTTTAAAATATTTTTGTATATTGAAACAAATGTAAAGCTATCTATGTTTGTCCTACTGTATGTATGTTCTGCTTCTGTTTAGGATATCTTGTATATCAATACAAATTAAGGATATTTTTGTCATGTTGCACTATACATTTCTACCTCTGATTAAGATACTTTTCTATGTGATCACAAACTTGAGGTCATTGCCCTTATACTATACATCTATTACAGATTGTTTATTTTTATAATGTATAGCCTTAGTCTTCAAGCTATATAGGTTGATAAGAATTACAGGTTAATAGTCACCTATGCTTGTCAAACTTACAGATGTGTTAGGTTTTCTAGATAAACAGATACATATGTTGGATGGATATGCAATCTTCAAATACTTCAAAGACCTAGAGAATATGGCATTTAAAAGTTTTAATAACTTGGAATTCTGTTGACATGAGACACAGTTGCTCCTGGCAGCACCAATCTACTCCCGAGAGGATACTGGGCATCAAAGACACACCATATGAAGTTTGTCTTTTTTCTTGGCATAAATGGCCTGTTGAGCACAAAGAACTGCCCTTGCCTTGAATGCTGACAGTAAGCATGCTGTCTAATCCTGACAAGCAGGACACAAGGAAAAGCAACTGCTGAACCTTGCCAAGATAGGGTAGGACAGTCTTTCAAATTTTCCTGCTTCTGAAAATGGTCTGTCAGATATTCTAGGCCTGAAACCAAAAGTTGATGCCCCAACATTGCAGAGAAACACTGGGTAACTGTCCAGGCAGCCAGCTGTTTCTGACATTTCTTGCATTTTTGGAAGTCACTTGCTTGTACTTCCTGCTTACTTAGGTAATATCATTTTCCTTCTCAAGTCTTTGATGCGGTTGAAGACTAGACAGTTACAGTTACAATCCTCTCATATCTTAGCTAAGAGCACATCAGGTACAAGATTTAGATTCCTGTCAGGCAGTGGTGGTGCATGCCTTTAATCCCAGCACTCGGGAGGTAGAGGCAGGTGGATCTCTGTGAGCTCGAGGCCAGCCTGGTCTACAGAGCAAGATCCAGGATGGGCACCAGAACTACACAGAGAAACCCTGTCTCAAACAAACAAACAAAACTCCACAAGATTTAGATTCCTCAAGATAGGACAGTATTGGTAACTTGCCAGTTACCTTTGGCCTGACATTTAATTTGTGTTTCTTGCTTGATGTTGTTCTTACTGGCTGTAGTTCCACTTTTGTTTATTTCTTTTTCTTCTAGATAATACTTTATAATATACAAAATGTATATAGCTTTGTGTTAGGATTAGAACCCTTTCATTTAGCTAAAAAAGGAGGTGTGGGAATGAGTTCCGTTCAGCCAATGGCTTTGAGCCTCAGGGTGTGGTCTTTTCTGAATACGTGACCGATTAAGAGCAGAGGGAGAAGGGTTGTGTGCTCTCTTGGGGGTCAGGAGGCACGAGGCAGCTTGCAGTTGGTTCCCATATCCCCTGAGCAGAACGGCAGGACTCGGCAACTGAATCAGTGCTGTGAGTGTACTTTATTGATCTCACCTGTTAACAGACCTGATTCTACCCAAGAATTCTGTCCCACATTGCAGAATGGAGAAAGCACATACCCTGCCACCTAGGATGGTCTCTGGAGCAGCCTTTGAGGCAACCTAAGGAGTTGGACCCTAAGGTGGAATTGTTCCTGGGAGCTAGATGTTCTCCCTCAGGGCACAGATCTACAGTGGCCTGGCCTCACACCCACCATAACCCTCAGCTCTCAACTCCCGCCCGTGGCCAGCTCCTCACTTGCACTGTGCCAGGCACCTGGGCTGCCCCTCAGTCTGAGATGGGGCCCCTGTGTTGGGCTCCCACAGAACCTGCTATGACTTACTGAAGACCCCTCAGTCCACATGTTGAATGTCAGTCTCCCACGAGGCCAGGTGCACCCGAGGCTTCCACAAAGGCCCCTTGTTTCTGCAGCCTGAGATGTATGGGTTGAAGAGGTGACTGTCAAGCAGAAGCCTTCAGCGGAAGCCCTCGCTTGCTTGTTTGCACAAGATGGCCCTTTGCCAAGTGGAATATTTGAACTTCCTGAGACCTGAGGTTCTGGGAAGCCTTGTGAAACCCCTCTGCACAGCAGAGCACCTGCCCTGCTAACACTAAATACCACACCAGGATAGACGCCTGCTAACTTGCATGGCCAGGATCCTGGGCTTGGGATCCTGTTCTACTGTTACTAGCACTTGAAATGGACAGGTGCCTGTACCTAAGTCCCTTAGCACCCTTGATGACTCTGGGGAAGGGTCTGGCAAGAGAATGAGCCTGTTGTCCTGACTTTGTGGTGTTTGGGGTTTTCTGGGCAGCTGACTCCAGGCATGTGATCAGAGCCTCTGGAGTCGAGGCTCTCGACCTTGAGGCTTTCTACAATATTGTATTTCTCACATCCCTGAGGGCAAGCATTGTCTTCTTGCTCTAGCAACCTATGGAGTGAGAGGGGCCTGGGCCCTGTGGAAACTAACTCACGAGTGTTCCCAATGACTGAAGACATCGTAGAGCCACTGACTGGACCCTTTCTGAAAACCTGTTCCAGAGCGGCTTGGCCTGGAGGGCTTTGACCACAGCTGCCCATTCTGTCCACACTGCCCCACTTCTATGGGGACAGTGTTCCCTCACTCTCAGGAGAGAAACCCAGGCTGTCCTTTTCCCTCCTCAGCAACAACACAGGCAGGCTCAGCATGCACGACAGTTTATTGGCTTTGACTTCTCCACATAATTTTTCTTTGTTGGTCAGGGAATGAAAGATGTGGGAGATGACAGGTCCAAGTCAAAGGCACTTTGAATGTTAGAATGGGTTAAAGGTTGTCTGAAAGTGACAAGTCCATTTCAAAGGCGTACAGAGTCTGTGCCCAGGAAATCTGGCCTCATTCGGCTACCACCTTCCCGTGCAGGTACCACCGGGCCCAGGCCTTCTGCTGTCCTGCCGTCCCCAACATCTTCAGGACCTAGCTGCCACAGTGAGTGGGCTGAACACACGTGAAGTTCTGTGCATACAAAAGTCACACACACACACACACACACACACACACACACACACACACACACACACACACACACACACACACACACCACAAGTAACGGGAGAGGGTGTGCTTATAGCCTTAGGTAACAATTCCACACTGCAGTGTGACTCGCCTGGTCCGAAGACCACTGGACCGAGGACTAATGTGAATAATTGGCTCTGTGAGCCTGACCTGATGTCAAAACCCTCCAGGACAGTGTTTGCTCTTGGAGAGTCTCTGTGTAGCAGAGCGAAGGAAGAGGAAGTGTGGTCTGAACAGCTGGAGCCCAGGGACTGCTCAGATCTCTGTGGTCAGAGGGAGTTTCAATCTTCTCAGACCTCCAGCCAAGGACAGACAGTCCGCGAGAGGAAACAGGATGCTGGCTCCCAGGAGGGCTGCCCCCAAGGCCAAGGCCACGGGCTCCCCAGGCCTCCACTTCTACCGCTTCTTCTTCGTCTCCTTCTTCGGCCTCTTGCTGATGGAAGGTACGGCAGCCTTGGGCTTCTTCGGCACCTCTGCACTTCTGGGCTCGGACTGCTCGGCCTCCTGTGTGGTGATTTTTAAAAAGACAGAGTCATGTTTAGAGAAATCCACCTTGACCGAAGCATGCCACAGACACACAAAGGAACACAGCACCAGGTGGCATCGGGGCTCCTTTACCTCCCAGTTCAGCGGCCTACGGGCCCCTCAGTCCCATGTCTCATGTGTCAGCTGGGAACAGTGACAGACACCTGGGGGAGGTGAAGTCACAGGAGCACCAGCAGGGTGGTGGCTGTCAGGATACCTCATGCTAGGAAAGCATTAGTGAGGCTTGGCTGTGGGGAGGCTGCTATGGCTGACACTCCTGGGGATCGCTCTCTTCCCCCTAGTCATCCACAGAACTTGGGCTTGGGGTGGGGCAAGCAGCTGCCAGGTGGGCTATCACTACCCCGTGTTCTGCAGAGTCTGGCAGGGGTGCCCCAGGGAGGGCAGAGGCAGCCTCGGGCCAGAACCCCAGAGTCTCAGCAACTGGGACAGTTCCATTCTGTCTGTTTCATACCCTGTGATGCGTCCCCTTGTAAGATTTGGCTGAAACAAAGGTTTTGCTGCTGAAAAGAAAAAAATAGGTTCAAAGTCACAGATCTAGGTCTGGCTCTCACTGTGCAGATAAAGAAAGTGAGCCCCAGGAAGGGGCAGGCCTGCCCCAGGCTACTGCGCTTGTACCAGAGAAGAATCAGGAATGCTCCTATCTGGTGTTCTTGTATCTCCTTTGGTGATAACAAGCCTGTGTGGTAGCCCAAAGGACCCCAGAAGCAGGTTAGCTCAGGGAATGACAGCCACGGCCTGGGCTCTGTCTGCAAGCTGTACTTAGTAGGCAGTGTTTATTCTCAAAAATCCAGGCGGGGGAGGGGGGAGTGCAGTGTGTGGCATGGTGGCTCAGCAGGCGAAGGAACAGCATCTGGGTTTCATCTCCAGGTCCCACACAGCTCAAAGAGAGAACTGACTCTTAAAACTGTGTTGTCCTCTGACCTCCAAAAATATACTGTGGCATGTATTGCCCCCCCCCCCCCCACAAAACAAACGAACAAACAAGTAAATGTGATAAAAACAATCCATGCCAGGCTGGTGAGCTGGCTCCATGAGGAAAAGCACTTGACAGTTCAAGTTCAAGGCCCTCCATGAAAGTGAAAGGAATTAACTCTGCAATTGTCCTCTTGACTTCCACACACACACTTGGCACCTGTGCACCTGCACACACACACACACACACACACACACACACACACACACACACACACACATCATGCACAAAAACACACAACTGGATGACTTCCCATGAAATCTGGACTCCCAGCTTCTCTTGGCTACTTTATACACGCAGTGAAGGTAGCTCCGTGTCCCCTCGTGGTGGCACTGGTTCAAGAGCACTGTCCTTGTATTCACAGACCACACCCCAAGGTGCCTGCCAGCACACCCCAGGGTACAAGGTCTCACTGTGCAGCCCTGGCTGGTCTGGAATTCAATATGGGGAAAGTTGCTGTTTGTGTGTTTTACTCCGTTGGTCTATTTTTTTTTAACTTTATGAGATTTATTAATTTTATTATGTGTTTTGTGTATATGTATGTCTATACACACATGTGTGCTTGGTGCCCCAGAGGTCAGAAAAGATGGTTGGATCTCCTGGAACTGGAGCTACAGATGGCTAGAGCCGCCATGTGAGCGCTGGGAATGGAACCCAGGTCCTCTGAAGAGAAGCAAATACTCTTAACTGCTGAGATATCGCTCCAGCCTCCAGCCTCCTTGATCTTAAGTTAAAACAGAAAAATTAAAAAGCAGACTAAGGCTACATCCTTGCTCTGGAGGACAAAGAGGAGTCTCTTGAACGAAACAGGTGCAGTAAAGAAACCAAAACCGCCGTTACGTGTGTGTAAAAGGGAAGGTGTATTCCAAACCGCCAAGGCCAGAAAACTGCTGCTACCTCAGGGATTTCTTTGGACCAGACATCTACTTGTTGCAGAGGTGCTTAGCATGTATTCGTGTGTGCCAATTGTAAGGAACACTGTGCTCCCCATGGGGTGCTGCAGAAGGGTCAGTACACCCCAGTCATTTGCTCACAGGGCCTTATGAGGATGAGGCAGTCACTGGGGCCTCATTTCCTGGCAAGAAGGCCAAGGCTCTGACCCTGGGAACTTGCAGGCAAGGTACAGGGAAGCACGGGGCAGTCCCAGTGTGACAGGGTCCTCAGGTCCTACAGGGTAGTTTCCATCCAGGCTGACAGGAGTCACTCAACAAGTGAGTGACCTCATTTTTCTTCAGATGTGTGTGACTAGGAAAAGCCAGGGAGGAGCAGACTATACCCGACAGCCTCACCTTTAAGACTGGGGGCACCGCACCATCTGAAGTGACTGAGGGAAAAAAGAAGCCTCCATTGCCTGGTGCTTCCGGGCCTGTGGATACAATTCCTCCATCAACAATGAAGTGGCGAGAGAACAGCTCAGCAGGCCAGAAAACTGCTGCTACCATCAGGCCCAGGCCTGGAATCTGTGCAGTGACAAGGGAGAGGCACTGTGCCCACACTCTGCACTGTGCAGCTCCATGTGGCTGTGTGCCTGTAAATCGGGACAGAGTCACTCAACGCTCTCATTCTTCCCTTGCAAACAGTCCAGGGGAAGAAAGGCACCAAGCTCTGCTCGGACACTGCCTGGGAACTGTCTCTTCTGACCTCCAGGAGCTTTCCTCTTTTTATGGCTCAGCTAGATTAGGGCTGGACAGAACTGGGACCAGGGTCAGCCTCACACTGGAGCTCTGTGTTGCTGAGGCCCTAGGCATGGAGACGAGCAAGGCAGTGGCCTGAGAAGAGGACAAGACACCAGATGAAATGGGGGGCGGGGGAAGCTGTCCACACGGGCTCAACTGTGCCAAAGAGACACAGCCTCTAAGATGCTTGGCGGGCAAGTAGAACTGTGTCTAGGAAAATCGCTCTGGGAGGGGTGGCTGGGGACAGCTGAGCTAGGAAAGCTGAGTTCAGATCCCCGGTAACCATGTAAAAAGTGGGGTGTGGCAGCACACAGCTGGCATCTTAGCATTAGCGCGCGCGCGCACACACACACACACACACACACACACACACACACACACACACACCAGCCCCAGAAGCTCATTCTAGAAACACTTTCGCAGGACTTTACAGGTCCTTCCCATCGGTTAGTCTGTGGCTGCTGTGTGTTCCGCCATCTCTCCCACGAGCTGGCACACACTTGCAGCCTGGTGCTTGTTGGAGCAGGATGATGCCCTCACCCTGCTCACCACACAGCACTCTAAGAAACAGGTCATTAAGTAAAGCACACCTACCCCGCAAGGCAACTACAAGCTCCTCCCAAGCTGCAACCACACGGCAGCAGAACCAGAGCTGGCTGTTAGTCTGTCCCTGGATGCCAGGACTGGGCACGTGCTTGTTCAAGTTAACTATACAGTTATGGTGACCCTGATGGGCATGGAAACTCAAGGCCCTCTACAGAACTCTGCACAGGGCTCTGGCTCTCCAGGCCATTCTCCCAGAGCTCAGGGAAGGGGTTTTCAGGTCTCCAAACACCACAGGCTTCAGGTTGGAAGGGTCATCTCTGTGGGCAGCACATTAAATGCCACCACACTCGCTATCTATTCTGGTAAGATGCCCAGGAGAGCACGTGGTCAAGGAGAGCAGCCAGGAGATTTATAAAGTGAACAGAGCAGAGAAATGGCTCTGAACTGTAAATCCTGGACGACGGGATGCTGATAACAACTATCCTCCCCCACACAGGGTCTGCGAAGGAAGCCGGTACCCTGGGAAAGGCAGGGTCTGGAGACAGATGGCTCCAGAGGCTCTCAGCGTCCAAGTCTGCTATGCCTTGCTATCCTCTGTGGGGAAGCTATCTGCTGAGTCTTCACTAATACAGCAGACCTGGCAGACACAGGAGCCAGCAGAGATGCCTACCCTGTAGGTGCTGGCAGCTAGCTGGCTGCTGAGATGACCACTCAGGCAACATCTAAACCACGAACTCATGGGGAGCTACCAGATGCACTCTTACTACCTGCTCAAGCGTCACCCAGCAATGCAAATACCCACTCACTAGGGCTAACTGGATCTGCATTCTGCGCAGAAGCTGATCCAAAAGGCCTGGGAGGCAAGCTCAGGCCAGATGAGGCAGAGGAGCAGCCACCCACACTTCCCCATTACTCCTTCTTTTCTCCTGCCTTTTCTTTCTTTTTTCTTCTTCCTTCCTTTCTTTCTTTTGTTGGTTTTTCTTTTTTCTTTTCTTTCTTTCTTTCTTTTTTTTCTTCAAGACAGGGTTTCTTTGTGTAGCTTTGTACCTTTCCTGGATCTTGCTCTGTAGTCCAGGCTGGCCTTGAACTCACAAAGATCTGCCTGCCTCTGCCTCCCAAATGCTGGGATTAAAGGTGTGCATCACCACCGCCCGGCTGTTTGTTTTTCAAGACAGGGTTTCTCTGTGTAACAGCTCTGGCTGTCCTGGAACTTGCTATGTAGCCCAGGCTTGCCTTGAACTCACAGAGATCCACCTGCCTCTGCCTCCTGAGTGCTGGAATTAAAGGTATGCATCACCACCATCCAGCTTTCTTTTCTTTCCTTTCCCTTAAGACAGGGTCTCATTATGGAGCCTTGGGTGGTCTGGAATTTGCCATGTAGGTCAGCCTAGCCTCGAACTCACAGTATCCACCTCCTCTTCCTTGAGGGTGCAGGGATTGAAGGTGTGCACAAGCATGCCTGGCTTACTACCCTTTGTTGCTGCCTTTCACCTAGGAAAACCTACACAGACCTCCCCAGAAACACACCCAATGATGATGCCCAAAGTCAGCTCAGCCGGAACCTCTTTGAAGAGGGCTGCCTGGACTCGGCAGAGCTGACTGCAAGAGCTGCAAGCTGAGCCTGCTTGCCTCTAGTTTCGGAGGCAGTAGATTTCACGTAAGCTCCCCAGGCTCCATTTTTTGTAGGAATAGACCTCCCCTCCTCGCACTTTGCAGCTCCCACCCACGGACCACTGCTGTCCCAGTGAGCCAGCCATACAGTTCCTTCTAGAGGCCTTTGAACTAGACCAAGCAGGAAGGCAGCCTCCTTGGGATGCTGCAGCCGAAGGAGAGAAACTGTCATCTCACCACAGGGTCAGGGGGCAGAGGAGGCAGAGGGCACCTTAGGAGTCCTGGGTTCCCAGCCAAGCAGCAACTACATCTCAGCTCTCTATAGTACATAGAAACTTCAAGCAGCGTAGGTAGCCGGGGTCAAGTTCAGGCCTTTCTGGAATCCTTGTTTCCCTGCAGAGCCCAGCAACTCCTTCTTAGGTTTCAAGTGAGTATGTTAAGTCAAAGCAAGTTCAAGGCCAGTCAGGGCTACAGGAGTAGACCCAGTTTCGAGACCGTGACTCCCACACACACATAGAACTAGAAGAGATCATCTGCCTCTGCTCCCTGAGTGCTGTGACTAAAGGCGTGTGCCGCTGTGTACAGCCTAAATCTTACTAACGTTATTTACTATGGGTGTGTGCATGTGTGGGTGTGCTGTGGCGGTCAGGGGACAACTTTACGGAGTCAGTTCTCTTCTGCCACTGTGTAGGTTCTGGAACTGAAGAAGTCATCAGGCTTGGGGCCTTTATCCACTGAACCATGTCACCAGTCCCGCCCCAGGATCCTTTTTACCATTCCCTCCATACAACCAAACTTGGCCTGAGAGACAAGTGTATTTGCTGTCTTGTCTAAGGACCTGCTATCTCACAGTTTAGAGTCCAGCCTACAAGAAAATACTTGGGTTGTGTGGCCTTGGCCTTAGGGGTAAATAAATGTTTTCTCAGGTCTCAGCTTAATGAGGTGTCAATGAGAAAGCCTTCCATCTGGCTTAGAATTCAAGAGACTTGGCTTATGTTGGCCAATGGGCTCTTGTTCTCCTCTGAAAAGGAAGGGGGTGGGGTGGGAAGCATTTATGCGTTCTTTTTTTTCTTCTCTGATTAGCCCCCAAAGAGCTTTCAAATAATCTGCTAAGTACTGAAGCAATGAAGTCATAAACCAATTGCAAGAAACCAGCTGACTGGAACAAGAGGAAAGACATTCTTTTGCTTTTCAAAGGCTTTCCCATCATTCTGAAGCCAAAAATATTATCTCCTGACCCCAAAAGCTACTAATAAACCTTGTTTCTATATGCCAACCAAGAGGACAGTTTTGCCCTAAGCAAACCAGCAAAGAGCAGCATTGTTCTCTGGGTCTCCTTATTCTGCCCCTCTGCTGCCTCCTCCGTTGCATCCTCTGCAACCAAGCAAGCCCTTCCCTGCTGCCCTCAGGCCATAAGGAGGCTCCACAAGCTGTCCCTACTTTCCCAGGCTCCCTTCCTCCCTAAGATCCCCCTTGTCCTCCAGTTAAAGCCCCTTCTCCCCTCGGGGCCGTTAGGAGTGGAGGGAGGAGGTTGTCTCATGGCAATATACAGAAGAAAGTTGTAGCAGCGTCCTCAATCGCAGGGGCCATGTGCTGGCCTAAGGCAGTAAGTGGGTTCACAGCACTTTATCATCATCATTATCATCATCACCACCACTACCATCATCACCACCATCATCATCACCATCATCATCACCACCACCACTACCATCATCACCACCATCATCACCACTATCATCGCCATCATCATCACCACCACCACCATCATCATCACCACCACCACCATCACCATCATCATCACCATCATCATCACCACCACCACCATCACCATCATCATCACCATCATCATCACCATCACCATCATCACCACCATCACCACCACCACCACCATCATCATCAATACTGAACCAATGAAAAGGTTTTGGTTGGTTTTGTTTTAAATTTTATTTAAGATGTATTTTTTTTTCTTAATATTTTCATTGATTATTTGGGAATTTCACATAATATACCCGGATCACTCTTACTTCCCAAGTTCACCCCAACTCCTGTGGCCTCCCCCTCCACGCCAAAAAAAGAAACTGAGGTTAAGAGCACTGACTGCTCTTCCAGAGGTCCTGAGTTCAATTCCCAGCACCCACATGGTGGCTCACAACCATCTGTAATGAGATCTAGAGCCCTCTTCTGTGTACATAATAAATAAATCTAAAAAAAAAAAAAAAAAAAAAAAAAAAAAAAAAAAAGAAAAGAAAAAAGAAATTGAAAAAAAAAAAGTCCAGTTTGCGTTGTCGATATAGTTCCTGGAGCAGGGTTAAATTTCTGGTGGCCAGCTTCTCCCCCCCAAAGACGAGTCCTTCCCCTGCCCCACCAGTAGCTAGCTACTGTCGAGAGCTGCACTTCAGCAGCCCCACCACAATCTCTAAGAGTTCTCCTCAGTGGCTTCCTGTCTAGGTTGTTACTCTTTTAGGGGTTGTCGCAGAAACCCTCCATGTCTCTCTCTCTCAACTGAGAGTCTGCAGTCATGGATGCCACTGCAGAAGCAAGCTTCCTTGTCCTTTATACGTAGCAGAAGCACAGATCATGGACTTCCACATGGTATCGGGTGACATCATGGACCATAGATATCTACCTGGCCCCCAGTGTCAGCATGTGCCATGGACCTCAGCATGGTCCACGGACATCAACATGACTTCAGGTGGCAGCCCAGACCACGGACATCTGCGTGGCCTTTGCTGGTAACAGGCTACGGATATCAACACAGCCTCCAGCAGTAGCAAGTCCGTGGCCCCTGGTGGCATCAGGGACCACAGACATCTCTATTACCTTCAGTGGCAACACTGGCCATGAACACAACAGGATCACAGACTCAGATATGGCCCCTGGTGGCAGCAGGGACCACAGACATCTATCAACATGGCCTCCAGCGGTAGCTCAGGCCTCAGACATCAACATGGTTCAGCCTCTCCCCTGAGTATGCTTTATTCCGCCATCTTCCCACCCCCATCAAAAATTCATTCATTGTAGTAGCATTGGAAACTGCAGCGCGCACACACACACACACACACACACACACACACACACACACACACACACGCCCACATAGCCCTATAGGCAAATACTCATTGCCATGAGTCACTGGACTGGTTCAAGGCCTCTGGTCTCTGAAGCATCACAAATACTTGAGCATTCTCGAGACTTCTTCAATCACAGTCATGCTTTAGGTTTTCCTTTTTGGTGGTCATGACGTGCTCCCAGATCTAGTTCTGCGGCACCAGCTCCTCCTCGAGGTCTTGCAGCTTGTAGATGGAGAAGGAGTTGGGGTTGACTGAAGCACTGATCTGGGCCTGGATAGCTGCAGAGTTGGTCAGGTCACCAGGCTCTTCAGGTGCATCTATTTTATTTTATCTTACTTTTTTTACTTTTTTTTTTTTTTTTTTAAAGTTTTTCGAGATAGGGTTTCTTTGTGTAGCCTTGGCTATTCTAGAACTAGCTTTGTAGACCTGGCCTTGAACTCATGGACATCTGCCTTTGCCTCCCAAGTACTGGAATTCATGATGTGCACCACCACAGATGTATTTATTTTATTTCATGTGTATGAGTGATTTGTCTCTTTGCCTGTATATATACCATGTGCATGCCTGGTACCTACAGAGATGGAACATCAGGCCAGAAGAGGTTTTGGGATCCCCTGGAACTGGAGTTATAGATGACTGTGAACCTCCACATGAGTGCTGGGAACCAAACCCAGGTCCTCTGTAAGAGCAACAAATGCTTGTAACAGTTAAGTCATCTCTCCAACCTGAGTCTTTTGTTGTTTAAGATTTATTTTGTTTATATTTATGTGCATGTGTGTTTACGTGGGTGCCTGCGGAGGCCAGAAGAGGGTGTTGGATCCTCTGGAGCCGGAGTTACAAGTGTTGTGAGCTGCCAGTGTGGGTGCTGGGAAGCAAGCTCAGGTGCTCTGTCAGAGCAGGAGGTGCTCTTGACGGAACCAGCTCTCCAGGCCCCTGGCAAGCTGTATTCATTTGTTCTTAAAGGTGAAAAGGGCAAATACAGTGGTACACCCTTTTAATCCCAGCACTTGGGAGACAGAGGTGAACAGACCTCTGTGAGTTTGAGGACAGTCTGGTCTGCACAGAGAGTTCCAGTCCAGCTAAAACTGGGGCCAAAGGGATGCTCAGGAGGTAAAAGGACTTTCACCAAACCTGTTGACCTGAGTTTGATCCCTGGAACCCAAAGGGAAGAAAGAACTGACCCATGCAAGTTGTCCTCTGATTCCACACATATACACATGCATTCACAAAGATTGCTAAAACAGTCCTGCATGGCAGCCCTTGGGAAACTGAGGCAGAAAGGTTGGGGGCCAGCCTGGGCTACAATGTGAGATCTTGTTTCAGTAAAACAAAGCTAATACAGTAAACTTCAGGTAGGAAGGTTTCCCTGTGTTCCCTCCCTCTAAACTACAAAGAACTAAAAAAAAAAAAAAAAAAAAAAAAAAAAAAAAAAAAAAAAAAAATCAAAAATTGCTGCAATGTATTTATATTTTAAAAGATGGAGGTAAATTAAGTCTTCCTGCTTGTTGGGGAGTTAAGAGGCATGTACTTAAAAAAATTTTTTTGCCTGTTTTTTAGGAAGCATGTATTAAAAATTTTAAATTACATCTATTGATTTACTATGGGGGAAGGGCACAGTGAACATGTGTGAAGGTCAGAATTTTCATTTGATTTGGGGGAGACTTACTTCTGAGCCCTTAGTCAGCTCCTTGCCTCAAAGGTCCTTAACCTGCTGTGGCCCTTCCCTACAAGCCTCGGGACTGAGGAGGCTCACTTCTGTTAAGAACAATGAGCAGGACATGGCTTCCCCTCCTGGCTCTCCAAGTAAACAATGGCCATCACCTCCCTCCCTGGAGACTCAGCAGCTCCCACAGCAGCAACTGGAGACAGTCAAAGCTTGTTACTATTACACCCAGCAGCACGCCCTGTCTGAGGACTGGGGCCAGGGGCCGTTTTTAAAGCATGATGTGACTATGGGTGGGAAGTCCAATGGTGGCATCCACAAACCACCAGAATACCAGACAGACAAAACCACCGGAGGCCACGAGCCTGCCTGTGCTGGAGCACTCAACGCTCTGCCCTGTGTCTTGTCTGTGTGTGTGTGCATGAGCCTGTGCTCATGATGTGTGTGGTGTGTGGTACACGCATCCAGGTGTACGTACAGAGACTAAAGGAAGACATCAAACCTGGGGCTTGCTATTTTTCAACAAGCCCTAGTACTCTGGCTGTCTCACCCACCCCAGTACTGGGGTCACATGCACTTAGCCATGTGGATGCTGAGGACCCAAACTTAGGTCCTCATGCTGCACAGCCAGCCCTTTATCCACTGAGCAATGTCCATATCGCCTGCTTCAGACAGTCTATGCAGCTCAGAATGGCCCTGAATTGACTGTGTAGCTGCCTTAGGTTTCTATTGCTGTGAAGAGACACCATGACCACAGCAACTCTTTTTTTTTTGGTTTTTGAGACAGGGTTTCTCTGTGTAGTTTTGGTGCCTGTCCTGGATCTCACTCTGTAGCCCGGACTAGCCTCGAACTCATAGAGATCTGCCTGCCTCTGCCTCCTGAGGGCTGGGATTAAAGGTGTGTGCCACTGCCACCTGGCCATAGCAACTCTATAAGGAAAACATTTAATTGAGGTGGTAGCTCACAGTTCAGAGGTTCAGTCCATTATCATCATGACAGGGAGCATGTTGGGGAGCACAGCAGCATGCAGCAGATGGGGTGCTGGAGCTGAGAGTGCTACATCTTGTAGGCAACAGGAAGTTGACTGAGACACTGGGTGGTATCCTGAGCATAGGAAACCTCAAAGCCCACCCCCACAGTGACACACTTCCCCAACAAGGCCACACCTGTTCCAACAAAGCCACACCTCCCAATAGAGCCACTGCCTATGAGATTATGGGGCCGATTACATTCAAACTACCACAGTAGCCTAAGCTAGCCCCAAACTCACAAGTGCTGGACTACAGGTGTATGCCGCAGGGCCTCTTAGCCCTTTCCTCATCTCCCTTCAGGATCTTGTTGGGGAGATTTCATCCTCTCACATGGCTTCAATGTCATCTTCCACATGCCCTAATGTCAACTGTTTGCCCACAGCCTTCTTCTCCTGCAGACACGCAAACTCACTTGCTGACTTAGGACAGACAGACCTCACCCAGATGCCTTAAAGGCACTTAAAAAAAAAAAAAAAAAAAAATATATATATATATATATATATATATATATATATATATATATATATAAATTTATTTTTATTTTATATGCATTGGCATTTGCCTGTATGTATGACTGTGTGAGAGTATCAGAAGCCCTGGAACTGGACTTACAGACAGATGTGAGCTGCCATGTGGGTGCTGGGAATTGAACCCTGGGTACTCTGGAAGAACAGTCAGTGCTCTTAACTGCTCAGTCATCTCCCCAACCCCTTAAAGGCATTGTTTTAAAACTTAAAGCCTGGCATGCTCCCTCCCCTGGCCCCATGTCACTGCACCAGTGCCCATCACCCTCTCCACGACATCAGCAGGAGCTTCAGAACACAGCAAGCCCCAAGATGTGCAGTCTCCAGAATGTACAGTGTGTTGTTAAAAAAAGTCTGGTGTAGTGGCACACACCTTTAATGCCAGCACTTAGGAAACAGAGACAAGTGGGTCTCTGTGAGTGTGAGGCCAGCCTGGTCTACATACACTGAGTTCCAGCCAGGGCTGCATAGTGAGACTTTGGTGGGGGGAGGGATCCAGGAAGAAAAATAAAAAGAAGGTGCAAAACCATGTTTACGACTATGTGCTCAGAGGAAGGACTATAATTACATATACATTTCCACACACAAGCAGTTGTCTGGTTTTAAAAAACAACAATGAATCAAAATGATAAAGATGAATCATAGTAATAAAATCGGCCTCCTATGGGAAGAAGAGAGGACTGGCAGGGCATAATGAGATTAAAGGAAACTTCTTCTATGAATGCACCTCATTATAGAGTTTGGAAATGTTACACAGAAATGTTTCATAGGATTTCAAAAACAAATTAAACTAAAAAGAAAAGTTCCTAGAAATTAAAAACAAGTTGCAGCAAATGTGCCCAATGTCTTCTAGAGTGGAGTGACACACAGAGAGCAGGCTGACAGTACTGTGCCCTGCATCTCCCTAATGAACACAACCTGAGCCCCCCCCATCTCCCTAATGAACACAACCTGAGCCCCCCCCCCCATCTCCCTCAGGAACACAATCTGAGGCCCCCTGCATCTCCCTCAGGAACACAACCTGAGCCCCCCCCCCCCCCCCCCCCCCCGCATCTCCCTCAGGAACACAACCTGAGGCCAGAACAAACCCTCACATTTGCGCCTGAGTCCCAGGTTAGTATGAGAATCAGACACTGTAGATATGCAGCATAAAGTAACCTAAAACACAATGGCGTCCTTCCAGAAGCTGCTGGCACTGGGCACTGGCACCTCTAACAACTCCCCTCACTCCCACAGCTCCCAAGAGTGCACTTTGCCCAACCAGTCAAGCAATCTAGCTTATGCTGGACACCTGCTTTTCCAGAAGTGTGGAACTTGGGTATACAGTAGTAAGCCAGTGATCATGTGACCAGTTATGTGACCCCAATAAAAAGCCTTGTGGGCCGGGGCTATAGCTCATGGGTAGAATGCTTGCTTCTCAGTACGTGATACCCTAGATCCAATGCCAATACTGTCACAGAAACAGAAAACTGTTAGCTTTCAGTGGCTGTGTTTACAGACTGTGTATGCTGCTCATCTGGGAGAGTGCTTGCCTAGCATGCAGGAGGCCCTGGGTTTAGTCCCAACACCCCATAAACCAGGTGTGGCAGTGCATATCTGAAATCGCATTACTGGGGATCCAGAGGCAGAAAGATCAGGAATGTAAGGCCAACCTCTGCTACTTGAGACTGTCTTAAACAAAAACATCCCAAGCCCACCACGCGCGCGCACGTGCGCTGCACAGTCTCTAGAGTTCCGGCTGGACAATGCTTCATGACCTACCGACTCCTTGCTCCTGGAGTTGGACACATGAGCGGCTCCAGTGGGGGTGTTTCTGGACTCGGCTCAGTTTCCCTTCCTCCAGCTTTATCCCGTGCCTTTTCTACATCCTGTCACTGTGGTTACCACAGCTGTGAGGCCTCCTAGTTAATCACTGACCCTAAGTTGGCCTTGGTGACCTCCAACATAGCAGGACAGAACAAATTCGTCATTTTGTTAATCTTTCTAGGGAATAAGACTGCCAGTATAAACCAAAGATACATGCTTAAAACTGGCAAGAAGGTTCAGTGGGTAAAGGCACTTGCAGCCAAGCTTGACAACCTAAGTTCAATCCCAGGGACCCTCATGGTGGAAGGAAAAACCCAACTCCTGAAGGCTGTTTGTTCTCTGACCTCTATACACACATTGGCACATGTACACACACACACACACACACACACACACACACACACACACACACACACACACTAAATAAATGAAAAAAAAAAAGTCTTAAGATACAATTGCAGCCAGGCGGTGGTGGCGCACGCCTTTAATCCCAGCACTTGGGGGGCAGAGCCAGGCGGATCTCTGTGAGTTCGAGGCCAGCCTGGGCTATAGAGTGAGTTCCAGGAAAGGCAGAAAGCTACACGGAGAAACTCTGTCTTGAAAAACAAAAACAAAAAACAAACAAACAAAAAAATACAATTATAACCTCACAAGTAAAAACACCAGCGTCTTCAGTTTGAATTCTAAACACCAGTGTGAATTCCAGTTCTTTCCACTGAGATAGGCCTACAGTTTACTAGAGTCTAGACCGCCCTCCAGTTCACAGCATCCACTTGCGTTAGCTCCAGATGCTGTAAGTATAGGTGTGAGCCATGATACCTGGTGCAAGTGCTTTCCTGGAAACCAGTGTGGCCGGGTGCGCTGGCACACAGTGGGCACACATCCCAGTGCACACAGGGCTGAGGTGGAGAAGAGTGGGTTCAAGGACAGACTGGACTTCAAAGCAAGACCCTGTCTCAAGTAACAAAACAAAGAGACAAAAACCAGGATGGTGGGAAGGCTCATGGCATAAAGGTTACCTGCTACCAAGACTGCCAAATGGACTTCTATCCCTGGAACCAACTCCCAAATGCTGTCCTTTGACCTCCACACAAGCCCCCCCCCCCCACACACACACACTCCCAATGAACAAATATATAAATAAATGTAATTTAGAAATTAAAACAGGGGGCTGGAGAGATGGCTCAGTAGCTAAGAGTGTTTGTTGCTACTGTAGAGGACCTGGGTTCAATTCCCAGGACAGTCCATTGTGAGCTGCCAGGGGATCCAACAGGCATGCACATGTTCATATACACACATGCAGGAAAAATATTCATACATATAAAGTAAAACCAAAAAATTAAAAAAAAAAAAAACTAGTCAAAACATCAAATAGAGGGCTGGCGTCCTAGTTAGAATTTTTATTGCTGTGAAGAGACACCATGACCACGGCAACTCTTACAAAGAAAACTTTTAATTGTCGGGGGTGGGGCTCGCTTACAGTTCAGAGGTTCAGTCCATTATCATCATGGTGGGGAACATGGTGGCATGCAGGCAGATGTGCTGCTGGAGGAAGAGCTGAGAGAGTCCTATAGCTTGCAGGCAACAGGAAGTCAACAGTGTGACTACACTGAGGGGCGCTTGAGCAAGAGAGACCTCAAAGCCCTCCCCCACAGAGACAACTCCTCCAACAAGACCACACCTCCGAACAGTGCCACTCCCTTTGGGGGACATTTTCTTTCAAACCACCACAGCAATGAGATAGCTCAGTGGTTAAGAGTACTCAGTGTTCTTCCAAGAGACCCTGGGTTCAATTCCCAGCATCCACAAACTCCCTGAACTGTAGCTGGCAATATAGAGGGGAATAATGAATCTCAGCAGTGACCAGCAGTGGATGCTGCAGCCATTTAGGACAAAGAGTTCAGGCTCAGGGAAGACCATCTGAACTTATGATGATCTCCTAATGCACAGGAGCCAGACACCATGATCCTGCTGACACCAACCACAACTGTAAAAACAGCGAGTCCAAAGCACCAGTTACGACAGGTACACCAAATAACACAATGGATGGCCTTAGGTGCCTATATGGAACTTCCTGTGGGGAACAGTGGCCACATAGAGAAGCAATCAGCCAAACCCTGGAATGTGTAGGCCACAGAAGATACAAACCTGCTTTCTCCAACAAAGCAATGTCAGAAGAAAATGGGGGTGTTGAACGAGAGTGGGTAGAAGAAGGGTGTTGCAGAATAAAGACATTCATAGTGTAAGAGTCAAACCCAAAGCCAAGGAGATCACGGCACCTCTGGGCCCCGCCCACACCTCTGGCTGCACCTCCCCAGTCCCGTCTGTTCCTCTGTTCCAGCCACCCCACCATCTCTGAGGTCCTGGACCAGCTCAGGGCTTCGGTGCTCCGGCTCCCTGCAGCACTTCCCCTGCCCTGGAACGGCACCCTCTCACCCTTCCCACGCCTCCTAGTAGCAGCCTGCTCACTCTGTCTCAGCAGCAGGGACAGCCCAGGGTATGACTGGGTCCCTTCTCCTAGATACTCACTCATAGTCTACCTTGTGCTTCTCATGAAAGCAAAAACAATTGTTTTTAAAATTTTTTTTTTTTTTTTTGAGACAGGGTTTCTCTGTGTATCCCTGGCTGTCCTGGAATTCACTCTGTAGACCAGGCTGGCCTTGAACTCACAGAGATCCGCCTGCTTCTGCCTTCTGAGAGCTGAAATTAAATGTGTGCACTACCACCGCCAGGCTCATGAAAGCAAACGTATTGCTTTTCTTTCCCAACTTTGGGAGACAGGATCTTACTATACAGCCCAGGCTGGCCTTGAATTCACAACCCTCTTGCCTTGCTCTCTTAAATGCTGGGGCTACAGGCATGCATCAGTAAGAACTGCTTTATTTCTGTATCCCTCCCAAAGACAAGAAGCTCTTTGAAGTCAGAGGTCACGTTTTTTAACAGTCTGACATGCAGCAGGAGCTAATAGAAGTCTTAACAGAAGCCAAGGATGATGGCTCACACCTGTAATCTCAGGAGGCTGAGGCAGAGAAGCTGCCTCAAGCCTAAGGCCAGCTAGACTCTGTCTCAAAATAATATAAAAAGAAGCCGAACAGAAACCTACCATTCAGGACTCACAGAAATACTGAGTTTGGGGCCAGCCCTAGGTTATACAGTAAGACCCTGCCTCAAAAAAATAAATCAGTATAAAAAAGACCTGAACGCTGGGCAGAGGTGGCATACACCTTTAATCCCAGCACTCAGGAGGCAGAACCAGGCAGATCTCTGTGGTGGCATTGTGTTTCCCAAAATATTGTGCATGCTAATAAACTTATCTGGGGTCAGAGAACAGAACAGCCACAATATTAAACATAGAGGATAGGCAGTGGTAGCACACACCTTAAATCCTAGCATTCCAGAGGCAGAGATTTACCCAAATCTCTGTGTGTTCAAGGATACAGCCAAGCATGGTGACTCACACCTTTAATCCCAGGGAATGATGGCACAAAGCAGAAAGATATATGGAGACCAGAAACTAGCAGCATTTGGCTGGTTAAACTTTTAGGCTTTGAGCAGCACAGTTCAGCGGAGATTCATTTGGATGAGGACTCAGAAGCTTGCAGTCTGAGGAAATAAGACCAGCTGAGGAACTGGCGAGGTGAGGAAGCTGTGGCTTGTTCTGTTTCTCTGATCTTCCAGCATTCACCCAATAACTGGCCTCAGGTTTGATTTTATTAATAAGACTTTTTAAGATTCATGCTACAGATCTCTGTGAGTTCGAGGCCAGCCTGGTCTACAAAGCGAGATCTAGGACACGCACCAAAACTATACAGAGAAACACTGTCTCATAACCGCGCCCCCCCCAAAAAAAGACCTGAACAACTGAAGGGCTGATCACCTGGTCCCATCCATCAGGTAGGAATCCAGGGACCATGCTACCTTGATAAGGACCAGCACAGTCCCTGCTGCTCTTGGTTGTGGTGATAACTGCTGGGACAAGAACCTAGCCTGCCATTCAGAAAGCTGAGATCCCAGGGGAGGACTCACCGCCTCATGGGACTTGGGAATAGGCACGATGATGGCCAAGACACAGATGAGCTGGAAGATGGCTCCCAGGAAGAGCCCATACCGCAGTAGGTTCTCCAGGAAGGTGGGCTCTGGCACCTCAGGAGGCGAGAAGTCCAGGTCGGAGGCCATGGCCCAAGTCACCACTGCCAGGAGCCTCTTGAGAGTCGCCTTCTCCGAAATGAGATTCTAAATGAAAAGAATGAAGGACAGTGCCTTAGTTAGGGTTTCTATTGCTATGAAGAGACACCATGACCACGGCAACTCTTATAGAGGAAAACATTCAACTGGGGTGTGGCTCACAGTTGAGAGGTTTAGTCCATTATTATCATGGTGGGAAGCAAGGCAGCACACAGGCAGACGTGGTGCTGGAGAGGGAGCTGAGAGTTCTACATCTAGACTCATAGGCAACAGGAAGTGGTCTGAGACACTGGGCAGTATCTTGAGCATATATGAGACCCCAAAGCCCGGCTCCACAGTGACACACTTCTTCCAACAAGCCCACACCTACTCCAACAAGGCCACACCTCCTGATAGTGCCACTCCCACTGGGGGCCATTTTCTTTCAAACTGCCACAGCCAGGTTCTTTTTCTTTTTTCTCCCCCCCCCCCCCCCCCCCCCCCCGAGACAGTTTTTCTGTGTAACAGCTCTGGCTGTCCTGGATCTCACTCTGTAGACCAGCCTGGCCCCAAACTCACAGAGATCCACCTGCCTCTGCCTCCAAAGTGCTGGGATTGAAGGTGTGCTCCATCACCCAGCCTGGTTGCTGTTAGGTTGAGAGAGGATCTGCCTGTGGAACACAGTCTGCTCACACTCAAGGAAACCTCCTGCCTCAGTCTCCCACGTGCTGGCACGCAGAGGTGTGCACCACCATGCCCAGCTCTAAACTACAAGTGTGAACGGAGAGGCAAAGAGGACACATGAAAGCCTAGCCCACACAAGAAAGCTGGAGGATAGGCAGCAGGTGGCAGGCCAGTCAGGCCTTAGCCCACCTCACCTCTCACCAGCCCTAACCTATTCTTTTCTCCACCCCTCCCCCTTCTCTCTCTCTGTGTCTCTCTCTCCTTGGTTTTTTAAGACAGGATTTCTCTATATAACAGCTCTAGCTGTCCTGGAACTTGCTCTGTACACCAGGCTGGCCTCAAACTCAGAGACTTTCCTGTCTCTGTGAGTGCTGGCACTAAAGGTATGCACCACCGCGCCTGGCCCCCTTCCCATTCTTAATACCTTGGTAAAGCTGGAAGAACTGTCTGTGGCTCTCCAAGAGCACTGAGTCTTTCGAACCCTGAGCCCTCCAAGAAGCTTGCACCTGCCCAGAACAGCCTTTCCACAATGGCTGTTATCGAAAGCCCTACTCTACGGCCACGCCTGAGTGCAAGGGTCACCCTCCCCATCATGCCTCCCGCGCTTCCTCATCATGGCCCCTCCAGGTGGCTTCCTTCTGCCGCCCCAGCAGTGAAGAGACAAATGTACTGTGGCGTCAGGTGCACCTGAGGGATAGACAGCCTTCGTGCTTTCAGAGAGATCTGTGCCATGCCATGCACTCTCCAGCTAACTCTGAGCTACCCAATATGGTGCTAGTGGGCCACAAGTGCCCCCCAAATGCAGCTGGTCTGAATTGAAGTGAATGTTAAATTAAATCAGACCTAACTTCAAGACTTACTATGAAAGAATGTAAAATACCTCATTAGTAATGTTTTATGTTGATTATATGTTGGAAAGGCATATTGTTAAATTATTAAAACTAAGTTAATTTGAAAAAAAGTTGAAGAACTTATTTTATGAAGTCAAAACTTACTAGAAAGCTAAGTCAGTCGAAACAGAGAGCTGTTGACACGAGAACAGACATCCAGACAATGCAATAGCGAGCTCCAAATAAACACATAGAGGAGTGGCTGGCTTGTAAGCAAATGGTGCTAGGAAATCGAGCATCCACACACAAAAACAAACAGGAGAGGCTGGGCAGTCCCCTTTACCCCACACACAGATTAGTTCAAACTGACCCGAGATCTAAGTATGAGTCCAAACTAGAAAACTGTTAAACGTCGTAAGGGAAATCTCTACAATACTGGATTTGGCAATGGTTTCTCAGATGTGACATCAAAGGCACAAATAACAAAAGAAAGAAGTCAATTAGACTCCACATAAAATCAAAACCTTTTGTTTAGAGGACATTTCTCAGAGAGTGGAGGAAGACACTTGTGACCCACTCACGCGGTAAAGGTCTAGCATTTGGACAGACAAAGAACGTCCACAAGGCGACAATAAAACAGAGCCCTAAAGCGAGTCCGGGAGAGAGGGCTCAGCTGGCTGGGGCACCTGCCACCAAGCCTGACAATCTGAATTTGAAGAGAACAGACTCCCAAAAGTTGTCTTTTGACCACCACATATGTACTGTAGCAAGTGTGCCTCTGTCCCCTAAAGCTAAGTGAGAAAGTAAATAAAAGGGGAGCTCGGGAAGCAGTCAGTTCAAGTCTGTAATCCGGTACTCAGCTGGAAGATGAGTTCTAGGCCAGCCTATGCTACAAAAACAGCAAGTTCAAAGCCAGCATGAGCTGCATAATGAGATTCAGGCTCAAAAACAGGAGAGTGGGGTTGGTGAGGCTCAGCAGGTAGACACCTGAGGCCAAACCTGAAGGCCTGAGCTTGATCTAGGATCAACATGGTGGAAGCCCAGAATCAGCTCTCACAAGTTCTCTCTCTCTCTCTCTCTCTCTCTCTCTCTCTCTCTCTCTCTGTGTGTCTGTCTCTCTCTCTCTCTCTCTGTCTCTCTCTGTCTCTCTCTGTCTCTCTGTCTCTCTCTCTCTCTCACACACACACACACACACACACACACACACACACACACACACACACACGGTGGGTGGGGTGGAATTCTAAACTGTAAAAAGAGTATATAAACACCAAGCATCAGTAAATGTGGAACCTGGAAGCTGTGTACACTGGTGTCCTAGTTACTGTTCCATTGCCGTGCAGAGACACCACGACCAAGGTGATTCTTCTCAAAGAAAGCATTTGGTTGGGGACTTGCTTACATTTTCAGAAGGTTAGTCCATGACCACCATGTCAGCAAGCAGACAGGCGTGGCACTGGAGCAGTGGCTGAGAGCTTTACACCCTGATCACAATCCACAGGCAGCAGACAGAGAGAGTGTACCTAGTGTAGGCCTATGAAACCTCAAAGCCCATCTCACAGTGACACACCTCCTCCAAGGCCACACCTCCAAATCCTTCTCAAACAGTTGGGGACCATGCTTTCTCTCTCTCTCTCTCTCTCTCTCTCTCTCTCTCTCTCTCTCA
Source organism: Onychomys torridus (assembly GCF_903995425.1). Classification (NCBI taxonomy): domain Eukaryota; kingdom Metazoa; phylum Chordata; class Mammalia; order Rodentia; family Cricetidae; genus Onychomys; species Onychomys torridus. Next base: position 124,316,035 of record NC_050446.1, read on the forward strand.
CACACACACACACACACACACACACACACACACGCACACACACACGAGGTCATTCTCATTCACATTGCCACAGCTGCTGATGGGAGCATAAAGCTGGCACAGTAGCTGTGGCAACCAGTTTTGTGTAGGTTTTAGAGTTTTTGTCTAAGAAGGTAAAGAAGTTCCAGAAGTAGTGGTAATGGTGGCCAACGACACTGAACTTATTCTCAGAAATGGCAAATGTTGAGCTCCATTAAAAGGCACACATCTATAAATCCAGAACTTTGGAGGTGGATGCAGGAGAATCACAAGTTCACAGTCAGCCTGGGCTACATGAGACCATCTCCAAAAAGGCTAACTTTATGGTATATTTTAATACAAAACAAAATTTCATCTGTTTTTCTTTCCTTTTTCTGTTTATTTACTTATTTACTTCATTTTACTTTTTTGGACTCAGGTTCTTATGCAGCCCAGGCAGGCCTTGCTGATCTCGCAGCCTTCAACCCCTGAGTACTGAGTTTACAGGTCTATGCCATCATGCCTGGCTTACTTGCTTTGTATGCTTTAAATGTAACTAGCTGAACATACGTTATATGGGTCTGTAGACTAGCCCCGCCCACCACAGCCTATGCAGACTAGCCCTGCCACCGCAGGCCATCCACATGACCTTCTTCCATCTTGGCCCTGCTGTTCCTCTACTTTAAATGATTTTTCCAACATGGAAAACAACTGAAGGATTATAAAATGGCCCACTATGTAAAAACGGAGTGGGTCTTACACAAATGATTATTGTTTCCCCTTCAACCTGGTCACTCTGGAGGGCCATGTGCTTGGCCAGCAAAACAGCCAATTCTCGCATCAGTTCAGCTGACTCTAGAAGCCTTTCCAGGCCTGGGCAACCCCCTCAACTCACTGTCCCCACCCCCATCCTTAGAGCAGTCAGATCCCCCTCCTCCCGAGACTTCTGGAAAGAGCCCAATGTTGTCTGGTTCCAACTGTGGTGAATCAGGTGGGGCCCAGTGCTCAGGGATACCATCTTTGGTCATGTACAAGGTGTGAGGCGCAGACAGCAGGCAGACTGCTTGGAGCAGCTCCTAAGCTGGCCCTGAAGTGAATTCCAAGGCAGCCCAGCATGGCTCCTGGAGGAACTGCCAGGTTCTCCAGAGTACCAGCCCTAGTGCCAATGCTGAAGAAAGCTGTACTCCTCCAGTGGCACCTCATAAACTTGGTGCCCTTGACCACACTTCATGCTCAAGGCTATGAGAAGTCTACCGAGGGTATGGATCCTCAGACTGACCATCATTGTGAGGGTTACAGGTACTGTGACAGGCAGGGCTAGGCATCAGGAAGCTGGAGGTGCACAGAGCATGCCTATGGACATGTAGTACACTGTGGCTGATCCCTTGACTTCTTTGAGAATTGATGTCATTTTGAGCCATCAACAAATGTGCCCAAAGCCACATCTAGGCTTTTTTTTTCTTTAATGGCCACCAGGCTAACTTGTAACAAGACTCATAAAACTGATGATATCCTTTGTCTGAATAACCTACTTCCTAGAATTTAGATTAAGGAAACAATTAAAAAGAAAAGGCCCCAGGTACAAAAGCGGTCTTGGCAGCACCATTCCTAACACTGGAAGACAAGAAGCAACATCAGTGTCCAGCAGGAAGGGGGCTGGAGATGGAGGATGGACACAGTGGGGCTTCGCTGAAAGGACAGCACACCAGGCACATAAACACTGTGATCAAGCCAGGGGAGGTTTGGCAATGCAATACTGAGATATCAACAGAGCGACTGCAGCCTTGTATAAACGAATTTCACTGGCTAAAGACCAAAGACAGACACTTGCAAAGTATCACTGTGGACAGACAGATGCCATTCTGGTGTGTCGTGAAGCTTCCTCTCTAGTGAGTATTTATAGACAGACACATACAGTGGGATGTCAGAGCTGAAAATTCGAAAACCCAGAAGAGAAGGCATGGCATGTTATTTTATGTGAATGGTCAGGGAAGAGCTGAGAAAGTGATATTTCTAACAAGGCTTGAGGATGCAAGCCCCTGGACTCAATCCCCAGCACACATGTACCCCCACCCCCAAAAGGAAAGCAAAGAATGTCATTTAATCACCTACTAGAATATTGCAGAATGGAAGAATAGTTAGGGCAAAGTTCTCAAGACAGGAATGTGCTCCAAGGTGAGCAGGAGAGCAAGCAAGCTGGGCAGGGCCATGTGGACCATTAAAAGGACTTTGGCTCTCACTATGAGTGGAAATGAAGCCATTATAAAGTGCTTGACAAAGAATCACATACTGCCTCTGGCTGCTATATGGAGACCAGACTAGGGAACAAGAGTACAAACAGTTACAATAATATTCGTATGCTTACAAGAAGTGCTCATGACAGGCAGGAGCCACTGAGGTGATAATTCTGAAGTTACGACGTACTCTGAAGAGAGGAACAACAAACAGTACTGATGGGAAAATTATGAATGAAGTTCAAATACTTGGAGGGGAAGTGCTCGGCTTAATACTGTAAACAGAAAACATTAAGGCCTGAAGGTCAAAACCCACTAGAAAAAGCCACATCACAATGTACAACAAACGGTTTCAAGTGTTGAGAACGGAACATAGGGTGCCATTCTGAATCTGATGTATCTTAAACACCGAGGAGGTGGTGAGCACAAGGTCCAGGCTCGAGTGACTCTGAAGACTAGAGACGTCTCTAAAACAAAGGCTGAAGGAGCCACATAGGCGCCTCACACCAGCTGCCAAAAGCTGCTTCCCAGGCTGGGTATGGTGGCACTTTAATCCCAGCACTCAAGAGGCAGAGGCAGGCTGATCTCTGAGTTCAACCTGGTCTACAGAGTAAGTTCTAGGAGAGCCAGGGCTGTTACACAGAGAAATCCTGTATTGAAAACCAAAAACAAACAAAAAAGCGTTTTCCACCTGGTCCAGTTGTGAAGCCACCACACACACACACACACACACACACACACACACACACACACACACACGAGTGAATGGATGGAGGAATGTCTTAGTTAGGGTTTCTATCACTGTAAAACAACAACAACAACAAACACCATGACTACAGCAACTCTTAAAAGGAAAACATTTAATCAGGGTGGCTCGCTTACAGTTTCAGAGGTTCAGTCCATTATCATCATGATGGGACATGAGAGCTTGCAGGTGGACATGGTACTGGAGAGGTAGCTGAGAGTCCCATATCTTGTGGGCAACAGGAAGTCGACTGAGACACTGGGTGGTATCCTGAGCACAGGAAACCTCAAAGCCCACCCCCACAGTGACACACTTCCCCCAAGACTATACTCACTCGAACACAGCCACATCTCCTAGTAGGGCCACTCCCTATGAGATTATGGGGGCCAATTACATTCACACTACCACAGTTGGGTTGGCTGCAGTGGGCAGGAGGTCCCAGATAAGAGAAGGAAGCTACAATCATTCACAGGATAATAAACGAGGATTAGAGACATCAGCATAGTGTACTTAGCTTAATATAGACATTTACAGAAATATTTATAGCCATGTATACACACACATATCATACTCTGGCCACTGAGAAAACACAGAAACAAGAATGCCCCAGGAGCAATGAGCACACCTATGTCCACATCTTGGTTTCTGGGCTTCCATAAAAGAAACCAGGACTCCTTAAGGAAGTGGTTAATTTCTAAGCAGGAATAAACAGGATGAGCCTGGGGCAGAAAGCATGCGAATGCTTTAAAAACAAAAAAGCAAAGCCAAACATTGCCAGGGAATTGTCAAGAGTAGGGATTCAACAGCCAAAGTTGGGACACAAGAACAAGAAGCCCAAGTTATAAAATACTGACACAAAGAAACAACTGGTACAGAACACACACATCTTTCATATGAACTGCGGGATGTACATAGCCACTCTGCCTGTGTGTGTGAAGCATATACTTCCCCAATCCCAGGGTATGCTGTACATAACGCCTTTCTTCTACAAGGACAGTGTCAAAGCCGAGCAGGAGTAACTCTGGAGTTACCTGACCACTCCCTGAAGCCAAGAGACCCTGGACAATATCAACAGTGACACTCATACCCACAGCAGGCCCCTCTGGGGGCCTTCCTTCTCTAAGCCTGTGACTCAGTCTGCTCACAAGAAAGAGAGACCCATCTCAACCAGGAGGTTCTTCTGCAGAATAACTGACAGACTAGTAATCCTCAGAACCACCAGGGTCATCTACAACAGGGACGTTCTGAGAAACTGTTGTGGCCAGTAAGAGGAGCCTGTGCAGACAGGCTCTCTGGATGTACTGTGCTATCCTGGACAGAGTACAGAGGAAGGGCTTTAGGAAGAAACTGGAAATCTGAACCAAGCAGGGATTCCAGTTAATGGTGATGTACTGATACTGGCTCATGAATTATGGCAAATGTTCTATCTGGAAACTCAATAGTGTATCAAAATAGTCATAAACCTAAAAATTTTTTTTTGGGGGGAGCTATTTTTTTTTTTTTTAAGATTTATTTTTTGCATATGAGTGCTCTATTTGCATGTATGCCTGCATGACAGAAGAGGGCATCAGATCCCGTTGTAAAAGGTTGTGAGCCACCATGTGGTTGCTGGGAATTGAACTCAGGATCTCTGGAAGAACAGCCAGTGCTCATAACTGCTGAGCTATCTCTCCAGCCTTCCCTGACCCCCAAAGTTGTTTTTAAATATTTTTTGAGCCAGTCTCATGTATCCTAGGCTGGCCTTGAACTCACTACATATCAAGGGTGATCCTGAACCTCTGGCCCTCTCTCTCACTCGACCTCCCCAGAACTGGCATTACAGGTATGAACCATCAGTCACCATGTATGCAGTGCTGAGGATTGAACCCAGACAGATCATCATGCATGCTAGGCAAGCACTTACATTTACACTACATCCCCAGCCCCTAAAATACTTCTTTTTTTTTTTTTTTTGGAGCTGAGGATAGAACCCAGGGCCTTGCGCTTGCTAGGCAAGCACTCTACCACTGAGCTAAATCCCCAGCCCCCCTAAAATACTTCTAAACCACCAACATTTCAAAATAAATAACTGCAGGCACTCATAGAGATCACAAGATGTATCAAGTACTAACTCTGAAATCATAAGATTCCAAAATGACCAGAGGTTTCAGCATCTCCCAACTGTTCCCCGGTGCTGTGCACACTCTGGGCAGGGATTCCTGCCTCCTAATGAGGGGGTTTTCCAAAGCTGTTCGGAGAATTCAACTAAAAAGAGGCAGGGGAAAAGAAAAGTGTCAGTAGATACTTCCTTATAGCAATTGTGACAAATTCTCAAGAACTGCTCAAAATTGGGTAAGAATCTTGTCTGATGGAAAGCTAAGCTGCTTCCTAAAGGGAGTCAGTAGTTGGTGGCCTGAAACTGATGTGCAGCCATCTTGCAAAATATAATTACTATATTTATTGTCATTTAAAAGTATGAAATACCAGAGTTGTTATTTCTTATCCAGTGGACGCCTGAGACCATGCTCATATTGAACCCTAAATACATTGTTTTCTTCTCTACACACACCTGTGATAAAGGCTACAGATGAGGCCAGTGAGAGCGTGACAGTGATAATGAATATGCTGCACCAAAATTTGTTAAATCTGCCCTTTGGCTCTAGGTATCTTTAAACAAATGAATTACATCTATTATTATTAGTGGGTGGGGAAAACCATGTGTGGCAGGCAGGCAGGAGTCAACTTTTGGGAGTCAGTTCTCTCCCTCTATCACGTGAGTCCCAGGGATCAAACACAGGTTGTGATGAATGGCTGACGCAATGCCTGTATGGTGAAATAAGGTGTGGTGGGTGAGGTGGGTGTTGTGATGCAGCATTAGGCTGCCTCTGACTTTCTGACAACAAAAGGGAACCATTCAAGCCACAGTTATGATGGGAACGGCTGGTGTCAGGAGCAGAGGGTAACGGTGGCTGGGGACCTGGGACAGCTGACGACTTTTCTTTTGTGTTTTTCCAGACAGGATTTCTCTTGTGTAGCCCTGGCTGTGCTGGAACTCGACCTGTAGACCAGGTTGGCCTCAAACTAAAAGAGAGCCACCTGCCTCTGCTACCCAAGCGCTGGGATTAAAGGCATGGTCCACTGCCACCTAGCTTCCCCCCCCCCCCCCAATAAGCACTGTAACCACCATGGCTGGAAAAGGAGATACTGTGTTTGTTTGTGACAGTCTCACTAGCCTGGCTAGCCTGGAGTTCGCCAAGTAGACCTCCATGGCCTTGAACTCACAGAGCTCCACCTGATTCTGCTTCTCTAGTGCTAGGATTAAAGACATGTGCCACCACACCTGGTGAAAGGGAGACACTATTTCCCTAGGGATCTCATGCTGGGCAAAGAGGAGGATGAAGCTCTGGGGTCAGTCACAAGAGAAACTTGTCCAGAAAGAATTTCAGTTTTTACAAAGCATCAGACGACCTTACAGGGCAGACTGGAGCAAGGGCAGTGGTGGACCAATGGCAGAAGGGACCGCATCCTGACCAGGACTGCTCAGCTATGCACACCTCTACCCCTCTAGTTACGCCTAAACCTCATGTCAGTATTCCAGGGAGGGACCTTGAAGTCAGAGGATCCTTTATTTGTTCCTTTTCCCAATGTGGGCACACAGAATCATCTCCTCTTACTGCTTCTCACTGTTAGTTGTCTCATAAATTGAAATATTGGGGACCAGTAGCCAAATCTCCCTTGTTAGCACTGTCAGAGCCCAGACTTTGGCCCTAAAAACTCCAGTTAATAAAAATCTTTCAAAAAGACAATGCAGTTGCCAGTTAGGTGGCACATGGCCTCTTGTCCCCACACAAGGGAGGCAGGCAGATCTATGTGAGTTCAAAACCAGTCTGGTCTACATAGTGAGTTCCAGGCCAGCCAGAACTATGCAGTGAAGCCCTGTCTAAAAATAAACAAATAAAATATTTAATGACATATCAACCTGAAGTTGTCTTGTTAATTCATCAATAATGTTTGCAGGGGCAACAGCCCTTAAGCGATCCCATGGATGACTAATGTTTTGTTCCATCAAGGATCATAATCTATAATCTTATTCTTCAGGGCATGTAGAATTTGAAACACATTCGCAAAACTTGATAATGTCCACACCGTTAGCTTCATCATCATCTTCCATCACCGAACAGCAAACAGCTTCCACTTCCTCCCCCGTCGGCACTTCGCAATGGCCTTCAGTGTGTTCTGCTTCTGCTGGGTATGTGGGAATGTGGCAGAGGCTTCACTGGCAGCTACAGCCTCCATGGCTGTAGCTTTTCAGAACAAATCGTTCCTAACCCTGTGTAGCCAACCCTTACCCCCAGGAAGTGGCTTTGTGCTCTTGTCTCAGGGCATGCCTCCACACCGGCATGAAGGTCTGACACACAGACGGCATCTTGTCCATGTCTTCTACTCACAATGTAATGACCCTAACTAAGTAAACACTTACTAGGCGCTGTGGCTGTAACCTTGGCAACATGCGGTACAAAAGCAAAACTACCACTTATTTATTTAGATTTCAGAAAAGTTCTCATGTAGCCCTAAAACTCGCTATGCAGCCAAAGACGGGAGCAGAGGAGTTCTCTACCACACTGGTCTTATGGTGCTATGGATAAAACCCACCGCTTCCTGCATGCTGGGTAAGCTCTCTCCCAACTAAGCTACACACCAGCCCTGATGTTTAATTTTTTAAATATTTGTTTTTAGTTCTGAGTAGCTGCCTGTGTCTGTCTGTTTTGTGCGCATGCCCCAGAAGCCCAGAAGTACTGGACACTATGGAGCTGGTGGGGAGCTGCCTGATCTGAAGGCTGGAAACTGAAATCTGTTCCTCTGGGAGAGCGGCAAGGGCTCTTTACCACTGAGCCATCTCTCCAAACCTAATTTGTTTGTTTTTACACAAGGTCTGGTAATCGAGCCCAGGCTGACTTCAAACTCACTTTCCTTCTACCTCCTGCCTCAAATACTGGGATTAGAGGGGTGCAACACCATAGTCAGCACAAACTTTTCTTCTTCATAATTTCACAGATACAAGATTTGCTCCTGTAAGGCAGTGGTGGTGCACACTTTTAATCCCAGCACTCGGGAGACAAAGGTGGGTGGATCTCTGAGATCAAGGCCTGCCTGGTCTATGGAGTGAGTTCCGGTACAGCCAGAGCTAGCTACACAGGGAAACCCTGTATCGAAAAACAAAAACCAACAACAATAAAGAGCTGTTCTTACTGAAGATTTTAGCAACTTTAGCCTTTGGATCTATTTTATTTTATTTACTTTATCCAAGCATCTTTTTACCTAACATTAGCACTTTCTGGTTTTGCATCGGCAAAACTGAAAGCTAGCATTTCTGCTCTTGTGATGATTACACAGGGTAACCTTACACAGTCAGCTATTCGAAGTAACGAATGAGTGGGTGGCATACATGCAGGGATCCTATGAGCGAGATGATGTACTTGCAAAGCAGCAAGGGGTAAGACTTCATCATGCTACTCTCAGGAGGCCGGGAAGAACAGTACCGGGGATTGAACATGGGACTCGCTGGGTAAGCACTCTACCACTGACTTCCTCAACACGCCACTCAAAACACACAATTTAAAAGCCACGAGCTGTTTGATTCTGGAGTCTTCCGCTTACTATTTTTAGGTTATGGGTAAATGAAACCGCAAATAAGTGGGAGGCCATTCATTGCATCATCTCCCCGCCCCCGCCCCCTTTTTTGCAGAGTTTTCTCTCAAGCACATACCGTGCACCTAAGCCCTTTCCCATGTATGGTCTCTTCATCCTCTGCACAGGCTTCTGCGCCCCTTTGCGGAGGAGGAAACTAAGAAGGGAAAATGCGAGATGTCCCGGGTTACACAGCAAGGCAGGGCACACCCGAGCTGCCCTGCCCCGGCTCCACCCGGCGGAGGGCAGGCTGGGCCCTGGCCTTGAGGACCCCGAGCTCTGACCCAGGCGAGGGCCCCGTCTCCTCGGCACGCAGACTGCCCATCGCAAGTTAACTTTCCTCCGCAGCTCGGGGAAGCCGCTGTGGCCTGCAGCTCCGCCCCGATCCCGCCCGCCGACCGGCCACCGGCACCTGAAAGCTTACCTCCAGGGCCGCCGCTCCGCTGCACCGGAAGTGTTTCCTCGTGACCCGGAAGCGATGCGCCCAAAGCATCCGCAGGTTCCGCTCTGCGGGCTTTACTGTGGCTACGGCTTCGTAGCCCTCATCCTGACGCCTTGATGGTTTTTTTGTTTGATTTGAGACAGAGCTCACAGTGTAGCCCTGACTGGCCTCGAACTTGGAGCGATCTTCCTGTCTGATACAGACTGTCTCCACGCTATTTAGAAATGAGTTCTAAGTCTGAGCTAGAAACCTACAATATAAAAGGGGAAGACAGATTCATGTGCTATAATACAGACAAAGAGAAATCACCATAGAAAATTTAAAAGCGGCCACTGAACATCTCTGCTCCCATGGAATTTATAGTCAGAGAGGGAAATCAAGTATGGATATGGAATTCATAATGCGATACGTGTTTGAAAGGCAAATAACAGAGTATTGGAGTCAATGAGACGGGTGTGTGTATGTGTGTGTGTCCAGTTTAGACAGAGGGTGGTAGCCAGCCTCCACAATAGGCACTGGTGTTAGTGGTGCCTGATAGACATGACTTTTATAGCCTCTTATGCTGAACGGGGCTGATGAGTGTGACACATAGGATAGTGGGGAAATACAGAGCTTGAATTCCAAAGTCAGAAAAACATTGTCACTTCCTCTTTGCTCTGTCTTGATCACTCATGGGAAATCCCACATAGAGAGGTTCACATGGTCAGTTAACAAGCCTCTGGTCAACAACTCAGCATGGCAGCCAAATGGATAAACTATCTCCAGAGTTCATCCTCCAGCCCCAGGTCAGCTGAATGCGGGTCTGACCCCTTAATCTTTTAATTGTGTGTGGGGTGTGTGGGTGTGGGTGGGTGGGTCTGGTGTGACATATGCACACATGTGTGTGCACCTATGCAGACTGAGACCAGAGGCGTGTATCAGCAGGGGTCCAGCTCTATTACATTCCACATTATTCCTGTGAGAAAGGGAATCCCCAGGATCCTGTTTCCACTCTGCCTTGGCACTGGGGTTAAAGGTGTATGTGTGACCACCCCTGGCTTTGTACTCGGGTACTTGCAATTCAAACTCATATCTTCATGCTTGCTCAGCGAGCATTCTTACCCACTAAGCCATCCCCAGCCCTGAAATCAAATGTGTAGATGGATTTGTTTGTTTGTTCTTCTTTTCCAACTCTGAGGATGAAACCTCAGCATGCTGCTCCAAATCCTTGCTGCTGTGACTCCTCCCAAGACAGACTATAATCTCAAACTGTGAGTCAAAACAAACTCCCTAAATTGCTTTTGTCAAAGTATTTTTATCACAGCAATAAGCAAGTGACTAGGGGCTGGAGAGATGGCTCCGTGGTTGAGAGCACTGGCTGCTCCTGCAGAGAACCTGGGTTTGGTTCCCAGCACCCACATGGTGGCACAAAATCTTGTATAACTCCATTTCCAAGGGATCAGAAGCTTTCTTCTGGCCTGTATATAAAGAAAGGGCATATATATTTCTGAACTACATAGAGAGCCCCAGCCTGGTTACATGATGAGACAATATCTTAAATATATATGAAGAAAAACTAAACAAAAAAGAAAGAAAAGTAGCCAATTCAGAGATGGAGCTGAGGTCTGTAGGGAACAAATCTTTAATACAGGACTTGTCCTAAAGGGATCAGTATGAAGCCTGAATAAGGACAACAGTTTTGTTTTGAGGGTGTTTTGTTTTTGAAACAGGGTCTCACTATGTCACCCTAGCTGGACCAGAACTCTCTACGTAGACCAGGTGGCTTTGAGCTCACCAAGATATGTCTGCCTCTGACTCCCTAGTGCTGGGATTAAAGGTGTGAGCCACCGTACCTAGCAAAGAAGATGTTTTATGAATCGAGTTATATATCCTCCACCCAAAGATATATTGGAACCAACCTTCACTACTACAGAATGTGATTTTATTTGGAGACAGGATCTTTTTTTTTTTTTTTGAGGAGGAGGGGTGCAGTGAACTTTATTGATGGTATCAATAGAGTAGGGCTCCCCAAGCCCCTCCCCTCCTTCCAAGGGTCTGGGGTGGAAACTCAGTGTAGGGGCCGAGTAGGAACAGGGCATCCTCAGCAGCTGAGGTCTGTAGCAGAATTGTTAGAAGGTCTTATTAATAAAATCAAACCCGAGGCCAGTTATTGGGGTGAATGCTGGAAGATCAGAGAAGCAGAACAAGCCACAGCTACCTCACCTCACCAGTTCCTTAGCTGGTCTTGTTTCCTCAGACTGCAAGCTTCTGTGTCCTCATCCCAATGGCTCTCAGCTGAACTGTGCTGTTCCAAAGCCTGAATGCTTAACCAGCCAAATGCTTCTAGTTTCTGGTCTTCATGCCTTATATATCTTTCTCTTTCTGCCGTCACTCCCTGGGATTAAAGGTTTGCTTTCTGGGATTAAAGGCGTGTGTCTCCATGCTGGCTGTATCCTTGAACACTCAGAGATCCACCTAGCTCTGCCTCCGGAGTGCTGGGATTAAAGGTGTGTGCTACCACTGCCTATCTTCATGTTTAATATTGTGGCCATCCTGTTCTCTGACCCCAGATAAGTTTATTAGCCTGCACAATATATTGAGGAACACAATACCACCACAGAGATCTGGGATTAAAGGTGTGCACTTGGGAGCCTGTGGCAGGAGGGTTATCATGTGTTTGAGGCTAGGCTACAAGATGAGACAATGTCTTTAAAAAAAAAAAAGAGCTAGGTATGGTGGTGCACACCTTTAATCCCAGCACTTTGGAGGCAGAGGCAGCCTGTCTACATAACAATTTCCAGGACAGCCAGGACTAAATAAGTGAACTTGTCTCAAACCAGCAAACAAAAAAGAAGGCCAAGGAGATAGCTTATTCTGTCAAAGTGCTGCTGCACATGTCTGGTAACCTGAGGTCAATCCCTAGAACCCACATAAAAGTGGACAGAGAAAACCTACTCCACAAAGTTGTCTTCTGACCTCCATATGTGTGCCATAGCATGTGTGCCTTCCTGCCCATGTCATACACACACACACACACACACACACACACACACACACACACACACACACACATACAATAAGGAATTGGAGTTTCAGACAGCTGTGAGCTGCCATGTGAGTGCTGAGAATTGAACCCAGGTCCTCTGGAAGTACAGCCAGTGCTCTTAACTGCTGAGACACCTTTCTAGTCCAATAATAAATATTTTTAAGAGAAAAAGAGTGCTTGGCAGTGGTGGTGCACCCCTTTAATCCCAGCACTCAAGAGGCAGAGGCAGGCGAATCTCTGTGAGTTCAAGGCCACCTAGTCTACAAAGTAAGTTCCAGGATAGGCTCCAAAGCTGCATAGAGATAGAGAAACCCTGTCTCAAAAGAGAGAGAGAGAGAGAGAGAGAGAGAGAGAGAGAGAGAGAGGAGTTCAACTGGATAAATGTTAAAAATCTAGTCTAAAAAATCTAGTCTACACATCTGAACACCTGATTTTTGACAAAGAAGCCAAAATTTTACAATGGAAAAAAGAAAGCATCTTCAACTAATGGTGCTGGCATAACTGGATGTCAACGTGTTAAAGATTGCAAATAGAGCCATATCCGTCACCGTGCACAAAACTTAAGTCCAAGTAGATCAAAGACCTCAACATAAATCTAGTCACACTGAACCTGATAGAAGAGAAAGTGGGAAGTATCCTTGAAAGCATTGGCACAGGAAACTACTTCCTGAATATAATACCAGTATCACAGACACTGAGAGCAACAATTAATAAATGGGACCTCTTGAAACTAAGAAGGTTTTGTAGGGCAAAGGACACTGTCAGTAAGACAAAACGTCAGCCTACAGAATAGGAAAAGATTTTCACCAACCCCACATCTGACAGAAGGCTGATCTCCAAAATACATAAAGAACTCAAGAAACTAGACATCAAAATACCAAATAATCCAATTTAAAAATGGGCTACAGATCTAAACAGAGAATTCTCAACAGAAGAATCTCAAATGGCTGAAAGACATTTAAGGATTGTTCAACATTCTTAATCATCAGGGAAATTTGAATCAAAACAACTGAGATACCATCTTACACCTGTCAGAATGGCTAAGATCAAAAACACTGATGACAGCTTATGTTGGAGAGGATGTGGAGCAGGGGGAACATTCCTCCACTACTGGTGGGAATGCAAACTCATACAGCCACTTTGGAAATTAATATGATTGTTTCTCAGAAAATTGGGAATAAATCTACCTCAACAACCAGTGATACCACTCTTGGGCATATACCCAAAGGATGCTCAGTCAATCATACCACAAGGACACTTGCTCATCTATGTTCATAGCAGCATTATAATAATAGCCAAAACCTGGAAACAACCTAGATGCCCCTCAACCAAAGAATGGATAAAGAAAATGTGGTTCATTTACACAATAGAGTATTACTCTCAGTGGCAAAAAACCAATGACATCATGAAATTTTCAGGCAAATGGATGGAACTAGAAAAAATAATCTTGAGTGAGGTAACACAGACCCAGAAAGACAAATATGGTATATGCTCACTCATAAGTGGATAGTAGGTGTAAAGCAAAGAATAACTGGGCTACAATCCACAGCCCTAGAGAAACTAGGTAAGGAGGAGGGCCCTAAGAGGGACACATGGATTGCCCTGGGAAGGGGAAATAGATGAGATCTCCTGGGGTATACTGGGGTTAGGTGGAGAGGGAAAGGGGAGGGGCTGGGGGATAGGAACATGAGGCATTGGGATGGTCGAGTTGGGGGAGGGACAGAGAGAGCGATCAACAAAAGAGACATCTTGATAGAGGGGCCATTATGGGGTTAGGAAGAAACCTGGTACCAGAGAAAATCCTAGGAATCCATAAAGATAACCCCAACTAAGACTCCTAGCAATAGTGGAGAGGGTCCCTGAACTGGCCTTCCCCTGTAATCAGATTGGTGACTACCCTAATTGTCATCATAGAACCTACATCCAGTAACTGATGGAAGCAGATGCGGAGATCCACAGCCAAGCATTGGGCTGAGCTCCTGGAGTCCTGTTGGAGAGAGGGAGGAGAAATTGTACAAGCCAGGGGGATCAAGATCATAACAGGGAAAGCCACAGAGACAGCTGACCTGAGCTCATGGGAGCTCAAGGACTTTAGACAGACAGCTAGGGAGACTGCATGGGACCAACCTGGGCCCTCTTCATGTGGGTGACAGTTGTGTAGCTCTGTTTGTGGGGCCCCTGGCAGTAGGACCAGAATCTGTCCCTGGTGCATGAGCTGGCTTTGTAGAACCTATTCCCTATGGTGGGATGCCTGGTTCATCCTTAATGTAGGGGGGAGGAGCTTAGTCCTGCCTCAACTTGATATGCCATGCGATGTTGACTCCCATGGGAAGCCTTACCCTTTCTGAAGAGTGGATGGGGAGGCAGGGCAGGTAGAAAGGAGGTGGAGAGAAGGAACTGGAGATGGGAGAAACTGTGGTTGGTATGTAAAATAAATTTTTAAAATTTAATAAATTTTTTTTTAAATCTAGTCTAAAATGAAGGATTTGGGCATAGCTACATCCATGAGGATGTCACGTGAAGACATAGAGGGATGCTCCTATAGGTCAAGAAACACCAAAATCACCCCCTCCCCCATCAAGCCATCGGGAGCTGAGACAGCCATGGAACAGGTTTCTCAAGCCTTTAGAAGTGCCACCAGACTATTTGGTTTCAGATTCCTGGCTAATAAAATAAACATCTGCTGCTCAAGTCACCCCTAGTGTGTGACATGTACAGTATTTTGGCAGCCCAGCCCTAGCATGCTAATATAAGTATACAGTGCTTTGAAACCTGTTACTATCTGTCTCCAAATGTAAAAAGATCCCCAGTGTGGCTGCTACAGGCACAGCTACTTCCTTACTTTCTGGAAGTGCCTAGAGGATTCCTACTGAATTTAGCTTCTCCCACGCCCTGCATGGCTCTATTAACATGTAGCTAATATTTTCTGTGGCAGGTTTGTCTCTAACCATGTCTGTGCTGTCTCACATGGCTCCACACTGGACAGGATGAGCACTGCATGAATTTTTTTGTTTGTGTGTGGTTTTGTATATAGTGGACACATGTGTGTGCATGTGTGTGTGCAGGTGCATGCCTCTGTGTGTGCATGTGGAGGCCAGGGGTCAATGTTGGGTGTCTTCCTCTATTGCTCTCCACCTTTTTCAGACAGGGTTTCTCACTGAACATGGAGTCCACCATTTTGGCTAGAATGGCTGACAAATGAAGCCCAGGATCAACCTGTGCTAGGATTACAGACGCAAGCCACCGGGTGCTGGGGATTGGAACTCAAGTTCTCATACCAGAAGCACTTCCCCATCACTGAGCCATCATCTCCCCAGCTCATCATCTCCCCAGCCCATCATCTCCCCAGCCCATCATCTCCCCAGCCCTTCACCCCTGCCTATTATGTTTTTACTAAAGACCAAGTAATTTGTACTAGTCTGTGTCCTATCCTGCTAAAGGGTAAGTATTATTTCCATTTAGAAGTGAAGGAAAGTCAAATACCCCTCTCAAGGCCTCAGAGAGACCGCATTAACCATTGCACAACCCGGCCAGCCTGTGCAACACAGATGGATGCTACAGATGTGAGTGTTCTAAGAGTTCAAGGAGCAGCAGAGACTGAAGCAGGGCAGCTTTCTGTGGGCCCGGGACGATCGGTGTCAGTAGCTTCAGCTGAGCTACATGGGGCCCTCAACTGAAGAGTTGCTGAGATCAGACTGGCCTATGGCCATGTCTAAGGCATTTTCTTAACTGCCAATTGATGCCAGAGGGTAAGCCAGTAAGCTGTGTTCCTTCACGGTTCCAGCCTCTTGAGTTCCTGGCCCGGCTTTCCTGAATGATAAGGTAAACGTTTTTCTCACTCACCGAGTATTCTCCTACAGCACCAGTGGCAAAGGAGGACAAGGGGCTGGCACCGGGTATGGGAGGAGGAAAGCAGAGGCATGCTGTACTTTGGTACCAAATGTGTCCCAGAGCCTGGTGTATTGATGGGGGAGGGGAGGTTGGAGAAGTGAGTGCATTTTAAGGACTGTAACGTGATCATCAATGGATTAATCGCTTGACTAATACGTTATTAATTATTATGTTCTGTACTGATGGTGATTGAGAGAGAGGTGGTGAAAAGAGGATGGCTCAGTCGGCAAAGTCCTTGCTATACAAACAGAACTCACATAAAATGTGGGTGTGCTGGTGTGTAATCCCAGTGCTGGAATGCAGAGGCAGGCAGATCCCTGAGGCTCGCTGGCCAGACAGCCTGGCCTACTTTACAAACCAGTGAGAGACCTTGTCTTAAAAACCACGTAGAGCTCGTCTCTATGGTGGGGGTAGAGTGCTCACTCTTCATCAGGCATGGTGACACAGGCCTTTAATCCCAGAACTCAAGAGGCAGAGGCAGGCAGAGCTCCATGACCTCAAAGCCAGCCTGGTCAACACAGCAAATTCCAGGCCAGCAAGAGCTGCATATAGTGAGACACTGGTGTCTCACAAACAAAACACACTAGATGGAAAATTCCTGAGAAATGACAGCCAGTTTTCCCTCCAGCCTCCACCTGTGCACACACAAATACACACTCCTCAACACATATGCACACACACAAATCTGCATACGTGCACACAAAGCAGGAGGTAGAACCTTGGTGGATGACG
This sequence comes from Onychomys torridus, assembly GCF_903995425.1. NCBI lineage: Eukaryota > Metazoa > Chordata > Mammalia > Rodentia > Cricetidae > Onychomys > Onychomys torridus. The sequence goes on from NC_050446.1 coordinate 124,332,768, forward strand.
TAGGCACTGGAGTAAGTCCTTGAGGGAATTTTGTCCAGGCCTCTTTCCACCTTGCTCCCTGCCTGGCTGCCATGATTGAACAGCTCTGCTCCTCCATGCTCTCCCCACCACAGAAACTAAAACTTTGAGGCCATGTGCAAAACAAATCCTTCCTCTCTTTAAGTCAGGTATTCTGTTGTGATGATCGAGAACTAGGGGGCCAGTGAGATGGTTCAGCAGGTAGATGCACATGCTTGGAGACCTGAGCTCAATCTGTGGTCTGAATCCACAGTAGAACCAACTCAAAAAACTCAAAGTTGTCCTCTGACTTACACACACACACACACACACACACACACACACACACACACACACTCACTAGAAGTAACTAATGCATTGAATACAGGGAAAGGAAAATAGTTGCGGATAGAAGGGTATGTGTTCATATGCCAGTCTCTTTCATTGTCGGTTCCCACACCTGGGATGGAGACAACATAGAAAGACAGCTCAGATTAAGGGGACAGCAGGAGAGGAAAGGGGCTCTGCACCCTGTAGTCTTGCCAACTGCATCAAGAATTCCAGTACTAGTATCAAAATTTGCTGTGAAAGTTGCCTACATAGAGACAGAATTCCTTTTATGCAGTGATATTTCAAACAATGTTAAAATAGCAATGACCTGTACTAAAAGCTTGAGTGTATATGACCAAATGTGGCCTTTCTCCTTTCCACTTGAAAGCTTACAATGTTCTAGGTATCTCATAAGCAAGACTATAAATTCTATTTACAGTAAAAAACAAAACAAGCAAGGTGGTGGCGCACACCTTTAATCCCAGCACTTGGGAGGCAGAGCAGGCAGATCTCTTGTGAGTTCAAGACCAGACTGGTCTACAGAGCGAGTTCCAGGAGAGTCAGAGCTATACAGAGAAACCCTGTTTCAAAAAACAAACAAATAAATAAAAACAAAATGGCTTGACTCCCTTGTACAAATTCTGTGACCCATGGTTTTACTTTATTAGATTGTAACTAACCCTTTCCAAGGAAGCCTAAGAACCATCCTATGATCTCATTTATCAAGAATGAGGGAAATGGGGGGTGGAAAGTGAGAAAGCTTTTGAACAATGTAATTTCAGAAACCACTAGAATAATGTATATGGAACTGCTGAAACACTGGAGCCCATGCCTTCACTTGGGTGTACACTTTTCCTAGTTTCTCTATATTAATCCCTGTGCTTCAATCTGTATTAAAACCTCCTCCTGATAAACTCCAACTCTGCCTCACAGAGGCTTATCCTGAAATTCTTTTCTGCAGGAGAGTCAAGAACCCCGGTTTCACCTGAGTAGAGGCATCTGAAAAGTACTACTCCGGCTGGTGCAGGTGGCTGCGTGGAGCTGCCTCTCTGGCCCATACTTCACTGCTGAGGACACAATGTTCTCTTCTTTTTGCAAGGCACACTCATTCTCATCTTTCAGGGCTCAGGCCAAATGTCAACATCTCTGAAAAGGCCTTGCTGATTGTCCCCTGTAGCTGACTGTGCTTCCTAAAGATGGCTCCAACAGCATCTCCGAGTGTTTCCTCTGAACAGTGGACTGCTGTGTAAGAGGTATCATGTCAAAGTCAGGCACAGCACTTAACCGTCCTGAAAGCCAACCACCATGTAAAAAGTGTGTCTATCCCCGCGGCCACCCAGCCACCGGCATCCAGCGTCAGACCCAGAAGAGAAGAAACCATTCATGGGGTGAAGAGATGGGTTCATGAGAAAGCAACAGAGGCAGAGTGTGAGTGTAGAATCCAGGGCATAATGCCTACTGTGCATTTTCTTTGACTTTGGGGATTTTCTTCCTCCTTCTCCTCCTCCTCCTTCCCCCAAGACAGGGTTTCTCTGTGTACCCTTGGGTATCCTGGAACTCATTCTGTAGACTAGGCTGGCCCTGAACTCGTAGAGATCTGCCTGCTTCTGCCTCCCAAGTGCTGAGATTATAGGTTTGCGATACCACCACTCAGCTCAAAATTGGAGATTTTCTTTCTTTCTCTCTCTCTCTCTCTCTCTCTCTCTCTCTCTCTCTCTCTCTCTTTTGTTGTTGTTTTGAGACAGGGTTTCTCTGTGTAGTTTTGGTGCGTTTCCTGGATCTCGCTCTGTAGACCAGGCTGGCCTTGAACTCACAGAGATCTGCCTGGCTCTGCCTCCAAGTACTAGGATTAAAGGCGTGCGCCACCACTGAACTTGAGTCCTCTAGAACAGTAAGTGCTTTTAACCACTGAGCCATCTCCTCAGCCTTTCATTATAAAGTCTAGAAAACAAAAGAAATCCTGCCAGGAGGCAGAGCCACACTCCTGTAATCCCAGCACTCAGGAGGCAGAGCCAGGTGGATCTCTGTGAGTTCGAGGCCAACCTGGTCTACAGAGCGAGATCCAGGACAAGCACCAAAACTACACAGAGAAACCCTGTCTCAAAAAACCAGAGAGAGAGAGAGAGAGAGAAATCATATAGGAAGTAGATTCTCCAGCCCCCAGCATCTCAACAGATACCCCAGAGCGACCCTACCCAAACCCCTACTCCCAATGAAAGACCCCCGGAGAGATCTCCCTTCAGGAGAGACCCCCGGCTCAATGAGCACGCAGCGACCACCGATCAGATGCAACAGCATGAGGTTTATTAAAACACAGGTACCTGGGGCAACCAAGCCTCTCGGAAGACCAGCGCGCCTCTGGGTTGGTGGGATGGGTTTTTATAGCAAGAAGCGCGGGAAAGCATTAGTCAAAGGGTTCTGATTGGATAGTTTAAACAAGGCGCGAATGGTTACAAAGCTCTGATTGGACAATTCAAGTGAGGCGCGAATAGTCAAAGGGTTCTGATTGGATAGTTTAAACAAGGCGCGAATGGTTCTGATTGGACAATTCAAGAGAGGCGCGAATATATAAGCATAAATCAAATGGGGCGTGGATTCAGGCTCAGGGCGGTTTGTGGGTTTCCTTGGTAACCAGATATGTGTGTCGACTCAACCCCTATCTAGAATTCCAGCTGCTCTGGTTGCCTTCTAGCTGAATTCCTTTGTTCCCCTACGTGCCTCACAAGCTAGGGGGTTTGCACAACAGGGCAATGCTTATCGGCTATCTGGGCTGCGGTGGGGCCATTCTATTTCCTGGAACTGTCTTTTGTTCCCTTATAAGCCTTGCAAACATAGCATTCCTATAGGGGTGCCGGGGGTCTTTCACCCAGACCAAGAACAGACTACAACTTTAAGTCTCTCTGTTCTGAGGTCTTTGTTGCAGAAACTCTCCAGCCAGCTAGATGTCCCTAACCTCTGCCACATCACCCAACCTGTGTCTTCAACAGCAGCAGTGGTATGTGCATCAAGACCAGGGAGACATTCACCTCAGAGCCGGTGGGGCCCTGAGTGGAGACTACCGTGTGCTGACTCTCTGGGCCTGTGGGAGCCTTTAGCCAATAACAACCTTGGGTTGTTTAAGGTCTGTTCTCTGTCTACAAGGTGTGATATCAGGGCTGGGTTCCACACTAGCCACAGTGCTTGGGGACTCCTAAGTGCCAGCAGGCCTTAAGCTACAGAGGACTGTTAACATTGAAATGCTGGGTCGTGACGGAGGACAACAGACAGAATTCCTTCCTCTTAGCTGTCTAGGCCTAGGAAATCCCTCAAGACTTTTCCTTTTACAGGTTGCAGGATTAGCTGTGTGGAGTCTGTTAATTCCACCAATCGTGACTAAGAGACCACTACCACAATTTAAAACCAGGTTTGAAGCAAGCTTTGATTAAATATTAACCAGGTGGATGGGTGCTGGCCAGACCCACACCCAGGTTCCTAGGAAATGGCCCAGAATCAAGTATGGCGAGGGCTTAAGAAGGACAACCCACAATTCATTGCATTTCCCATCAGGACCAATCAGAGACAAGCACATATCCTGACTATTTCCTGCCTACGAACCTCCCACCCACATGAGAGCAAGCACATCTGGTGCAGATGGTTCATATTTGGTGCAAACCTGTTTAGGGGAGTGAAAACATAGCTTGATATCTCCCATAAACAGTAGCCTCCAGCATTTCAGGAACTATGCGTCCTTTGGCAAGGGGCTTTCAGATCAGAGACATTTTTGTTTCATGGATCTCCTAGGCATGGTAATTAAAACTTCAACTGTAACTTTGGCTCTCACAGGTCTTGCTCTGAGGTACCCGCTCTCTTTATTCCATTTTGAATCAGGCCTTTCTTTAAATGTCTCATTTCCTTGAGCACAGGAGTTGGCTCCACCATTACATTTCCTGGTGTTCCTTTTCTCCTTAAACCACACGTTTGTATTTCTCTTTGCCCCCACTTGCTCTTCTTCATGGTCACTCTGCATCAGCGTGACAGTAACAACCATGTGACGCAGTCAGTATGGGGCTGTCTTGAAATTGCCTCTGCCAACAACATTCATCTAAAACTCTTCAGTTTAGCCTCCGGCAGATTGTGTAGGATAAGGGCAAAAACTAGCCATATTTCTTCACCAGATATCACAAGAATGGTTTCTATGACAGCTGCTAATATTGTTCCCCTCTGCAACCCTGTGAGCTGGGCCCACATAGTCCATCCACACCACCCCCAGCACAGCTGTCTTCCATGCTCCTACTAGGTTGACTCATTAAGCCCCCCTTAAAAATGTCCAATCCCAACAGGGCACGCCTTTAATCCCTCTGAAGGCAGAGGCAGGCGAATCTCTGTGAGTTGGAGGCCAGCCTGGTCTACAAGGCAAGTTCCAAGACAGCCAGGGCTGTTACACCGAGAAACCTTGTCTCAAAAAACTAAAAGAAAAAAAAATTAAATCACATCTCTAGTCCAAAGTTTCAAAGTGTTCCATATTCCTCCAAACAAAAACATGGTCTGGTCTACCACAACAACACCCCATTCCTGGTACCAACTTCTGTCTTAGTTAGTGTTTCTGTTGCTGTGAGAGACACCTTGACCACAGCAACTCTTATAAAGAAAACATTTAACTATTAGGGCTGGCTTAGAGGTTCAGAGGTTCAGTCCATTTGTCATGACGTGCAGGCAGACATGGTGCTGGAGAGGGAGCTGAGAGCTCTACCAGTTGAGAGCAGGCAGCAGGAAGAGAGAATGACACTGGACCTGGCTTGAGCTTCTGAAACCTCAAAGCCCATCCCCAGTGACACACTTCCTCCAAGAAGGCCACACCTCCAACAACGACACTCCCTATGAGCCTATGAGAACCATTGTCATTCAAACCACAATTTATTATCATGCAGTAGCTGAGAGTTTTACATCCTGATCCACAGACAGCAGGCAGAGAGAGTATGGTAGTTTGAAAGAAATGGCCCCCAGAAGGAGTGGCACTATTAGGAGGTGTGGCCTTTTTGGAGTAGATGTGATCTTCTTGGAGGAAGTGTGTCACTGTGGAGGCAGACTTTGAGGTCTTGTATATGTTCAAGTCATGTCCAGTGAGACAGTCCACTTCCTGTGGCCTGCATATCAACATGTAGCTGCTCCTTCTCAACCACCATGTCTACCTGCATACCACCATGCTCCCTGAAATGATGAAAATGGACTGGACCTCTCAAACTGTAAGCCACCATCTCAATTAAATATCCTTTGTAAGAGTTGCTGGGTTATGGTGTCTCTTTTGCAGCACTAGAAACTCTAACTACGACAGAGAGGGAGACTACACCTGGTGAGAGCTTTTGAAACCTCAACGCCCACCTCCAGTGGCACACCTCCTCCATCAGGGTCACTCCCACTCTAATAAGGCCACACCTCCTAATCCTTCCCAAATACTTCCGCTAAGTGGAGACCAAGCATTCAAGCATATGAGTCCACAGGGGCCATGCTCATTCAGACCACCACACTCTTCCTAAGAAAATCAAAACACCCTAGCCATTCTGAAATTCAAAAAGGTTTTGGCAAAAACGCATGGCAAAATTGCCAGACACTGGACAAGACATTGCCAGGGTGGGCAGAAGCGATGACCATATCAATAAGTAACCCATTAGGGCTTCTTATGTTAGCATACGAAGTAGTGAGTGTCATCATGGCAGCCTCATTCATGCATGTCATTATATTTTATGTCATTCATCCTGCCTAGCTCTTTCCAGCCCCCTTCCCCCGAATAATCCTTTATCTATCTATCTATCTATCTATCTATCTATCTATCTATTTATTTATTTATTTTTGGTTTTTCGAGACAGGGTTTCTCTGTGTAGCTTTGTGCCTTTCCTAGATCTCGCTCTGTAGCCCAGACTGGCCTCGAACTCACAGAGATCCACCTGCCTCTGCCTCCCAAGTGCTGGGATTACAGGCGTGCGCCACCACCGCCCGGCTCCTTTATTTTATTTTAATACCACATGTGTTTTCTCTTTCTCCCATCCTTCCTTCTCTCTCCCTCCCTCCCTCCCTCCTCCCCTTCCTGCTCCATCTTGTTTTTCTTAAGACAGGGCCTGTGCTGCCCCGACCAGCCTCAAACTCTCAGTCTTCCGGCCTCGGTTTCACCAGAACTATAGAGTATTTTGAGTTTTGTACAAGAAGCATTTGCAGAATCCAGGAGAAACACCAGACACACTTGGAAGCCATGGGATGCTTTCCAGGAGAGGTGGATGTCAATCTCTCAGCAGAGCACACGGTAGAAAGGCAGATCCAGACCAGGGCTCCCCAGCCATGTCTCCTGTCCCCCCATCCAGAACTTTGACTCTCTGGAGCCGTTCTATCCAAGTTTCAAGGGCACCACACCAGCATCTGGTTAGTATTAATTACTTCCGCATTTATTAAGTGCCCCATTAACCTTGGCTCTGATGGCACTGCTGGCTCCCTGGGTTAAATCCATACTAAATATTCAATTATACACAGCACAAGCAAGCTCACATTTGGCAGGGATTAGCTCACTTGTCTGCAAAGTCACTTTTCCAGTTGAATAACAACGGTGCCTTTTAACTGTGTAGTGTTTTCCTCTTGAGGGACTTCTGTAGCAGGACCATCTCCCAGAGCGGGACAGAAACTGGGTACCATCATCCCTGTTGAGTAGTTGATGAAGTCAGTGAAGGGAGCTGGCCCTCTCACCACGTACCCTGAAATCCACTCTTCCTCCAGGGTCCAGCTCACATTATCTTGGCCTTGAAGCTTTCTGCATCCCCACATGGGACTCTCCAGGCAGTGCCTGTCACTGAGGAAAGCAGAGAGCCCTGAGTTCTGGCTGAGAACAAGGCTGAGCCCTCACTGCTGACCACCTCAGCAGTGATGAGTCTGTGACTTGCATTTGCTCATGTGAACCTCATACCAATTCTGACGAAACCAAGGCGGAGAGGTTGAATGGTGAATCTCGCTATAAACTGTTGCATTCTGAATACGAGGTGGCCCCTCAAAAGGTTCACGTGGCGGGGAGTGTGGAGAGATGACTCAGTAGTTAATTGCACTTGTTGATCTTACAGAGGATCCAGGTTCAGTTCCCAGCACCCACACAGCAGCTCACAACTATCTATACTTCCAATTGCAAGGGAACTGGCATCCTCTTCTGACCTCTGTGAGCACCAGGGATGCATACAATTGAGATACTTACATGCAGACAAAACACTCAAACACATACATAAACCTTAAAAACAAAAAGGTTCGTGGGTTGAAGGCTTGTTTCCCCATGTGTTTGAGTTCAGAGCTGGGTTTTGGAGAATTGATTAAATCCTGATGCTTCTCCATCCACTGATGGATTCATAATTTGATGATCCTAAGGCGGGGGGGGGGGGGGGTGTATGAGATAGAGCCTACTTGAAAGAAGTACATGACTGGGCGGAGCCTGGTGGGAACAGACCTGATGGGAGTAGACCTGGGAAAGAAATTTGTCTCTAGAGGCTTCCTGTACCTCCCCATGCTTTCCTGCCTGCCAGGTGAGCAGCTACGCTCCACACCCTCTCTGCAGTGACGCAGGCACCGCAGCAATGGAGCCAAGCAACCTAGATCAAAATCTCTGAAGCTGTGAGTCAAAATGAACCCTCTTTTAGACTGTTTCTCTCCAGCATCTGTCACAGCGACATTCTGACTAACACAACATTCATCACTGTTGTACCGGGATGCCAAGGTAGGACTTCAAGCTCCTTGGCTAAACCACTAACAAACCTGCAATTTGTTCATTCATTGGGCATTTGTCGAGGGCATACTTATTTTTAATTTTTTTATATTATTTTATTTTATGTGTATGAATGTCTTGCCTGTATGTATGTATGTGCACCACACATGTGTGCGTAGTATCCTCAGAGGTCAGAAGAAGGCATTGGATCCCCTGGAACTGGAGTTACAAACTGTTGGGTAGGTGCTGGGAACTGAACCCAGGTCCTCTGCAAGAGCAGTGAGTGCTCTTGACCACCAAGCCACCTCTTCAGCTGGGAACATCTGCTCCTACAGTCAGCACTTGCTAGGGAAGCAGTGAGCAAATGTGGACCCCACCTTAACAAATTATCATCTAGCAAGGAAGACAGATTTAAAGTTCCGTCACAGAAGATTATTTATTTTTCACACACACACACACACACACACACACAGAGTGGTGTTAACAGAGTTTTATGTGTATGTGTCTGCACATGTGGAGGTCAGAGGTCAACTTTGGGTGTGGTTTTTCAGACACCATCTGTTTTGTTTGTTTTTAAGGGATAGAAATAGAGGCAGCTTATTTTTGTCTCATTTCCCTATTCACTCATTTTAATCTTAGTGTTTGTGTGTCTATGTGTACATCCCTGTGTGTGAACATGGGCGTGCACATGTGGAGGTCAAAATCAACCTCAGGTGTCAGGCCTCGATTTCCCCTGTGTCTGAGACAGATCTCTTGGTGGCTGATTCGTAAACCAGGTTAGGTGGCCCACAGGCTTCCAGGGACAGTCCAGTCTCCACCTCCCTTCTCATTGTAGGAGCACTAGAATTACAAACCTCAGCCTGCTTTAAATGGGATCTAGGGATGCAAGCTCAGGTCCCCATGCTTGCAGCAGCAAGGGAGTTACCCACTGGGCCACCTTCACAGCCCCAGAGAGTTGTTAAAGAGATGGGTGCTCCCCAGGACAGGAGTGATCTGAACATTGACAGCATCGAGACTAAAAACCTACCTTGTTTTTATAAGACAGATCTCTCAGTGGGGCTGGGACTTGCCTGTTAGGACAGACTGGCTGTCCAGCAAGCCCCAGGGACCTGCCTGCCTGCACTTCTCCTTTACTCAGATTGCAAGCAGCCGGCTTTTCTTGTGTGGATTCTAGAAATGAACTCAGTACTCATGCTTTCACGGTAAGAACTCCATCGAGTCAGATAAGACAGAGATAGGAAGAAAAGTTGGGGGGCTCTTTTTTTTTAATTTGGGGATCAGGAATTCTTCCCTTATTTTTATATTTTGTATAGTTTATATTTTTATATATTTGAGCAATGCAGGAGGATGCCTACATGTCCACAGGGCGCTTCTTTCTCTGAGTCACAGATTTCCCAGCTATAAAAATGGGAACAAAAATAGCACTAACAGCCAGGCGTGGTGGTGCATGCCTATAATCCCAGCACTTAGGAGGGAGGCAGAAGCAGGTGGATCTCTGTGAGTTCAAGGCCAGCCTGGTCTACAGAGTGAGTTCCAGTCAGGACTACACTGAGGGACCCTATCTCAAAAAGCAACAACAGAATAGCAGTAACAAAAGCCCAGAGCAACTTAAACAGTCACCCACAGGGGGCGTTAGAAAGATGGTGGTTCATCTATACTGTGGACTACCTAGCAACCTAGCATTGAAACGCATGAGGCAGGCCAAGCGTGGTGATGGACACTTGCAATGCCAACTGAGGAAGGATTTTGAGTTTGAGACCAGCTTGGACTTTGTACTGAGAATCTGTCTAAACAAAACTAAACATAAACCAGGAAGCAGGAGGCAGTTTGGAAGGCTAGAGAAGGATCCTTCAGGCAAGTTAAAGGAAAGGAGGCAGGCCCTGAGGCAAAGGAGCAGCTGGGCAATGCACACAGGTGTCCAGCAAGGCTGTGCAAGGAACAGGGAATGGGGTCTCCCAAGGAAGGAAGCCAGCACCTACAGCCTGGAGGAGGCTCCCTCCCGGGGGTTGGTTGGTTGGTTGGTTTAGAGGGAGTCTGGCCACATAGCCAGTCTGGTCCTGCTTCAACGTCCCCTGTGCTGGGGTTACAGATGCCATAACACCCAGCTCAAGACGTAATCCATGTGTTTGTTTTGTTCTCTTCTATTTCTGTTTTGAAAAGGCCCAGGCCAACTGAGGCTATCCTTGAATTCCTAACCTTTCTGTCACTACTTCCCAAGTGCTGAGATTACAGGCATATGCTACACATTTAATGTATGTCACTTTGTACCTTTGGGTTTGATATTGTATTCATGTATGTTCCTGGAAGATAAATATTAATCAGTCTAAGGAAAATGTAAATATTTTTAAATTTTCACATGCGTGCATGCAAGGTGTACATAGAGACCAGAAGAAGATGTCAGATCCCTTGGAGCTGGAGTTACAGGCAGTGTGAGCCCCTGACAAGGGTGCTGAGAAATGGACTTGGGTTCTCTGGGAGTACTAAGTACTGCTAGTCTCTCCAGTCCAAGAAAATTTGCATATAACATTTAGACGAGAAAAAAAAAATTCAGTCGCTCTCCCTGTTCCCATTAGCCTCCCAAACAATGATATTGTTATTTTCAAAGGAGAGGTTGCATACATCAGCCTTGGGAGGATCTAGAAGGATTAGAACATGTGTTGCTTACAGTGAGATGACAGAGCACTGAGAGGCCAAGCAGGAAACAGAGAAAAGAGGAGGGAACATCAGGAAAAACAAAGAGCTCTGCCTACATACAATGACCTCCGAATAAGAAATCCGCAATTACTTTAGTGCCCCTGAGACCCCGAGCTCACTGCACTGCCTGCTTCTTTGTTACCAGCTGCCAGGTTGTCATGGTAATGTAATAACCTATGATAAGCTTATTTTCGATTCTGAAAACATTTTAAATAAAAGCAAATACCAGTAATCTGCAGATGAGCTGCAGTGAGCGAGAGGTCCATGGGAGAGAAAGCATCAGGGTGGCCTTTCCGGGGCTGATTCGGGGCTTAAAGCTAGTGCAGTGAGCAGAGAGCAGAGAGTCAGAAACCTGGGCAGGCATCTGAAGTGCCAGAGACGAGTCCGGTCATCATTTCCTGCTCCAGTAGGTCGGATGCGTGTGGTGCTTTGACGAAGTTCCCAGCAAGTGCACAGAGTGCCAGTTGGGGCCACATTTGAAAAAGCACTGTGCTGATGGCTCTGCCCTGGGCTCTGTGAGTGCTGAGCTCCAGCCTCCACTCGCCCTAGACACATCTACCCCTCTCCACGGGTCTCCTCTATCACCAAGTGGCACAACGTCCTAACATCCTTACAAGAGTTATGGGGCAGACACCTTGGGGGCCTTTCCGGGCAGCTTCCAAAGCAGAGGTCTATGCCTTGTATAGATAAGTGGATGGGAAGACTAGCCAGTGCCTAGCTGTTCTTGCTAGAACTCTTGCTCATCATAGGGATGGCCAACATGGACCACTGGGCCAGAGAGAAGATAGTTGTTCATTATGCGTATAATTAAGGAAGGGCCAGAGCTGGCTGGAAAGGACTTGGAAGAGACAGAAGTTGTCTTCAGGAACCACAGTTGACTTCAGAAATTGATGTGATAGCCAACAGGTCCAAAAGTCAACCCCATCCAACACACACAGCTTTCTGAGTGAAAACACAGTTGAGCCTCAGCACTATCGACTGAGGCAGGAGGATCACTGCAAATTTCAGGTCAGTGATACCTGTGCTTAAAACAAAACTTAACAGCAACAGCAACAAAAACCAGGGCTGAGGCTGTGACTCAATTTGAAAGAGCACAAGGCCCTGGGTTCCACCTCTAGCACCACATAAGCCCAGCATAGTGGAGCACACCTGTAATTCTTCTAATACTAGAACTCGGTGGGGCAGAGGCATAAATATCAGAAGTTCAAGGTCATCTTTGGCACAAAGCAAGTTTAAGGTTAGCCAGGGCTACATGAGAAATTAAAAAATAAAATTAAATAAAAATTTTAATTTTAAAGAAGAGACAAATACAGAAAGAGTTATTATGGTAGTGAGCACAGCTTTGTTTTGTTTTCAAGGGTCTGAAATACAATGGTTTGTTGGAAACAGGTATGCAGGGGAGAATAAGCAGTGTGCACAGAGGTCTGAGCAGAGGCTGGCCAGGGGCAAAGAGCTGCCTTCCTGAAGAGGACTGGATGGGCAGAGACCTGGTGATGGAGATAACAAGGCCCACTGGAGGAACTGGAAACAGAAGCGGGATCAGCTGGAGCTGAGGGCCAGCACGTCTCCTCTCTCCAGATGCTGCAGCCTGTCAGAGACAGGACTTTGGAAAGGGCTTCTCTTCTGCCCCGGGACAGAGTCTGTTCTGTTTCTTGCCTACTCTGTCTGGCTCCCTTCCAACACCAGTTCTTAAGGCTCTGGTCAAATGCAATTCCACAGGCCCCTATCCTAGGATCCAGAAACAGGACAGCAACATCTGGCATCTTCTGCCAGCCCCCTCCTCTAGCTCAATCTCAGTCCCCAATCTCTGGCAGCCACCCATCAGATACTTTCCCCGCCATGATGTGTGTGTGACAGGGGGACACTGGACAGTCATTCTAGCTGATTTATACAATTTGTTTCCTGGGCCTTGGGCAACCCACTCCATCTGCGGATGGCAGTGAGCAGCTTCCAAGCACCGTGCCTTCCTAACCATCTCCCAGGAGCTCCCTGAGGGAAGCCTTTCATTCTCTTTCCAGGGGTTAGCACAGTACAACCCTGGATGTTTCCGAAGCACGAACCAGCCTAATAAGCACAGACATCTCCATGGCATCCTTCATTTAGCTTATTGAAGCGTTCTGCAGATGCGAAGAAACATCGAACCAAATCCCAAGAACACTTTCTGAACCCCAGGAGTCATGCACCATTTTATTAGGTAGTTTATTGGCACAGCAAACTGGGAGTCTACCACCCTTCGTTCACAAATCAGTTCAGAGATAGGATGTAACTCGCCCAAGGTTGAAGAGTAAGTTCATAGATAATATGAACTTAGAAACTACGCCTGCTGGCCCTGTGGAGGGACAGCATCCTTACTGATCAGTTAATAGGAATGCACAGACCTCTGAGGAGCAGCCATTCAACTAACTGCCTCTACCTATGAAATGCACGGAACTGCATAGCCTGGGTGGGAAACGAGCCTGTCAATCTGTTTTGTGCATTTTGTTGCAATTCCTCATTTGTTATTTTTATCTGATTGGTTTCACTTTAGACCTGGTTCCTGTTTCTCATTTCTAACTAAAAGCCCTTGGGTGAGGAAAAGAGAAGTCAAGGAGAGTTGTTCTCTTTCATACTCTGCAAATGTTTCTATACCTCCTTTCCCCTCCCTCTCCTTTTAAAATAACATTTTCTTCCCAGGGCCAGACAAGCTTCTAAAATCCCCTGCCTTTCCAATCTCCTCGCCTGGACTGTAATTATCTTGGGAAAATTTAAATTCCTTATCATAAGTTTGAGACAGAGCCAGCTTAAGTACAGACAGCCTAGCTTCATTCTGAGTCTTGTCAAACTGCCCTCAATTGGTTTCTTCAATAGGAATTATTGTTAGATTTTTTTAAGGGTGACAATGGGATTGTGACTATGTTAAAGAAAGAACCCTTATTTATTTATTTATTTTTTTGAAATATATACTGAAATATTTACCAGTGAAGTGATACAAAGTCGGGGATTTGCTTCCAAACAGTCTGGTGGGGGAGGTGTGAACACTATACTGGCTCACTGAAGTTGCTAATCTCCAATGGCTCTCCCTCACAATTAAATTTTTTTTTTCTAGTGCTCAGGATAGAACCCAGGACCTCATGCAATGCTCTGTGGGGTTCTGCCACTAGGCTACTTGCCCATCCCTCTTGCAGGGACCTACCTCTTTGCTTCCTCCCCTTTACCCTCTTACTCCCCCCCCCCACACACACACAGGCTTTGAACTGTTATATTGTGAACTCGGGGATGGGGTTTGCCTCTGGAAGACTCAGTAGAGGAAACAATCTGAGAGCTAGAGCCAAAGATGATTCGGCTCAAGACCGCACTAACACCTCCATGGTCTCAGGGCCTGTGCACCAGTCGCTTGCTCGTTTGGGTCCCAGTGACCTCATCTGCAAAGGAAAAAGAAGGCTGACAGAAGGGAGCTTGCCTTCCTGCTAGGGTCTTTTCTTCTTTTGACTTATCATTAGTGTGTGTGGAGGTCAGGGGGCAACTTTGCGGGCATGGTTCTCTCCTTCCACCTTACATGGCTACCCAAGGATCGAACTCAGGTGGCCAGGCTGAGCCATCTCACTGGCCTGGATTCTCTTTTTCTAATTCTGCTTCACCCACCTTGAAGGTGGATGTAAACTCAAGGTCTCCCCCAACTCCTGTGCCCTTCAAGGAAGTAAGGGAGGTCTGAGCTCTGGATCAGATTTGACCACCTGATACCCAGGGCTTCTTGGAGGTCTTAAGACATTCCAAGCACAACACGTACACACTGGAGCTTGCCATGCCCTTCTTACCCTGATCACAAGAATCCTGACCCTCTCTCCAGTCATCCCAGAGACCCATTTCAGCATCCTCCCCTCCCCTCCTTTTCCCTCCCCTCCCCTCCTCTCCCCTCCCCTCCTACCCCTCTCACCTTACCTTACCTTACCTGGCTGCCCTAGGCCATGCTCACCTTCCAGATCCTCCCTTAGGTACCTCCCACCACCGCACTGACTCAAGCCCTGTGTTCACTGGTCTGGGCTTCCTGACTGGATTCTCTTTTCCTTCAGGCTGTTAACAGTGTTCTCCCTCCCAAACCATCCCTCCAGGCCTTGAAAACCTCAATGGCCTCTCTTCATGGAGTACCTGAAAGGACTAAATTCCTTAGCGTGGCATTTGATACCCTGCATAGCTTGGTCTATTATCTGCATTTCCTGCTGGTAAAGCCACGGACCCAGGTTCATATCAAAGCAAGTGTTGTCTGATGGGAAGATTATCTAAGAATGGATGAAAGCATGAAGGGAAGAGAAACACACCGTCAGCTAGTGCTGACTTCTCATTGATCTGCATTCTGGAAGGCTTGTTTATATGAGAGACCATCACCAACCTGAGGGAGCTGTAAACTGGGTCAGAATCTGGGTCTATGGGCTTCACAAAATCACTACATCATAAAACGTTCTGACGTGGATATGATTGAAATTCATTATATGCCTATATGAACTTCTCAAAAAATGAGTATTTCAGAAAATATTTATTTTAATTATTTTTCAGTTATGTACATATTTTTCAGTTACACATGGTGGGTGGGGGTGGGGTAGTGCTGATGTCCAAGGAGGCCAAAGGTATTGGATTCCTTGGAGCTGGAGTTACAGATGGTTGTGAGTTGCCAGATATGGGTGTTGGAACTGAACTCAGTTAAAACATTTATCCTTTGGCACTGGAAAGATGCTTAGTGGTTAAGAGCACACACTGCTCTTGCAAAGACCCGTGTTCATAAAAATGTCCCCTGCTTCTTAGGAAGTGTCCATGTTCTGAGTGTGCCTTCTTAAGGCTTGTCTGGACCACAGTCTGTATCTCAAAGGAAATATGCTGTGTCTCGTTGTGAGGCTTAGTAGGCCAGTCCACAGCATTCTGTTTAACACATAATACAACCAAGCCATGTAACTAACTGGACCATAGCCCCAAGTGCTAACTCTGCATGTAGCTGGTTTTGGCATACACTGGAATGTCCTCCTGAAAAGACAGCTGTCAGGGAAGGCATCACTAGCCTCTCAGTGGATTATGATGAAAAGGGATGTCTATTGGGGTGTTTGAATCCCAAGACACCCACATTCAGAGGGGGGGGGTTTAAGCTATGGCCACTATAACTTCCTATAACTGGCTGTCTACAGATGGCATCACTGATGGTTAGAGAGGATTTTCAATAATGCTTCCTCTTTTTTTATTATACTCTATTGGTTTATCTGGGGCAAGATACACAGGTCATGTTATGCATGTGGCGGGAAGAGGACAGATGTGAGAACTCATCCCCATCTACCTTGATAGTCCTGGCAATCGAACTGAGACCACCAGTCTTGGGCAGGTGCCTAAACTCACTGAGCCATCTCACTGGCTCCCAGCAGTGCTTTCAATATCTGCTGATCCGTTCTATATCAGGATAACATCCTGTACCATGAAAGGCCTGCTTTGATGTATGTGTGCATGTAGCACACACATATGCATTAGTGTAGGGAGTAGATGAGACAATTTGGCTAGTAGACTTCCTGGATAAACCACACTGGCCATCACTTTTCAGCAGGGGTGTTCTTTTATTCTGTTTTCCTCTATTTTGGATTTCAGCGTAAAGCTTCTCTTCCTCATGGCATCTTCCCAGAACCCGTGCAGCATCCTGAAGACTGAACTAACATCCTCAGCAGTGCCTCCGGCTCTCAGCAGCATTTGTCACACCTGAGATCTGTTCAGTGAGGACCAGGACAATAGGGATGATTTCTGGAGAGTTCATCCCACTACCTTCAAATATTCTAGCATATTTGAAAGTCTCAATAAACCAAACTGATTTTTCAGAAGAAGAAAAAAAAAGCACACAGAGGACCTGAGGACACGGGGCTCAGTTGGTAATTAGCTGCGTAAGTTGGAAGACCAGAGCTCAGAGGTCCAGAATCTGTGTTAAAGTCCAGCATAGAAGCATGCTATATAATTCTGGTGCTGGAGAGACAAAGATAGAAGGAACCTGGGGCTTGCTGACCAGTCAGTCCAGTGGAATTAGTGAGCTCCAGGTTCTGTGAGAGAATGTCTTGGAAAATAAAGTAGAGAGCCTAGAGAGCGCTTGTTCCTCTTGCAGAGGACTTGGGTTCAGTTCCTACCTAGCACCTGCATTGATTCTCAGCCATATGTAACTAACTCCAGGGGATCCAGTGCCCTTTTCTTGCCTCCACAGGTACATACACACACATGGTGCACATACATACACCCAGGCACATAGGCATACACATAAAAAATATACTTTTGAGACAGCATCTCTCTACCCAAGAACTCACTCTGTAGACCAGGCTGACCTGAAACTCATAAAGATCCACCTGCCTCTGCCTCCTGAGTGCTGGGACTAAAGGCGTGGGCCACCGTGCCCCTCTAGCTTCTTAAGCCTATATTTTAAAAAGTAAAAGTGGAGTAGTGACTGAGAAAAACACCTGATGTTGACCTCTGGCTTTTGCCTTTGCACACATGTGTACATGCTTCTGCAACACACAGGAACCTCTACACACACACACACACACACACACACACACACACACACACACACTCCATTCACAAAAGATCCCTCCCTTCAGCCACAGTAGATGTCATGGCCCCTGGCTGTCACTCGTGCTGGGCTGATTTCTGACTTTTCTCTGAGGCCTGCTGTCAATGTCATGTCCTTCACAGAGCCCTTTGTGCAGGCTGACAGAGGGAACCTGCACCCACTCTGCTCTAATAGCACCTAAACACACCTCTGTCATAGACGTGCGCATCGCACCGGGAGCAAGTTCTCTGCTTGCCTTCCCGTCTGGAGCGGCATCTCTACCAGAGCGAGCCCCGGAACACCAGGGCCCCTCGGCAAAGCAGAGCACAGAGCAGTGCTCCGTAAATACCAGTTCATTTGATTGTGTCTTATTCTTTCTTGGTTCCTGACCACCAAGCATGGTGCTTCACCCCAGTGGGTGTTGTCTGATGGGAAGATTATCTAAGAATGGATGAAAGCAGGAAGGGAAGAGAAACACACCGTCAGCTAGTGCTGACTTCTCATTGATCTGCGTTCTGGAAGGCTTGTTTATATGAGAGACCATCACCAACCTGAGGGAGCTGTAAACTGGGTCAGAATCTGGGTCTATGGGCTTCACAAAATCACTACATCATAAAACGTTCTGATGTTAATCAGAAAAGTCACTCTTTTAAACCTTTTTATGACCTTTATTGAAGTCAGAGAAAACTTTTGGGCGTCGGTTCTCTCCTCTCACCTTGTGGGGCCGGGGTCAAACTCTGCTCGTCAGGTTTGGCAGTAAATGTGTGTGGAATGCACAGAGTCATCTTCCCTCACAGCACCCACCATGAACCACGGGGTTAGTCTCACCACATTCAGCAGCGGAGGCCTGGCAGGATCTACAGAGACCCCACTGGCACCACTCCATGGGAAATCTGCTATTTGTTGTGGGGCTGGAGAAAAATCAGCCTATGGTGCTGTAGCTGGACACACAGTTCTAGCAGGAAAGACAAACACCGGCTCTGACTCAGGCCCCACTCATTGTCCATGTGAGACCGGACACACCATCCCACATCTCCAGTGTTCAGCTTCTTCTATCCTGCAGGAGAAGCTCTAGGTATTCCTAATCCAGGTTGCTGAGTGGTAAAGTCATGTATGCTGTATGACCAGCAGGCATATGTCACCACCCTGTGCAGTAATTCAGGACAGCTCACTGCTGGCTCTGGGGTGGGTAGGATTAGAGCAGCAAGCTGGGTCCTAGCCATGAATTCAGGTTTCTGGAATTTAGTAGCAGAGCCACTAGCAAGCCAGGCGTAAATGGGACTGTCCGTGGCAGGGCTGATCTTGGACTAAATGACTGGGAGTGAGGGAAAGTTGAGCTGGGAGATTGAGGCTGTGAGGGGAAACGTGAACACCTTGCGTCTGGTCATTGGTGCTGGGTGGGCTACTGGGTCTCTTAACTAAAGTGGAATCCCAGAGGGGGAATGAGGCCATATTGTAGCCCTGATGATTTTTGTTTCATGGGACACTGGGAACTGGAGACTCAGACGGGGCTTTGAGTTTTGCCTGTGATTGGAAAATAATTAACTTCCTCTTTGTGTCTGTAGGACCCATTACCACTAAGACTAACCCTGAGACTTCAGTGAGCAGGAGATTCCAAGAGAAGCCCCCTCCTCCTGATGCATGCTCTTGTTCCTGAGGTGTGCTGTGGGTCCTGAGGCAGGGCCTAGGGTGATACCTAGGCTCCCCTAAGTGGAAACACAGCTAAGAACCATGGCATGAATTGGGAAGAGAAAGATTAGGGGGCTTGGGTGGCAGAGTGATGGGTGGCACAGCAGATCCAACCTGAACCTGCTTTGTTAGTCCTTGGATTTCACAGGGAACAAAGCCTTTCATAGGGAACAAGGGGCCTCTGGCGTTGGAAACAAAGCCAGATACCACCAAAGACTAGGGAACAGCGCCACCTGCTGGCTGGCTGCAGCTATAACCCTCCTCCCCAAGCAGAACTGCGGGGCTTTTAGAGAGACCATCCCGTGTGCCTTAGCACCCTGGAATAAAGATTTTAGCGACCCATGGTGAGCCTGAGATTCTGCTCTTTTACCAAACCCTCCTCTCCACCGATACACCTGCTATTCGGACCATACTCTGATTAGAAAGCTTTGGAGACTCAATAATGGATCAGCTTTCGTCCCCAGCATCTGGAGAGGCTTAAAGAAAGAAAGCATATCTCCCCGCCCCCCATGTATAAAATCATCCAATCCCAGGTGGATCGGGCAGGGAGAGATGGGTCCAAGGTCTTCAGCAGGGTGAGGCAGCTGAGGTAGGGACAGCATCCCCATGGCATGACCCTATTCACGCTATAGCCTGCCTGGTGGACATCCACAGTCCACACGCCACAGGCTGAGATATTCCAGCAAGGGGAATGTTGGAACTGCTTCTTAAGGGGCAGCACGTCCCAGCAACCCGGAAGTGTTACACACCACCCCCATCCCACCCCTCCCCGGGCTTACTCCGTCATTGAGACCCAAACCTATTGAACTTACTGCCCAGTGCATTCGAGACAAGTGCCACATCACTGAGCTACATCTCCAGCCTCACCATACCCCAACCCTTTAAACTTTTTATTTTGAGACTTAACTAGGCTGGCCTTGAGTTTACTTTGTAGCCCCCAGGTGGCCCTTGATTTTGTGATCTTTCTACGACCATCTGCTAAGAAGCTGGGGGTTAGAGGCCAACAACAGTAGGCAAGGCTTGACTTCACCTCTTCACTGAGAGCTTGTCAAGTGACCTCCTTGGAGAAGAGCTTCAGAGTCACACCCAGTCACAAGCGTGTCTGTTCAGGAAGAACCTCACAGACCAGGAGAGAGGACTGACCGGCCTAGTTTACAGAAAAAGAAACTAAGGCTCAGGGAAGTCACGTGACTCTGTCTGGGGGCCACCCAGAAAGGCCACAGCAGCCAACACCGAGGACCTGGCTCCAACAATGCACACGTGCACCCACGTGATACTTGCCACTGCTGACTCCATAAACAGACCCCAAAGGGCAAGGGGGAGGGTCAAGGGAATTGGGGAGTCTAGGGTCTGGGCCTCCTCCTCTGCACAGTGGTCTGGGGCAGGCTGGGAATGCATCCATTCTTCAGGAAAGACTTGAAAGCAGTGTTTACAAAGCTGGGTCTGAGGCTCGCAGATAGGCCCCCTTTGTTGACGGGCTCCCGCTCCCCATCTCCCATAGCCAGCTTTCAGCAGCCTCCTCTTTGAATGGCTGGCTCTCACACACTGGAAATTTGCAACACAAATGTGTGGCCTGTCCCTCTCTCAGCCCAGCCCCACTGCCCCAACCTTTGGGGTCCTTTTAGAGCCTGCCTCTCTCTGGGGTGCTTTCTTTTTTCAGCTCGAGCCCGGGGACCCTAGACACAGCCGAGATCACTAATTAAGGCTGGGTTAAAAGCGAATCTTGGGAAAGAGCCAGCCCTGGGGGAGGCCAGCCAGAGCAGAGTGGTGGGAATCAGAGGTGGAGGCTGGGTTTTCATTCTCAGGACTTTCTGGCTTTCTCTTTCCATCTTCTTAGTGGGCTAAGGAGCAAATAAAGCTTGTCAACAAAATGGCTCCCAGCTCTCCTAACCATGCTGCCTGGCTTTCTGAGCTCAGGGCTAGCTATAACTGTATCTGCCTGTCTCCACTTCCTCACTAGGGAGTTAGGCGCCATGATCCCCAACCTGCAAGTGTAGTAACTGGGATGCAGAGAGATTAAGTGCCTTACCCAGATTCACACACGGGGCAGAATGTTTTTTCATCTAAATCCACTGGCTACCCAAGCCAGTGTGCCTGTTTTGGGCTTCTTCCCTGTCCTGTCTCTGAAGCGCTTCTAGTTTAAAGTGACCTTCCCTTTCCCCCAATTCTTGAGCACTTTTGTGTGCTTTTTGGAATTGAAGCTCCTGCTCCCCACAGCCCTCTGAAGGCACCAATGAAGACAAGAGCTGGGCCCCTCTCAAGGCCCAAATGCAGAGCAGAGACAGAGCATACATTCCCATAATGACAGAAATGAGACTCTGGCCCTCAGGACAGCTAATCCAGAGAGCACTGAAGCCTCGAAGGGGGTTGCCTCAGTATTGAGATTAAAGGCACCCGCTGAGCCTCTAGGCATGATGGGAATTTGTAAGAGAAGGAAATAGATGCTCACCTAAGAACTGGCCAGACAGTGCTCCTTGCCCTGGAGGGAATGTAAAGGGACCAACTCAGTTCTTGAGGAGAGTTAGGGAGTCTCCCCTCTCCCCTCTCCTCCTCTTCCATGATCTTTTGTGTGTGTATGACTTGTGCGTACACACATTTGTGTGTATAAGCCAGCAGGCGTGTGTCATAGTGAACCTGTTGCGGTCAGAGGACAAGCTCTGGCAATTGGTTCTGCGCCCCCACCATGGGCTCCAGGCATAGAACCCAGGTTCTTGTGCAGCAAGCATTTTGGCTCTCTGAGCCATTCCATCCTTGGAAGCTTTTTAAATATTCAAAATGTCCTCTTATTACAGTCCAGCAGTTCTGTTTCTAGAGACCTCAAGAGCGATGAATGTATCCATTCTCACTAAACCTTACAAAGATTCATGGCAGTGTGTTTTAAAAACTACAATTTAATTTTCTTATTTTTGTGTTTGAGCACCCTTTGCATGCAGTGCCTGTAAGGGCCAGAAGAGGGCACTGGATGCCCTGAGACTAGAGTTACAGAGGCCTGTGAGTCCTGTGTGAGCGCTGGAGATCACACAGGACTCCCCTGAAAGAGCAACCAGCGCTCTTGACCTCTAAGCCGTCTCTCTCCAGCTCTGGAGAGTGATTTTTGTTTGTTTTTGTGTTTTCGAGACAGGGTTTCTCTTTGTAGCCCTGGCTAATCCTGGAACTCACTTTGTAGCCCAGGCTGGCCTCCAACTCACAGAGATCCATCTGCCTCTGCCGCCCAAGTGCTGGGATTAAAAGCATGCGCCACCCCCACCTGGCCTGTAGAGTGATTCTTAATATATAGCCTCCAGCTAATGAACTTAAACGCCCCTCATGGTGAGGGGATAAGCAAGCTGTCATACAGCCATACAACAGAAGAAAAGGGACCAAACTATTGATGCTGGATCCCCCGTGTTTGTCTCAATGACATGCTAGGGAATACCTTCATATACTTCAATACACAGGAATTCTCAGCAAAGACAGGAAGCAGATGGGTTCTGCCTGGGGCCGCGGGAGGGAATGGCGAACGGATGGAAGGGGTGGGGTTTGAAGTACGTAACACTCTGAGACAGGGCTGCGGTAATGGCGGCCCAGCTGTATATACTTATGATATCCCTAAAGGACTGAAAATCTGTAATAACTGAGTGGGGTGCAGTAGCTCAATGGTAGAGCACCTGCTTAGCTTCCACAAAGCCCTGACTGGGATTTCCAGAACCAAGAGAAAAAAGTGCAAAGTGGACCTTGTGATATGCTAGCTTCAGTGTTGGGGAGGCGGCGGTGGGGCCGAAGGAACCCTGGGAAGCCCTCAGTTTGGTGTGGGGCTCTGCATTTGGAAGTCTGGGCACGGATACCTGACGGGTTCTGACTGGCTCACTGGGTCTCTGTTGCCTCTTCTTCAAATGCTGAGCTCACAACGGGCTGAGCTCACAACGGGCAGAGCTCACTCTGTGCCACACCTGTACCTTACGCATGATCACAGTGCCTAGCACGGCTGGGGTCACACTTGGATTCTCCTTGCTTCCCCAGTCAGCTCTATGAGCCTTGCATCTGCACCCAGGCCAGACTCTGGCCGCTCAGGAGGCCCAGCTCACCAGGACGCCTCTTATCTTTCCTGCAACATTCTCGCCTGCCCAGGAGCCCATCGCCCTGAGGATCCCAACAGCCCCAAATGTCCCAACCACCTGTCTGTGGCCAGGACCTATCAGCCCATTTATTGGTTTTGGTTTTGTGATTTGGTACTTATTTTAAACTTACCGTCTCATTCTTAATTCTTGAAGCTGTGGCCTGACCTGACCACTCCGTGCAGATGTGATCAGCAGGGTGACATGTTCCTTAGCCCTCACCTGTGTGGGGAACATCTCATGTTTGCTGTATGCAAGAACATGGCTCAGTGGAGGCTAGGAAGCAAGGCTGCAAAATACCACTGCTAGGAGATTTTCATAAAGTTCTTGCTTCAAACTGAACCACAGAGGTGCTCAGGAGCCGGGAGAGATGTCTCCACTTCCCTAACTTCCCTGTCTTCCTTTAGAGCTACACAAGTGTGTGTGTGTGTGTGTGTGTGTGTGTGTGTGTATGTGTGTGTGTGCATGTGTATGTGTGGTGCATGTGTGCATGTGCTTGTGTATATGTATGTGCATGTATGTATGCATATATATGTATGTGCATTGGTATGTGTGCATGTGAGTGTGCGTGTGTATACATGGTGGTGGTAGGGTTAATGTGTGTAGAAGCCAGAGGTTACTATTGAGTATCTCCCTCAGTCTCTCTCTGCCTTATTTTTTGAGAAAGGAACTCACTGACATGGCTAGATTGGCTGGCCAGAAGCTCCAAGGATCCCTCCATCTCCATCCCTAGGGCTGGGACTACAGGTGCTTGCTTCTTCTTGTCATGTTTTGTATGCAGGGGATCCAAACTCAGGTCCGCATGGTCACATCACAAGCCCTTGATGAACTGACTGTCTCTACCCCACCTACTTTTGAGCAGGAGCCTTGCTATGTTGCCCAAGCTGGCCTAGAACTCCTGGACTCAAGTAAATTCTCTTGCCTCAGCTTCCTAAGAAGTTGGCACTGCACACACACACACACACACACACACACACACACACACACACACACACACTACTAAGGCCCATTTCCAAATCTATTTTGTGGACTATGGTTAGATAGATTTCCAAAGAAATGAAACTTCTACAAAGTTTGAGAATTGTTATTCACAGGTCTAGACACTGAGGCCTGGAGGGGAGAGGGAGCTTGGAAAGGTCACAGAGGCTGTGCCTGACAGACATGGAGGAGGAGGCGGGTCTCTGACCTCTACGTGGGGCTCTTTTGACTAGTCTACCGAGCTGCATGGGAAGCCAGGGCTTCTGTCTCAGACACCTCTGTTCTATTCTTGAGGAAGGACTTAGCTACAGAGCTAGAAAAGTCTGGAAACATCACGGCTCTCCCAAGGTCTCCATTTCTTTTCTCTCCCTTCACACCTTTCTGAGGCAGCTGCCGTATTGGGCTGTCTTGACACATGACAGAGGTTGCTCCAGGGGTTGGCTGTCAAAATTTGCTTGTGGACGGCAGCAGCCGGTGTAAATCAAACACGGGAAAATTCTGATAATTGGAAGACACACGGAGAAATTCTGATAATTGGAAGACAAGGGAGACAGCGAACAAATTTCCTCGCTAAGGAAAAAAAAATGCTTATTGTTAAGACTGTCTACTCGAAAGTAAAATCAAGTTATGTGTGGACAAAACAGAATTACATGAATTTGAAAAGGCATGGTTTTGGGGAGAATGGACAAAGACATGATTTTGTTGTAAATATAATTACTAGAGTCTCAGTATTATTCACTATTTTCTCAGAATAATCGTTCAACAGTAGGCTATGTTCACCCCCTCAAAGTCAGAGGGAAAGTTTGGTATGGGCCGTAATTTGTGGGGGCACAAAAAACACTTTTCCCCATTAGAGATGGTCTGTGTGGTGCTAAAAAGGGTGCATTAGTTGACTTGTGCGTAATCGACTCTCTGACGTGGACAACACTTAGGAAAATTAAGGTATAAATGTGAGAGCTCGGCAGTGGCTGGAGCAGAGGCCTGAGGTCAGTGGGACCCGAGCAGTGCCTCAGCCCGAGAGGGACACCTGTCACATTGGAGGTGAGAGGGGGTGGCTCTGGGGGAGGGGCTGGATAGGGGCAAGAAACCAAGTCAAATGGCCCCTGGCCAGTCTCTATGTCCATGGACTGGTGAGGACATGTAGTAGCCGCTCTGAGTGTAGTAGCCCCTCAGCAGGGACTCTGGAATGTGCTTTTGGTGGCTGGTGCCATCTATGTAGGGACTGTGGTGAAGGCATGGGGCTTGGACACACGGAGAAGTGACAGGCAGAAAGAAATGTTGTAGGGGGAGGGGGTTGGTGGACGCGAGGGAGGTTTTGGGAGCTCCTTCCAGGGTGTGGGTGTGGGACAGGCTTCTGGGTTGAGATGAGAGCTGGCTAGATTCTCCTGGCAATGACAGGACTCAGCCGTGCATCCGAAAGCAGTCCAATTGCTGTAGAAATCAATGCAGCTCATCGATCACCCAGAACCAACTCAGTATAATTGCCTGGAAATTGATAACATTTTGTTTTCTCCCTCGATTGCGGCCATGCTCCTTGCTCTAATTTTCGGTTACAATTATTGGGTTTTGGAGGCTTCTATGACCCCATGCCTGACCCCTACTCCTTACTTGAATAGACCTGAAATACTTATCATGATCATCATTATTATTGTTCTCCTCCATAAACTGCCTCAAATCCTTCTTTGGCCCATGCTTCCTCGTTGGAAACTTCGATTTTGTGTGTGGTGTGGGCCAGTGTTAGAGCTTTGCCTAGAATGTGCAAAGCCCTGGGTTCTGTCTCCGGTACCACAAAAAATGCTCAGCCTCAGATTTCCTGGCACTTGAAGTATTCTTGGTCAAATGGCTTCAGAATTGAGAGTCTCAATGCTTGGCAGTTCTCAGCTGCAAAGGAGAACATTTAACAAAGGTAGAAGACCCCTCGGGAGTTTGCAGACATGTGGACACTTGAGACCTGACTTGTTACTTGTCACAAGGTGTGTCTGTGGAATTCTTGTGGTGCTTGTAGCAGGAGGCTGGCAAAGGTGTCGACTGATGGGAACTGATGCCCCTTTCCCCTAACACTGAAGACCTCACCTATGTCCAATCCCAGGATTAACATGCCCAAAATCTAGAGTACCTTAAGTATCATTAAAGGCAACTGGGTTTGGGCCACTTTGTCACATGGGACACAGGTGACAGGTATTTCACAGTATCTGTTACTCTTTTTTTTTTTTTTTTTTTTTGAAACGAGGTTTCTCTGTGTAGCTCTGGCTGTCCTGGACTAGCTCTATAGACCAGGTTGGCCTCAAACTCACAGAGATCCACCTACCTCTGCCTTCCATGTGCTGGGATGAAAGGCCCAAATGACTCTTGCTGTTCCGGTCTTTGTTCACTGGGGTTGGGCAACCCTATGCAATAGGTTTGCAGAGCTGGGGTTGCTGTAGAATTGGACTTATCCCTGGGCAAAAGGCAAGTGTTGGCACTCCTGCTTGACCAGGCTGTGCGGTGCTCGAACCTTATTATGAATGAATGGGCTCTTGCTGGACTCAGGAAAACTGCTCCCCCAAAGCCTGCCCTCTGCTGAGGGTTACTTTCAACTCCTTGACACCACCGGGTGTGCCGAGGGAGGTGCCAATCAAGCAAGTGTTCCTGTTTGTTCCTCTTTTGAGTTCTGGGAGGCCCCATGACAAGGAGCGAAAGCTTTACATTTTTGTTTTCAGAACCCTTTCCCACGTGCAGGTGACCAATCCTGAAGGTCTCATGAATAGGGAGAACTGTGAATAGGGTATTGTATCTGAGAAATTGCCTTGTGAGCAGGAGGAAGTCTGCTGGCCTGGGAAGTAAGGGCCTGTTCTGAAGCGCCCACTTGAGCTATTTTGATGGGGGACCATGGGCTCTGGTTGGAATAAGAATAACAGAACCTGCTCTGAAGTGGGTGTGAGGAAGGTCAAGGAGGGGACAGTGGGGTGTTGGGGGGCTGGGAGCTCCTTTTGAACTCTAGGGAGCAGGGGAGGAGGGGAGGAGGCAGAGGAAAGCTTAGGTCAAGAGTGGGGCCTGAACTTCATGCCAGAGGGCTTCTGATTATGGGAGTAAAGAGGCATTTGGGCCAGCCGGGCATAGTGGCGCATACCTTTAATCTCAGCAGAGGCAAACAGGTCTCTGTGAGTTCGCAGCCAGCCTGGTCTACAGAGCAAGTTCCAGGACAGCCAGGGCTACACAGAGTCACCCTGTCTCGAAAAAAACAGAAAGAGAGAGAGAGACAGAGACAGAGAGACCAGGGACTGGATATGAGACAGGAAGAAAGTGAAAAGCAGTGTGTTGTGGAGAGGCAGGAAATGCAGTGGTTTGTCGTCAAGGGAACCACCCCCCTACCCCCCTGCACCCCTAGCACCTTATGTCCAAAGAGTTCCCCATTTGGAAAGTCCCACTTCTGGAGAGGCCCGGCCCAGCTGGGAAAGGAATACCCTGATGTGACATACGAGGAAGACAGGAAGTGTAGATACTTGGCCCAAGAAATGAGGCCACAGTGAACAGTTCCCATGGATGCTTTCTGGGACCTAAGGCACCCCGACCAGAGAAGGACAGAATCTGCAAAAGAGGCCTGTTGCCTTAAGAGACGTGAGCCCAGGCGAGCACGGTGGACTAGGTTAGTGTTGGCCCTGACTGCAGAAATCAGCCCTCAGTGGGACTAGGGAGAGAGAGGAATCATGGGAAAGGAGGGGTGCTGCCTTTCAGGGACCAGTCAGATCCTCCAGAGCAGACATTCTGCTGAGAAGGCCCAGCTCCTAGCTGGCCAGTGGCTCCATACCAGGGCAGGCCAGAGCTGACAGGTGCATCCTCTTGAGCCAAGGCAGCTCTCCCCTAATCGCAGAGCATGGTGTTAACAGGCCCCAGTTAGGGGTAATTATGAAGTCTGTGAGAAAGACACTGGCACACCCACACTTGGCGCTCTCCTCCCCACTTTCAAAATGTTGTGTAATGCAGCAATTCTGCCAGGTGAGGTGGCACATGTCTGTAATTCCAGCTTTCAGGAAGCTGAGGCAGGAGGATTATGAGTTAGAAGTCAGCCTGGGCAACACAGTAAGTTCTAGGCAAACCTTGGCTACATTTCTAGATGCTGTCTCATACCCTACCTCCAAAATGGAAGCTTCTGGAACAGGAAGTTTCTGTCTTTGCTCCAACTGTACACAATGAAGCAGCATGAATCTATCCTCTGAATGAAATAAGTGTCAGGTGACTACAACGAGAATTTCTAGAGAGTTCCGTATGTGTTTCTTCTCACCTGACCTGATAATTACGGTTATTATCCCCATTTTGTGGCTGGGGAGACTGAGGTTCAGATGGGTTAAGCGACTTGTAATGGGGAGCTCGGCAGTGAGGGTGGAACCGGGATTTGAGGTCAGATTTATCTAAGAGCATGGTACCCTCCACCCTGCTGTCAGTCAGCCAGGGGATGATGCTCTCTCCTGAGTGTGTGCATGTGTGTGTGTGCATGTGTGTATGCATGTGTGTGTGTATGTGTGTGTGTGTGTGTGCACGTGTGTGTATGTGTGTGTATGTGTGTGTGCATGTGTGTATGTATGTGTGTGTATGTGTGTGCATGTGTGTGTGTATGTGTGTGTGCATGTGTGTATATATGTGTGTGTATGTGTGTGCATGTGTGTGTATATGTGTGTGTATGTATGTGTGTGTGTATGTGTGTGTGCATGTGTGTGTATGTGTGTGCATATGTGTGTGTATGTGTGTGTGTATGCATGTGTGTGTGTATGTATGTATGTGTGTGTGTGCGCGCATGTGTGTGTGTGTGCACATGTGTGTGTGCATGTGTATGTGTTGCGGGGGCGGGGTGTTCCCCTCACACTCTCTAGGAGGGCTGGTTTCACTAGGTTAACTGATTTTCTGCTCAGCCTAATGAGGTGGTCAGTGTGGCTTCATCCCAGGTACGGAAGCCAGAGCTGAGGACGGACTGTGTTGAACTTGAATCCAGGTGTGTCTGATTTCCAAAGCCCCACAGCTAAAGTTTGAGGACCAGGGCCTGTCACAGAGTGGTGCTCAGGGCACACTGTGGCTGTGTCTGATCGTGCCCTCCTGATCTTTTTTGCAGGTCCCAGCCAGGGGTGAAGGATGCCACTCTGGGTGTTCTTTGTGATTCTCACCCTCACCAGTGGCTCCCACTGCTCACCGACCCCCTCACTGCCCTTCAGGTAAGCAGCCATGATTCCTGCACTGAGATCTCCCTATAACAGACGATGCTAACTAGAACCACCAGCCATTTCTTACAGTGCCCACTGCTCATCTCGGGCAGGCACCAGGCATGGGGCCCTAGAGGTCATACAGCCGGGCTCGGAGTCTCTCTGGGAGTGAGGAGAACCCAGAACAACAGAGGGAGACCTGTACCAGGATGCGGTGTAGCTCCCACTGTTCTCTCATCTGGCCCCATCCTGACCTCTGACCCTTTTGCACAGGATGCGGCGATACGCAGATGCCATCTTCACCAACAGCTACAGGAAAGTTCTGGGCCAGCTGTCTGCCCGCAAACTGCTCCAGGACATCATGATCAGGCAGCAGGGGTAAGCAGACATTCTAGTAGCTCCTTCTGAAGTCACCTCTGCATTAGAGCTGGGAAAGCCTGATGCAGGAGGTAGGGACCAAGCTTCATTTCTTCCCTAACTCAGCATATATTGGTGGTTTGCAACCTTCCTAATGCTGCAACCTTTTAATACAGTTCCTCATGTGGTAGTGATCCCCAACCATGACATTATTTTCTTGCTACTTCATAACTATAATTTTGCTACTGTTCTGAATGGTAATATAAATATCTGATATATGATCCCCAAAGAGGTCACAACCCACAGATTGAGAATTGCTGGTATGTATCCTTTCTGGATTTTGCATAGATCAGACCTGCACTAACCTCTATACCTTTTGTGTGTCTCTCCCTGTCCTTGGCTCCAGCAGTGACAATGTCCCTATTTGATCAGGGCTCCAGGCCAAAAAGACAGACTAGGCATGGGGACATGTGCTCACACGAGGACTCCACTGCTGGGGCAGCCTCTCTAAGTCTCTTTTCAGATCTTTGAGACCACCTGTCATTACCTCACTGGACAGACTCATCTGTCATCTCTAAAGGACACACAAAGAGTGACCGAGCAAAGATCCAAACAACCTCACTTTGGAGTTTTTGTTTGGAAAACCCTTCAAATGTACAAAATTGTCATGGGGATAGAGTTAGCATGTGCTGCTTTTGCAGAGGACCCGAGTTCAATTCCCAGCACCCATGTGAAGGCTGATCCCTGTCTTCAACTCCAGCCCCAGGATCCCTCCCATGCCCTCTTCTGGCCTCCACAGGCACCAGGCATACATGTAGGCAAAAAACAAAACAAAACACAACAAAACGCAACAACAAAACCCATACACATAAAAACAAATAAATAAAAAATTTAAAGCTATAGCCATACTCTTAGAGCCATCAGCTTCTAACATTTTATCATCTTTCCTAGATCAGCTGCACGCGCGTGCGCGCGCGCACACACACACACACACACACACACACACACACACACACACACCTGGACACATGTACATTTACCATAATGGTCTCATCTTTGCAGAGCCTTTTGTTTTGTTTTTTGTTTTTGTTTTTTGTTTTTTGTTTTTCAAGACAGGATTTCTCTGTGTAGATTTGAGCCTTTCCTGGAACTCACTCTGTAGACCAGGCTGGCCTCGAACTCACAAAGATCTGCCTGCCTCTGCCTCCCGAGTGTTGGGATTAAAGACATGTGCCACCACCACCCAGCCTGAGCCAGTTTTTAAATTTCTTATTTCTTCTGATGCAGGCTCTTCTATAGCTTAGGCTGGCCTTGAGCTCGATATGTATCTGCAGATGACTTGCTTCTGAGCCTCCTGCTTCCTCCTCCTGAATGCTGGGATTGCAGGCCTGCGCATTACAATTATCATGACCTTTTACCTTGATGCACTTAGGTCTCCTAACACCTAACAAACAGCACCCCGTCCTGCCCTCAATGTCACTGTCACTCAAACACAGATTCAAATTTCATCAGTCCCAACAGATTCTTTATAATTATTTCTTTTCTGACCCTGGACCCAGGTAGGATCACAGACTCCATTCAGCCATCATCATCCTGTCTCTCTTCCTCATCGATAGATATATTTTATGTGTATGATTGTTTTGTTCCCACATATGTCTGTGTACCATGTACATGCCAGGTGCCCTCAGAGGGCACTGGGTTCCCTGAATCTGGAGTTATGGATGGCTGTGAGGCACCATGTGGGTGCTGGGAATCAAACCTGGGTCCTCTACAGGAAGTTCTCTTAACTGCTGAGCCATCTCTCCAGCCCTTCGCATATCTTTAAGTTTAATCTGGGAGATACCTGATTTTCTTGACTTTGACAACTTTGACTAGTAAATACCAATGCTGTCTAGACTGCCCTTCACGGTGAATTTATCCAAGGTACCTTCATAATTAGTACCCGCTGTGGTCTTCTCAACCATGGTATCAGAAGCTGCTGCACAATGGTTTGTCCTGCTTCTGGGGGACAATACATTTGGCCACTTGTTTAATGTGCTATCTACAAGATTAGCAGTCCGTGGGGAGGTTTTTGCGGTGGTATGAATATGCACGCTGTATTTTTCACTGCCTTGCCTACTGCTCCCTAGATGTTGCTGAATGTAAGTGGGTTTCCTAGGAATTCTCATCAGATACTGGAAGAGCAAAGGGCTACATCCTTGCTGGACATCCTACCCAATGGCAACCTCACCGATTCTGCTTTCCGAACCCACAGGGAGGGGAACCAGGAACAAGGAACCAGGGTCCGGCTAGGCCGTCAGGTGGACAGCATGTGGGCAGACCACAGGCAGATGGCGCTGGAGAGCCTCTTGGCAGCCCTGCTGCAGAGGCACAGGTGAGAGAGGAGGGGGTGGGGGGCAGGATGTGCGCCACAGGTGACAGGGGCAGCGGGAGGCAGAGGGAGATTTCTCTAGGGACTTTAGAGACTTCCTTCCCTCTGGGTTTTCAAGAAAAGCAAAGAATCACCTTCTCTTCACAGGGCCTAAAGCCCCGCCCCCAGGCCTCAGGGACAGGGAGGGATATGTGTGAGCAGATTGCATGATGGCCACTGCAGTGTGTCCAGCGCAGAACAAAAGGCCAGGCTCAGTGTGTCTTGAAATGTTATCAGTGCTTCTGGTATGGGTCTCAGACCCTGTTTTAACAGGTGTCCCAAAGGGATTGCATTGTGGGTGATGTGAAGGGTACACCTTGGATCCCCTGTGAAGTCCATGAACCTATAATGCCCAAGACAGGCCAGCTCTCCCATGCCCAGTGGCTGACCAGAGCAGGCAGAACACCGTCATGAGAGGCAGAGCTGGTCACGATGGTCCTTCCCCATCTCGCTGGTCCTCATGTTTCCACTGGGGTTTCTCCTTTTACAGAACAGAAAAGCAAAGCTAAGATGTAGGATCCAAGAGACTAGCCAGTCCAGGCTTGCTTTGCGTACCTTGGGATATCTCCCATAGGACTCCAGCTTCCAAAGAATGGCATAATGGTCCAGAAAGAAATGCTGTAGTCTACAGCCAGGCTGTAGACTGGGCACATGCACTTCCGGTACAATTCCGCACCAGCCTATGAAACAAACTCAGTTCCAAAAGAGCTGTCCATGCACTCCCTCAACTTCCTTCTAACCTAATTAGAGCTCACCAGCTCCACCATCAGGCAGCTGATCAGGGTTTGGGGGGTGGGGACCAGACTGGAGGCAGGGTGCAGGCCCTGGTTCTGGATCTCTCCGTCCGGAATTTCCTCCTCTACAAAAGGACCAGGTGAACTCTGATGCCTTCTAAGGGCTCAAAGGCTAGAATTGTGAGTATTGTCTCTAAGAATTCCATTCAGTGCCTCTCACCAGGTAATCTCTCTCTGGAGCCCAAGGGAAGAAGTCTACAGGCCTTTGTTCCCCTCCAAACATTACAGGGGGCCCGAGAGAAGTGGAGCTTGGTGCCTTATGCCTGTTACCCCAGTATTTGGGAGGTTAAGATAGGAAGATTAAGAGTTCAAAGCCAGGGCTGGAGAGATGGCTCAGCAGTTCACAACAGCTCTAGCTTCTCTTCCAGAGGTCCTGCATTCACTTCCCAGCACCCACATGGCAGCTCACAACCATCGATAACTGTAGTCCCATGGGATCTGGTGCTCTCTTCTGATTTGCAGACATACATGCAGATAAAACACCCAGGTACATAAAATACATGCCTAAGTAAATAAATCTTTCAAACAAAAAGTTCAAGGCCAGCTGGGCTACTTAGTAAGTTCCAGGCCAGCCTAAGCTATAGTGGGAGCCCTACCCACCTCTGCTATCCTTCCTGACAGGAAGCTGCCATTAGGTTTAGCCATTTTTTTTTTTTTTTTCACTTTTGTAGCAGCCATCCAGCAGATGCTGTGTGTGAAGGCTGGGGCTGGGGATCAGCTGTGTTCAGATCAGGGGTAGCCTCTTCTCATGGAGTCTGTATCTCACAGAGACAGTGAGGATTCCAACCTGTTCTTGGGAGGTTGCTCGTTCAACCTGTGACCAACAGAAAGGTTTGTCTGGGAAGAAGCTGCTCCTGTCTAAGGGTCAGAAGTGGTCTCATCATAAGGGATGCAACCAGCCCAGGGTCTCAGTGGCAGCTGTTAGCAGGGTAGGGGCTAAGAGTGGGATTTACATTTCTGCAGACATGGGCATCTCCCATGCCTCCCGCCTCTGGGAGCTCAGTTCTGCTCCTGCTTACCAGGGTCTAGACTGAGCACCTTTCTTTCTGCAGGGATTCCCAAGGATGAAGCCCTCAGTGGAGGCTCGGGCCACCCGTACGCAAACACAGCTGGACCCAACTGCTTCTACTTCAGTTCCGCCCTTCCCTTCCTCTGTAAATACAATAAAATCCCCCATCCTGATCTGCACTTCAGTTTCCTCTATGATCAATCTGATGTTTTTTCTTAATGTGGTTTATGTGGCTACCTTTCCCAGGGCAGCATCACGAAGAATAGCACACACAACAGCTGGAGCCAGAGAGCAGCTCAGTTGGTGAAGTTACTGCTGTACAAGCAAGCGTGAGGACTTGAGTTCAGGTCCTAGCACCACATAAAAGTCAGGCACAGGAGTAGTCTCAGTGTGTGTGTACGCGGGGGAGTGGGAGGGCGGAGAAATCAAGAAAGATGGACCCCTGAGGCTCACTGGCCAATCAGTTTGGTCTAGTCTGTGAGTCCCAGGACCCAGTGAGAGACAATGTCTCAGAAAACAGGTGACTGCCCTTGGCTACACAGTAAATTCCAGGTCAGTCTAGGATACATACCACACTGTCTCAAATGAAAGAAAGAAGAAAGAAAGAAAGAAAGAAAGAAAGAGAGAGAGAGAGAGAGAGAGAGAGAGAGAGAAAGAAGAAAAGAAAGAAAGAAGAAAAGAAAACATAAATAAAAATAAAAACCCATCTTATTGAAAGTAAGCCTTAAAACTTGACAACTGTAGCTGGGTGGCGGTGCCGGTGAACCCCTTTAATCCCAGTACTTGAGAGACAGAGGCAGGAGATATCTCTGTGAGTTAGAGGCCAGCCTGGTCTACAGGGTGAGTTCCAGGACAGCCAGGGTTACACAGAGAAACCTTGTCGTGAAAAACAAAAACAGGAACAAACAAAAGAGACAACCAAGAAGCCTAGACAATGGGATGTCTGGAATGATTGATTAAAAGTGTGAAAATAACCGCCACATTTAAAATCGGATGGGACCCCTACCTCTTGGTTTTCCCAGACAGCCTGGTTCACTGGCAGCAGGAAAGGAAAGCACTTGACCTCAGTCCTGGGAAGCCTGCAGCCAGGCCCCCATCTCCCAGCACCAGGGCTATGAAAGACCACCTGCTCGACGCCCCCCCCCCCCAGCCTGGGCAAGCAACGCCAAGCGTGGGAAAGGCGCTGTAGGAAGCCATTTGGGGCCGGTGGAGGCGACAGTAACAATGGGAAACAAAAGCTCCTCCAGAGGAGAAGGCTAGCCCAGAAAGGCAGGCTGAGAGGCAGGAGGCGGGGAACCTGCCAAGGTCTGGGACAAAGGAGGAGCTGCGCTGAATGGGAGACCCACACCCCCTCCTTCCTGGCCCCACCTGCTCATCTCTTTCCCTGCCCTGTCCCAACTAACACAAAAACTCAGGGCTCTCTCAACTTTCAATTAGTTTTTCAAATGAAATAATGACCGCTGAGAACCGAGGCTATTTGTGGGTTTTGAGGTGAATGCAATTACGGAGGTCAAAACCACTGCAGCAACCCTGGGCTTTATCTCCGTCAGCAGAGACACCAGTGACTGCTTAAACGACTCAGCTCCTCCCCACTCCTGAGGGGCCCTACTTAAGACTGGGGGCTATTTTTATTGCACTAAAGATGTTTTCTAATCAATGGAGAACTTGTCCCTTTCATGTTCGTATTAACTTGGAGTTCGCAGGGAGACTCCCCCATTGCTCCCTACAACTGCCCTTTGGAGGGGGCAGAGCTGCGCTTACTGGCAGGCTGCCTGCCAACTGGTACCAGGTCACACACCCAGGAGGCAGCAGAGCTGGGGACTGACGGCTATGGGAAGGGGCATGTTCTTTGTGGCTCTAAGACTCCAGGCCCCTCAGAACTGTGAGCTGGGACATCAAGTGACAAACTATCAGGCACAGGTAGACTTTGAACAACTGCTCAATGGGCTTCTGTTAACACATCCAGGATGTCCTCATCACGGCACAGGTGCTCTTGATTTATGATGGGGACACACCTGATTGAAACCTGGGAAACCACCAGAAAGTAAAAAATAAGAGTGAAGGGCTGTGCCTGGTGATTCATTTTATAATCCAATACTAGGGAGACTGAGGCAGGAGGGTCATGAGCTCCAGGTCAGCTTGGGCTACATAGTGGGCACCCTCCTCTCTTGCCCCTTGGTTTTTTGAGGCAGGGTTTCTATGTAGCCCTGGCTGTCCTGGAACTCACTCAGTAGACCAGGCTGGCCTCAAACTCAGAGATCCACCTGCCCTCCTGAGTGCTGAGATAAAGGTGTGCATTATTGCCCAGCTCCTATCTTGTCTCAACAAACATTTCATAGTCCTAACTTAGCTAGGGAGATGATTCAGTCATCAAGGACTGGCTGTGAAAACAAGAGGACTCCAGTTAGATCCCCAGTGCCTATAATAACACCAGGCATGGTGCCCAACCCTTACAATTCCTCTGTTGGGTATGAGCTAGGCAGATCTCTGGGGCTCAGTGGCCAGTCAAGCCCACTTGGCCAGCTTGAAGTAGTTGTGAGCTGCCCCATGTGGATGCTGGAAACAGAATTTGGGAGTCCTCTGCAAGAGCAGTACACACTCTTAATTACCATCAAAATCCAGGTTTTTGAAATATAAAATCTCTCAGAAAACAATTTGTATGTGTGTGTGTGTGTGTGCATGGGGTGAGCTTCAGGTGTGTGTGTCTGAGTGTATGTGCATGGGGTGAGCTTCAGGTGTGTGTCTGTGTGTGTGCATGGGGGCCAGGGGTCAGCTTCAGGAATGTGTGTGCATGGGGGTCAGGGGTCATCTACCTTGTTTTTGAGACCTCCTCTTGTTGGTCTGGGGCTCACTGACTGTGGTAGCTCTGGGGATTTGCCTGTCTCTGCTTCTCCAGTGTTGAGATTACAAGCATACTCATCATTTAGCCATGGGTACTGGGGTCAAACTCAGGTCTTCATGCACTTCCTAGCCCAAATGTCTCAATTTTTAAATGCTGGCATCTAGTTCAACTATTAACTACCATGGATAAAACAAGATACTTACAGGTCACTGGTTTGCAGCCTTTGGGAGAGGTGAGGCCTCCAACTGCAGAATTTCAGATAGAACTATCCTAGAGTTCTGGGTTCTTTCTCTTCCCAGACCAAACTCCAATTCCCTTACCACAGCAAAATCTAGCTAGCCTAGAAAGCAATCTCTGTTCCCCAAATTTAACAAAGATTCTAAGATAAAGCTGTATAGTCTGGATCTCATAGTATGCCTGCCTCAGCCTGAGTGGATTACAAATGGGTGCCACCATGCAATGTATTGCGTTTCAATAGCGTTACAGACAATGGGCCAAGTTTTAGTCATCTACATTTGTTCTTAAATATTACTATTATTTGTGTGTGTATGAGAAATCTCTTCTACCTGTTGGGGCAGGGTTTCTCTGTGCACTCCAGGATAGCTGTTCCAGCAGCTTCCAGGTAAGTTTCCTGTCTGCCTTCCACCTCCCTGCAGGAGTGCTGTGATAACAGATGTTTACCCAAGTGGTCAGTGCTATGGTTTGAATCAGAGTTCCTCCAAAATCATGTTGAAAGAAATCCACAATGCACTGCACTAATGGGGGGCGATTTACACAGTGTATGGAGTATTACCTCCACTCAAGGGCCGGGGGAGCTAGCTAGCTGCTTTTTGTCATTCTGTCCTTCTGTTATTAGGACACTGAAGCAGCCCCAATATCACCCAGAGGGGCGGGTCTCTCTCACTGCATATCCAATGTTCCAGGGCCTTCTGCGTTCTAGTACCCAAGACTGTAAGATCTATCCCTCTACCTATCTTATTATTTGTAAAACATTTATCTATGTACCTATTTTAGTTTATAATTTATTTATCTTTCTGTCTATAAATTATCTATTTTACTGTTTCTAAATTCCCTACCTACTTCATGTTATTGTGTCACAGAATGAATGGACTGAGGCAGTCAGCTTTCTTTTGAGACAATTCCAATACTTCTCTACATGCCAAACCCAAACATTCAAAGGGAAAGCCTAGAGCAGGTCTTTGTGACTGAACACAAAGGATCTGTAAGAACAAGTGTGGCTCCTACGAAGTGCTCACTGCTGGAGCCAAAGGACACAGGCGAGTGAGAGAGGCCAATGGAAGGCTGCTGAGGCACCAATAACCAGCCCCGGCTCTGCCCTCACGTTATACACTCGAGGCTCGGGGACGGGAATGAACTCTCCATCGACGGACCTTTGTTCCTATCATTGTCTTTATTCCAAAGTAGATGAATTACAGACTCCAACTTCGCAAATGTAACATCTGGGTAGTCTGGGAGATTCACAGCATCTTGCCAGACATCATGACAAAGGGACAGACAATCTGGGCCCAAACATATCTGCTCTGTAAAACAGAAAGTGAGAAACAAGTAAAAGTGTAACCACATCTCAACTTCTTTTTCCCTTTTAAAGAACAGGTTTTTTCCACTTTCTGCTTTGTTTCCCTCGTTCCTCTTTCACACTATGAATTGTCTTCACTCCTTGTTAAAGAACCATTTCCGTTTTCGGGGTCTTCAACCTTCCTCTGGAACTAATGTGCTGTTCTGGAAGAAAATGAACACAGACACAGTCACTGACGGCTTCTACCCACGGTTATGGTTCCCAGTGGGACAAGAGGGAGATCGAGTGGTTCTCCCACTGGAAGATGTTATTGACAAGGGGACAGCCCTGTATCTACTGGTTCCATTTATACATGCCCCATCTCACTTCAAAAAATAACTGAAGACCATGATGACTTGAAAACCATGAGTCAGCCCTGACACTAAGGAAGAAGCATGTGGAAGTCCAGATGAGGTAATTCCAGGCACACCCTCACAGTACAGGCCGAGAAGGAGAAAGTCTAGCCCCGCCGGCAGACTCAGGACCTAACCTAGCACGGAACGAGTCCAGAAAACGGCACTTGGCTCACAAAAACCGTTACTTTTGTTTGTCTTCTTTTTATTCCATCGGTTTCTTTGATGTATAGGTTGGTTGGTTTTGTTTTTTGAGGTAAGGCCTTGTTATGTAGCTCAGGCTGGCCCCAAACTTGTGATCTTGCCTCAGCCTCCTGAGTGCCGGGATGTGCACTTCTCAGAGGAGAGGAGCGTCTCTCTGCCACTTTCTTCTCACCTTCCCCTGACTCTAAGGGCGGAGGAAGCCCAAGAAGAGAAACTGATAATCCAGAGAGAATGCAGCCAGGTGGCAGCAGCAAGCACACGACAAGCAGAAGCAGAGCTCTACGTCCTGAGTGGGCAGTGGTCACAGTGAGGAATGGAGCCATGATGCCAGTCTCTGAAAGCAGTGCCCAGGAGGGCACACAGGCACAGTGCTGGATCCTAAGGCCAGGGTGTGTGCCTGGCAATGGACACTGCCACATCCATGCTGCAAGGATAGCAAAGGCATGGAACAAGGTGGCAGAATTAGCAACCCTAGACCTTGGCCAATAACCGAGACCATCCACTATACCCACTCAAACCATCATGTGGCCTCAGTTGGCAGCAATGAGCCACAGGGGTTAAGCCTGCACACGTGGTCCCAGTCCCTACATTCCCAAAAGCTCCAACAGTCAAGACTCAGGCAGCAGGAGGGGTCAGGGAAAGAACCAAAGAACTCAACAAGTTGCAAAGGACTAGTTCTGAAGGCCAGCA
The DNA here is from genome assembly GCF_903995425.1 of Onychomys torridus. Lineage (NCBI taxonomy): Eukaryota > Metazoa > Chordata > Mammalia > Rodentia > Cricetidae > Onychomys > Onychomys torridus. The sequence goes on from NC_050446.1 coordinate 124,372,199, forward strand.
CTTCAGACAGCAATTACAATTCAGGGCAAAACTGAAGGAGTGAGGCCAGGACACGGGTGGTGGAGGAGGGACAGCCTGCATAGGTACAGGAGCCTCTCAGACTTCGATGAGTCTCTTACTGAGGCGGCAGTCGCATGGCTACATGCTTATTTTTGTTTGTTTATTCAGGAGATATTAAACTCATCCTCCTGCCTCTGCCTTCCAAATGCTGGGATTACAGGTGTAAGCTACCATGTCTGGCACTATACATCGCTTAAACCTGGAAAAACAAACAAAAACCAACCTCCTAAAAAATGCCATTTTCTCTCTGTGTTAAGGACAAAGTCACCCAGCTTCTCCACACTGCACTGAGAAAACTCTAAAGCCTGTTTTTGTTGACTTTTCCTATTTTCTGAGAACTAGAACTTGGGTGTAATGGGGTTTGCTTTGTCTTTGGGAGGGAAAGCTACTTCTAAGGTAAGGGATAAAAGGACGCATGATGTGAGAATTAAAATACCTCTGTCCTACTTGTGCTTTAAGGCAGAGGTCAGCCAATTACACCACACAGGCCCAATCCAGCCCACCTCCAGGCTAGGGAGATGGTGCTACTGGGTGGCAGCCACGCTCTCGTTTGCATGGTCCACGGGTTTACATGACAGTGCTGCACTGAGGGAGATGAGTAGTTGTAACATACCAGACAAAAGCCTAAACCAGCATGGCCTCCCCCCGAACTTCTCACGGCCCCTCATCTACAGGAGCAGAGCCGTTAAGCAGCACCCCGCCTTTGCTCTGGTGCTCGCTGACTTTCCCTCCCCAACAAGAGCCCTCAGAAGGAGGACAGCTGTGCGCCACACCCTGAGCTCCAGGCACGATTCTGCTGTTGGCTTTGATCCATGGTCATCAGTCACTCACAACTGAATCTCACCAAATCACATCGTTCGGCCAAGTAGAGATTAGTGTTTATGGAAAGGCCTAGAAGTAGTGACAAGGTGTGCCAGGAGTTGCCATGGGACCATTGTTTAGTGAATCCATGTAGTCTGGGTTGATGGGGCCCTTATCAAGAAGCCCAGGTTAGACCTGTCTTATCCACCAGTATTCCATGGGGAAGTTGCCCTGGTCCAGTCACAACCTCAACCAGCAAGCTGTAAAATGGCCTCAGATTCACTCTGGCGTAGGGAATGGTGGGAGAAATGAGTGGGCTGAAAACAGGACAGTAACTAGCATGCATGAAGTAGGCAAGATGGGAAGGGAGCCTGCATCTGGGACGAGGCGCCTTCATCTTTACCGTAGTGTCCTATATTTTGCCAATCTACTGCTCTGCTCTGCAGCGATCCTGCCAAAGGAAAGAGGGTTTGAGAATCAAGACAGGACAGAGACAGAAACAAGTGAGGACACATATGGTAAACCCGACCACGGCTCCTGTCAAGGCTGGTCCTCTTCCCAGGCAGCACAGGCTGTCAGACTTGTGAAGGGGACTGAGGGGTAGGGGAGCCACTGGGCTTCTAAAGAGTCATAACTCTTTCCAGCAAGTGTGTAGGAGTCGGAGTTCACAGCAGGAACCCTTGCTGCACAGACTCTATAGGGAAAGGCTTCCTCGCACTGCTCTCCCCATGACCTTGCTGGTCTTGTGGACAATTTCCAGAGCAGAAAAAGTTAGCAAAGCCCAGCTTTCTGCTCCTTGGGACCCAGACTGGTTACTGCAAGGGAACAGTGTTCTGCTTGGGAAAAACCACCAAGCCCTGGCCTTTTCTAGATGCAATGCACAGTGGCAGAAGAGAGAGGCAGCTACCGGGGGCACGGAGGGCAGCTCTGACGGGGCCGAGACTGGCACAGGGAATTCAGGAGTGTGTGCACAGGAACTACAGTGAGGTACTCCAAAGCTCCCAATGAGACCCCACCCTGCCCAGTCATCAGTGGTCTCCTTGATAACACCCATTTGGATCAAACAGATCTAACTGGCAGCGTGTTTAAGGGCATGCTACTGAGTTCCATTCTGCCAGCCTAAGTCCCAGAGGGGAGAAAGCAGGGTGCGTCAGAAAATGATTTCTTTCAAAGGTGAAAGCAATTCTGACCTTTTCTTATTGGCCTTTGCGTGGCTGAAATCAGTCAGGTTCTAATAGAGTCAAATCAATGAGAAACACCTATGTGACATTTAAATTTGCCTCCAATTCTGTTCTGAAAGTCAAGCTGCCACCACATCAAGGTCTGAACATTTGTTTGCCTCTCAGGCTGTCTGACTCCTGGTAGCAGTGTGGGCTCCTGAGTGGATGCTCCTGCTGGGAGCTGCTGCCAAGCTTGTACAACTGCCAAGGGGCAGAACACAAACCTATGGGTAGGAGGAAGAGCTCTGGCACCATCCAGAGCCCCAGAGGTGCCATGGTGGGGGCATAGGGCAGGGCAAGAGGGCTTTCCACCACATATCTAACCCACTTTAGTCGACATAATGCAGTTCTTTCCCCTTTCCTAATGTGTAGGACACCGTGACTTTAACATCTACAGCTACTCACTAAGGTTCCTTTCCTCTTTAAAAGACCTGCTTATGGCTTCTCTAACAGGCTGGATGCTATCATTCAGCCACATAGCTTATGGTCTCAGAGCTAGGCTGGCAGTGCCCACACAGACATCTCTTATCCCACCCTAGAGCTCAATCCATCCCCAGCCTCACCTCTTGACTGCTTGCTGGGCCAACATTCGATTGCCAGCCAGAAATGTCACAGTGCCCAGGACAGCCAGGTACTTCAGGGTCTGGAACATGTTGAGCTGAGTCCAGTACACATACATGAGCCCCAGCATTGCTACAAGAAGTGTCATGACATCCAATCAGACAAAGCAGTGAAAATGGGAAGAGGAAGGAGCAGGGCCTGTGTGTCAGGAAGGTCAGTATTTCTAGGCAGCTTTTATCTCCACAGCAGAAAGTTGATGACTCAGTAGATTTGCTCTTCAGCCTTGTTTACCAAGGACTCTAGAGTGAAAATCTGACTAAAGTACTACTGCCCTCCGATCTACAGACTTATTCCTGTCTGCTCTCTGCTTCCCTGACGCAGGACCATGTCTGTACCAGATTTGAGATAATTTTATGTTCCACATTTTTAATAAAACCATTCAGGACATAAACCAACGAGTCATTTCCTTTTCATTAGAACCATACCAAAAGTGATTTGCCACTGTGGCTAGGATGTGAGCAGGGAGGCCTGGGAAGGCTCAGTAAGACCCAGACACTGACAGTCCTGGGTTTTGTATAAGCTCCACCCTTACCAGCTTGTAGTTTCTCGAAGACCAAATTCTCTTACCATCAAATGGATCATATAGTTCCAGCCCCAGTCACCTCCATCAGGGTTGAATAATGAGTCAAACGAAGAAACACATACAAAAGCCCCCTGGCCCTAAAGTCATGGTTCTAAATCCATCTCTCTTCAGGGCTTGCTCCTAGTCTGACCCAAGAAGGCTGTCACTCAAATCCAGTAACTAAGTGGGGAAAAGGTCATCGTGCCAGTTCTGCCCAGGATGACAGACAAACTACCACAGGGGTGCTTAAGCATTTTTGAGGTCATGAACCACTATGAGAATCTGATCAAAGTTACAGACTCCCTTTCCTCAGAAAAATACAGATGCACATTTGCCTGGAATGTCAAAAGGTCCTATGGACCCCTGGAGTAGCCATAGACTGTGGATGCAGAGATGGTGACTTCTTGGAGAGGCAAAGGAATTAAAATACCGAACTTTCCAGTGAGATGCAAAGGCTTGGAAATGCTTAACGATCTGGGGATTTACTGCCCTGTTATGTTTCGGTTGTTTAGAGTCTGCATCCTCCAAAGAACAATGGAGGACAGTGTGTCTGATGGAGGAAGGGATTGTTTTCTATTACTGTCCAGAGAGAGCCGCCAACAAATGTGAGGATCGATGTGGTGAGGAAAGATAACCTTTGGAAACTGAATTAAATGCTCTTCATCCAGGAAGATGGCTCAGCGTAAAGACACGCTAAGTGAATAATCTCTGGAAATGAACAGGGCTATTAAATGAGGGTAAATGGTTTGCCACAGCCCCTCCAGTACAATGAGGCCCAATGGAGTGACAGGTGTTCTCAGCTGATGGGCCAAACAGGTTTAGCATCATATTAACTGTCCTAAAAGGCCAGGAGGAAGAGGGAAATGTTATGCTATTAAGCCATTAAAGTTAATAGGTTATGGACCTACTTAACAAGGCTTTTTTTGTGGGCAGGCAAAATGTCAGAGGAGGTTAAATGGAATTAGCAGCCTGGGGCACTTACCAGCATGTCCCAGGTGAAAGATAATCGTGCTAGGAGCAAAACTAAAGTTGGAGATATTGGCACCAATCCGAATCCACTGAATGATGGAGACATAAATGAAGATTAGACTGTGAAAGAGTTCTATTACAACATGAAATAGTTCTATACTGTGCCAGCATTAATCCAATAGTCAGCACCAGAGCTTCAAAGTCCACACACGCTAGAAAGACAGGGACTTTCCTAGGCGACAAGCACCCTATTCTGAGTCCTCAAGAACTGTCCCTTCTTCCTTCTGAAAGGCAGCACAGCTGCTGCTCTCAATTGGGCTTGGGTAACTCAAACCTGAGCATCATTTTCAATGATGGCAAACTCTTCTATTTTAAAAAGGGCAAGACCATGGAGCCAAAAGGTCAGAAGCTCCATTAATGAGGATGTGACTGACACTTCCACTAAGTTCTGCAGGGCTGGTACCAGGAGCTGCAGGCAGCGGGAACATGCTCTCACCCCAATACAAGAACACCCTCTCCCCAGGTCTGTTTATGAAAGCTTGTGGCATGCTTTCTAGATTTAATCACACTTAATTTTTTGTTGAAAAATCAACCAGATAATTTAAAACATAGGTAACTTGCCAAAAATACTATCTAAAATTTTGTTTTTTGTTTGGCAAAATCCTCTGAACTTTGAGGTTATGTACCTATGTTTATGATTTTCAGAGAAAGAAAGAAAAAATTTAAATTGGTTAAAATACATAAATTGAGTCTGGCATGGTGGTGCATGTATTTAATTCCAGTACTCTGGAGGCAGAGACAGGTGATCTCTGTGAGTTCAAGGCCAGCCTGGTCTACACAGCCAGTTCCAAGACAGTCTTTTTAAAAAAAAAAGTGTACCAGGTGTAGTGGTACGCACCTTTAATCCCAGCACTAGGGAGACAGAGGCAGAGGGATCTCTGAGTTACAAGTCAGCTTGGTCTATAGATAAAGTTTCAGGACAACCAGGGCAATACAGAGACACCTTGTCTCAAAAAAAAACCAACCAACCAACCAACCAAACAAACAAACAAAAAACCAAAACCAAACCAAACATACATGTATGTATATGTGTATATATGTATGTATATACACAACATACACAAATAAACATTACTATTAAAATTAGGAATTTCCTCCCTTTACAACCTCCAAGACTCCTCCTCAGAGGTGACTAACATTAATACAGTTTTAAAAACTTTTCCACAAAGAGGATTACACTAAACATACTCACCTACCACCTTGCCTGCCTCTTTCTGTTACACCTGCTGGCATCAGTGTACAGATCTATCATTCTGCTAACTGGCACACCGTTCCATTGTGTGGGCAGACTAATTAACACTGCTTCTAAGCGGACTTTCAGTTCATTCCGGTTTCATGCTCCCAGGAGATCTGGAATGCATGGCTTGTTCTCCATTCTTAAAGCTATCAACACTGGCCTCGATTTTTCCTTCTCCACACTTGATCTCATCTGAACACTCCCCCAGAGGACCTCAGACTGTACACTTCTGTCACTGTCAGAAGCTGCTGGAATTTTCTCAGGCTCCCTTCTTAATGGATGGGTTGATTTGGCTTGCCCCCCTCACCCCCACAGTGGGGAATTCTGGTTATTCTAAAACTTTCTGACTATTAGTTCAAGTCACAGCTGCTGGACCCCTCCAGAGCTGTCCTCAGGCCAGAGCACAAAGACTCTTTTGGAATGGCTCTATCTGTCTTCCTAGAGCCGGACACACTGCCCATGCTAATCACAGTGACTCACCAGCGCAAAGAGCAGGAGCAAGGGCGAGAGAATGAGGGCTGTGAACGTGTTGGACACCACCGTGGGGGGCCTCTTCTCAGGCTCTCGGAACAGGTGCTGCCAAGAGGAGACACACCAGCAAGTTTCAGAATGTGCCCTTCTCAGCAGGGGCTGCCTGTTTACCAGAGACCAAATGCCAACCACCGTGGAGAGGAAATGTCTCCCAGAAGTGAAGCCTTTGGTTGGTCTCTCTTCCTAGGGCATTATTTTGGTTCCAGACAGTATATCGCCAGCCTTTCTACTTCAAAGAATCACTGCCATTTAGAGGCTGGAGAACGCAGACCACCAAGGGCCACCTGGCTTGTGTCAAAAAGGAAGCTCAGGTCTAGGGATGGTTTGGATGTTATACCCAAGGACTCTGGACTTCAAAACACTTTTGGGTTCCTAGGTGATGGTTACTAGGTCAACTAACAGTAACTCCACCCCCACTTTAAAATTTAACAGGGCCTCATTACAGACAGTCCACCCTTACCTCACTCTTTTATTCCCAGCCATGGCTCTACAGATGGAATGAACAGACTTCCCTCATCAGCTCTGCATAACGTCTAGAGTTAAACCAGAAAGCTGGCTAGCACGCCTCTGAGACTCGATTCATCTTTTCCTGAGCAACCACTGAACTCTGAGCAGCTTACCTCAACAGCATGAGACTAATGGCATGTAAATCTTTGCCTCAGTTTCCCAGTAAAGAGATGGGAGTAGGGAGAGCCACCATCACTCTACTAGGCTTGTAAAAGATCCTGTGAGGAACAAGTGGTCTTAACATGTGTACTCCTATCCTTTCAAAATCTGTCCTTCTGTATAGAAACCATGGCCTCTTTTCCACTTGCCAATGATCAGCTGACAGCTCCGTGAGAAGGCAGCTCTGCTTGAGGCTCCAGTCCCTAAATTTTCACCTCGGCTCCTCTTTTCCTGACTCTGCTGTTAAGAGACTGTCAATGCTGTCTATAGGGGCTGCCGCCACCTGCTCCACCCAGGAGATCACCCAGCCTCCTTCATCGCCAGCTAATATTGCTTGGTGACTGTATTTTGCATTCCTAAACAATACCATGGATCATGACAAAGATTTAGAAAAAACCCTTCTACCCTGTTCCTTGGGCGCCTGTCCTCTATTTTATTGGTCGGAACTTATGATCCTCCTGCCTCCACCCCGCTGATGCTGGGATTACAGGTATGGACCACTACACCTGGCTATCGTCCATTATTTTAGCAGTGCAATGAGAAAGGGGCCTGTGTTTTCACACTTTACACCCGCTCACAAGTGGGCTCCATGCTACTACTATGACTGAATCTCACCACTGCAGAGCTGAGGAACATCTCACTTCCTTGACAACTGTGTGTTTACTCTATGAAGGTTTCAGAGATACTTCAGAGATTCAGCTGAAAGATGGGACTGCTAACTTGCCCCACCCACTTTCCAGAGAGGTAAAGTTCACACCATAAAGCACAATGCAAGCAGGCCAAAGGGCCAGAACCACTGCTCAGAAGTTTGCTGCTCTCTCCCTGGGTCCACCTCAACTCTGGGCTAAGTGGACAACATCTTTGAAATATACCTGAATTTCCTGCTTTGGGGTAAAAAGGTTCTGGGACAGGACGGTGGAGGGAGCTTCTTCTTCAGGGAACTTGATAACCACATCAGCCTGAAAAACAGGAATAGTTTTTAGAGGCACAGTGTGAGAAGAGAGTGAAAGCCCTGACTGAAAAGGCTCTCCGAGGTCTAGTCACTTCTCATCCATTAGCCGACATCAGAGGCAGTGAAAATCTCAAGATCAAACCTAGCAATTGCCCAAAGTGCCTTTTAGAGCAAGGATTCCAATTTCCCAGGACTATAGCGGGAAAGCCCACAGAGCTGCTTAATATGAAAACCCCAGCAGGTGGACCGGTGGCTACAGCTATAATCAGAAATAGCCAAGTGTCCCGGGAAGTGTGATTTAAGCACATAAAAAATGAAAATGCATTTTCGTACAAAAGTTTCTTCAAGTCCTGGAGAAGAAAGAAATCTTGAAAATAGTAGGAAAAAAGGCGCTGGCCCCCCTTCATCAAGCATGAAGACCAGCCCTATCTGACTGCTGTATCTGCCGTCTGCCATTTTCCCATCCTATCACTTCCTGCTCCTCCACCAGACTCAAGACTCAGAAAAACGAAGGTCTTCATCATCTCCCTGAGAGCACACCAAGTTTCTTTGGAAGCTGCTCCTCAACATGTGCTCCCAGATGCTATTCCAGGAAGCCCTGTGATGCTTCAATTCCTTGCTCCAAAGCAGTCTTTCAATGTTTCTGTCATCAGAACTATCAAAACAGCAAGGCATGTCACAGAAGAGCCGTGTAACCTGTAATATAATTTGTAACTACTGGACATTATTTATTAGCATTCTGCTCATCTACAATTCACCACTCACTGCCCGCTTCTTCCCCAGGCTATAACAGATCTCAAAGGCCAAGACCATATTTCTTCATTTATGTATCCCCCACAGTGCCTTGATGTAATAAGAAAACCTTTTTCCAATAGAGTATTATAGAAGTTCATGGAACATGTATATTTCATTCATTTGATCAATACTTATCAAGCATGCACTAGACGCTAAGCCACAGTGTGTAACCCTCTGTATAGCAGAACACAGGGCCTCACAGCAACCCTCACCTGCACACCTATCACACACATACCACGTTCCAGAGGATTGGGTTCTTCAAAGTGGCATCTCCGATGATTAAGTAGAGTGTGTAGGTGCCAGAGGCAGAGTCAAACTCAATCTTTCTTTCAGAGGTGTCTAGTTCAAACTTATAAACATTCTTGTTATCTGGCTCCGCAACAAACACCACTTCCTGGCCAGTCTTCTGGTTATGAAGTCGAACAAATGTCTAGAGAGAAGGAGAAAACCACCTTCCATTGGACCATCTCAGAACTCCCTGTGGGCCCAACACTGAATCAACCAAGAACAGAGTGCTACTCTTTTGTCATAGTGAGAACTCTGACCTGCTCCTGAGGAGAGGGAGCAGCCATCCCACCCTAGTTCCTACCCTGGAGACAATGTTTTGCTTGAACAAGGAGAGAGACTGAACTTAGGGGTCCAGCCAATGCTCAGAGACTGGGAGGCTGAAGACCCAGTTTGTGGTCATTTGCCCTCTCCTGCTGCAGTCCCTTCCTGCCACTTAGCTGTCCAATTAACTTCTCCAGCAGAGGGGGAAGAGAAGGCAGCTGAGGCGGAACTGCAGGAGGCTCACTTTAATTTCCTAGTGTTTCCAGTTCAAGATGCAGCAGTGATGCTCTGCTGTCATAACAAGGCAGAGTTCTAATGGAACAGAGCAGCCTGGTGTCACAGAGCCTGGCCCTGAAGACAGTGACATGGTTCCATTACTTAGTAGCTGAGTAAATTACTTAACCTTCTTGTGACCTGACTTCTCTGTCTTTAAGGCAAAAAAAACCATCAACTTCTTGGGGGGCATTTGTGTAAAAAAGATTTTGTAATAACGTATGCAAAGCATGTGGTGCTGTGCCTGGGGAGTAAGAGTCACCAACAACCAAGCAACCGTGGCTACCCAGCCTTAGTACAGTGTGTCTGGGTTTCATAAGGTCTTATGTCAACATGTGTTAGAACTGCAACAAAATTTAGTATCTACGCAAGGCTTTCCTTTCAAGGGCTTCAAGAGAAAGAATCCAGCAAGACAAGTGGCTGGCTACAATTTATGGGTTTTAAGGTAAGAGCATGAAACAAGCTGCCACAGTGACCCAGCTAGAGCTGGACCTAAGCACAAAGCATAAATCTCCTCTGTGGTTCCACACATCAGATTACTACTGGAGCAAGGGAGGCCGCAGTGCAGAGCATCCTACTGCAGCAAGCAGCCTTGTCCAGAGGTGGGCAGAGGATGCATACCTTCCACCCATACTGCCATACTCATCTTCAAGATGTCAAATCTATGGGAGAGGCCACTGAATCAGACACAGAAAGAACCTGGGAGAATCCAGACACAGCCTCATTTCCATACATTTTCTTGCCCTACCCTTAGCCCTCCCAATTTAGTCTTCTGATGCTCTTCATTTTTTTCTTGGTGCTATGTGGTTGGCAAATGTCCTTCTAGGAGAAAACTAGAAAATGCTGACAGGCTGAAGTTTTTTTTTTTTTTTTTTTGGTTTTTCAAGACAGGGTTTCTCTGTGTAGCCCTGGCTGTCCTGGAACTTGCTAAGTAAATCAGGCTAGCCTAGAACTCAGAGATCAGCCTGCCTCTGCCCCCTAGGTCCTGGGATTAAAGGCATACATCACCACTACTTGGCAAGAGAGGCTAAAGTTCTTAAAAGTCAGTATGGGCACAGGCCCTGGCTAAGCTGCCTGGAGCTTGGGGAGTGAAGAGGGGGAGAAACAGCAGCCAGGACTGTGGCCCTAGGGTGCACAAGAAACAGGGTCTGCAGGTAAACCCACGTCGGTGGTCCACCAGGTCTTGCTAACCCATCAGTGCAGTGCACCAAACAAAGCCCATTTTGACCATGTTTTTCAGCACTCAAAATATTTACCTAAAATTCCCTCTGTACAATACCTAACCATGTATGTGACAGAGTCAAGAACAGCTCTTGTGGACTGAGAGGGACAAGAGAGACTGGAAGCTGGGGAGAACAAGGGTATTCCTGGGGAAATGGTTTAACAACCTTTAAGTTCCTTTTAAAAATCTTCTTTATTGTTCTATGTGAGAGAGAATGATGTATGCATGGGAACGCTGGCACCATGTGTTTGGAGGTCAGAGGTCAACTTTGTGCAGTTATTTTTCTTCCAGATTTACATGGGTTCTGGAATGAACCTCAATTTGACAGGCTTATGTAGCAAGAGCCTCTACCCACTAAGCAATCTCACTGTCCCTCTTAGAAGTTCCTTTAAGTCCTGAGTTTAAATTCTAAGCACTGAAATTTTTTACATTAAAAACACACTTTTTTGGTTTTGGTTTTTCAAGACAAATTTTGGTTTTTCTCTATGTAGCTCTGGCTGTTTTAGAACTCACAGAGATCCATCTGCTTCTGCCTCCCAAGTGCTGGGATTAAAGGCCTATGCTACTACCACCTGGCTAGAAGTAGTACATGGTCTTTAACAAGGCTTCGTATGCCGTAGTGGAAGAACCATCTCCACCAGCACATGGATGCGGCAGAGCTGAACAGAATATGGGAGAAAAGCAGTTATTTACAAATGGGAAGAGGGGTTGGGAAGACGGGTAAGGCGTTGATGCGAAAGCCAGAGGACTGTAACTCAGATCCCCGGAACCCTCGGGAAAGCCAGGTGGGCATGACGATCTACCTGTAATACTAGCAGGAAATCCCTAGAGTGAGCCAGTGAGGTAAGCAGCTGAAGCAGCGAGCTCCAGGTTTGGTGAGAGACCCTGCCTCAGTATATCAAGTGGAGAGTAATAGAGGAAGACACTCAACACCAATCTTGAGCCTCCACATGTACCTGCACACACATGTGAACATACATACACACACCGAAGAGGGGAAGTGGAATGACCAAGTTCCAGGATTACAAATAAAATTATAAGTACTTAAACAATATGAAGGGATGGCTCAATGGTTACACCCACATAGGGGCTTACATTGGTCTGTAATCACTGTTTCAGGCAATCTGATGCTCTCTTCTAGCCTCCACAGGCACCGGGCACATGTGGTGTACATACATACATGAAGGCAAAATACTTATACATAGAAAACTAAAAATAAATAAATAAATAAATAAAATACATAATGCGCTCTGTTTTTATAATGTAAAATAGGCATAAATTTGAAAAGGTATTTTTCAGAGTCCCACAATAGAAAATCTACTTTGGCAAGAACAAAAAAATTTTTTCTTTTTTTCTTTTTTGACTAAGTATTCCATTTTTTCAAAATTGTTTCAAGCCAGACAGTGGTGGCATACATGTTTGATCCCAACATTTGGGAAGCAAAGCAGATCTCTGAGTTCCACGACAGCCAGGGATATACAGAGAACTCCTGTCTTTGAAACAAATAAAACAACCCCCCCAAAAAAAAATTGTTTCAAAGTATTACTTTTTTAAAAAATTAAAACCCTCTCAAGTGTTAATCTGCCTTAGAAAATCTTGTAAATAATACTTTTTAAAATTTATTTCATTTTCTGTATTTAAGTGTTTTGCCCGTGACTAAGAAAGCCAACCACCTGAGTACCTAAGTCTGTGGAGACTTGAAGGGGGTGCTGGAGCTCCTAGAACTGGTGTCACAGACAGTTTAACAGCCACGTGTGTAGGTGCAGGGAGCTAGACCCCGCTTCTCTCTCCAGCTCCCCACCCCCACTCTTTTGGGACTGCAGGGAAGTGCTCTATCACTAAGCTCAATCCCGGCCCTTTTCTGCCTTTTATTTTAACTGTCTCACGAATCTGCCAGGCTTGTCTTGAACTCTCTTGATGGCCTAGGAAAGCCTTGAACTTATCTTCCTGCCTCAGCTAACCCAAGCTGCTAGTAATGATTATAGGTCTGAGCCACTGAATTCAGGTAATCTCTCTCTCTCTCTTTCTTTCTTTCTTTTTTTTTTTTAAAGGCATGTTTACTTTAATGGGTCACAATCACTACAATGGGAGTAGTGTGTCACATGAGACAAGCCGAGGGACTGAGGGTGCCGTCAGGCTCTGAAAGCAGGAATGTGGTATTTGCTAGCATCTTCGTCAGAGTACCACTATTCTGGTGTACATTTGATTTCTGGATGGAAGAACAGCAGAAGAACAGCAGGGCCCTCTTCCTGACCTGGTGAGGGGTGAGCTCTGCACCAGTGTTCACATCCACCAACTGGAAGAACAGGGCAAAGTTCTGATGGCTATCCGCGATGAAGGTACCCTTGGCTTTGGCTGGGTAGGTCACCCTGAAAGAGATATTATACAGTCAGACTTCTGATAGGGTTTCCTTGTCTAAGTACAGGCATTACTGCCCAACTGTCCCTGTCCCATTTTACCACTTCCATGGAATGTACAGAAATATCTGTGGCCTAGAGGCAAAGTCAATCAATAAAGCTGGACTGAAGAGATATTTTCTTATCTTTTCTTTTTTTATGGTGCTGGAGCTAGAACTCACAAGGTAGACCAGAAAGCTAGACCAGACCACTAAACTACAATCTCAGCCTCAGGCCAGGACTGAGAAAAGCAGAGAAAACTTTAATCAGGGTCTGGGGAAAATGCTCTGTGAGAATGTGTACCTCCAGGCCTTCACTTCAACGATCCATGCTCTTAACTGGCCCAGCTCAGGTGCAGGGAGCCTGTGTGCACTGCTGCGGGGCTGGCAGGATGCAGAGGGGCAGTCATGGATCGATGCCAGCAGCAGTGAGGTTCATAGATGAGCAGAGGGGGGTGCGCAAAGGAAAGAAGGGAATGTTGAACTCTATTTATGCTTTGTTTCTTGGGCTGTTTCAATTTCTTTTTCTGCCATGAAATTGGGTTTTAAAAGTAATTTTCTCGAAGGTAGACTCACTTGTGGGGAAAGCTGTTTCCCATAGCTATCCCCTGGGACTGAAGAGAAAGATAACCACGGGATCAACAAGTCAAATGAGTTCAGAGCTCACTCCTGGCTTTGTTTGATACTCTGCGTTTACATTTACTCATCAGGACCAACTCTAGAGAATTAACTTTGCAAACCACCCTTACAGACATTATTTTAGTGCATTCTCAAATAGTGCTCATAGCTCCACTGTCACTATGGCAACAACCAAGTCAGGGACAGAAAGTCCAGCTCTACATGACTTATAAGGATTCAGTCTGGCTTAAAGCATTCCCTGCCTTTAAAACAGCTTCAGGGTTCATCTATCTGCCTCTATAGCCACTCCACGGAAGTGAAGCTGAGATCTGAACTACATCTGAGATACAGACAAGCTCCTCCCCACTCCTTCCCCCAAATCGGGATCTAGGTGATGCTGACAAAGGTCTTCAGCAGGCATCCCAGCCAACTCTGATCGAATGTTAACGGCTAATGCTCACTTCGGCACCAGCACCATGTATACTAAAAACTGGTCACATACAGAGAGAGAGAGAGAGAAGATTAGCACGGCCCTTGTGCAAAGATAACATGACACACATGCTTACGCTAAAAAACATTAATGGTTACCTAGGAGGTTGCATTAAAAAACAAAAACAAAAAGTGCTTGGGTTCAGCAGGGGCAAGCACTGTGGCCCATTAGTGGTGCTTTCTGTGGGTCCGGAAGGGAAACGGGAGTTTCAGAGCTTCCAAGGTCTAAACTTTTCCAAGTTTTTTTCCACTGGCCACAATTTCCATGAGGCCACACCAAGAGCTAATTCAGGAATCTGATGATAGGGTGGCAGTAAAATACAAATGAATCCACTGTTTCCTCTTTTGAGACTGATTCCTTACTAGAAACAAATGTTATTTGAACTAAATAATGTGAATTTATTGGACTCCAGATTTAGAGTCTGAGGTAACAAGAGCTGGCTCATGAACTAAACACTAGTAAAACAAATCTCCAAGTCTGCTTACATGCCCACCAGAATAAAGCAAAACCACTGGAATTGCAGTCTCATGAATTTAGGATAGGATGGGGTCACTACCAATAAGGAAATGCTGCCTGGAGGGGCACAGGGCCTAGTTTTGTTCTTTCCAGCTCTGAATCCTGGAGCTCCCCAGTGCCTAGGTGACATCCAACTTACCGGGTAGTTTTGGGTGCAATGCTCTGATCCTTGTCCACAGTGGAAAGGTCAACATTTGTGATGCCAACTTCAGTGGAAATCTTGACTCTAAGCTATAGCAAAACATAGAAGACATTCATCAAGTCAACTGGTGGGTATGAGAAGAGCTACCACGTACATCTAAAGTCTGTGTGTGGGTGTGTGTGGGTGAGTGGGTGCATGCATGCATGTGCATGTAATGGAATCCAGGATCTCCTGCATTGGTAGGTAAGGACCACCACTAAGTTATATCCACAGACCTATATTTTCTTCTTCCTTCCTTTCTTTTTAAGACAGTCTCATGTGGCCGGGTCAGCCTTGAACTGTGTAGCCAAGGATGACCTTGCACTTGTGACCTTTCTGCTTCCACCTCCTAAATGCCTGAAGTAGAAGGGCATGCCACCACATTTGGTTTTATGTGGATTGAGGCTAGGGTTTTCTGCAAAAATGGCAAGTACTCTACTAGCTGAGCTGTACCCCTGCCTTAAAACATCCTTATCTTAAAAGTGAATAAAGGCAGCAAAAAAATTCTAGGATAAAAGTCTTCAGTAAAAGCAACCTACCAGGCCAGATGGCATTTCTCACCACTCCCATCCCGAGCCCTAAAAGGTGAGATCTTGGCTACTGTGCCTACCTCATTTCCCTGGCTTTGATATATATTTTAAAAGGAGTAAAAAGGGAGTAAGGATTAAAAAAAAAAATCTTTTAAAATGTATCCTTTAAAATAAATAAGGGGCTGGGTGGTGGTGGCACATGCCTTTAATCCCAGCACTCGAGAGGCAAAGACTGGCGGATCTCTGTGAGTTCGAGGCCAGCCTGGTCTATATAGTTCCAGGATAGCCAGGGCTACATGGAGAAACCCTGTCATTAAAACAAACAAACAAACAAACAAAAAACCCCCCCCAAAAAAACCCCAAATACATTAATAAATAAGGGAGAATCCTTACACAGCAATGTTAAAATAATTCATGCCAGTAAGTACTACCAACAGCAAAGATTTAGTATTTACTCAGCAAAGGTACTGACTTTGTAAAGCCACGTCAATCTGCACAACAGGGAGGTAGTGCTGTTTCAGATGAGGAAATCATCATGCTCAGGCACTCAAAATCCACGCGCTGAGCTTCCTCCCCATTGGCCTCTGGCCTCCTACTAATACTTTATCTGTGCCACTGAGTAACCCTTTCCACACAGACAGAAGATGCCATGGTAGCTCTCCATACTGTTCATCAAGCAGTGCCCATTCTCTACTGTACGAGTGTCAGCACACTATGGCTTCTGTCACCTCTGGAGTCTCAGAGGGGCACATGGTTTACTCTGACCAATGAAATGTGAGCAGAAGTGGACTGTATTATTTCTTTGTGGAAGCCTTAAGAATCATGGACACAGACAACGTGCAGACACAGGCTTGCTCCTTTAGGCAAGTTTCCTGAGTAAGGATGAAATGAAGCAGGGTGTCCAACTAACTCACTAAAGACACCAGTCATAGGCAAAAAAGAAACCTTGGCTGTTTTAAGTCAGAGAGATCTGGAGTCTGTTCTAAGTGTAAGCCAGACAGACCGTACTGGCTCTTCCTTTATAAACATTTCCAAAAAGAGGAGCTAGCTAATGCCAGGAAATAAGAAAATTTAAAATTAGGTCAAAATAAATGTAAATATCCAAAAGAGATGGAAAACACGTTAAAAAGTCTATTCACTGGAGATATTCCAGTTAAAAATCTAAGTCTGAATGTGTAAATTATGCAAACCCAAAGCACATTTATGTTCAAACGTATCTGTGAGCCTTCCAAACACAATAGGCTTTGAGTGTGACTCAGAGAGGTCCTAGGCAGACCCAGCGGCTTCGTCTGCGTGTCAAGACCAAGGGACAGAGAGTGGCCTGTGCAAATAATGAGAGGGCAGCCTTGACATTCCCAAGATGCCACATCAAGATACGATGGCAGCAAATCAAAGCCAAAGAAGGGAAATCAAACTAACCCTTCTTAGTAGTCTTCTCTCCTGCTTCAATAAGAACTGTTGTGTGACAGCAGCCTCAATCACCTGCCTGAAGAGTCTTCTATCTTCTTAAAAAAACTTTTGAATGTGAAAGATTTCTCAGAAGCTGTAGGACGTTACCTCTACTTGTGTATATACAACCATTTACTGGCAGAATTGTATTTGGCATCACTGCCTGGCAACGAGCTAGGCTGGGTAGTTATGGCAGCAGAGGAAGGAGCTGCAGGCCATCAGCTGGAACAGGCCAGCCATGGAAAGAACCAAAAGCCTCCACAGGCCTCACCAGTCACAGGGTTCAGAACTTGAGCAAGCTTTCCTATGCGCAGTCAGGCCCAGAGAGGTTCTTGGCAATTTCTTCAAGACAGGGTGTCTCTGTGTCACAGCCCTGGCTGTCTGGGAACTCGCTCTGTAGCCCAGGCTGCCCTCTAACTCTGAGATCCGCCTGCCTCTGCCTCCTGAGTGCTGGGACTAAAGGCGTGCGCCACCATCTCGCGGCAAATAATATACCTCTTTTTATCAAATGATCCCTCCCCTGCTCATAAAAAAGAACATGTTTAGTTGTTCCCCACCTCAATGGTTACTTTTTAAAAAAGAGCTATTTTGCCAGGTGGTGAGTTCGAGGACAGCCTGATCTACAGAGTGAGTTCCAGGACAGCCAGGGCTACACAGAGAAACCCTGTCTCAAAAAAACAAAAAATAAAAACAAAAACCAACCAACCAAATAAAAAGATTTATTTTTATCATGTTAAATATGTGTATGTGTCTGAATGTGGGTGTGTACACATGAGTACGGGTGTCTGTGGAGGACAGAGACATCAGATTCCCTAGAGCTGGAGTTACAGGCAGCTGTGAACTGTCTGATGTGGGTGCTGGGAACTGAACTCAGGTCTTCCGGAAGAGAAGCAGGTACTCTTAACCACTGAGTCATTTCTCCAGCTTCATCTTTTACTTTTTCTTAGCACTCAAGAAACTACTAGTGATAGTTTTCTTAAGAAGGACTGAATTGAGAGAATGGGGCAGGGGAAGACTCATTCATTATAACTTTTCTGTACTTTGAAAACAAGCACATATTTCACATGTATATTTAACTCCTGTTTTTTAAATACTAGGATAATCTGGACAATGTGGGTCATATACAGTCTTTTTGTTTGTTTTTCCAACACAGGTTTTCTCTGTGTAGCCCTGGTTGTCCTGAACTTGCTCAGAAGACCAGGCTGTCCTGGAACTCAGAGATCCACCTGCCTCTGCCTCCTGAGTGATGGATTAAAAGCATACACCACCACCTTCCAGCTCTATACACATTATTTTTAAATTTAAAAAATTCCCAAAATTTTGATCATATTTTTCCCTTCTCCCAACTCTTCCTCTCCACTTCCCTACCCACCCAACTTCCTGTTGTTTCTTTCTCTCAAAACAAGCAGAAACAGAAACAAAACAAAGACATGAAAAAATGGGAGGGGACTTGTAGGGAGGAGTTGACAAGGATGGGAGGGGCTAAGAGGGTGGGGGTAAATGTAATAAGAATGCATTATATACATATATGAAATTGTCAAAGGGTAAATTTTTTTTTTTTTTTTTGAGCTGAGGATCGAACCCAGGGCCTTTGCTCTACCACTGAGCTAAATCCCCAACCCGGGTAAATTTAAAAATAAAGCATCACCCAATAAATATATTCAAAACAATTATTTTACTCTCAGCAGATGAAGGCAGATAAATGGATGTTTAAGGATCATATAAGGCTCTTCAGAGTATCCAGAACATAGCAATAAGAAAGTCACCACATTTCTTAACCATGAGGAGTAACACGCCATCAACGCCTGCTCATTGAGATCCCACTGAATGTCTATCTGAAGGAACCACCACGAGCATTCCCAGACTATATGGACACATGGAATGCACACAAGGGCAAACTAGTGAACTTGAGTAATTTTGGTTTGTTTTCCTATTTTAAAAAGCTGCCAAATAACAAGCTCCCTTTCTTCACAGAAACACTGCAGGGCTGTTAGCGAGCGGAGAGCAGTCTAAAACAAATCTTTTCGCTCCTAAAATCTCACTACAAATGGAACTCTGGAAACACTCAAAAGAAAAGCATTCCGTGCCATCCTTTTACAGCAAGCTGTACAATAAAGACCATAGCTTTCTCAGGCTTGCTTTAAGTGTGTGGTGTAGGGTTCCTGTTGGTTAGCTCTTCCTTCAAACCAGTGCTAGGGGGTCAGTCTCAAAAGGAAAGGGGCTGTGTGCCACTGGAATCAGCTGGGCCCGCTTCACACAGGAGCAAACTTTGGTTGTTTGAACTATATACCACATACATCCCCCACAAATGTTCCAACACCAGGAAATGTGGTCTTTCTGCTGAGAGTAGTTAACTCCCCGTTTGGCTTATTACTGTCAAAAATGATAGTGCGTTAGGGGCAATTAATGCTAATGAGAGCTTCCAAAATCCATGCTTCCCCTGACAGCCAGTCCGATGTCAATGGTGCTATTACAAACTTCTATACAAAACCACCACAAATGCATGCTGACCAACGTTGGCATCTCTAAAGGGGGGAAAACAGGACTTGCTGACCTGCAATTACTGAAATTACACAGTCAAGCTGCACATATAGCAAAAGAAATCAAAGTACATGTATACACATGGACACACACCAAGTTCTCACGTGATAAAGTGGGAGAGAAATTTTTTCCTGCTTATGTCATCCCTGGGAAGAGGAAGGACAATAAATGGCCTCAATAAGGGATGAAGAGTGGATGATTGCTGCATGAACAGCTATTAGACAATTCTGCTATTTTGTGCTCAGTTTTTCCAACAACTATAAAAACACTTGGACAAACACCAGACCTGACATTATAAGAGGCCAAGCTGTTATAATAACCCATAGGGTAGTACTGGCATACAGACAAAAATAGATCAATAGGATTGAATTTTTGGGTCCAAAAATTAATCCTTAAACTTATGGCCAATTGAGTCCTGACAATGTCGAGAAAATTCAGCGGGCAATAATAGTCTGCCACAAACAGTGCTGGGACAACTGGTATCCATATCCAAAGGAAAGGGGTTAGGCATACACAAAACCATTTCAAAACACATCAGTGACCTAAGTCTAAGAGTTTTTGGAATTATAAAACTCTTATTAAGAAACATTTCTATGATCTTAATTTAAGAAATTATTTCTTTAATAGTATCTAAATAAAAAATAAACAAACAAATAAACAAATAAACAAAATAGAAGACAGATAAATAAATTAAAATATTTGCATTTAAAAAGCTAGTCTCAAGAAAATACGAAGACAACTTAAAGACTGGGAGAAAATATCTGTAAAACATGCCTCTGGGGGCTGGGGATGTAGCTCAGCGGTAGAGTACTTGCCTAGCAAGCACAAGGCCCTGGGTTCGATCTCTGGCAAAAAAACAAAACAACAACAACAAAGAACCCATGCATCTGAAAAGGGAATTATAGGTGTATATATATATAAAGAAGTCTTCTAAATCAAACATTTAAAAGAGAAACAAATGGAAATAAGAGTTACTCAGGGGTGGAGGTAGAGGCTGGAGAGATGGCTCTGCACTTAAGAGCACCTGGGCTTGGTTATTAGCACCTACGTATCACTCACTGACAACCATCCCTAGCTCCAGTTTCTGGGGATCCAATGCCGTCTTCTGGACTCCGGGGGTACCAGACATACTTGGTACACTTAGCTAAATGCAGGCAAAACACTAATATACATAAAAATAAATCTTCGAAACAAAGAGGGTGGGGAATAAAGACAAACCCCTTATAGAGCCTCATTAGGTAGCCCAGGCTAGCTTTGAAGTCATGATGCTCCTGCCTCTATCTACCTCCTGAGCAGCATAAGTCAGCACACCTGGCTTATATATTTGTTTTGTTTAGTCTTAAATCAATAAGCAAAGTATCTACATAGACATTTCTTCCAGGAAGATACACAAATACAGCTGGCAATGGTGGTGCATGCCTTTAATCCTAGCACTTAGGAGGCAGAGGCAGGCAGAGCTTTGTGAGCTGTGAGTTCGTGGCCAGCCTGGTCTACAGAGTGAGTTCCAGGACAGCCAGGGCTACACAGAGAAATCCTGCCTCAAAAAACCAAACCAAACCAAACCAAAAAGAACAAAAAAATTATGGCAAGCATGCAGAGAAACTACAACCTTCAACGAAAGCTGGCTGGAATTGGACATGGTGTTCCTGCTCTGATCCTCCAAGGTAGGCATGGAGCTACCACGTAACCTAGCAATTCTTTTCCCAAACAAACTTTGAACAAATGTTTCAATAGAAACTTACACATGAATGTTTACAGCAGCATTATTTGTAAGAGCCAAAAAGTGAAAATACCCATGCTCAGAATATGTGAGGCCCTGGACTCAATGATTCCTAGCATGCACAAACAGTATAAAGCACAAGTATCAAATATAAATAAACAACATGTTTGTCAGACATAGAAATAAACAAAGTACTTAAGCATGCTAAATCACAGATAATTCTAAAAATACTGCACTAAGTGAGAAAAAAATCTAAAGGCAGAAGTTAACATATTGTGTGATTGCAACCATATGAGCATCCTGAAGAGGCTGACCACAGAAAAAGTCATGTGTGGATGCTGGGCTGAAGCAGGAGAGATGGGAGAGCAGCTGCCAACGACAGAAGTCTGACTTTTAGGATAGTAGGTGTTCTAGAATAGTCAGGAGTGATGGTTATAGTTAAACAACCCTAAATATACCAAGAATATCTAATTACATACTTTCAATGAGTAAATTTCATGAGATTATAAATTACATCTCAATAAAGTCACAAAGAGAGCACGCGAGGGCATGCACCAAGGCTCGCCTTTGCAGATCACTGCACGGCAGCCTTTCTAAGCACCCGAGAAGGAAAAACATTCCTTTTCTTTTTCTAAGTGGTCTAAGATAGAAACTAAACACTGGCTGATTAAGATTTGGCTTCTACCACATGAAGTTCCTAGCCCAAAGAAAAGGCAACACATATAGAAAACAATGGTGATATAATGTGTTTGGTGCAATTACCAAGAGGATATAAATACTAGAGCAAGAACAAATTACAGTATATTGAAGCTATCAGGAGAAAAGTGCTCTGAAAAGTGCTGGAAGAAAACATTAGAGGACTTTCTGTCCCCCGGGGTACTATAAGAATTTTTCTTAAACAAAACAAAACAAAACAAAACAAATTACTCCAGGCAGTGGTGGCGCACGCCTTTAATCCCAGCACTCGGGAGGCAGAGCCAGGCGGATCTCTGTGAGTTCGAGGCCAGCCTGGTCTACAGAGTGAGATCCAGGACAGGCACCAAAACTACACAGAGAAATCATATCTCTGAAAACAAAACACACACACACACACACACACACACACACACACACACACACACACACACAAAGGAAAAAAGAAAAACCAAAAAACCAAAACCAAAACAAAACACCCAACTAATTACATTTATTTATTTGTGTGTGTGTGAGTATGGATGTGCATGCCATGGCAAATATGTGGAGGTCACAAGACAACTTGTGCGCGCGCGCACGCACACACATGCACACACCTGCAGAGATAGGTGGATCCTAGGAAACCCAGTAGATGGCCACCCAGCCAAGCCAAGCCAAAAAGGCAAGCTCCAGATTCAGTGAGAGACACTGTCTTAAATGACAGAGAGATGGAGAGTGATAAAGACACTTGATGTGGATTTCTGGTCTCTATACACACACACATGTGAGCACATCTGCATACAGTGTACACATGTGTAGGCACCAAACACACACTACAAAAAAAATCCTACCCCATAATCTAGAAAAAAGCTTTAAAATATGTATGTATCAAGAGGCCATAAAATACTTCTGAGAAGAAACCTGAAGCTCACAACTAAGGCTTAGTGTCTAGAACATACACTACTCTTTAAAGCCAGTAAGAGAAGAAGGCCAATAAACTATCAGAACAGACGAATGATTCATATGGAGGAAACAGAGCTGCCCAACGACCACGAGGACAGTGCTCAACCTCGCACCGCATCAGAGAAAAACATCACACGGCAACACGACACGACCTATCATAACCATGTGTAGCACCGATGTTGGTGAGAAATCAGAGTGAGGTGTGCAGGTGCTGGAGAACGACTAGAAACGAAATGAAGGAAGGGAAGAGCCAAGTATGAGCCTCGCCATGGAGCTAGAAAGCCATTCCCAAGACACAAGACCAAGGCTGCAAGGAAGGCAAGAGTTTTCTCTATGATGTGTTATGTTGCAAATACGGTCTCTTAGAGAAAACTGATGAAAAATATTCTGAAATTGAAAAGTTCAAGATACACAGTAAATTAATTTCTAGCCAAACTATGTTCTCCTGAGTTGATCAGATCAGCTGTCTCGTGCCCAAAAGGTCAGACATGAGGCAGTGACTGGAGTTCCAGAAAACATCTTCCTTTCTGCCAAACTTCAAAACAAGTATCTAACCGGTAAGGAGGGCCTGCTTTTGAAAAGGTCAAACCTTCTGGCTGCCTATTCTTTTTATTTAAAGAAAATGTCAAAGGTGTCTAGCTGAGCATATCTTCAAAGGCAAAATTAGGATGGCAGGCAATCAAAACCAGTGACTGCGAGACCCTGACCAGTGGTCCAACAGACATCCATAACACACTACAAGCCGCGCTATAAACTCGCTGCAGAAATAAACGGAGGGAAGGCAGGTTCTCCTCCTTCCAGGACTCCAGTGAATGAATATAGGCGAGATGAAAGGAAGAAGATCGAAAGAGTGTGCGGCCCTCGCTTCTAACCCCAGAACAGAGGCAAAGACAGGAGGAGGTTCAAAAGGTCAAGGTCACCTTCCCCTGGGCACAACAGACGGCAACATATACCAGATAACTGAGGCTTCATGCCTTGGTTATTTAGATATATTCATGTGGCAATAGGGACGACAAGGAAAGCACCTACCTCTACAGTGTTTGCAACGTAACGGCTGTCACCGTCAACTCGGACGGAGAAGTCATAGTAGCCACTGGACAGTTTCACATTCTTGAAGTTTAGCTCAAAAACATCCCTGTTGGGAACGACAGCAAAGTCAGCAAGAACTCAAGAGAAGTCCTGAGTGTATCACATTGGCTACCAAGTATCTCCTTGCTACAGTCCAGGGCTACTCCCTTCCTTGCTGTCTCCCTGTACCACTCAGCAGTCTCCAGCTCAGCCACAAGTGAGTGGGGAAATTAAAAATCATCCAGGATCACCCATGTCCTAATGTACAGTGTTCTTTGCTTCCCTCCTGGGCCTCAAAGTCCAGCCCTGTAGTGCCTTCTTACAATGGAAGGTACTACAGGCAGGTCGGCCAGTCTGACTCCATTCCACTCTCTGTGGTCATTTTCTGTGTGGGGGTAGAATCCAGGCCCAGGGCATGCCGCACAGTGCTCTACCACTGAGCCTCAGATATGCTGACCAACAAAACCACTCAAGGAAACAGTCCAAATGTCCAAAGTTGTTGGTGTAGGGGAGTAGAGCTGTGTGTAATTTTTTTATATTCTGTTTTTGAATTTATCAAAAAGCATGTTGTTTTTATTTTATAAATTAATAATCCTCTATTTCAAACAGAAGAAAGGTGGAGAGTCCCTATAATCATGCAGAAAGATTCCAATGACTTTTACTGTCACACCAAACCATCTCCTCTAGAGACAAGTTCACTTGATCATTTGATGTCTAGTGGAGAATCCTTGACCACTGTGGAAAAAATACATTCTCTCCAATATTCCAACCTCCATATGGTAGTAACTCACTGATACTAAATAAGGTTTTATATAGAAACCAAGACTTAATTTTTGAGAAACACACATACCAAGAATAGTCATTAAAATTTTGGGAGACAAACATTTAATCCCATGGGGCAACTGTTCATGACACACAAGACTCTCATTCAGTTTTTAAAATGTACCTTTGGCTGAAGAGATGACTTAGTGGTTAAGAGCACTTGTTGCTCTTGCAGGGGACCTGGATTCAATCCCCAGCACCCACATGGCAGCTCACAACCATCTGTAACTCCAGTTCCAGGGGATCTGATGCCCTCTTCTGACCTCTGTGGGCACCAGGTACACATGTAGTACACATATACACACATAAGTAATGCACACATACACACAGGATAAAATAAATAAATCTAAAAAGAATTTAAAGAATAAAATGTACTTAGAGACTCATAGCCAAAGGACTAAAAAATGTAGTAGTAGTTATCTCTAGGTAGAATTCATTATGGATGACTTATGTTTTCTGATTTTTCTAAAATGTATTATTCATATATCAGACAAAAATAATACAAAATTTAAAAGTAGGAACACAATGACAAGACAGATCCCACTGGAGAGACAAGGACAGAGTTAGTAAGGCTGGTTTTAGAAATCTCTAACACTCTCCTCTAGGACTGATAACATTAGGCAAATGGGGTTTATGACCCCTATGAACCTGTTTTGGTTTTTTGAGACAGGTTTCTCTGGGTACCAGCCCTGGCTGTCCTGGAATTCTCTTTGTAGACCAGGCTGGCCTAACCCCTATGAATCAGTTACACTAGTTGAAAGTTAACTGTCCAAAGCACAGAGCTTGGTGGCCTGCACAGATCTCCATGTCCCAGACTTACCCTGCAAGTGTGAAGGGCATCTTTTGCAGGACAGTAGTAGCTCTGGAAGCCACCGACTTAGCATGCTCCAGCTTAACTGCAGCTTGAGTCAGAGGCTGAGACAAAACATTGCTGACTTGCAACTAGAAAGTCAAACAAAACAAAGCACAAGTGAATAGAACAAAGATGAAGGCAGTGAGAATTTGGTCGCCAGGGCACTTTATCTACAGGAAACCAGCTCTGCAGAACAAGCACCTTACTTTGGTGATGTGCACTGACTTTGGTCTGCTGCCTACCAGAGACCAACTATGTGTGACAACAGGACACATTGTAGAATTCTACAGCCGGGGATGAGCCTACAGATAAGCCTGTCCAACCACCTTGAGGAGAAACTAGAGACTGTATATATGATTTGTGTGTGAGTGTAACTGGTTCTAATTATGTATTTTCACAGTACCAGGGCCTTGTGTGTGCTAGGCAAGAGCTCTACCCCTGAGCTATATCCCCGACTCTAAGTTGCCCAGGTTGGTCTTGAATCATCACTCCATGGCTCAGGCAAGCTTCTGAACTTGGGATCCTCCTGTCAGAGCTTCCCAAGATTACAGGCTGTGTTAGTAGTTTTTACAGCTCTATTTCCTTTTTATTTAAGAGACAATGTCTTTCTATGTAACTCAGTCTGCTCTGGAACATGGAATACTCTTTCCTGAGCCTGGCAAATGCTGAGATGACAGGTGTCTATCACCATACTCAATTTATTATTTCTTGTTTTTGAACCCTTGTCCTATCAACTCTACTATAATATCTTAAAACAAAAAACCCCACTAAAATTATGAGTAAGAAAAACATGCTGGGGGAAGGATTGGGAGTAATTTATTTACTGTGTTTGTGCCTGTGAGCCTGCCTATGCGCATGTGTAGGTGTGAGTATGCAGGTGCAGGAATCCAAACTTAGGTCTTTATGCTTGCATAGCAAGTATTCTTATCCAATGAGCCATTTTTATAGACCCAGTCAATACCTATCATTTTTGAAAATCTACCCTATGCCAAACACCAGACCTCCTACCAGCTGTCTAAAGCAGACAGTAAAATCCCTAATTCACAGATAGAGAAACGGAGACTATGGGAAAGTTTGGAGGTTCTGGACCACCAGAGGCCCCAGGTCAGTTAAAGAGGGTCAGGCCAGGATTCAACACTCCAGTACTGAGTGTACATGTCTGTCTGCAGCCTCAGAGCGATACTTTCGCCACTGTGCTCTCTTAATCCACCTCAACGTAGAGAATTATGTTAATGAGGTTATTTCTCAGCCTGCTCTTAGTTGGAGAGACATAATTTGTACTAAAGGAGACAGACAATTTTGAAATATGGGGCACCTTCTCAGAAGGTTATCAAAGTCAAACTTGTGGACAGATGGACCAACACTGACACAAACAGAATGCTGACTACAGAGATCTGAGTTTATTAGTGGTTTACAAACACCAGCAAATGCTTCATTTAAGATGAAACTTCTAGGTAAACTTAAGATTTGTTCATTTGCTCTGTACGAAGGCTTAACACAAAAGTCTGTGTTCAGTGCTGTGTGTGGGAGGACCATGAGTGGAGGAGGCTACTCAATTAGCAACAAGGAGGAAGAAGCAAATACTTAACAATGAACCAGAGGCATCAGAATTATGTGGGAATTAAAAGTTGTCTTAAGACAATCTGTTTGGGGGCTGGAGAGATGGCTCAGTGGTTAAGAGCACTTGCTGCTTTCTAGAGGGCCTGGGTCAAGCCACAGCACCCACATGGTGGTTCACAACCATCTGTAACTCAAGTTCCAGGGGATCGGATACTCCCTCTGAGGTATCTGAGGAGTCAGGTACCAGGCATTCAAGTAGTGCACAGACATATATGCAGGCAAAACACCCACATATACAAAATAATTAAACAAAACAACCTATTTGGACTGTTTTGTCACCAGGAAATAGGTTTTATTACTACTTTTTTTTTTCATGTGTGAAGATAATGATCAAATCCATACCTCTCTACCTTGGAGTTACAGATTTATCAGAAATTCACTGTACTTAACTTACTTAGGGTCTTGTGGTCCTGGGGATTTAGTTCTATGCTAGGCAAATGCTCTACCCCTGTCTACAGCTCCAGCTCCAGGAATTGATTTTAGGAACAAGACTCTACACTTGGAGCGATGGACCAGACGGCAGTTTTCTTGAGCTTGACTTACGGGAAGCTCATGCTATTTATAATTTTCAAGGAAAAAAAAAAGATTTTCTTCTTTTTATTCTTTCAAAAGACTTATTTTTGTTTTATGAATGTTTGCCTGCATGTCCCTATGTGTAACATGATTGCCTGGTGCTCACAGAAGCTAGAAGGACGTCAGATCCCTGGGGATGGAGTTACAGGTGGGCGTGAGCTGCCAGGTGCATGCTGGGAAAGAAACTCAAGCTCTGCAAGGGCAGCAGCAAGTGCTCTTCATTATGGAGCCACCGCTTCAGTCCCTCTTCTGTGTTTTTGTTTTTGGTTTTTTCCTCTCCTGAGACAGGGTTTCTCTGTGTAGCCCTGGCTGTCCTCAAACTCACTCTGTCTCCAGAATGCTGGCATTAAAGGAGTGTGTCACCCCGTCCCCCGGGCCTTACTTCTTTTCAGTAGCTTCGAAAGCATTTGGGCCTGGCCCCTGTGCTCATGTCCCCATGTGTACTTATTGGTGTATCCTCATGGGCTATAACCAGCTCTAGACCACATACCAAAGTCTTGGACTAGAAAAAGCAGAGAATGACAGTCTTGGACAGGAGGTCATACCCGCAGGATAGCCTGTTCCTGGGTGTCAGAAGCAGAGCCCTCGGGCACAACCACCACTGGTATGTGGTAGCGATTCTGGGACAATGCAGCAGCAGCAGAGGCCACACTGAAAGCTTCTGAGAGCGACTCAAAGTTCTTCTTGCTGAAGATTGTGTTCATTAGCTGGATGACCTGATCCTGAGAGCAGAGGGAAGGACAGCTCAGCTCCCCTGTGCAGGAATTAAAGGGCCTCCCAACCCCCACATCATTCCTATATGTCAGTCAATACAGCATTAATCCAAATGGCGGACTACGGGGGGCAAAATGCTGCATTTAAACTTAAAATCTGAGTTTGATCATTTTTAATTCAATCTCCTATTATAAACAGAAATTTATTCATTTATTTGTTAATCCTTTAATGACAGGTTAGTACATAAATGCAAACTACCCAGCTAACTACTGCGAGATGAAAGTGGAGGCTAAAATTCCTGTAACAGTAATCAACTCTTAAATACGAGGCCTCGATAATTGCTTCACATGCACTACCTCAAATCATGACAAAGCCTTGACAGACTGACGGCTACAAACACTTTCTAAATAAGGAAACTGAGGCATGATAAATTAACACTAGTTATATAGTTCGAAGGGATGGAGTTAGGGAAGGAAGGAAAAACTTGTTTGTTCCAAAACCCTGCCATAGAAATTCTGTTCTTTCCTAATTCCCATAACCCTTTCAGCTAAACTATCTTCCTTCCTAGCCTCTCTTTGAATAATAAAATAGGCCAATTCTGTATTCATAAGGGCAAAATTATGGTCAAAGTATGTACTAGAAAGAAACTAAAATCTAAGTCTCCATTAAGAACCCGTGGGCTGCATAAAGGAGAAAAATGAAAAGCAATTTTAAAACAAGTGGCCCTAAAAGGCATGATTACAATTCTGGAGGTTGTTTGCTTAAGAGGAAACATTTTCTACTTCAATCAGTTTTGCTCTTTAAAAATCTACCATCTAACAAGAAAGCTCCCTTCTTCCTGACAGTGTTATTCATAGTCGACATGAAATAATTTTCTGTAATTGTACCAATTACATTTTTCCATCAGTAGGCTATTGACATGTTAAAATGGGTGACTATTCACTAGAATTGTTATGTCAAAAGCAGTGACAGCAAAATTACTCTAGCCAAATACCTGGTTAGTAACAGCTTGGGACTAAAACAAGAAAAAGTTTAAGTTGTATATATGTAGAGAATCAGCAGTCCATCTATGTCACGGCCTACAGAAAGCCCCCCAAACAATTTGTACCAGAAGACCCTGCATTCCTTAGTGCTCACCCCGACAGAAGTGAAAAGGGAGCCTGACAGTTCTAGAACTCCTACGCTGAGGAAGAAGGAATGGACGCAGTGAGAGTGTGGGACATGAACAAATTAGGAGAAAACTAATCCTAGCTACCCAAGACAGATGCTATTTGCTGGTTACATAAAGACATTTGCATGATGCATAGAAGAAATGAGTTTAGTTTTAGATTCAAACCCTTTCTCTAAAAATCTAAGTATCAGAACTTGTATTTTAAGTACTTTAGACCAAAGGTTGGTAACCTCACACACAAGGGACAGAGAGGTTCTACTTAAAAATATGTATCACACACATATTCTAATTAAACCATTCAGGCTAAGAAGCTCTTCTTAAGAACAAACACGCACTCCCCCCCCCCAAACAAAATCCATTCTTAGCAGTATCTGGAGGACACACCCGCTTCTCAGGGAAACAGCAGGAAGCCTACATCCAGCAGCTGAGATCATCTGAATTAGTTGTTGCTGAGGATGAAGGGGAGAGGGGAGAACAGGCAATTCTGTAGTCCAGGGTACTTCCTGGAGAGAGGCTCTCTGGGGGCCAGTAAAGAGGGAAGCACACAGGAGACAGGCAAAAAGGGCTGTCAGGAGGGTGATACACTTGACCTTGCCCCTATTTAATGGCATGCAAGTGCCTCATGTACACAGGTGCCTGTCACACAACTATCAGCTTCTAAGTACAAGCATTATACCTTTCTACTTCTCATTCTTAAAACCTACCCTAAATCATGAATAACAATACCCTAAGGTATGCTCTGAATACCCCTCTCTGGAAACAGGTCTCCTCGAAAGATAAACTTGTCAATGCCTTTGAGTTACGTGCTGGAGAATTATTAGACAGGCACCTCCTTTATGGATGGTTCAGTCCCCACATGGTCCATGAGCTTGTAGGTGGCAGCAACAAACAACGCTGTGGTTTCCAGGCCTTCCTCAAACTGGAGATACACGCCCCCTAGTTCATCCAGTCGAGCAACAAGGTCCTGTCATGAAGAAACGGAGGCACACTGGGACCAGAGATCACAGAAATGAGATACAAAAGTACAGTCACCCCAGAGCTGGCCTTTCTGAGAAATCTCACTAAACCAGAAGACCACCATAACCACTTAGTGCTATATAGCTCTTCAGAGTGGCCCAAGGAACAGAATATCCTGGGTACAAGTCTGAGCAATAGTAAAAATTGCAGTGAGCCAGGGATGGCAGCACACATTAAAATCCTAGCTCAGGAAGATGACAAATTTAAGACCAATATGGTTTACATAATAAGACTGTCTCAACCAAAAAACCTCACCCATAGTATCTACTTAACAGGCAGCAAGTTAATATATGCAGACTCTTTTAACCTTACTGGCTCCCACATCTTACCTGCAATTAGAAAGCCGTAAGTGGTAGAGAGAAGCATTTGAGTTTTAGATTTGTTGGTTCCATAACTTATGACCATTATTAGCCTAACAAATATTCTCTAGGACATACTGCTTAAATACAAAGAACCCAAGCATGTTGGACTTAACAGCCATGGATATAAAAGATACAAAGCCTGTTACAAGAAACCAGTCATGTCTACTTGCAAGAGTGTCTTAAAGGGTGTCAAAGACAGGACCTGCTCCAAGACTCATTTGGAGAAACAGATTTATACCTCAATCTCCTCCACGATGTTCCTCAGGTCAGCTTGCTGTGATAGGTGGGATGCTGTCTGCAGAGCCTGGACCGTTCTGGAAGGTAAAGAGTAAAGCACCAAGATTAAGATTTAGTTAACTGTATAGAAACATGCCTGAAGGCATTCTCTACCTTATACAGGATATTATGCTAGGCTGAAACTGGCTGCTTGTCAACCGTCTATCTTTCTTACTCCAGACTAAAGAAGGATCGTGTGATCTACTCAAGACTAAAGAAGTATTGTGAGACCTATGTTTGTACATTGGGCAGAAATTGGAGCAACTTTTCCAAAACTAGACTAAAGCACACAAGGAAAATATTCGGCAACCGTGTGCTCCACGGTTACCACTTAGACCACCAGCTTCGCACTGAAAGTTCTACAGTGACACTCCCTCCGACATTCAGGAGAGAAAGGGACAGGTTTAGTCTTATTTTCTCCTAATCATTATTTAGTATTCTCTATATAAGACCTTAGGAATACATGTCTAATATATACTTAATTCTTATGAACAATGACTTTTACTATTAAAATGATATTCAATTTTAAAATTTATTATTTAATTTTGGGAGAGGGGTCTTATATAGCCCAGGCCCTCAAACTTGTTGATGGAACCTTGAACTCCTGGTCTTCCTGCCTCTACTTTCTGAGTGCTGGGATCACAGGTGTATACCCCCATACTTGCTCTATGTAGTGCTAGGAAAGGAATCCAGGACCTCATGCATGCTCTGAAAGCATTCTCTCTCCACAACTCAACTCTCAAGCAGTACTCTACCAGCTAAGCTATATACCAAGCCCTTTAATCTCAAAATTCAAAATAAAGTGAATTCAGTGGCACTCACTACAGTCACAATATCCAACCACTATCTCTGTTTATACGCAGCAGAACATTTCCATGAGTTCCAAATAAAGGTCCAGGGCATTAAGCAGTTCCCCTACATGGTGGAGCACCCCCCCCCCCACCCCAATAACACACTTCTATAGATTTATCTGTTCTGGATATTCTCACAACAGATGACTTGTTGGGAAGGTGCTGAGCATCAGTTTCAGGTTCTGTGTACACCAAGTAAGCATTCTACCACTGGTATGATATCATCCCTAATATATGACTTGTTTGTTTGTTTGTTTTGGTTTTTCGAGACAGGGTTTCTCTGTGTAGTTTTGGTGCCTGTCCTGGATCTCACCCTGTAGACCAGGCTGGCCTCAAACTCACAGAGATCCACCTGGCTCTGCCTCCTGAGTACTGGGATTAAAGGCATGCATCACTGCCACCTTGCAACATGACCTTTTAATTTTTGCTCATCTACAGTGTGGCATGTATCAGCATTTTATTCTTTGTTTTACTCATATATTTTTATTATTTTAAGAATGTATTCTATAAGAGAAACATTTTGCTGGGTGCGTTGGCACACACTTTTAATCCCAGCACTCAGGACACACAGGCAGGCAGATCTCTGTGAGTTCGAGGCAGCCTGGTCTGCAGAGTGAGTTTCAGGACAGCAGGACTATACAGAGAGACTTGGTCACAAAAAAATTTTTTTCCCCTGACTTCCACATGTGTCATGTGCCTGCCTCTACACACACACACACTCCTACCTAAATAACAACTACAACATATTTTAAGGTGGAACATGATACTTTTGCCCACGTAATTTTTTAATTAGATTTTTTTCTGTTATTGCAGATAGTCTGGATGGAGAGCACAGACATTTCTCTGGGTAAAATGAGGGAAGCTGAGGCCCCCTGGTGGTCAAATGTTCTGCTGCTCCGGCACAGAATTGAATAATTCCTAAGGGATGCCTGAGTCTTCGTGTAAACCACTACTTATGAAGTCAGTGTCAGTGAATGTAGAGGAAGACTCTGTCTACTTATGTTGAGATCATAACAATTTAGATTCCCTCCACGGAAAGCTAATTCCATTAAGATGACAAGTTGGAAAACAGAAGAGTCACAATTTAAGGAGAGAGAAGCCCCATGAGTTTTTAATGACTCCTCCAGGACACTTGTCATTGTAACACACTTGAGAAAATGAAACCTGAATTTCCAAACAAAACAAAAATCCTCCATCTGCCCCAAATAAATGCCAGCTCAAAAACAGCTGCTAAGACAGTCAAAAAAGAACTTTTCAGTTAAGACATCATTTTTCTCTTCTTTGGAGCAACTGCATGTCATGCTGTACTGATCTTAAACGTTCTATAAGGAAGCCAATCACTTAGTTTTAGGAAAGTTTTGTCGCTGGCTTCATTACTTATCCCGTTAGCAATAACCTTCCTCTAGAATACGACGTTCACCACAGAGAAAGCCAACTCTGTCCTGCTCAGATACAGCAGATAATTCAAAGAACTTAGTTATCAAAGGTCTTGGTTCAGATGGCTCATTCAGACCGACACTTTTTCCTTTTCAATACTAACTTATGAACAGACATTCCTTAGAGCAACTCCACTTACACACAAAGGTCCATCGCAGACAGTCCTAATTTACACCATCCCTTACTGATTTGGCCAAATTCGCTTCATTAAAATTAAAAGCATCCTGCCAGTCTAACCTTTAGGATGATCCTTCAAGAAGGCCACTTTCAGGTGTGAGAGCAACTGAGGCTGCAGGGAAGAGGAAGCAATAAGCTTGCTGCACAGAGGTACTGCACAGACAAGACAGACTGACAGCATGTGCCCTTTTCTCAAACCACACAAAAGCATAACGTCAGTCTTCATTAACGTTTTATTTGGCACATCCACTGTGTCAGACTCAGGAGCCACGTAAGCACAGCAACTTAGGGTCTAATACAGAAATTACTACAGTCCTACCAAGGAAGCGTCTCGATCCTCAAGAACAAAACACTGTATGTCCAAGGACAGGCACAGTGCTTAGCTCTGCACATCTACCATCTCTACACCGAGCCCACGTCGTAAAGATTGTTGGCCTCATTGTGCAGATGAAACTCAAAGACATTATTAACTTGTCCAGAGTCCCACAGCAAGAAGGGAACATACCCTGGGCTCAAAGCCAAGTGTGTCTGATTCCAAAGCAGCTTACCTTTCCTTGTGCTTCTTCCTATTGGGAGGGTTTTCTTTTCTTTCTTTTGAGACAGGGTCTCACCATGTAACTCTAGCTGGCCTAGACTCACCGAGATCTGCCTGCCTCTACCTCATCTCCCAAGTGCCCCCCTTTCCTGGCAGGAAATGGGAAGTTTTTTGTTTTTGTTTTTTAAGAAGGTAGTATGATGGTGACATGACATTACACGGTGCTAACTGGGGATGCAATCCACTAAAAGGGATTATGAACAGAGACAAAAGCAAGTGGTCTGCCAGGCGTGGTGGTGCACTTTTAATTCTATCACTCTGAAGGCAGAGGCAGGTGGATCTCTGTGAGTTAAATGCTAGCCTGGTCTACAGAGTGAGGTCCAGGATGGCCAGGACTATGAAGAGACCCTGTTTCAAAAAGCAAAATAAAAGCAAAAAAACAAAAACAAAAACAAAAACAAAAAAACCCAAAAAACAAAAACAAAAAAAAAACCAAAACAAAAGCAAAACCCCAAGTGGCCTAAAATAAAAGACTTCCAAGAGCCGAGCACCAGGCAAATTATGCACAAAAGCATGAGTGTAAGAGAGATTTTCTGCTCTTAAGTCACTGTTGACCTTGTCAAAATGAGCAGGACGAAAAGTAACAATGAGAATGTCAACTGCACCCTTCCCTTAGCAAAGCTTCAAGTTTAGAAACAATCTGGTTGTTGCTACCCCACTCACAAACTTCTGGGAACCAGCCCGCTTTTTGGTTGGGGTAGGCATGCATGTGCAGGCTGGAGACCAACCTGTCAGAGCTGGTTCACTCTCTGCACCGTGTGGTTTCCTGACCCAAACTCAGGATCTCAGCTTCAGGGCAAGCAGATTTACCTGCTGAGCCATTCCCAGGGCCCAGGTGGTTTGATTTGATGGCAGCAGGCCTTACTCATGGTAAGGGCTTACCACTGCTTTTCATTTCCAGGCCTAAACCCACTGTTCTGAAAGGAGTCATTGGTACTGTTAACCTGCTGTGAAAGAAAACATTAACAGGTATCTCAGTCAGGGTTTCTGTTGCTGTGACAAAACACCATGACCAAAAGCAACCTGAAGAGGAGAGTTTATTTGGCTTTCACTTCCATATTCCTGTTCACTGTTAAAGGAAGTCAGGACAGGAA
Organism: Onychomys torridus; assembly: GCF_903995425.1. Classification (NCBI taxonomy): domain Eukaryota; kingdom Metazoa; phylum Chordata; class Mammalia; order Rodentia; family Cricetidae; genus Onychomys; species Onychomys torridus. Next base: position 124,407,422 of record NC_050446.1, read on the forward strand.
ATCAAACAGGGCAGGAACCCGAGACAGGAGCTGATGCAGAAGCCATGGAGGAGTGCTGCATACTGGCTTGCTCCCCATGGTTTGCTTAACCTGCTTCCTAATAGAACCCAGGACCACCTGCCCAGAGATAGCACCGCCCACAATGGCTAGGCCCTCCTCCATCAATCACTAGTTAAGAAAATGCACTACAGACTTCCCTACAACGCGGTCTTCCAGAGGCGTCTTCTCAGTCGAGGCCCCTCCCCTCAGATGACAAAAGCTTGTACCAAGCTGACAGAGAACCAGTCAGCGCGGCAGGGCTCCAGGTGCCCACATCAGAGGCACACAAAAGCAACATGGACTACTGTTTTAAATGGTAAGTTTTAGTTTTAAAGAATAATTTCAAAAATATATCTTCACTTTTAAGTTTAACAAACATTCCAAAGTCAGTTACCAGACCTCTTTATAATAACCGTACAAGCCACACAGGGTCCCGACAGTGGTGTGTGTGTGTTATCTCACCACTAGGAAAAAGAAGACAGGTGAATCCCTGGGGCTTCCTGGTCAGCCAGCTTAGCCTATTGACAAGCTGCATGCCAGTTGAGCATGTCAGCTGAGCAGTGGTGGTGCATGCCTTTAATCCCAGCACTCAGGAGACAGAGGCAGGCAGAGTTCTGAGTTCAAGACCAGGCTGGTCTACAAAGTGAGTTCCAGGACATCCAGGAATACACAGAGAATAACTTTTCTTTTAAAAAAAGATTTATTTATTTGTTTGTTTGTTTGTTTGTTTATTATGTATACAGCATTCTGTCTGCATATATGCCTACATACCAGAAGATGGCGCCAGATCTCATTACAGATGGTTGTGAACTCAGGACCTCTGGAAGAGCAGCCAGTGCTTTTAACTGCTGAGCCATCTATCTGCCTGGAACCCTCTCTTGAACCCCCCCAAAGGAGGGAGGGAGGGAGGGAAAAGGAAGGAAGAGGAAGGAAGGAAGGAAGGAAGGAAGGAAGGAAGGAAGGAAGGAAGGAAGGAAGGAAGGAAGGAAACCCTGTTTCAAAAAACAAGTAGACTGCACTGAAGGAGCAGTACCTGCAATGAATCTGTTCTCCATACCCATGCACACACGCAAACACACTCTCACATGTGGGGGAAAATCATTCCTATAAAGTACTTTTTCTTTAGCTCTGCCTTTTACAGAAGACCAGAGTCTGATTTCTAGACTGTGTTATCCCGAGAATCCATGTGCCCAATAGATGCTATTTCTCACAACTCCAAGGGATCAAGTACGCTCCCATTCCTTCACTAGTACTAACGTCTCAGCAGCCCTGGCCAAGCCTCACCAGAAACCGTGGGTAGCTCACTGGCCTCACTGGCCTTTGGTAATCTACCCTTGCTCAAGCCTCCAACTTGTCTCTGTACAACGGTAGACTCACCCCACCTCAGCCCTTGCTTTCTGCCTGAACAGCTGGAAGATAAAGTCTGTGTGAGCTCCACAGGGCCAAGGACCAGACTTTTCTGCCTAATCCAAGTGCCAGTCACTGGGGATAGGGAGATGCAGGCATGGACCTGAGTTCAGACTCCTAATGCAAGGAAAAGTTAGACACAGCAGTGTGTCTGTGACCCCAGTACTAGCAGGAGGACCCCTGGAGGTCATTAGCCAGCCCGTCTCAAAACCCAAAGTAGAATGCCAGGAGTGATGATGCACTCCTTCAATTTCAGCACTTGGGAAGCAGAGGCAGGTGGATCTCTGTGAGTTCAAGGACAGCTTAGTCTGCATAGGGAGTTCCAACAGCCGGGGCTAAACAGTGAGATCCTGCCTCAAATAAAAAACAAAAAACAAATACAAAAAAGGTGAAAAGTGACTGAGGAAGACACCTGGCCTGGCCTCCAGCTACAAACACACCACACACCACACCCCCCCACACACACACCACACATACACACACCCCCACACCACACCCACACTACACACACACCACACCCCCACACACACACCACACATACACACCACCACACACACATCACACACACACACACCACACACCCACACCACACCCACACCACACACACACACCACACATACACACCACCACACACACACCACACACACACACCACACCCACACACACCACACACACACACACCACACACACACACACCACACATACACACCCACCCCCACACACACACACCACACACACATACCACCACACACACACACACACACACATACCACCACACACACACACCACACATACACCACACACACACACACACACACACACACACACACACCAGAATAGTGTCTGCCACATCTAACAGAGCACCTGGCCCACAGCAGGTGTCCAGAAATGTGCACTGCAGCAATGAATGATCCTCTCAGGTTAGTAATCAACACAAACGACGATGCTCAGGAAGTGACCAACTGACAACTTACGCTAGCACAGTCTCCTCCTTGCTTAGCCGAGCGGTAAGGGCACCAAGGGCTTCATGGGATGCCAAGGGAAGGCCAAAGCCACTGAGTGCTGCAACTGCATGGTAGATCTGGGCAACAGTGGAATCTTCACTGACTGTGGCCAGAAGCAGATCTTTGGTCTCATTTGAAACAGACATCTAGGAAAGAAATGGCAGACACAGAGTTAGAACAGGTGAAAGGCACCCAGCACCCCCAAATCAAACGTTCATAAACAAAATCACCTCTGTAGACGGGTTTTTTATCAACTTAACACAAGCTAAAGTTACTTGGGCAGACTGAACCTCAATTGAGAAACCACCTCAATAAAACTGGCCTGTGGGCAAGTCTATAGAGCATTTTCTTCATTAAAAATTGATGTGGGGGGTTGGGGATTTAGCTCAGTGGTAGAGCATTTGCCTAGCAAGCACAAGGCCCTGGGTTCAGTCCTCAGCTCTGGGGGGGAAAAAAGCCCAAAAATTGATGTGGGAGGTCCCAAACTATTGTAGGTGGTGTCACCTCTGGGCAGGTGGTCCTGAGGTTTATAAGAGAGCAGGCTGAGCAGGACATGAGGAGCAAGCCAGTACGCAACAATCCTCCATTGCCTCTTCTTCAGTTCCTGCCCTCGCTTCCTTTGATGATGAACTGTGATGTGGAAGTCTAAGCAAAACTCCCTCCCCTCCAAGATCCTTTTGATCATGGTGTTTTATCACAGCAATAGAAACTCTAACTAAGACAACCTCCCAAAAGATACCAACAAGTTGCTTGTTCAACAGAAAGATCTAGAAATCTGAGGTGAGGGTGCACTGAATGCTTTTAAATGTTAAAGAAGAAAGGAAAGAAAATCTCAAGGCCTCCCAGAAGAGATAGGAACTGTAAGAAAAACTAATCTGCCGGGCAGTGGTGGTGCATGCCTTTATTCCCAGCACTCAGGAGGCAGAGGCAGGCGGATCTCTATGAGTTCGAGGCCAGCCTGGTCTATAGGGCAAGATCCAGGACAGACGCCAAAACTACACAGAGAAACCCTTTCTCAAAAAAACAAACAAACAAACAAAAAAAAAAAAAAAAAAAAAAAAAAGAAAGAAAGAAAGAAAGAAAATAAAAAAAGAAAAGAAAAACTAATCTAAAAGCCATTACAGTGAACCCTTAAAGGGAAATATATTTTCTTGTAGGAGTAAAAATTATGTGGATGAATTCCAACCTACAGCAACAATTCCTTATTCTTAAAAATTATATTCACAATCTGACATTATACTCTCTCTAAAAATGCACCTTACTGCTTATAAATAAATAAACAAATAAGTGGAAGGCAGTAGAGGAACCTGGGCTCACCTCACAGCCTGAGAGGACCTGGCTGGACTGGGCAGCATAGAATAGGGAGTCCACGTTGCTGGGGTCCATGTTAGACTTGATGAAGGTACAGGCTTTCTAAACAAGGGAGAAATTCAAAGATAAGTAGTGAAATAACACAGTAACTAGGAAAGGTAAAAGTGCTTAGGGGGATAAATAAAATTCTAAAACCATCTACAGAGGCTTAAAGTGTGATTATTCTAGCGATAACTGTTTTAAATAGTTACTCTTCACAGGACACTATTACCCCAAATTGCTGACTTTACACAAGGAACAGCAAGTCTGAAATGGGTAGAAACCACTTAAGTGCCCTGCTCTGGCCATGACCTGTGTTGGGTGTCACAGTGCTCACCCTTTTGATGAGCATAGGCCCCTCACAGACACCATCATTACCTCCATTAGCAGAAAAGTAACTGGGACGAGAGCAGATAAGTGGCCTGTGGAAGAGGGCAGAGTCAGAGTGTCCTCTGATGCTAAGTGTCCTAGGTTGTCCTGGTTGTCTCCAAAGCCAAGTCAGACAACCAATCTAAAGTGACTGTAAAGCCTTCCCTCTTTCACCTGACTTCCTGGCTCAGGCACAAGCATCACTATCCATCCAACCACCCAGACCAGACACTGGGGAACCGCGGTTGACTCTTCCCTTCCCTCCAAGTCTACTTCCTTTCTATTTTCAACCAACACTGACCTCTGGCTTGTCTCTGCCCTAAGGCAGGTCCTTGTCATCCCTCACCTGACTGTTGCAGTCCTTGTTTAACTGCCTCAAGGCATGCGATCTATTCTGTGCACCACAAGACTAAACCCTAGGAAATACAAAGCACCCACATTGCATTACTATTAAAGGCGTCCATGGTTCCTATCACTCCCAAAAAAGATCCAAAGTTACCAACATAGCACACAATGTCTGAGTGGCATCCCTCCCCACCCCGTTCTGTGGCAGCTTCATCAGCAGGGCCCACCGCAGGCCCCAGAATCTTACTCTCTTCTCCTGCACTTTCCAGCTGAACTGTTTTCCCGCCCTTGGCTATTTCTACCTGGCACCTTTTCTTTGTCTCCTGTCTGCCAATGAGATCCTCCCTTTGCCTCTGCTCGGATGCACCCATCTCATACAACTTTTGTTGATACTCATCCCATGAGAGGCCACAGCCCCCACTCTGCCCTGTACATCCCAAAGCACTTGCCACAGGTACTCGGTGACAGCTGCCTGAGAACACTGCACCCAGCACAGTAAATGAGCACAGAACAAAATTCCAGCCACTTCTGCTCTGCTGAGCTGCAAGGGAGCACAGTTACACAGCTAAACATTTACTTTAAATGAGCTAGTGTAAAACACAGCTATTTCCCAGGCATGGTGGCATATGTCTTTAATCCCAGGACTCGAAAAGCAGAACTAGGCTTCGAGTTTGAGGCCACCTTGGTCTACATAGTGAGACCTTGTCTCGAAAAACAAAGCTACCTCCCTCTCAGCTATTCAAAATGTTATGGCCAATCCAGTTCAAAGTGGGTGCTTCTGGTGCTGGGAGGTGTTGCTAAGAGATAGAATACTTGCCTAGCATGCACAAGACCTGGAGTTTGATCCCTAAAAATCACAGAAAAGAAAAAGTAGGAACTTCTGGGGAATAGAATAGGAAGTGGGAGTGGGTGAGTCATGAAACCACCTGTGCCTTCCCCTAACAGCTATAATATGCTACATTATGTCATGTCTCACTGCAGGACTGGGCCACTCAAACAAACAAACAAACAACAACAAAAACAACTCTTTTAAAAAACCGTTAGGAACAAAACTTAAGTAAGATCCTCAAAAAGGAGCCAGGTGTGGTGCATTCCCTTAATCCCAGCACTCAGAGGCAGAGGCAGGCAGATCTCTGTGAGTTCGAGGCCAGCTTGGTCTACAGAGCGAGATCCAGGACAGCCAATGCTACACAGAGAAACCTTGCATTGAACCCCCCCCCCCAAAAAAAAAACCAGGAAAAAAAACAAATACCACTTTTAATGGGCTGGAGAAATGGCTCAGCAGTTAAAAGCACTGGCTGCTCTTCCAGAGGGCCTGAGTTCAATTCTCCAGCAACCACATAGTGGCTCACAACCATCTGTAATGGGATCTGATGCCCTCTTCTGGTATGGATGAAAACAAAGCATTCATATACATAAAATAAACAACAGCAATAACAACAACAAAATCCTCAAAACAAACAAGTTTCAACTTGAGTGCAGTTTGAAAGAACCAGAGGGAAGGCAGGGCTGTGATGCCACACATCTTTAATCCCTCCTGCATACTCAGGAGGGAGAGGCAAGTGGATCTCTGTGAGTTTGAGGCCAGCCTGGTCTACAGAGCAAGTACCATAACAGCCAGGGCTACAAAGAAAAACCCTGTCCCAGAAAGCCAAAACTAAATGAAACAAAAGAACCAGAAGGAAAAGAAAAGAAACTAAATACTCCCTGTTGTATAAACTGGGATCTGAAGAAGGAAACTGGTTACTTCATGAAAGCAACACGTCCACACACAGCAAAGACGCCAAGAAGTGCTCTGCTGCCCTCTGGTGCTTTAACAATGAAAAGACAGCACCAGGTCCCCACAGTGGTAAGGCACCTCTTTCCCAGCACCTCAAATGTGTCACAGGGTAGGAAGTGCCTCTAGGAGATTTAAATGACCCTTCCCATGGACACTTTTACTGTCTTAAGTCCATAGAGAAGCAGAGAGAGATGACAAGGACCTGCCTGAGGTCATTCCTAACTGAGAGAACTGCCTTCAATCAGAGAGCCTGGCTGTAACCCCTACCAGAAGAGGCTGCTAAAATGTTCTGTTGTGGAGTAGATTTATACTCTGATGCTCCCAAGGACAAGCCAAGAGCAAGGGCAAAAATGGTGAGTGGCTCATGATGTCCACAGCACAGCTTTCACAGCAATGGGAGCAGGAAAACTTCATAAACATGCTCAGGACCTTCAGTGAGTGCCCCTCTCTCCACGCTAGGGCTGGGGCTGCAGCTAGCTCTACCTGTAGGTGCTCTCCACACACATCCTCACCTCAATTCTTAGTGCCCCTTGGTATAATCCCAAGAGCCCCAACATCATCCAGAGCGAAGAACTTTCTTCTACTTTCCTTCCTTCCTTCTAGCCCCCAAACCCAATCAGACACCATGTTCTACATGGCTCTTTCCTGCCCACCCTCCCCCTCACTTCCTCCAGCACCAGCTCCCAGCCCCTCTTGTCTCCTCTTAGACCCCACACTGAGCCCCCCCCCCCCCCGTTTCCGTACATGCTGCCTATCTACCATGTTTCCAACGCCCCTGGGTCCAGCTGCCCTAGACACCAACTCCCAGGCAACACTTCAAGCACTAGTAAGCCCCAGGCTTTGCAGAGGCTGCTCTCCATCATCCCATCAGCACAATCCTTCTCTCTAACTGACAACCCATAATGCATTCAGAAAGTTCAAGTCTTGATTTAAACAAACTCATCCTTGTCTCTCAACCTGCTGCTGGCTTCTCTTCCCACAGTCCCACTTCAGTTCACACCTTTAGTCCTAATCAATGTCTCCTTAAACTCACAACACCAGCAAAGAACATTTTTAGAGGAATGTGCTCAAACTACATTTCATGTGGAACTCTAAATCATGCCACAGCTCAGAAGGCACAGTGAGTGACTCGCTCATCCACACGCCTCAAACACAAATCTGATGACTCAAAAATGTTCTGCCCTTGGTAGAAACCTTTCACCCTGCACTCCATCCTCCTAAAATCTGCCATTAGTCCAACAGTCCAACTTCATCAGTTACACCTTACAATACAAAAGCTCTACTCATTGCCTCGGCTCCACTCCAGGTCCCTCAAGTTGTCAAGGACTCTCTCCTCAGGGACCCCCATACTCTGAGGAAACGGCAGCACTGAAGTGTTATTAAAGCACACCACAAACATACTGTCTGTGCTAGGCATTGTCTGAACTTGCCTAAATAATTATCACCAGAACAAAAAAGGTCTCACTGTTAAGAACCATGACTACAATGGCCCTGTGAAAGGGGCCCTTTGTGGCATAATCTGATTTCACCTGATACTAACAACAATCTAGAGAGGTGGGTACAAAATCCCCTTCACAGAAAAGGGGCTGAGGATGCCTGTGAGCTGACTTTCAAGCTAAAACCACTCACTTTGAGGGTTCAAGAGACTGTGAGGAAAAGTGCATCCTTAACACAGTCACACACTGGAGAGATTCGAATAAGCTGATGCCCAGACAGCTGAGGTTAGCAAATATTTCCTATAAAAGACCAATTAGTCATTATTTCAGGATTTGGGGCTAGACAGCCTAGAAATGAGGCAGTACATTGTTAAGGTACAGAAGCAGCAGTACACGATATGTATATGAACGACGGTGTGGCTGTATTTCAATAAACCCTCATTTACAAAAACAAGCTTCAACATGAGTGTGACCATGGGAACCAGAGTCTGTCACCCTCTTTACATTCAGACTCACTGGTAGATACTCACAGTTAACCTCTTCTAAGTCTGGTTTCCTCCTCTGGTATAGGAAATGTTCCTGACAATATAGACACATGAAGATAACTCAAAAGAACATACCAGGTGTACCTGGCACATATAAAATCCTCAGTAAGTAACAGTGATTACTGACTCCAGCCTGGGATAGAGTATATCCTGCCCAAAAGCTAAGAAGAAGTGTGTGCTCATGGTCCGTCTCTCTCTCTCTCTCTCTCTCTCTCTCTCTCTCTCTCTCTCTCTCACACACACACACACACACACACACACACACACACACACCCCTTGGCCTATTGGCACAAATGGGACATTTTTAGCCCCCAAAAGAACAAGCACTGACATGAACTAAAAGACGCTGGCAGGTCCTCCCGTTCTGGCCAAGACAGACCTGAAGGCATCAACTTGACGCTTCTACCAGTAGCTACAAAACTAGGCAAAATGTAGAAAATTGAGACACTGGACAACAGACAGTACACAGATTAACCCTGCCCATTGTGAAATAGGGCCTCTTTATGTAGTCCTGGCTGGCCTGGAATTCACTCTATAGACTAGGCTGACCTGGAACTCAGAGATCTTTCCACCTCTGCTTCCCAAGTGCCGGGACTAAAGGTATGCACCACTACACCCACTGACTCTTCAAAGAAAGCAAAAAGCAAGGCAACAGCATAAATAATGGGCATTTGTATGGAAACACCTTATCATAAAGGTCTTTCATTATTTGTGATATAGCAAAATATCTCAAAGTGGTGGGAGGCCTTGATGGTCAGAGGCTGCAGTCTATCATGGTCTAGCAGCTTTCTCCAAAGCTAGATGACATGGGGGGGCTCTATCCCCAGTGAGACTCATTGTCCTCTACCTGCCCTTCTCTGGAGAATGTCCCTGGGTCCGAAGGACTGACCTTATCTGAAAGCTGTCTTTAAGCCTGGGTGACCTAACTTATCTTTAGCATGACCCTTAGCACAGTTTCCTGCTAGAAGCTTTTCCCCTGCTATACTAAAACTTGTACTAAGAGCTTTGCTATAGGACCCTGGTGTTACACATGAAGCCTTATGATAGTAGTGTGCCACTTAACGTAAATTAGGGTTTGTCCCCAGGCTTCCCAATCTTATTCCCTATATTCTGGAATAAAGCTGAGCTGATTCACCAAAGTCATAACCCAGAGGGCTGTCTCCGTCATACCCACAGCCATCCAAACACTGTTCCCCACTTCTGCTTCCTCCACCCTCATGGACCAATGTACCTACGACCCCCAAGGAAGAAGCAGAGCCACATCAGGGCACACTGTGACAAATCAAGGATGCACATTGTAATGAAAAGTAGTACCGGGGACAAACTGAGCCTCATCTTTGTCACCAACAACCTACAGAAGTTGGTTTTCTCCCCCCACCGTGAGTTCTGAGAGCTGAACTCACTCAGGTCATCAGCTCTAGCAGCAGGTACCTTTACTCACTGAGCCATTTTGCTGCACAAATAGGTGGTTTATAAATCCTAAATTTATGGTAATTTGTTATGAAGGCATAGAAAATGTCTTAGCCTAACTGTCCATGATTTTGTAATGACTACACACCCCCTTAGCTGTTCCTTGTTGTGGAATATTAGTTGAAGGTGTGTTACATTTGTTTATGCTGTGGAATATTTGTTTAATGGCACACAGGTATGTTGCATTCTTTTATGTTGCTTTTGTTGAACTCTGTGAAGCTGTGTTACTCTGCCTGTCTAAAACACCTGATGGTCTAATAAAGAGCTGAACAGCCAATACCTAGGCAGGAGAGGGCTCGGCAGGCCTGCCAGGCAGACAGGATAAATAAAGGAGAAATCTGGGCTCCAGAGAAGGGGGAGGAGCAATAGAAGGAGAAAAGAAAGAGGACACTGGGGGCCAGCCACCCGGCCACACAACCAGCCACAGAGTAAGAAGGGAAGAAAGGGATATAGAATAGAGGAAGGTAAAAGCCTGGCGGCAAAAGGTACACTGGATAAGTTAAGAAACGCTGGCTAAAAACAAGCCAAGTTAAGGCTGGGTATTTATAAGTAGGAGTAAGTCTCTGTGTATGTATTTGCAAGCTGGGCGGCAGGCCTCCAAACAGTAAAAAAATAAAACCAACAACAGTTCCTAGAGCCAGAAAACATTTCAAATGCAATGCATTCTGCTCACCAAAAGTAGAATTCATCCAAATTGCCGCACACAATGGCGCTCGCTGAGGAATGCATGTGGAGTCCTCCACCTTGAGCTCCTTTGAGTTGTTAGCCCTGCGCCTAGCACTTTACAAGCACGTTGTGGGGCTGGGGAGGTGGCTCAGCGGTTAGGAAGTACACAAACCAAGCACATGCTAGTTTCACAGATAAGAGTTCTAGTGGATTCCAGAGGCTCGGACTCTCTTTCCGCCTTTCCCTTAGAAACACTCAGCGGGGGCTGGAGAGATGACTGGGGCTGGAGAGATGGCTCAGCGGTTAAGGCTGCTCTTCCAGAGGTCCTGAGTTCAATTCCCAGCAACCCCACGGTGGCTCACAACCATGTGTAATGGGATCTGGTGTCTTCTTCTGGCATGCAGGCATACATGCAGACAGAGTACTCATATCAAAAAAAAAAAGAAGAAGAAGAAGAAGAAGAAGAAGAAGAAGAAGAAGAAGAAGAAGAAGAAGAAATACCCACCTGGTGGGACATACATTAAGTAAACAACCAACCTCAGACTGAAAGAAGTATTTGTTACATTAAATGCAGTAATACTCACACCAGCAAGAGTTTGTTTTAAAGTATACAAGAGGAACATATGAAGAGATTAAGATTCTCTGAAAGCACCGTGAACAGAAGAAAGGCAGCTTTACCTTGACATCTGACACCTGTGCCCCAAGGCTGTTGAGTCCCACGATGGAGTAGAAGGCAGACTCCAAATTTGTGAAAGGGCGATCCAAAGAGGCTTTCAGTCTTTCCACATCGTGCTTGGTGAGGTAGTGGGTAGGTGTCAGAGCCTGGGTGCTGGCTACGATTGTCAGGGCCAACAGGAAGACAGCGCTTGAACCTTTGAGGAAAATGCTAGTGAGTACAGGCCGCATTACTCCTCATCACAGTCCCAACGATGATGCAGCAAGGACTGGGAATGGGGTAGAGAACACAGGCCTAGACTCAAGAGATGGGGAATGATGACCCCCATCTTCAACTACCAGGACAGTCTTTCATGAAAGCTCTAGAAATCTAAAGAACACAAAACACCATTCCCGTTTAAAACTTCTCAGGACAGAACCAATCCTGAATCCTTGTGTCTTGTCTCCTTCTCAACCAAACTCCTCCCTCGTCCGCTCCAACCACTTTCACTTTCCAGCCTGTTCCTGAAGGCCATGTTCCTTCCACCTAATACTCTTTTTAGGTTTTCCTCCACTTCAACTGTGCACAATGTGTTCTCTCAGGTTTCGCTTAAGTTTCTTCCAGAAGCTCTCCCTGAGTTAGGCCCAGTACAGTGAAGGACCTAGCTAGCCTCTGAACTATACAGGAACCACAGTTAAGTTATTCAGCAACTGCCTTGGCTTCCTCAAGCATAAAGCAGATGACAAGTGTCAGGCCCGGGCTCCTTATGAGATAAAGGAGAAAGCTTTTAGAATGATGATTGGTCTGTAGTGAGCACCAGGTAGAGGATCAGCTGCTTCTACTACTGTGCTTGCTGCTGTAGGCACTCAGTGAAGTCTATAGGTGCCTAAGCTGCATTTTCCACAGTTAGGGGTACCGGCGGTGGTGGCACACACCTTTAATCCCAGCACTGGGGAGGCAGAGGTAGGAGGATCTCTGAGTTTGAGGTCAGCCTGTTTTACACAGTGAGTTCCAGGACAGCCATGGAGAAACCCTGTCTGGGGGGGGGGGGGGCACGGGGACAAAAAACAAAACAACCCCCCCAAAAGCCCAAACAACAACAACAAAAAAGAATATGAGGGCTGAACAGTAAGCTCCCAGCCTCTAGGAGCTGGAGGCTAAAGACTATTTCTCATATTTATCTCAGTTTTTCCAAGTCTTACAGACAGCCAGGTATGGTATGCCCTGAATAAATGGAAAGAAAAAACAGTCCCATCTGTGATCCCCTTGGGGACAGGAAGAAGCTGTAGGGATGGCTTCTGCCTATCTTTCATTAAAAACAAAGACCAGGGAACATGTGAATGGCCTGTGTCATGAAAAAGTGAATCGACTGTCCACCCAAGTTAAAAGCATTAAAAGGCAATTACAAGACTAACATCAATGGCCCTAACTCCTTTGCCTATAGCTCAAGCTGAATGAGAATTCTTTAAAGGCATTACTTTACAAAGAAAAATTGAGTTCACATTCCACTTAAGAAAATTAAATTAAATTGGGGTCGGGGTTTGACCATATGGAGATCAGAGGAAAACTTGGGAGTCAGTTCTCTCCTACCATGCAGTTCCATCTGAAGATCTTAGCAATAAGGCTTAATGACAAGAACATTAACCTCCGGAGTCACCTTAACAGCCCCCTACTTTTTATTTTTTTACAATGTCGAAAAGATGCATAACTCACAGAGACTCACTCTTCTATGAACAAGTAGCTTCATTTAAGTCTTTGTGTGTTTGTTAACCTAAATGTGAAAGCTCTTTAAAAACTTAAAAGCCAGTATGTGTAGAGGTAGTGTAGTGCAGAATTCATTCCCTGGGTTTGATGCGTAGTACCTCTAAGGCCCCAACGCTAAAAGAACAAGCTCTACAGTGTGCAGCAGTCAATATACAGCGAATGCTCCTACGTGCCATGAACCTGTTTTCCTCTCAGTGCTGGGAACTGAACCCAGCTCCCCAGCTCCCTAAACCCTATCTAAAAGAAGAAAAAAAGTAAGGTTCATAAGTTACCTGTCCCTGCCCTAAGACACCTGAGACTCAAACTTGAGACAGTTTCAATACACATTCTGACTTTAACCACTTTACCAGCAAATCAAATAGTGCAATGGCAAGCTTTGTTCACTGTGTTCCCGAGTCAGTTCCTTTCTCTGGGATTCCAACTACTCATCGGTCGGGGGAATAGAAGATATACACCCAAATAGTGATTTTTAAAAAGATGACACTAAGATTCCACATTACCGTGTCCATTCAAAATCTACCAAGCATCGACTTTTGCTCTGCACTGTTTAAAGCAAGCACAGAATACCATTTAACACAGCTCTTACGAAGCAGATACCAAACAAGAAACTGAGGAGCAGAGGGGATAAGTCCCTGGCACCTGGTCTCACAGTGGCCAGTTCCAAGTCTGCACCTCTAGTATCCCTTCATAGCCTAGGCTTTAGGCTAGGTGACTCTCCTGTCCCTGTCAGTGAAAAAGAACCTAGAGCCCAAACAAAGTCCAGTGACATGGGCAAAGGCTTTCACGACGCCAAGGGTGACGACTCCCAGACAGGCTGCAGGCCGCCGGTACCACTCAAATGAATGAAGGAGGCCAGGCCCCGGTCCGCGCTGCCGCGATTCGCGCTGGGCCTCGCGGGGACCCGTAGCCACGCGTTGCACGCTCCCCCTCCGCACCAACCCTTCGGGTCGGCGGCACTTCACCAGAACTCGCAGCCCTCGGTCACATCCACGACCCCGAAAGCGCCCGAGCCCATGCCTATGCCCCTGCCCCGTAGGGGAGGGGAACAGCGCCTGGCCGGCGCCCGTGTGGTCCGCACTAGCCTCCCGCGGGCGACGCCCCGCTCCCCAAGGCGTGTCGGCCGCGGGGCCCCACTGTTGAGCCATGCGCAACGTCTCACCCGGCGGCGCCATTCCTCCGAGCAGGTCCCACCGGAGCCCGAGCAGGCAGACTTCCGCTCTGGGAAGTGGCTCCAAGAGCGCGCCGGAGGGGACACCAGGGACCCGCAGCACACGCCGCCTGCCAGGATGGGCTCCCGGCAAAGGTCAGTCTCTGCAGTCCCGCTGGGCAGGGCCGTTCTCAGCAGCCGCGGTGTCGGGGCTCCAGTCGTGGCGTGCGAACCGCTTCCAGTGTTCCGGCTGGCCAGCCCGCAGTCTCCCCCGCGCCGCGGCCCACTTGGAACCGACCGCCTCTCAACCGTCCTGCTCTGGCCGCCACCCGGACGCGATTGGACAGCGACTTGGGATGGGCCTGAGACGGGGCCGCCTCTGATTGGCCAGTGCCAGTGACTGGCTGGACGCCCTATCAATCACGGGGTTCTCCCGCAGCCCGGCCAATTTTAAAGCCAGGAGAAGGGAGGCGAGGGCTATAGTGACATGATTTAACCCCTTTTGGTTGAAGGATTACCTAGATTATTAATAACTGATTTATGAGTGAAATTTTTTTTTTTTTTTGGTTTTTCGAGACAGGGTTTCTCGGTGTAGCTTTGCGCCTTTCCTGGAACTAGCTCTGTAGACCAGGCTGGCCTCGAACTCCCCGAGTGCTGGGATTCCAGGCGTGTGCCACCACCACCCAGCATGAATTTTTTTTTACCCAGTTTTCAAACCAGTGAGCGATACAGTAACTCTGAGGACCATTTTAAAAATTATTTTATTCTTGGAGAATTTCATACAATGTATTTTGATCATATTCATTCCTTCCCCCCAACTCCCTACCCACTCAACTTCATGCTCTATTTCTCTGCCTTTCTAAAAAATAAAAAACAAACTAAGCATGGAGTCCTGCCCTGGAGAGTGGTTGATACACCCAGAGTCATTCCTTTGAAAAAACTAATTTCCTTCTTCTAGCTATCAGTTATGAATAGCTTTCTGGCTTGGGGCAGGTCTTTTATGCCCACTTCTGCAGATCTTGTTCATACTCTCACAAATCTCTGTAGGTTCTTAATGCATCTCCCCGGTTGTGTTTGGAAAACACTGTTTCCTTGAAGTCATTCACCACATCTGGCTCTTCCAATCTTTCTATTCCTCTTCCACGTAGATTCCTGAGCCTTGAGGTGAGAAGTATGATATAGACATCCCATTTAGGGCTGAGATTTCCAAAGTCTCTTATTCTCTGTATATCTATCAGTTGTAGGTTTCTCTGTTGATTGCCGCCTACTGCAAGTAGAAGCTTCTCTGGTGAGGATTGAGGGATGCCCTGATCTGCAAATTTAACAGACTCAAAATGGAAGCCAAAACTAATCTGTAGCTCCAATTACTGAGCATTTACAATACAGTTAGAAAGAGTACTAAGGATTCTACATACATGATTTCATTTACTTTTTGTCATTGTTTTGTGAAGTGTGTAGTGGTAATATTAGCTCTTTAAAAGGAAGGAAATATTTCAGCTCAGGCATTCTGACTAGTCTGCTTTTAACTATTGTGAGCATGTAGAGTATAGGAATGCTTCTTATCATTAGTATTGCCCCAAGTATTAGTCAGCTATGTAGGAGAGAGTCAGTTCTGTGTCTAGTGAGTATCACGCCTCCATATAGTAGTCATTAGCCCTATGCAGCTATTTCGCTTTGAACTTAATTAAGTAAAATTTAAACTTTGGCTCCTCAGTTGTACTAGCTATGTTTCAGATGCTCACCAGCTCAACCAGGGTAGCTGCATTGTACTGGGCAATTTGACAGATATTTGAATAGCCCAGACGGTAATATTGGGTGTGCCTGTAAGGCCTATGCTTACTCACCAGGCCAAGGTTACCTGATACAGTTGGTCGAGGAATTAAACCAGGCTTGGGTTGGAGGGGCCACAGCAAGACTGAGACTGATAATCTTATTGAGAGCAAAAAGACTTTTTATACCTTTATCAGAAACAATATAATGGAGATTGCCAGGGTCAATACTATGGTAGTTGTCAGGATACAATTTGCAAGCTCCACGGGGTACACAAGATTAATGTCTAAGACCAATTGTCTTGTCAAACTCCCATGCTTCCTTGGCTTCTAAGGCAACATGAAGAGAAACACAAAGCTGCCTGAATGCTTCACTGCCTGAGGAGTCCCTTGATTGCTCAGGAACTGAAGGCACACAGTGCCCAGGAGCCGTGGACTCTAACCTGAAAAACCTATGACACATGCCACTCAAGGCCAAGCCAACTCTATGGTTTCCTATAAGTGCTGGACTAGAATACACTTAAAGAACTTACCAATTCAGTAATAAGACAAGCCAGTGATGTACTAGAGAGAGAGTCAGCTGTTAAGTTTTCAATAATTTTGCAAATTGGGTAAATATAGTTGTTTATAACATTAATTTATATAACCATAAAGTAAAGGAAAATATGCTGAAAATAAAACTTTTTATTTCCTGCTTTTATTACATTTACTGAATGTAAACTTATTGTCTGAACATTTGTGATTGCCTATACACATGTAATACCTTACCAATAGAGTGTGATAAGATAATATATATCTTATCACGGATTGTTTATAGGGGAAACATTGATTTTGGAGTATTTACACCATAAAATTGGCATATGTGGCAAAGGAGAACTTGATTTATTGATTTGTTGATTATCCAAATCTAATGATAGAAGAAAAGGTTATTAGAGATTAAATTTTAAAATGTCTCACACCGGGCGGTGGTGGCTCACGCCTGTAATCCCAGCACTTGGGAGGCAGAGGCAGGAGGATCTCTGTGAGTTCGAGGCCAGCCTGGTCTACAGAGCTAGTCCAGGACAGGCTCCAAAGCTACAGAGAAACCCTGTCTCGAAAAACCAAAAAATAAAAATAAAAAATAAATAAAATATCTCACATCTGATATGGTGGCACACATCTGTGATCCTAGCACTTAAGAAACAGAGGCAGGGGGATCTGAAGTACAAGGTCAC
The DNA here is from genome assembly GCF_903995425.1 of Onychomys torridus. Classification (NCBI taxonomy): domain Eukaryota; kingdom Metazoa; phylum Chordata; class Mammalia; order Rodentia; family Cricetidae; genus Onychomys; species Onychomys torridus. Next base: position 124,424,382 of record NC_050446.1, read on the forward strand.
CCTCAGCCACATCATGAGTTTGCTGCCAGCCATGGCTACCACACACACAAAGTGTTATGTCTGCAAAATTTACATTGTCAATAGTTTTACCATGTCTTTGTTGTTGTAGTTATGTCTTACTTATTGATGTAAATGAAAAGAGCCATCAGTGGTCACTTAAGAATTACACTTAGGTCTAGGCTCAGTGGTAGAACACTTGCCTAATATGCATTGTATCCTGGGTTAGATCCTTAGCATTGAAGAAAATGAAAACACATTAACAAGAAAAAATTGGACTACATTTGGAGAATCTATTGTTAGAACATATACTGGGCTGGAGAGATGACTCAGTGGTTAAGAGCACTGACTGCTCTTCCAGAGATCCTGAGTTCAATTCTCAGCAACCACATGGTGGCTCACAACCATCTGTAATGGAATCTGATGCCCTCTTCTCGTGTGCATGAAGACAGAGCATCCATGTACATAGAATATATAAATAAATCTTAAAAAAATATATACCAACAGCTGGGTATAATAGCACATGCCTTTAGTTTCAGCACTTGGGAGGCAGAGGCAGGAGGATCCCTGTGAGTTTGAAGCCAGCCTGGTCTACACAGTGAGTTCCAGTAAAGCCAGGGCTACATAGTGAGATCCTGCCTCAGAAAACAAACAAAACAAAACCAACAATCAACTGCAAAGAGCCTGGTAAAAACATAGACAATAAAATTGTAATATGTAAGATATTGTCCATATAATGGTAAATTGTAGATTGAGGAAACTGTTTACAAATTGTTTCCAATGGCTGTTATACAAAATAATAACAGAAGGTGGGGCTGTTGAACCTCCCTTGCAGGAGGATTTTCCAATGATTCCTTTTAACACACTGAGAATTGTTGTAAATAGGCACCGTGAAGGCAAACATTTCTCTATCTTGTTCTTGGAAAGATATAGTAAAAAAGCAGTCTTTTAAATCAATCACTATAACAGACCATCCTTTAGGTAATAGAGAAGGCAAGGGAATTCCAGGCTGTAAGGAGCCCATTGGCTGAATTACTTTATTTATGGCTCTCAAATCTGTTAACATTCTCGATTTTCCAGATTTCTTTTTAATGACAAATATAGAAGAATTCCTAGCACTGGTCAATTCTTCAATATGTTGAGCATTTAGCTGCTCCTGTACCAGCTATTCTAATGCCTGTCATTTTTCTGATGTTAAAGGCCATTGTTTCACCCAGATAAATGGTTTGTTAGTCAGCCATTTTTTTAAAAAGATTTATTTATTTATTATGTATACAGAAGAGGGCGCCAGATCTCATTACAGATGGTTGTGAGCCACCATGTGGGTGCTGGGAATTGCACTCAGGACCTGTGGAAGAGCAGTCAGTGCTCTTAACCTCTGAGCCATCTCTCCAGCCCTAGTCAGCCATTTTAAAGGTAGTGTTGTTAGTACCCTTCTAAGATTACGAGCTGTTATGTCCTGTTTATGTACAACATGAACCACCTGTGGCTGCTCTTCAGAATACCATGTAACATTTCCCTCAGTAGCATTCTCTACAGTTTGTTTTTGAGATTGGAGGAATGTTGGTCTGTGTTTTCCATTACTGTAATAAATCACACCCTGTAAGTGGAATGTTTCTCTCTTGCTTGTGCAGCTGCTTCCCAGATAGTTGACTTGGAGGCTTAATGCTCAGCTGGTAGCTCAGGCTTATTACTAACTAGCTCTTACACTTAAATTAACCCATAATTCTTATCTATGTTTAGCCATGTGGCTTGGTAATTTTTCTCAAAACAGTATTCTCATCTTGCTTCCTTTGTGCCTGGCTGGCAACTCCTCACTCTGCACTACCTCTTCCTAGAATTCTCCTAGTCTGGTCGCACCACCTACTTCCTGCCTGGCTACTGGCCAATCAGCATTTAATTAAACCAATTTGAGTGACAAATCTTTACAGTGTACAAGAGCATTATCCCACAGCAACATTCCCATAAATTCATTGTTATGTTTAGCCACATATGGTTTTAATTTTCCTATCTGTCCTTCTCGCCCTATGCATTTGACCCATCTGGAACTTTGTTTTACCTGAGCTAAAGTTTCAATTCCAAGAAGCTGAACATTTACCTCCTAAAAAGACCAATCTGGATGCCAAGATTTTGGTGAAATTATGGTTACATCTTCCCCTGCATCAACCATACCTTCATTAACAATGCTTTAAGCTTAGGTCTTTGGTCATTTATAGAAGTTTGCCAAAATATTTGTTTTATGGTCTCTCCTGAAAATTTTGTCCTACCTACTGAAGCACCATTAGGTCCTTTAATTGCTCAGTGAAGGAGTTCCCCCATGGTGACAGGGAATGATTGAACCAAATTTGACATGGGGACCTGAAAGAGGCCCCTTGTTGATCTGCATTCATTAGTCCAATGTGGGCCTTTGCCACACCTTCTGCATATTCCAGAAGGTTGGGGCCTTCTGGTTTGGGTTATTTCTAGAAAGAAAAACAAACAACAACAACAACAAAAAAAAACCATTGTTTCTAAGAATACCTTGTCCACAAGTCTTTTTAGATGACCCTGTTTACCACAATTAAATCTGACATTTTGATTTTTCTTAAAGTTTTTGGGAATCTCCTCTCCTATCCAAGTGTCATCATGAGTATGAGATTCAGTATTATCTGTATTTCAGATCCATTCATCTGTGGGTGCTGATCTTGCCTTTAAAGGCCTGATTATCCTTTTGCATTGTGAATTAGCATCTTCAAAAGCCAAGGATTCAATTAATATTTGTCTAACTACTGGATCTGATACCATTCTATTCATAGTTGAAGTCAATCTTTGTAAAAAAAAAAAAAATCAATGAAGGCTTCTTTTAGGCCCTGTATAATTTTAGTAAATGACTCAGACCTCTTTCCAGCTTCTTCAACTCTGCCCCAAGCATTCAAAGCTGCTACATGGCATAGAGCCAAGGTATGTTCCTCATATATAGACTGTCATCATATATAGCATAATTGCCTTCTCTGAGGAATTGATCTTGGGGAAATTTCAATATCTCTAGTCCTACTTCATTGTTTGATGACCCTAGCCTCATCTTTCCACCAAGTCTTCCATTGTAATTGAGGACTAGCTTCTAATATTGCTGTAACCAAATATTTCCAATCTTTTGGAATAATTCTGTTACTAGTTGCCCATGAGTTTAACACCTGTCTCACAAAAGGTGAATGCACACCCTATAATACTATTGCTTCCTTAAATCTCTCAAGTCTAACATTTTGACAGGATTCCAGTCATAGGCTCTTCCATAGCCTTGGGGGATACCTGTCATTGGTGGTTGTCCTATATGGTAACTGGCTAGATTAAAGTTGGTTTTCTGAGAACTTGGGGGGGCTGTTCCTCTTCAATTTCATTATGTAATGGTGCAGTAGTATCTGCTCTAAATTCCTCTGTCTGTGTCTGAATATTTTTGTTACTAAGTTTTCCCAAAGCTTGTATCTTATCAGTCATATTTTTATTATTTTCATTCATAAGTATTTGTAAAGCTTGTATATTATCAGTAGTAACATTTTCTAAGGCTTGTATCTTATGAATAGTAAGTTTTTCTAAGGTTTGTATCTTATCAGTCAATTTCTCATATTTGGTACAGTTATCAAACTATTTGTTAAGGATAAAGTATGAATTACCAAACTTATAATAATTATGACTGACATTAAATTGATCCCAGTTAAATTGTTTGTCCCTTTGTTTACTTTTTCTATTTGCATCCCATCCATGGTAGCAGTAAATAAGGTCTTTAATTCCCTACGTTGTAATATGTCCATTTTTTAACATGAGGAAGTTTTTATCTTTTTTTTTTTTTTTTTTTTTGCCAAAGCTGAGGACCGAACCCAGGGCCTTGTGCTTGTTAGGCAAGTGCTCTACCACTGAGCTAAATCCCCAACCCGAGGAAGTTTTTAATATTGTCCTTCCCTCTTCTTTTTCTCTCTCTTTAAAAAAAATTTTTTTTTTTATATTTAATTAATTAAATGGTCTAGTTCACCGTTTAAAAATTCCTGTGTCTTACCTGCTCTGACTCCAATGCTGGAAGTTGTGCAAAGGTAATCAGATGAAGTGACAAGGTTTGACCAGCAGGTGGAGCAGGTATGGCACCAAGGCATCTCAAGCTCAGCTGGCTAGGAGTGAATGCATAAGGCAGCTGGACTAGCTTCTGTTCTGGAGCATGTGTACCCTTTGAGCAGAATTGACACATGGATGAACTGTGAGGAGCCGGGGATTTGTGCCTGGGAAGGCAGCAACGGAAAACCCCTGAACGCAGGAAAGCATGCTGGAAGGAGCTGGGGGAAGAGCCACTGCGGTTGCAGTGGTTGGCATGGTGGAATCACGCTGCTTTTCGTGGTTTAATAATGCCCCGAGTAGGCATCTAATAAAGCGATTTCTTTTACCGTTTATTATAAAATAAAACATGGGGACAAATATTAAAGATAAAAACCTGACATAATCGCAAACGACCAGGATTCGCGTCCCAGCTCAAAAAGACCAGGCAACCTTCCGGTCCCGCCTCATCTTTGGGGGTGGGGGTGGGGGATTTCTTTCTCTTGTCTGAGTCCACTAGGTAACTCCATGATACGTTCCAGCCAGCTGAATGTGAACCCCCGCCTCCCAAACCGGGACCTGACTCCACTGAACATCAGATCAGGACACGGACAAAATTCCTGCAACAGGGTTTTACTTTACTTATAACGTCAAGAACTGTTTCAGGTCCAGCAAAATGGCTCAGTGGGAAAAGGCACATGCCACTGATGCTGATCATTTGAGTTTGATCCCTGTAACCCACAAGGTGGGAAGGGAGAACTAACTCCCCCAATTTGTCTCCAGATCCCTACACACACACACACCTTAGCACACAGTCACCTACACATACACATATACAAAATAAATGTATATAATTTTTAAAAAGCATAATAGTTTTGTATCATTTACCTGGAAGTTATAGAATACTTTTTCAAATGACTTTTTTTTCCTTTGGTTTTTCAAGACAGGGTTTCTCTGTGTTACAGCTTTGGCTGTCCTGGAACTCATTTTGTAGACCAGGCTGGCCTTGAACTCACAGAGATCCACCTGCCTCTGCCTCCTGAGTATCAAATGACTTTTTTTTTAAACTTAATTTCTTATTTTAAAGAACTGGAAGCTTTCTATGTAGCCCAGGCAGGCCTCAAACTCCTGTCTTAGATTCTCAAGTGTTGGGATTACAGATGTCCGCTACCTTGTTTGGCACCTTTGAGTATGGTGAGCATTGTTATGTATAGCTGGACCTGGGCATTGTATTGCTGTATAGTTCTTCACTGTATGACCATACCACAGTTTATCTGTTCTAGTGACGAGCCATCAGCTGCCTCAGGGGGCTTTATTTGTTTTTGTTTGTTTGTTTGTTTACCACAGTGACCACTTCTGTAAAGATCCTTGTATAATTTTCTTAACACATGTATAAATTCTACCAGAATACTTTCCTAAGTGTAGAATAGTGAGTCATAGAGAATATACACTTTCGACTTTACTGCATAATGATTAATAGTTGCCAAAGTAGTAGTTCCAAATTATACTTCCAAGTACAATTTATGGGATTTTTTTTTCTCCATGTCTTTGTTAACATTTTTGTTTTGTGATAGGGTTTCTCCGTGTAGCCCTGGCTGTCCTGGAACTTGCTTTGTAGACCAGGCTGGCCTCGAACTCACAGAAATCCACCTGCCTCTTCCTCCCTAGTGCTGGGATTAAAGGTGTGTGCCACTACTGGTGAAATTATTAAGGCCACTCCACGTAGTAAAAAGGGAGGTTTATTTTGTGGGGTAACTTACAAGTGAAGGGATAGGTTATAGGGTCTGGGAAAGGTGTGGCACAGTCCGGCGGTGTTCTCTGGAGAACTCTGCTCTGTCCACCTCCAGTGTCCAGGGTCCAGGAACAAAAAGAGCTGGCACATCCAGATCTTGGGTCTTCAGGGTCCTCTCTCTTGGCCCTGCCTTGTAGACATGACAATTACCGAAGCCTCAATGGGGGTTGGAACTTCCAGATCAAAGCTGGAATGGCTATCCACTACATGCCACCCTTACTGACTCCTTTGGTTAATATTTAATATTCATACCAATATTAAAATTTTAAGCAATATGGACAGCTTAGAAATGGAACTTTTCTCTAAAAAAAATTCCACTCCATTTTGCAGTATTTGTATGTATGTTTATGGTATATATGTGCACATACACATCACTTTTACTAAAACATTATTTTAATGAAAATTGGATCACATTACACGACTGTTCAGCAACTTCCTTGTTTTGTCTTTTCTGTTCTGTTTTGTTTGAGATGAAGGGTTCTTACTTTGTAGCCCAAGCTAGCCTGGAACTTATGGCAGTCCTGTTTCATCCTCCAGAGTGCTGGGATTATAGGCATGAGCCAGCATATCTGTTAGCAACTTCCTTTTTCATTAATTAACCTATGTTTATCATTTAATAGATGCCATCCTATGTAGTCATTTACTTAGCCTATACTACCGTGTGTGGGTCACTGCTCTATTCTGATGGAATATATCCATAACAGCCTGTCAGCAGGGAGCCTATATTTTAGCAGAAGAAATGGTTAAACATTGAATATTATAAGTAACTGAATTAGAAGTGTAGGATGTAGCTCATTGGTAGAGTGCCTACCTAGAGTATACTAGGCTCTGGCTCAATCCCTAACACTGTAGAAATATGTAAATTAACAAACTAATCAATTAAGTAGGGTGTGGTATAGCTCGGGGTAGAGTTTAGAATGTATGAAGCCCAGGTTCTTTCCCCAGCATGAATAAATCAATAACTGGATGCTATATTGGAAGGTATATGGCTGTGGAATAAAAAAGCTACATCAAGCAAGGGTAAAGGAGATCGAGGCCTGTTGTGGAGGGATCAGCCTACTGCAGTCTGTTTTCACTCATCCATCTGTCCATCACTCACAAGAAAGTGGCATTATCCTGGGCGCTTCGGACGCACTGTGGACAAGATGTCTGATGGACACACAGCTATGAACAGATACTGTGGAAGAAAAGTATCTGGCTAGGGTGGGGAGAGGCTGCTCAGTCTAGATTGGTGATCAGGAAATGCTTTTCTGAGAAGGGGACACAGGGGCATTCAACAGAATGCTATGACAGAAGCACTTCTGAAAACTAATTCATTGAATCCCCTCTTTCATTCCTAGGGTCGGTGGTACAGGAGTAGTGATCCCTTATGCTTCTGACAGTGACTCCGGAAGTGTAGATCTACAGCTGAGCAACTTAGAAGACATTCAAAAAGATGTAACTAATGTTGAATTTACAGGTGAAAAGGGGAAGGGAGATTTATTTATTTATTTTTTTATTTTTATTTTTTTATTTTTTAGTGAGTGGGGAGGAGGATTTTGGCCGTTTTCTGTACAAAGATTTGAACCCAAGATTTCATACATGCTAGGCAAATGCTCTACCACCAAGCTACACCCTCTTTTAAAGTGCAGCCAACAGCATGTGTTGCTCTTGCAGAGCACCCACTTCAAGTCCAAGCGTCCACAGGGTAGTTTATACCATCTGCTACTCCAGTTCCAGGGATCCAGTGCTCTCTTCTGACCTCTGCAGGCATAGCATGCACATAGTGCACAGACATACATGCAAGCAACGCATGTATACTCATAGAATAAAAATAAAAAAGTCCAGACAAAAGATATTGGTTGAATAATTGCCGGGTGACCTTAGCTAGATTTTGATGGTTAATTTGGTTCATGATGTTAAAACCTTGAAACAAGACTGGCTTGCTTAGCATTAGTCTAGACATACGGGAAGCTAAACTCAATCCTGAGAGATGCTGCTGAGTGCAGATAGATCCACAGTGCAGAAAAGAGACCTTCCAAAATAGACAGTAACTAAAATAGTTTCGAGGTATAGTAAGCTCTGTGGAAAAATTAAACAAGAGGCTGAACCAAGTAAGAGAGATGAGAACCTTACTTCAAATGGTGGAGCTTGAATTCAAGAGCCAGGAAAGACCTGTGCCCAGGGAATCATATCCACTCATTCATGTGCTCAGCAGATATCAGCGCCCTGCTGTGCCTGAGCATGATCAAACTCCTGGAGATGCAGCAGCAAACAGAACATGCCCCAAGGACTTATAGACATACAGCTGGAATTAAGTATAAACCATGTGATGGGAGTGCGGGTCAGAGTATTTGAGATCCCAAAGTTTATTACTGGCCAGGAGGCTTTTGGGAGCTGAGACCTGAAAAAGAGTAGGGATCAGCAAGGCAGAGAGAGGTAACAATGTATGGGAAGGAAGGGGAAATATAGGCAGAGTAAACAGCCTGTGCCAAGACCAGGGCAAATGAGGGTGTGGCTTTAATTAAATTGTAATTAGTAGATGACAAGAAGTGGAAGAGGTTCCCACTCAGGAGCCCACAGAGAATACAAAAGTATGGCTGAAGTCCTCAGAGGGTCCACTCAGTCTTTCAATTGAGCTTTCTATCTGTTCCGTCCCTAACAGGAGGCCACCACTTGGTGCACTCATACCAACTCTTTGAACTGCATCTTCAAACTATTTATGGTTGAGTCTAGACTCCTAGCATTTCCAACTATTTGTGAAATGCTGATTCTTTGTTCTATAAGGCCGTCTATTTCATCATTAAACTAGTTCTGGGACAAGAAGATCAGGTTCAGATGGCTTAGGGCAAACTTCTGTACCTCCTCATCAGTGTATTTGAGAGAGAGCAGCTTCTCTTGATATTTGTGTAGTGGTTTTTTTCCTTTCTTTTTTGGTACAGTTGTTGGAAAGTCTAGGATGTCAGCCCCCGCCTGACGCATACCAGAAGCAGCCCCGCCCCTTTCAAGTGGAAAGTGGAAAGTAAGCGTTCACTGTTAGTTTTTCACTCATTGGCTGCTCTGAAGTAAGAAGGAAAGCTTTTCCGAAAGGATCTTCCTGGCAAATCTGTGGGATGGTTGTTACCTAAAAACATACTGGTCATTAAACTTCAACCATTTATCACATTCCAGCTGTTGGGGAAGGTTCTAGGAGCACCATCAATAGTCAGCAGAGGCCTCCATGGAGATTTTAAAGGTTATCCTCTTCACCATTTGTTCCCGCCCAGGCCTAAAGGGCCTTGTGGCTGGAAGGCTCCAAGAACACTGATTTTTGCCACTGAGAAAAAGGGAAAGTTGGCGGGATGAGGTCTAGGTCAAACAAGCAGAAGAAGCTGTGTGCCCGAAGCTGGTGCGTTGCAACACTGACCATCACCACTTTACACCACAGAGGTGTCACCTCTATCTTTCTTTTGGTATTAGATTCGGACATCTCTGACATCCCTGAACTCACTCAGGAGTCCCATCCAGATAACTTCAGACCCCTGAATCTCCAGGCACCCCTCAATGAAGCCAGTGTTGATAGGCTGGTCAAGTCCATACAGGAGGTTTTACGTGGTGAGCTAAAGGTAGGCATGGCAGTCTTCATGAGCAATCCAATTTATTCCTTCTAATAAAAAATATTTTCAACATAGCTCATTATTATATACATGACTATTTTATTGATTATAAAATATATTTATACTTGTAATTTTTATATTTATAAATTATTAAATTTATATCTTATTTCTATTTATAATAAATAAAATAAATATTAAAGTCTTAATCAAAGTCAAAGGTTAATCTTCTCTAACCTCACTCTCTTCACATAACCACTATTAGCTTTTTCTGTCCCTGCAAATGAATATAATTACAGGAAAAACAGCCCACACATGTTCTAGGTGAGTGACTATAAATCTGTACGGTCCTGTTTACTGGGTATGTGGTGTTCCATTGTTGAGGTGAACCAGTCATACATCCTGTGAGAATGTAAGAAAACTCATGTGCTGTGCACCTCTGAGGAAGTGGTTACCTTTGAGCTCAGATCTGAGGGATAAAAGGAAAAACTAGGATTGGGCAAATGGAGTACTGTAGAAGTAGTAAAACAAACAAACAAAACCACAGCGTGCTTAAGGAACTCCAGCCTCACACATTTAAACCATGGTGATAAGCGGGGCACAGTGATATAAGGTAGATAAAGACATCGTCGAGGCAGACAGTGCTTGACCTTGAAAACTGGAGTAAGACTACATAGGGTCTCTGTGTAGTCCTGGCTGTCCTGTAATTCCAGCTCTCGGGGCAAGTGGAGGCATAAAATCAGTCCTTGCTCTCTAGGGAATGTGTATGAGTTTACACCATCTGTAACCAGGGGAAAACCGGAAGAAATGTTCCTGTAGATTGTATTCTCCTCTTTATGCTTTATTTCAAAGTTTCTATAATAAGTAGATATTGCTTTTCTGGTCAGAAAAGCAAAACGTCAATATGAGAAGATTTTATTCAAATCAGAACTTGCATTTTTAAAGGAGGCCTTAAGAACTTGAAGTGGTGACTCTTTGATGGCATCTGGAGAACTAACTAGAAGTAGCAGAATCAGGGTCATCTTTGGGAATCTTAATCTGGCAGCGTGATGGAGGTGGACAGTGGTGAAGCCTGACGGTGGGGAGAGCCTGGAGCACTTAGTGCTGCATCGGAGGGCATGATGTGGTCCCCAACCAAGGCAGTGGATAAGGCAGCTCATTGGACTTCTGTTCTCTGTGCACTGCTTGTAGTTAGAGACTGATCCTGGATGGAATAAGATGCCATATGTTTAAAAACACTCCAAGGAACTTTGCAAAAGCATTGTACATTTATCAAATGAGATGATATGTAATTGTATTTTTTATTTTTTCCCCCACAAATTCAGGGTGAACCTGAAAAGTTGAAGTTCCTAAGATCTTTGTCTTCTTTGAGCCAAACCTTAGCTTATGACGAAAGCACAGAGTCCTTTATCCACCGTCACATGGCAGAGATAGTGCATGTCCTAAGTGTAAGTACTGTGGGTTTGGCAAAGCTGGAACTCCTGACTTGGCCCATGGAGTTTCATTAGCAGTGTCTGTTCAACAAGGAAAACCACTCTGAGACACCTCTCAAAATGTAACCACCTTGGAAATCATTTAAAAAAGAAATGAGAGGGGGCTGGAGAGATGGTTCAGAGGTTAAGAGCACTGCTTGCTCTTCCAAAGGTCCTGAGTTCAATTCCCAGCAACCACATGGTGGCTCACAACCATCTGTAATGAGATCTGGTGCCCTCTTCTGGCCTGCAGAGATACATGCAGACAGAACACTATATGTAATAAATAAATAAATTTAAAAAAAAAAAAAGAAAGAAAGAAATATGAGAGAGAGAGAGAGAGAGAGAGAGAGAGAGAGAGAGAAAGGAACTGCATTTAAGTTTTTTGCAGTTAGAATATTTAAGCAGTAGTTTGGGGCAAAGTGTCAAATGCTTGGGTTCAAGTGTCAGCTCTGCTTCTATAGCTGTGTGACTTCAGAAAGTATTTAACTTACGAATGCCTCAGTTTCTTCATTGATAAAATAAGAATATCTGTATTTACTTCATAGACTTATTGTAAACATTTACTTAAAAATAAATGTAAGTAGCCAGGTGTAGTGGTGCACACCTTTAATCCCTGCACTTGGGAGGCAGAGGTCCATGGTCTCTGTGAGTTCAAGGCCAGCCTGGTCTACAGAGCTAGTTCCAAGAAAGCTATGGCTACACAGAGGAACCTCGTCTTGAAAAACAAAAAAACAAAACAAACAACCACCCCAAAGTATTTTATAGTTATGTAGTAGTCTCTGATATATCAGACACATTTGAGAAACATGATAGTGTTATTTTCACTATTGTATTTTTTTTTCTTTGTCTTACTCCAGCTATATCCTGCCAAAGTTCATCCATTCATAAAATGTCTTATTAAATACCTGCCAATTCTAGCCATTGACACTGAGTCCACAAGGCAAAGAAGACCTACTCCCTGCTCCTTGGCCTAGCAAGCTATAGTCAGCTGTGGGACTCTGACAGAAGTTTCAATGAGCATATAGGGGATAGAGGGATGGATGGTCCAGTCCAAAGATACAGGAAAACTCTGCAGAGGACTTGATGCATTTACTCACACATCTTACTTCCTGGTGCTGTTGTCTCCTGTCTCTACCAGGTTTCCTACATTTTCTCCAAACCTCTGAACTTCTGATTCTGACCTTGCTTATATAGTCCCAGAATATGAGCAATTCCCCTCAAGCCTCAGATCTGTAGGGCTTGTTAAGCTCATGGTTAACTTCTAAGAATGAAGGCCAACAGCTAAGAGTGTTGCCAGAAGACAGTTACAGGTCCGCTAGCAACTTTAACCCTTTTCCTCTAAGAGTTTACAGTCACTCAGAATGACTATGCTTTGAAAAGTAAGTAGATTGAGAACTTTTCCAAATAATGCATCAAGAGAACAGATTGACAGAAAGCAGATTTATGAATCACTGCAGCTTTCTAGTTGGCTATGGGCAGCCATAAGACCGAAACAACATGAATTACTTTCCAAGTTCGGCTTGTACCAGGATTTACAGCAGTGATTGCCATGCATTTCAACCAGACAACCTGGAAAATCCACAAATGCAAATCTCAGACCGCACAAGCCCATTCTCTGCAAGCAGATTCAGCCTGTAGTAACAGGCCCAAGTCTGGTATCTATCAAAATATGGGCTGAGAAAGGCTCTGTCTACAAAAGTTAAGGGTAGCTAGTATCTAAGAGAGAATTGCATGGGTCATTGAATCTACTTTGTCACCATAGCCATGTGTATAAGAGTTGAAAAGGCATTCTTCCAACTCCAAGAGAACAGGTGCACAGCAGAAGGAGCAGTTCTGTGACAACTCATGAGGAGGAAATGTTTGGAGTTGTTGCAGAGAAAGAACTTGAAGGCATCAGTTAACTTTTCTTGACCCATTTTGATGCATGGCTGTATAACTCAGAGTTTCCATTACTGTGATATAACACTATAACCAAAAGCAACTTGGGGAGGAAAGGGTTTATTTCGCGTATACTTCCAGATAACTGTCCATCACTGAGGAAAGTCAGGGCAGGAACTGATTGCCATAGCCGTGGAGGAATGTTGCTTATGCCTTGTTCTTCATGGTGTGCTCAGCCTGCATGATAAGATAACCAGCTCAGGAGTGGCACCACCCACAGGGAGTTGGGCCCTCCCTCATCAGTCATTAATCAAGAGAATATCCCACAGACTAGTCCATGGGCCAATCTAGTGGGGGATTTTTCTCAGTTGAGGTTCTCTCTTTCAAAATGACTACCTGGTGACAAGTTGACATAAAATTAGCAAGCCAAATACAACAGTTGAAGGCATTAATTTGCCTTTCTTGGCCCACACTAATGCATGGCTCTTGCATTAAACAAAAAGCCAATGAAACCAAAGCAAAATGTGCAAAGAAAGGCAAATCTCTATGACAGTTTTCCAAAGAAGGTTTTTATAGAAGCCATGAAAAGGCATTTCATCACTGTGATTAGAGAAAAAGAAGTTGGAAACACAGTAAGATTCATTTAACCACCAGTAAACTGGCCAGAATAAAAAAAAGACAATACAAAGTACTTGAGGGTACAAAGTAACTACAGTTTTAGTATACTGCTGGTGGGAAGGTAAAATGGTAAACCAGTTTGGAGAACAGTTGGGCAGTTTCCTAAAAAAGGTAAATATACCTATCACTGACCAGAAATTTTGTGAAGATACGTACACAAATGTTATGACCACTCTTTATTGTAGGCAGAGTTTTCCATCTAGACCACCGATCAGCTCTGTCACACTAGCCGCTCCCCAAATAACCACACTGAGACTTAATATTAATTATAAATGCTTGGCCAATAGCTTAGGCTTGCTTTTGCCTACCTCTTATAACTTAATCCATTTCTATTAATCTGTGTGCTGCTCCGAGGCTTGTTTACTTTATGTATGTATTTCCTATCCTGCTTGTTCTGTGTCTCAAACAACAACAAACAAAACAAGACAAAAGGAAATAACTCAGTGGTTAAGAGTACTGGCTATCTACCAGAGGACTAGAGTTCAGTTCCCAGCATCTACCTCACGCAGCTCACACCACCTCTAACTCCAGTCCCAGGGTAGATACCAGAGTATCTACCTGGCCTCTTCTGGCACTGCATGTATTTGGTCTACAGACATACAAGCAGGCAAAACATCCAGACAATATCAATAAACAACAAAAAGATGCTGAGATAGCTGTCTTAGCGTCTAAAGAGGGCTTTACCAGCTCCAGAGGATCAAGTTCTAGGATGCCTCCAAGGTGTCAAAGGCAGGGCCTGCTGTACTGTGTATATGACTAAAGCTCCCAGAAGTGCCCAGTTTTTCTGTAACTCAAATCCCAACATCTATAAGAAAGCATCCAATTGACCCAAGTGGGGTCTGTCTGTCACTTGATGAACTAGATGAGTCTTGGGCAGGTTCACATAGTAGTGGGGATCTTTTCAGGCAGAAGGAGTGATTGCTGTAATCTGAACAGTTACCCCAAGAGGCACCTACCTCACAAGTATCTATCTTATGGGCAACGATCAGGCTCATGCTTAGGAATCCTTGTAGTGGCTAACAATGGTGAACAAATGACAAAGCCTTTAATACCTAACTGAATAGAAGAAATATAAAAGATCGTGCTTGGTGCTGAGAGATGACTCAACAGTTAAGAGCATTTCCTGTTCCTCCAGGGGGCTCAGTTCTGTTCCCAGCACCTACACCCAGTAGCTTACCATCACTCTAGGTCTGGTAGAGCAGATGCCTTCATCTAGTCTCTGGGCACCATACTGCATGTATTCACACACACACACACACACACACACACACACACACACACACACACACACACATGAAATTTTAAAAAAATCATCCTGACAAAAATGTCCAAAATAGTTTGAAATCAGAAAGCATTAGGCCTGAGGGTTCAGCTAAAATGTGCTGCATTCATCAATGTGTAATGTGTATGGCTACAGAAATGAGTAACCACTGAGATTCTGCTGAAATTGATGAGAGTGGGGAGTGAACACAAGTTGGAAAGTCATAAGTCATCTTTTCATGAGCCCTGGGAAAGGCTGATTGACAGCCAGGAAGACAGATTCTTTAGAAGAGAATAATGCTAGGTTACAGCTGTGATTTTAGTTGTGACCCCTTGAGATGGCTACACTTGGTGCGTGCAGCCCTGGCTGTTAAGGCTGAAGACAGTCTGAATGCTGTGTCCATGTCCTTTCCAGGCTGTAAAGCCCTGAAGATAGATGAGTTCCTTCAGAAAATAGGAAGAGCAGCAATCCACCAGTCAGATCTCAGTTCAAATCAAAAGATAAAGCTCAGAGATCCAGGTAATATCTACTGAGTATATTCTGCCTGCTGAGTTCCATGAGGACATTGCAGAAAGAGGCAGCTGCAACATGGGAAAGGAGATAGGTTCTCCCCAAACCCAAGGACAGGAGGAATAGCCCACCAAAGGAGAGAAGAGGCCATGATGGCCATATGCTCTAGGAGGCCTTCTCTCCACTTTCTGGTGCTCCTCTGAACACATGTCCATTATTCCCATCTCCCCTCTTCCCCAAATTGCCTCTTTCACTTTGTCCACAGGACCCATGCTCCTACATGCTAAATTCTCTCTGAAGATCAGAGATTGCTGTGGCTATTCATGCCAGTAATGCTCAGGTCGAGGGAGGACGATCATGAGTTCAAGGCCAGCCTTGACCACATAGTGAGTGTGAGACCAGCCTGGATCTCATGAGATCCTGAGAGAAAATATATAAGTTGATGACTATCCAGAAAGAATGTCTGAAAGGTCCTAATTCCAGCTTCTTGAGGAAACCAACTGGCTTTGGTGTCTCTGCTGAGTAATGGGACTGTGGCCAGTAGGACAAAGTGACACAGCAGAGGTGTGGCCGTGAAATGCTCCTTCCTATGAGCCAGGGCGTTTCCTATGAAGTGATGGACAACCCAGTGAGGTTTGTCCAGTGACACCCACAGTAGCTTCTCCTGTGAACTCCTGAGGGCCACTCCAGATCCTCTGCAGCTAAGGGAACAACGCAGGGGAACTGAACACCAGGCCAGGGGCCTCTGGGTGACTGCATGGTAGAGCCAGGGGCCTCTGACCCCACTGCTCCTCTTGTTTCTGTAAGGTCTGAGAAAGCCAGACAAGGAAGGAGCAACCCTTTCATTTAGGGCAGAAACCCACATAAGAGGTCTCTAAAAGTCAGCCTACTTTGTGTTTCCAGGCTGGGCTGGCAAGAGGGTAGAAAGGCAGGCAGGGGAAGGTATTGAAAAGCTTCCTTTTGCAGGTACAGTTGTTGCTGGGGTAACCAGTGAGTACTCAGTTAAGAACCATTAGGTAAAGGATAGATAAGCATGTCTCCTGGAGGCCATAACCGGGGGTCCACGGGGCTGGGGAGACAAGAATCTGGAATCTGAATCACGTTACTATAGTTATGAGAATTGTCACAGATCAACCAGAATAGAGGAGCTTTATACACTGGCTTGGCTCTGGTGGAGTTCCCCCATCACTCTGCAGGGTTTCCTGTACAGCTCTCCTGCCAATTGGAAAGTTGTTCCTTTTTCAGGAGAAACCA
Source organism: Onychomys torridus (assembly GCF_903995425.1). NCBI lineage: Eukaryota > Metazoa > Chordata > Mammalia > Rodentia > Cricetidae > Onychomys > Onychomys torridus. Next base: position 124,440,858 of record NC_050446.1, read on the forward strand.
TCAGGATATTAGCTATTTTCCTAGTTTCCTTTCTGTGGCTGTGGCACCTAACCTGATCAGAAGCAACATGGGGGAGAATGGGTTTGTTTGCCTTCAATCCCAATACAGCTCATCGTGGAAGGGAGTCAGGGCAGGAGCTCAGGCTGTCAGTCATCACATCCTCAGACAAGGAAAGAGAATAAGCCAGGCAGTGGCAGCACACGCCTTTAATCCCAGCAGAGGCAGAGGCAAGCAGATCTCTGAATTTGAGGCCAGCCTGGTCCGCAGAGTGATTCCAGGACAGTCAGGGCTACACAGAAACCCTGTCTCGAAAAACCAAAAAACAGGAAGGGAGGGAGGGAGGGAGGAAAAAAAGAATAAATGAATGAATAGAGGATGGATGGATGCACCATGCTGCCTGATTGTTTGCTTTTCACTAGCCCTCTTCACTCTTACACAGCCCAGGACTCCCATTTGAGGACTGGTACTGCCCGTGGGGTTAATTAACAGTCCAGACAATCACTCACAGACAGGCCCGAAGGCCAGGCTGATTGAAACAATCCCTCCATTGAGATCCCTTCTCAGATGTTCTAGGCTGTGTCAAGTTGACAGGTAAAATCACCTGGAGATCATGGTTCAGTGAAGGAGATAGAATACCTAAACTAGAAATGATCACTGGTAATGATGACAGTGAACAACGGACACAGTTATCAAGGGCTACCAGGAATTATGAATTCGCTCACTTACTATAACCCAGGACATAAATAGTACTGTTGTACCATTTTGCAGGTGGGGAAACTGAGGCACAGGGAGGCTTGGTACATTTTCAGATGGCTGAAGTTCTTTTCCTTTCACTGCAGGTGCTGGTACAAGAGGAGCCTCTATACTCTTTGTCCAGTCTGGTGCGCCAGGAGCTCTTTGTCACCATCACTGACCTCAGGTGATACCCACATGCACTTTGCACATGCATTCTGGTTTCTCGTTCAGGGTCATACACTGCTAGAGCTGATTAAAATGCCCCATATTTAATGCTGCTGAGGTGGCTCAGTGAGTAAAGGCACTTGTCACCAACAGCCAGCTCCTACAAATTGTTCTCTGACTTCCACACTGGTACTGGAGCAAGTACCCCTCCCTGACTTCTCCAACACTAACTAAATATGTGCAGTTTTTAAATGCCCTATATATTAACTTTTGAAAATTTCTTAAATGGATGTCTTTGGATTTGTATTGCTGTGAAGAGACACCATGACCATGGCAACTCTTATAAAGGAAGACATTATTGGGGAGGCTCCCTTACAGTTCAGAAGTTAAGTCCATTATCATCACGATGGGAAGCAAGGCAGCAACACTGGCAGACATGGTGCTGGAGATGAAACTCATAGTTCTTATATCTTGATCCACAGGCAAAAGGAAGTGAACTGAGAGACACTGGGTATCTTGAACATAGAAACCTCAAAGCCCGTCCCCACAGTGACACACTTCCTCCAATAAGGTCACACCTACTCCAACAAGGCCATACCTCCTAAAAGTGCCACTCCTTATGAGCTTATTATATTCAAACTACCAAAATGGGGAAAAGCCAAATCCTTATTCTTTTGTGAGAACTTTAATATCGTGTGTGATGGCTAATCTTGGTTGTTGTGGTGGTGTGGAAGAAAATGGCCCCCAAAGGGAGTGGGACTATCAGGAGGGGTGGCCTTGCTGGAGGAAGTGTGTCTCTGTGGGGGAGGGCTTTAAGGTCCCTTTTGCTCAAGCTTCCCTAGGTGTGACTTTCAGTTGACTTCCTGTTGCCTGCAAGATGTAGCAGCTCCAGCACCACATCTGCCTGCACACTGCCATGCTGCCCTTCACGATGATAATGGACTGAATTTCTGAAACTGTAAGCCACCTCAATGAAATGTTTTCTTTATAAGAGTCGCTGTGGTCATGTTGTCTCTTCACAGCAATAGAAATCTTAACTACGACAGTTGTCAGCACACACATCTGGAAAGAAGGAACCTCAGTTCCATCAGGGTGGCCTACGGCTCTATCTGTGAGGTGTTTTCTTAATTGCTAATTGATGTAGGAGGGCCCAGCCCACTGTAAGAGGTGCCATTGTTGAGAAAAGTAGCAGACTGTGACCGGGTGCAAGCCAGTAAGCAGCGTTCCTCTCTGATCACTGCCTCAGTTCCTGACTGTAGGTTCCTGCCTTGAATCCCTTAATGATGGGCTGTAATCTGTGAGCCGAAATAACCCCAAGTTATTCTTCTCCAAGTTGCTTTAGGTCAGTGTTTTGTCACAGCAATTGAAAGCAAACTAGAATGTCATGAATGCTGCCATCCACATCTCAGAGACCTTAGCAGAATCTCTTTGGAGTTTAGTTCTATCCAAAGTATATTAAATGGAAAGTGATCCTTATACATGCTCCATGATAAAGTGTTGTAAAGTCTAAGGAGTTTGCAAGGGATACCTGATGCTACATCTCTTGAAGACTTATACCTTGTTAACTATGCTGGTCACCATTTCTGAGATGACCTGCAGTTAAAGCCTTAACTCCCTCAACTTGCATTCCGCAGAACACACTTAGGAAAATTGTGAATTAATGCATGAGAGTGCTACAGGCTTGCCTTCATGGCTAAGGTGGAGAAGAGCCCAGAAGGATTCTGCACCAGGGACTGAGGTGGGGCTGGACAGATACACTCTTCCTCCAGCCTTTCCTTAGATCCATCAGAACACATGGCTCCTCCAGGAAGCTGTCTAGCCCATCAGAGTGTTAACCAGCCAGTTTGCCCTTCCTCTTCAATATTTTTTTTTTTTTCAAGACAGGGTTTCTCTGTGTAGTTTTGGTCCCTGTCCTGGATCTCATTCTGTGAGATCAGGCTGAGAGTCAGGCTGGCCTTGAATTTACAGAGATCCGCCTGGTTCTGCCTCCTGAGGGCTGGGATTAAAGGCGTGGGCTGCTACTGCCCGGCTCCTCTTCAGTATTTCAAGAGCTGAGGTATCAGTTTAGCATCGGATTCTTCCCGAACTGTCTTTCTAGTTACCAAGATGTGCACCTGTTGTTTGGCTCTGAGGACCGAGAAGACTTGCTTGGTCTTATCACCAAAAGCGTAATCTCTCTGCCTGCCGTAAACACCTGTACCCAGCTGCCGAGCACAGTGCCAAAGCAGACCAGCCACCCAGAGGTAACTCACTTTTTGCCTTAAGATGCCCTCTCTTCCCCAGGTCAGCTGCTCTTCACCTTTTAAGAGCAGTTGATGGTTTGAAACCAACTGGAAACCAGTGATGTCAAGACGATGAACATCATCAAATACTAGCTTTTTCTCTAGTCTTTCTCTGTGTGCTCCTTCCTTTTCCCTCTGCTCCTCCTTTCTTTCCTTTCTTTTTTGGATTTAAAATAAAGCAGAAGCTGGGCATGATGGCTCTTGTGAGAAAGATGCAGATAGATCTCTGTGAGTTCAAGGCCAGCCTTGCTGGTCTACATAGCAAGTGCCAGACCAGCCGGAGCTACAGAGTAAGACCTTGTCTCAAATAAAACAACAACAAAATAATAATAATAACAAATTAAGTGACAGTATTCACTCATATACTTTGCAGACTTTCCGTTTCCTTTAATTTTTGAAACAGGATCTCTCTATATAGACAGGCTGGTCTTGAACTCACATTCCTCCTGAGTGATTAGAGGTTTGGTGTGCCACCACAACCACACCCAATTTTTACTTTTTTAAAACTTAGAATTTAATTTTTTATTTTTAAGATTTGTACGCATCTACTATTATGTGTGGAACATCTCCCGACGCCCTACTCTCCTTTCCACCCTCCTACCTCTTCCTGTTTTACTAACATTCCTTAAAGGGCCACCATGTGTTAAACACTGTGACAGAAAGTAGAGATGAGTAGCGTGCAGCCTCACCCTGACAGCCTGCCTCTTAATGTCGAGACAGACCCCCGAGAAGTAAGTATGTCTGCTGGGGAAGAGTACAAATGGTATGAGAGGGGTCTAAGCAGTGCAGGAGGAGGAAGTGCTGGGCTTCAGGGGACAGGGTCTGTCTATGTCAATAGTCGTTTCTTGGTGGAAGGAAAGTGGAAGAGAGGAGCTCCAGGTCGAGGAAAGCCTCAGTTTCCTCTGTGGCTGCTGAGCAGGCTGGTAAGGGAGTTGTGGAAGGTGACTGGTTCAGATGGATCCCCTGTTACAGAACATTGGTCACAAGTCAGCTTTGAAGGTATTTTGATGACCTCTGTGTAGTTCCCCAGATGTAGTCCATTACCCTGATCCCAGGAATTTTAAGATGCTCATTTGAAATATTTTATTTCTGTTTGCCTCATACTGCCTACAGATGCTTTTACTCTGGGTCAGGCTTTTAGTAAAGCCTCAAAGTGATGAACAGCATCAGATGAGTGTGGTGCTTGGGGAACTTTGCAGGGAGGGAGCTTTGCTGATTCTGCACCTTTTTAGTGTCTCTACAGACAGACGTTCCAGGCCTTCTCTGTGATGCTGCAGAGTCTGGTGGTAAAAGACCCACATTTGGAAAATTTTGACAGCATTTTTAAGGTAATGAAATGTCAGGTGTGATGGTGTGAAAGAAAATGGTCCCCAAAGGGAGTGATACAACTAGGAGGTGTGGCTTTGTTGGAGGAAGTGTCACTGGAGGCAGGGCTTTGAGGTCTCATATATGCTCAAGTCACACCCAGTGTCTCAGTTCACTCCCTGTTGCCTGCAAGACATAGAACTCCCAGCTGCTCCTCCAGCACCAGGCCTGCTTGCGTACTGCCATGTCCCATCATGATGATAATAATGGACTAAACCTCTGAAACTGTGAGCAACCCTGCTGTTGGTTGTTTTCTTTTACTCTTTTGGCTCTTTGGGGTCCCACCACCCAGCTCCTAAATAAATCACACACGGAGTCTTATTCTTTCTTATGAATGCCCAGCCTTAGCCTAGCTTATTTCTTGCCTGCTTTTCTTAAATTATCCTATCTACCTTTGCCCCTAAGATTTTTACCTTTCTCTATTTCTGAGTATCTTTTCTTTCCTTTTTATTCCATTTCTGGCTGTGTAGCTTGGTGGCTGGCCCCTTCTTTTCTCATCCCATGATCTTTTTTCCCAGATTTCTTCTTCTATTTATTCTCTCTGCATGCCAGCCCTACCTATCCTTTCTCCTGCCTTGCTATTGGCTACTTAGCTCTTTATTAGACCAATCTGGTGTTTTAGACAGTCAAAGTAACACAGCTTTACAGAGTTAAATAAATGCAACATAAAAGAATGCAACACATCTTTGCATCATTTAACAAGTGTTTCACAACATAAACAAGTGTAACACATCTTTAAAAAATATTCTACAACATCACTCAATTAAATGTTTTTCTTTATAAGAGTTGCTGTGGTCATGGTGTCTCTTCACAGCAATAGAAACCCTAAGACACCAAGGGACAAAGGTAATTTCTATGCACTGCTAAATGTGGAAGAAAAAATATGGAGGAGTTAAGTTATAGAAGGTAGCACTGCAGCTGAAACTATTGTCCTTTTTTAAAATTTAATTTGTGTGTGTGTGCACATACATACTTGTGCCATGGCACACGTGTGGAGATCAGAAGACAATTTGCAGAGGTCAGTTCTCTCTTTCCACCACCCTGGTTCCATAGCTTGGATTAGTATGCTCAGGCTTAGCAGCAAATACTTTTAGTTGCTGAGCCATCTCAGCATTCCCAAAGTTAGCAGCTTTGAAGCAGAGGCTTGGATTTTTATTCTGACTTCTATTCATTGGTCACAGTCTTCTGCCACAGAGTTTGATTTCCTCACTGTCCACAAGGATAACAATTACTCTGAAGATGGAATACGTAGCCTCAAATAAGTGGCTTAAGTCATTATTACAATTTTCTTTGCTGTTCCTTTGTAGCATAGAAGGGTTTGGTAAATGACCCAGGACCAAAGTCAGTCTCCTAAGTTAGTAAACAGGCAGCTCCCTACCTTGCAGGACTCATGGAAAATGACTGCATGCCTCCACCTGTAACCAGTCCAGCATATACTGTCCATCAGTAGGGATCCAGTCATCACATTCATTCACTGAGATTCAAATATTTTGTTCTTGCTTTTTTAAAAAATGCAACTACCCCAGGAAGAGAGGATCTTTTAAGTGGTTAGTAACCTTGTGCACCTGAGCACAGATGGCGTTCATTTTTGCCATACCTGACACTGACATTATTTCTTATTCTTTTTTATTTCTGTATTAACATGACAGTCTGGGTTTTTCCCTTGTCTGGCTGTACTTTGCACTTTCCTGTCCTGGCAACTAATTCAGCCATTTCTTCTGTGGAAAGTTGCTTCTTTTGAGCTCCAGCTTTTGGTCTTCATCCTTCCCTGTCTGCTCAGGTAGATGTTCTTTCTCCGTCTTTACTTCTTTTTAAAAAGATTTATTTATTTTTATTTTATGTGCATTGGGATTTTGCACGCACATCCGTGAAGGTGCCAGATAACCTGGAACTGGAGCTGCCCTGTGGTTGCTGGGAATTGAACCCAGGTCCTCTGGAAAATCAGCCAGTGCTCTTATCCTCAGAGCCATCTCTTCAGCCCCCACCCCCATCTTTAGTTCTTTAAGAGCATATCATTAACTATTTCTTTCCAATGCAGATTTGAAAGGACTGAAAACAGCTAAAAGAATAGACTAAAGTATAGCAATGAAGGAAGATAAATCTAGAAATCAGGCTTTGACGGAGCCAGGGTTTTGTGCCTTGCTTGTCAACCCATCACTTCCAACGTAAACTGCTTTATCATTAAGCAGACTTTCTTGAACTACCAGCCCCCAAATCATGACACAGAGACTTATTAATTATGAATACTTGGCCTTACTTAGGTAATACTTGTTCTTAGCTACCTTAAAAAAAAACTTAAATTAACCCATTTCTGTTAATATATGTGTTTCCTCAAGGCTCATTTACCTCATCGATATATTGTCGATCTTGCTTTTCTTTTTCCTCCACACCTGGCTGGTTGGCCCCTGGCTGGCTGGCTTCCCTTTTCTCTCTCCCTGACAGCTCCGCCTATCCCTCCTCTGCCTAGCCATTGGCCATTCAGCTTTTAATTAGACCAGTCGGGTGCTCTAGGGCAGGCAAGGTAAAACAGAAACACATCTTTACAAAGTTAAACAAATGCAACACATAGTTACATAATTATACAAATATTCTGCAACATAAACAAATTCATCACATCTTTAAATAGCTAGACAAATACTCTATTCCATAACACATTAGGAATCGTTTTTTTAGATACCGAAGTAATGTAGAGTTACTCACTTTACATGTTCTTTCTAATGTAGTACAAGTTTTACTTCATATATTCCTGACCGACCATTTGATCTTCCTTAATTTTTATAGCAAATGGACCCCTGGTTACAGTCAAACAAAGACCATGAGCGAGAACGAGCTACCGCCACCATGGCCCAAGTCCTCAAATGTTTATCCTGTTATCTCAACCTGAAGGTGAGTAGCCTTGAGTGGCTGAGGAAGAAGTGTGCAGTGCTCAGTTTGAGGCCACATACTGTTTGTTAATCTTTGTATCTATCTCTGTTATTAAGCTTGACAGTTAAAACACAATGCAGTAAATGTTTCTGAATAGATGAATAAATAAATATAATATGTAAATGTGTACTTTTTTTTTTTTTTTTTTTTTTTTTTTTTTTTTTTTGTAGCTGAGTATCGCACCCAGGGCCTTGCGCTTGCTAGGCAAGCGCTCTACCACTGAGCTAAATCCTCAACCCTTATAATCTGTAAATGTGTAAAAGGCCTAAACCAACCTGAGCTCTGTGTAGTTTGTCTTTGAAGAAATAAAGTCAAGCTAGGTGTGGTGGTGCATGCATTTAGTCCCAATAGTTGGGAGGCAGAAGCAGGTGGATCTCTGGGAGATTGAGGCCAGTCTGGTGTACATAACAAGTTCTAGGACAGCCAGGAATACATCTAAAAAGATCTTGTCAAAAAAGGAACAAATTAAAGCAAGAAAAGAAAAGAAGTCCAAGTGGGTCAGTTCAGACTAATCAATGCAAACATCTCATAGGCTCTCTAAGAGAACTGTACTGTTGTTGCCTGTGTGGAGGCAGGAGAGGGAATCTAAAAGACCAGGGACCAGATAGAGACCTGTACCTCGTGTTTCCACCTTCTTGTCACCATCAGAGAAAGAATTCAGAGACAAAATAAGGAACCGGGAGGAAGTTTTATCATTGATTGAGTAAAAGTATGTACTGAAGGATGAATGGAGATGTTCCCAGAGTCAGTCATACCCACCAGTGGTTGGGTCTGCATTTTTCATGGGTAAATATAATGATTGAGAAGACTGTACATGGCCTAGGTCGGAAAGAAATTCCTAAAATAGGGTCTTCTTCTCTTTTCTGTACTTACATGGAGTTTTCAGATGTGTCTCAGAGATAGGAGAGGCCCAAACTGCAACACTAATAATATGGAAGCCATTAGAATGAAGCAAAAGACCATCAGTCTTGGCTGTCCATGTTGGCCCCAGCTGCTTGTGCATGGTCTTGGCTTGACTGTTGGAGTGGTCACATGATCTCCTGCTGAAGTACTACTCTGCAGGTGCCTCACACTCTAGCCACTGTGCTACCACCACCATGGTATGGTTAAGGGGAGCTTTTTTATTGTAGATAGGAGTGAGAGAACAGCCAGAGTTATCTGGGAGAGTCCAGAGCAGAGAGAGAAAGATGTAGACATGGCCAGCAGACTGGGTCTGGCCAGGGCTGTCTGCAAGAGAGGAAAGAATAGCAGGGGATAAGAAGTAGAGAAAACAGTGAGAAAAGTCACGTAGGAAGAATAGCAGGGTGATAAAGAGAATGAGTAGCGGAGGGGAGGGTTTGCTCCTTGAGGCTTGTTCAGCCTGCTTTGTTCAGACTACCAGGACCACATTGGGCTGAGTCACTACGAAAATGCCCTACAGCCGGATTTTTTTTTTTTAATTATTTTGTATGCATTGGTGTTTTGCCTGCATGTATGTCTGTGTAAGGTGTTGGATCCTGGAGTTGCAAACAACAATTGTGAGCTGCTTTGTGGGTGATTGGGAATTGAACCTGGGTCTTCTGAAAAAGCAATCAGTGGTCTTAACCACTGAGCCATCTCTCCAGCCTCTACAGCCAGATCATATGGAGGTAATTTATCAATTTATATTCTCTCCTTTCAGATAATTCTAGCTTGTGTCAAGTTGACATAAAACTAGCCAGCATAAGCTAGAACTTTGAAATGTGTCAAACAGGTACTTGTGATACTGAAGGAGCGTGGAGGCCAGCATGAGCTTTGATATGCTGAGAAGCACCACAGGTAGCCATATGTCCCTTCTGCCAGAGGAAAGGGAAATGACTTCTTTTGATAAAGGGTGTCAGGTTTCAAAGAAACAGATGGCTACTGGGGTGCCTGCGAGCACACCAAAGTGTCTGCTTGGCCTCCAGGCTCACTCAGTGCCTGTGGTTTCTCTCAGCACTTCTCACCTGCCCCTCCCTACCTGAAACCTCTCCAGCCCCAGCGGCTTCACCCCCTTACCCACCCTTCTCAGTCCTATGTAACCCTGCCATTTTGGCCATTCATTCTCTTGGTCACCCTCCCACCCCCACCCCCCCCCCCCACTAATGGGCCAGTTTCATCCGGACTCTTCAGATGCTTCTGGCTGTTTTCTCCTTTATATCCACAATAAAATTCCCAACTACCTTGGAGTAGTCATGTCCTCATTTCATTCCCAGGGGAACCGGCTTCACAAGTCCCTGCGAAATGCTGGCTTTTGTCTAACTGCCAGAAGTCCCCCTGAAGTCCAGGTTGAGCCTATTTCTGGACACTTGGACTGCCTTTTGGAGTCTGGGGAATTGGGGTTTCCCCAGAAACTGACGCAGTTTTCCTCCTTTCCTTGTTCCTGTTCATTCTCACCACAGATCCCATTTTCAAATCCTTGGGTTTCTCTTTCAGTCTTCCACTTGGCAGTCCTCTGCCGTAGCTTCTAAAACTAATCCCCCACACTGTGATCATCTCTCCTGGGTCTGTTCCTTTTTTCTTCTGTAAATCAGTGTCTCTTTCTCCAAGCAGGCTGTGTAGCTCCTGGGCCTTCTCCACTCTCCATCATTTCTGGTCAGGTGTAAACGTGCATCTACTCCCTCAATGGAACCCCAGTGTCAGAACACAGCGAACCAAGCTAGCTTACTGCAGAGCAGCCCTGGCGAGACAGCTGCCACCAAGTGTCTCACCCCAGCGTGAAAGATGACTCCCAGAGCTGCACAGATGCAGTCTCTCCTTCCGCTCGCCATACTCTAGTAACCTCTGAAGCCAGTAACTCCTGTAGCAAGTAACTTGTGGTCATCACTGATGATTTATGACTCTGACAGCAACAGTGTGGCATTCCCCTTATTCTTCAACCTCTAGTTACTGGGGATTAAAGGGATGCTTTAAATGATCACTCTGTCCCCTCCTGCCTCCTCCCCTACCCCGTTCGTGTGCGTGTGCGTGTGCGTGTGTGTGTATGTGTGTGGCCTTGGGATCTTCTTTAGCATTTTCTTTTCTAGAGAGGATTATGAGTATGGGTGCCTAGCCTCGTACCACTGGGTCTATGAGCATCTAGAAGTTGTCTGCAGAAGGGTTGTGGCTCTACTGTGTTTTTCATTTTTAACTTTAGAATCCTTACTTCAATTTATAATTTATTTTAAACTACTTTATTTTTTTAATTGCACCCCCCCCCATACCTAAATTAACCAAACCCAAAGACTATACCATACAAACTCTTTCTGTAGAAGGTCTATTATCAGTCTTAGAGTGAAAGGCCCTGCTCTGGGAGTCCCTGTAGATTAGTATTCTATACCTCCCCTTGTGCCAACCAAAGGGAAGAGTGAATGCAACGGAGATGTAATCATTGCAGCCATTGCTGGAAAGAACAGATTCAGTGACCCCCAAATAGGTTCTTTTTTTTTTTTTGGTTTTTTGAGACAGGGTTTCTCTGTGTAGCTTTGCGCCTTTTCTGGAGCTCACATGGTAGCCCAGGTTGGCCTCGAACTCACGGAGATGCACCTGACCTGCCTCTGCCTCCCGAGTGCTGGGATTAAAGAAGTGCGCCACCACCGCCCAGCTCCAAATAGGTTCTTAAAGGGTAATAAGAACTTTAAAATTGCTGGGTGGTGGTGGCACACGCCTTTAATCCCAGCACTTGGGAGGCAGAGGCAGGTCAGGTGGATCTTTGTGAGTTCGAGGCCAACCTGGGCTACAGAGCGAGATCCAGGAAAGGCACAAAGCTACACAGAGAAGGAAAAAAAAAAAAGAACTTTAAGCAGGAGGGGTGAGTACACGGAGCAGGTGACCTTGCTCAGGCCACTGTCTGGGCTCTGGATCTGCAGGGGGTTCTGGAGGAACAACAGTCACTCCTGCTCCAGGGTAACTGCTACTGAGGAGGAGGAGGAGTGGCCACCTGTCCTGCAGAGCGCACTGTGGCTGGGGTTAGTTTTAGTGCCTTGTCATAAAGATGTTTATCGCTCAGTCATGATCCCTGAGGCCCTGCAGAAGAGTGACTCCAGAAAAGGCAAAGGAGCAAAACCAGACCCAGAGAGGAACAGAGTGGATTAGGCTATGACCCCGTCCTTCCTCAGGCCTTCCTCAGCTGTGCCTACATTCAAGTGCAGTTTACAGTCAGTAGAGGTCAGCCTGTTGGTTAAGGCTGCAGCATGCTCATGGCTGGCCACTGGCAGAGAGGGCTGGACAGAGAGTCAGTGCAACATGGTTACCTTTTCGAGCTTTATTGGAAGAGAAAGGGAGAGAGAGACAGAGAGAGACAGAGACAGACAGCACGGAGGGAAGAGAAAAGGGAGACACACAGAGGGCCATCCAGGCTGACGACTTAAGTAAGGACAGAATCCTTACACAGCCAACCCTAGTGTGTGGTCCAATGACTTGTAGCACATACGTATTCTCTGAGTGCCCAACATTTTTGATACTATTTTGCTATTATGTTTTCCAGTTTGGTGTTTTTGTGGGATTTCTGTGTAAGCAAATGTGTGTGTCTCTGTATCTATATGTTTGGTTTTGGTTTTGGTTTTGGTTTTGGTTTTTTGGCTGCTTTTTTCCAGTTTGTTTGTTTTGCCTGTTCTAGTTTGTTTTGGGTTGTCTATTTGTTTTCTAATATGAGATATAGAGTATGTGTGGATTTTAGTGGGTGGGAGAGTGAGGAGGTTCTGGAAGGCATTGGGGGAGGGGAAACAATCAAAATATATTGAATGGGAAAAAACTTCAATTAAAGAAAAAAATCCAAAGCACTTAAAGAAAAAAGGTAAGAAAAAAATGTTAAGGGTGTAATCAGGTACCAATCTAGTCTCTAGTGTGTTTTATGGTGTTTGATTGTTTGAGACCCACCTCATTCTGTTGCCTGGGCTGGCCTCAAACTCAGCCTGGCGTTGGCCCCAGGGTGCTGGGATTAAAGCATAAGTCACTATGCTGGGCTATGGCTTTTATGTCTTAATAAATTCTGAGGGGCTGAAATATGATTATAAATATACTTAATACAGAAAATAAGCTTTTTGTTTTTTTTTTAATTAGAGGAAAGGGACAGTATTAGCTTGCTGCAGTTTAGACAGAGGCACCATCAACAGTTTATCCTTCAGGGTCTTTTCAGGGTGCTGGTGAGCGCTCCCACTTAGCTTGTCTAGCTGGGGCTATAGATGTCTTCTTCAAAAAGGACTTATTTCCTTGTGTGGGTGTGTGTCTGTGTGTGTGTGTGTGTGTGTGTGTGTGTGTGTGTGTGTCTGTGTCAGCACATGTGTACATGTGCATGCATGTGGAGTGTCAGACTCTGAGGACCTGGCTTGTGTCACAGGTGTTGGAATCTAAACTGGTCCTGTGACTGCAGCAGGCAGTCCCGCCCTGAGCCACCTTCCCAGCCCCCAGCCCCTTCTAAGCCCACGAGCCACCCCTTCTTTGCAGTGCTGGTTGTCATTTTCTTCTGCCTTATGCTGGACTCGGGCTTCACTGCCCCCTCCTCCTCCTCCTCCTCTTTGCCCCCTCCTCCTCCTCCTCTTTGCCCCCCTCCTCCTCCTCTTTGCCCCCCTCCTCCTCCTCCTCTTTGCCCCCTCCTCCTCCTCCTCTTTGCCCCCCTCCTCCTCCTCCTCTTTGCCCCCTCCTCCTCCTCCTCCTCTTTGCCCCCTCCTCCTCCTCCTCTTTGCCCCCTCCTCCTCCTCTTTGCCCCCCTCCTCCTCCTCCTCTTTGCCCCCTCCTCCTCCTCCTCTTTGCCCCCTCCTCCTCCTCCTCCTCTTTGCCCCCTCCTCCTCCTCCTCCTCTTTGCCCCCTCCTCCTCCTCCTCTTTGCCCCCTCCTCCTCCTCCTCTTTGCCCTCCTCCTCCTCCTCTTTGCCCCCTCCTCCTCCTCCTCTTTGCCCCCTCCTCCTCCTCCTCCTCTTTGCCCCCCTCCTCCTCCTCCTCTTTGCCCCCTCCTCCTCCTCCTCTTTGCCCCCCTCCTCCTCCTCTTCCTCTTTGCCCCCTCCTCCTCCTCCTCTTTGCCCCACTCCTCCTCCTCCTCTTTGCCCCCTCCTCCTCCTCCTCCTCTTTGCCCCCCTCCTCCTCCTCCTCTTTGCCCCCTCCTCCTCCTCCTCCTCTTTGCCTCCCCCTCCTCCTCTTTGCCCCCTCCTCTCCCTCTTTAACCCAGAGACTTCCTTTGCTGTGGGAATTCAGGATCTTGTGTGTACTGGCTCCTACCTGTCTCTACAGCCCTTTACAACCTCACTAGTTTCTTGTGGATTTCTAACCACCTAAAGCTACTTCAGATACTTGTAATGCTCAGCCCAATTCTCCACTTGAGTGATCAGTTCATATGTCTCCACATTTTAAAAAAGGGCCTTTTCCAGCCAAACATAGTGCATACACTACTTAATCCAGTACTTGGGAGGCAAAAGCAGGAGAATCAGAGAAGTTCACTAGCATCTTCAGCTACAAAGTGGATTGAATGAGGTTCTGTCTTGAGAAAAACAAAACAAAACAAGTTGGGCACTCGGGAGGCAGAGGCAGGTGGATCTCTGTGAGTTCGAGGATTCTTGTGCTCTCTGGCCATCTGGTCTAGCTGAAATGATAAGCCCCAGATTCAGTAAGAGATCATGACTCAAAATAAGGTGAAGAGAGCTAACAGAAGACACTAAATGTCAAGCTATGGCCTCCACATGTGCTTACATGGGGGCATGTACCTGAGCATACACAGATGCATTCCATGAGGAGGAGGGAGGAAGAGAGAGAGGGAGAGGGAGGAGAGAGGAGGAAAAAAATAATCACTGGTTCAGCTCTATGGAGTGTTAACAAGTTTCCCCAGAACAAGCCATCATGTGTTGATATAGCATTTCTGTGTGGAGTTTGTGAAGAGCTTTAGAAGCAGCTTCTCTCTGTTGCTTCTAATATTCTAGATAGCAGCAGTCATATTACACATATACACACTGTGAGTATACCCCTGACTTCAACCCAAGGTGTTCTGGGACTAGCTTAGTGGGCATCTGAAACAGAAGGTAGTATGTATTTTGCATGATCACCAAGTGGTTGCTGATCTTTTTTTTCTCCCTAATTTAAAATGTTTTCTTATTTTCTCCACTATATTAAGTTACATTTCTTTTTCTATTTTTTGTTAGATAACTTCCATTTTTTTTAACAAGCAGGATATATATTAGTCTGTATATATGTATATATATCTATATGTATATATGTATGCATACATAGATATAAAATACCATTGGTAGTTTTTTGAGACAGGATTTTGTAATTGGCATTTTCTTTGGTTTTTTTTTTTTTTTTTTTTTAAGACAGGTTTCTCTGTGTAGTTTTGGAGCCTGTCCTGGAACTTGCTATGTAGACCAGGCTGGCCTTAAACTCACAGAGATCTACCTGCCTCTGTCTCCCGAGTGCTGGGATTAAAGGTGTGCACCACCACCACCACCACCACCACCACCAAGCTGTAGTTGACATTTTCTTTGGGCTGCCAACTAGCTCCCAAATAAAGACACAGAGACTTATTGTTAATTGTGAATGCTCAGCTCTAGCTTGGGCTTGTCCCACTAGCTCTAAAAACTGAGTTTATCCTGTTTCTCTTCTTCTCTGTTTTGCCTCAGGACTTCTTACCTTTCTTTCACTCTGTGTGTCCACTTCCTTGCTTCCTCCATGTCTGGCTGACTGGGCACCAGTGTCTCCTTAGCATCTCTTTCTTCTCCCCTCACTCCTCCCAGGAGTCCCGCCTGTGCCTCCTGCCTAGCTATTGTTTGTTCAGCTTTTTGTTAAAGCAATCACAATGATATATCTCTACACAATGTAACCAAATATCTCACAACATTCCCCCTTTTTATTTCAATAAAAAAGGGAAGGGTTTTAACTCTAAATAGTAAAACTATGTATAATAAGAATAATCATTAAGTAAGAATTGCATTTATAATATTCAGTTCATATGTATTTGGCAAATTCAGAGAAAATACTCCATTATCTATCCTATCTTGGTGAGTCCAAAGTTTTGTACTTAATTTACTTTACCAACCTAAAAATAGCTTTTTAGACCTTAAAACATTTTCATAGATAAACAATTTAAGCTTTTATGTCTCTTAACCTTATATACCTTATACCTCTTTCGTGAGTTTCATTTTGAATTTAGTAACAGGGAAAATGGTAACTGCTGTGGAATGTCTTTCTGTGTGCTGTGAATATATGTTGTTTTGATTGGTTGATAAAGCTGCATTGGCTTATGACAAGGAAGCTTAGAGGCAGGCAAGAAATTCAGGCAGATGTATGGGGGAAGAAAGCCAGCCACCACCAGGAGAAGCAAGATATGAAAGTACCAGTAAGCCACGGCCATGTGGCAACTTATAGATGAATAGAAATGGGTTAATTTAAGATATAAGAGCTAGTTACCAAGAAGCCTGCCATAGGCCATGCAATTGGTAATTAATATTAAGTCTCAGTGTGATTATTTTATAAGTGGCCAGGGACCGCAGGGCAGGCAGGACTGGAGAAAACTTCCAGCTACAGGTAAGTATAATTATTTCATCTTCAACTCCATCAGAGACCCAAGAAGGATATAATATTACCTGAGTAAACAGGAAGTGTAGTGCAAGCAACTTCCAAAACTGAGAAATGACAAAACAGCTGGATGACTGGTTCCTCTGCAATGTTGGGGCATCCATCTTCAGCCTACAGGTCTAGAATATCTGACAGACTATTCTGTGAAGAAAGAATTTTGAAGGACTGTCCAACTTGGTCTTGGCAAAGTTTGGTAGTCTCTTTTCTTTGTGTCCTGCTTCTCCAGTTTGTACAGTATACGATCAGCAGTTTCTTGCCTAAGCAGCTAGCTTTGCCACAAGGAAAGCAAACTCCATCTGGAGGTTCTACAATGCCCATCATCCTTTTATGAAGTAGATTGGTGCTGCCAGGAGCAGACGTGTCTCTCTGTCATGAAAAGCCTTAGATTATTAAACATCTTAAATGTCATATTCTGTAGGTCTCTGTCATGTTTGAAGATCACCTGTCTACCTAAAAATATAGCTATTTAACCTTGAAAACATACCTAACATGACTAAAAGTTTGCTTGTTATAGATGACTAACTACTAACCTGCATTTCTTATCCTAACGTTTGTAATAATAGCTTTCAAGGACTAAGACTTTATATTACATTTTAAAATGAGCTGCATAGGTATAATACCTTAAACAAAAGTAGGAACATACATACAGTAAAACAAAAATAAGCTTAAATTTGTATCAATATATGTGAACTTATACCAATGTACAATATTTGAGATGGATAGTTGTCTTTTTATCCTACATTCCTGTACTGCCACTACATAATGACAAACGTCCGTGACCCACCAAATGACTAAAACCACCCACTCCATCTTTTGAGAACGTGTTATGTTCTTGAAACTGCTTCCTATTGTCTGGGGGCAACAGCATCTCCAGGGGACCCTGAGAATATTGAGATAATGGTCAGGTCCTAAGAAAACTAGCTGTACCATTTGTTGTCCAGTCTCTGCATAGTGGGAAAGTGCAGGGCTTGTCTGCAGTCCTGGATAGAATAGTGTGTCAGGCTGGACCATCTCAGCTAGCAGCCTTGACGTTTTCCTGAACACAGGACTCTGAGGAAACTGTAACAGAAACACTCTGAGAGGCTGGATCACCTGGGCCGCCCATTTTCATTGGTGTCTGGTCCCCATGCTCTCAAAACACATGTTTCAAAGATAACATACATGTCTACATTAACACAAGTATAGACTGTGTGTTGTACACAAGCCAGCCAAAGATGATTTTTTTTATTTTATGTTTGAGCAGGTAAAAGGCATCTGTCAACTTTGTAAGTGTGTTTGGATTGTATAACCAAACCTCTAGCCATGCCATAAGAAAGGATGGCATGTAATAAGAAGTCATGAGGACTCTGTAACTAACAAGATGTATCTTATCTCATCCAGTCTCAGAGCTGTTCCCATGTCAAGGCATCACCATATATGTCACCGTCTTGTAGTTTTTCTAGGCTTATTTCTTTATGTCTGTAGCTAAATTTTTAGGGGTCTCCACCAGTCAAATCTGGTCCCTAATAATTTTGAAGGAACCCACAGCCTTTCATTTCTTGTGGAAACAAAAGCATAAACTCTCCCCCAATTTAATACATTTCTGAATTCCATTTTAAAGTTAAGACAGCCCTAAAATATGTAGCCTTATTTAATTCAGCAATTCCTTTTACAATTCCATGTCTCTCAGCATCAGCATTAAAAAAATTCAAAGTCAACAAAGCACCATACAAGATCTAGATGTGCTTTGTGTTTCTCATCTTTACATGGCTTATTCTTATATTACTTTACTTTCTATAAAGACTTTAAACTATTTTTTCCCTTTGACTGTCTGTACCTATTTTCTTCCTTAAGCACCTACGCACACTGTAACATGTTTGAAGGTTTTTTCAGTCTGGACCTGCTTTACTGTGCACCCATAGCATTCTCTGTCCATGCCAGCCAAACTTTAAACTGCTAAATGGCAGCTAGGTCCTCTGACATGCAGCTCTGGTGTTGACTCTGCCCCCTCCTTAGGTCCATGAGAGTCAAGCCTTGAGCCTGCAGGCCTGGCTAAGAACTGTGTGTAACTGTGAGCTGCATTTAACTACCCAGCTCTAGGAAGCTGGTGCCCACACTGTGGCAGGCATTTTTACTTAGCTTGCTGTCTTTACTTAGCATGCCTGCTGCTCAAGTTCTCTGCTGCACAGCAGCACCTCTTAAAGGAGCTGTATCTGTTTTCCTTTCTCCCCCCCCCACCCCAGTTTTCTCAGGCCCTATGTGGTAATTCATGCCCATATTGGGTGCCATTTTTAGTTGGCCTTTTCTTTGGGCTGCCAACCAGCTCCCAAATAAAGACACAGAGATTTATTATTAGTTATGAATGCTCAGCTTTAGCTTAAGCTTGTCCCACTAGCTCTTATAACTTAATTTAACCTGTTTCTATTTATGTACGTTTTGTCTTGGGACTTTTTACCTTTCTTTTATGCTGTATGTGCTACTTTCCTGCTTCCTCTGTGTCTGGATGACTGGTCTCTGGTGTCTCCTTGGTGTCTCCCTGGTGTCTTTTTCTCTTTCTTCCCTCTCCCCTCCCAGAAATCCCACCTATATCTCCTGCCTAGCTATTGGCCATTCAGCTTTTTATTAAACCAGTCACAGTGATGTATCTTTATACAGTATAATCAAATATCTTACCACAGGGTTCCTCTGTGTGTAGCCCTGACTGTCCTGGAACTCACTGGCTCTGTAGACCAAACTGACCTCAAACTCACAGAGATCTATACTTCCCAAGTTCTGAGATTGAAGGCATGAGCCACCACTTCCTGGCTTTACTCAGTATATTTGAAGAATTAGTGCCGCTGTACTTACTTTGACAGGTTTTTCTTTTACTTAATGTGTCATACATTTCTTGTTTTATTGTGGTCTTCATGGTGATTTTTGTTCTTGTGTGTTATTGTGTCCTTAGAAAGGATAGGCGTATGCCATACTACTAAGCTATGCCTCCAGGTAATACTTGATTTCTAGTGGTTATATTCATAGAATAATTATACCATAATTTCCTTTTCCATTACTAGGCTGGATAAGTTCCAACCGTCAGCGCAACACAGAGAAACCTTTGGTCAAAAGAGTAATTAAACCAGTACAGGAATGAATATCTTTATTGTAAAAGCCTCCTCATTTTTAGAATGTGTTCATAGGTTAGGTTGCCCTTTGGTTGGATGAATTACACCAAATATGTGAAAGAGTAATCCTCCAGAGATCTGAGGGCCTGTGACCCTTTCAGCTCTCCTGAGTTGTGGACTGCTCCACAACTCCAGTTTAAGGTGAAAAGTCCCCATATTCTGATGGCAGTTTTCTTTCCTTCTCACTTAGCTTCCACTGCAGTTCCAAAGGCTTGGACATCTAGTGGCTGTGATGGCACTGCTGTGTGGGGACCCAGTGAGAGAGGTGGCTGAAGACGCCGCAGAGGGGACACATTACCTGCTTCACATCACTCTGAAGCTGAAGTGTAAGACACTGTGGAGCAGAGATGTACTCCAATCTCTAGCACAGTGCTTAAATCATTCCACTGCTTTCCTAACCCAAAGTCCAAATTCCTCCAAACAAAAACATGATCAGGCTTATCATAGCAATACCCCCAACCCTGGTACCTACTTCTGTCTTAGTTAGGGTTTATTGCTGTGAAGAGATACTATGACCATGGCAACTCTTATAAAGGAAAACATTTAATTGGGGTAGCTCTCTTATAGTTCAGAGGGTTAGTCTATTAGCACCATGGTGCTGGAGCTGAGAGTCCTTACCATTAGCTGTAATAGAAAGGAAAATTACAGAAACATGAGTAAGAGTCAGATGAGTTGTGGAGTTTAGAGAAGGCTTTCTGAAGCTGATGTGAAGAATTAAGAGCAATCAAGTAGGTTTAATAGGTAGGAAAGGTAACCAGAGGGAACCACATTAGCGACTGAGGGAGCTCTGCTTTCCAAAGCAGCCACCCCATGGAAGGCAGCTCTGAGTATGAGCAATGTGTACAAAGATAGAGGCAAGGAAGTACAATTGATAATTGTATGTGAGGGTTTCAGTACCAGATGTATTCAAGGGGCCACAGTACAGAAACTGCCAATGTGACATCTCCATTATCAGGGGACACTTTTATTGTAAATAAGAGAGAAAGGGAACATCCAGAGGCATTTAGAAGAGTCCAACACAGAGGGAAAGAGAAACAGACTGGACATGACAAGGACTATACGCAAGAGAGGGGAGAATAGCAAGAGAACAAGAGGATAGCAAGAGATAGATGATAGGTAGATAGATGATAGATAGATAGAAAGAGAGATGATAGGTAGATAGATAGATAGATAGATAGGTAGATAGATAGATAGACAGATGATAGAGAGACAGATGACAGATAAATAGAAAGATAGATGATAGACAGACAGACAGTATATTGACAATAGCAGGGGGCAAGAGGATGGCAAGTGAGGGAGAGAGATAACAAGAGATAGAGGGACCAGGGGGATAAAACCTTGCCCTTATCAAAAAACAAACTGGTATCTGGGAGGAGGGAATCCTGGGAAGGCCAGTATGGACTTTGAATATATAATAAGTATTTGCGAACAGGGATTGAGTGAGCCTGGAGAGCCAGTATACACTTTGATATGCTGCCACAGGTACATGTCAATGGGCAGCCATATGCCCTTTCTTCCAGAAGTATAGGAAATTATTTCTTTTAGCAGATGGGAACTGGCTTTACAAATTCCTAAGGAATACTGACTTAAAAAAATTTTTTTTGATACAGAGTCTCACTATTAGCTCTGGTTGTCTTGGAACTCAATGTATAGACCAGGCTGGCTTCAAACTCAGAGATCCACCTGCCTCTTCCTCCCGAGTACTGTGATCAAAGGTGTGTACCATTACGCCCTGCTAGGAATACTGGCTTTTATCTAATAGATGGAAATCCTGCTGTAGTGCAGTTTGAGCTCGTTTCTGGATATTTGGACAGCCTGAGACTTAATAATTCAGTTATTGATCCAACATATATTTACAATGCCCTGTCCAGCAATATGAAGTCACATTAGAGCATGGGAAACAAACTGGACATGGTGGCACAAGCTTTTAATCCCAGCACTTGGGAGGCAGAGGAAGATGGATCTCTGTGAGTTTGAGGCCGGCCTGGTCTACATAGTGAATTCCAGGACAGCCAGGGCCATGTAGAGAGACCTTGTTTCAAAAGAACAAAGGAACGGCAACAAAAGTAAAACACAGGAAGCAAGGCAGCACGAGGGTATCAGGTCAACAGTCCGCAAATCCACAGAAAGCAAATGCACAGGAAGAGCTGTGATTAACAAGCTTTGGGCAGCATTTCAACCTCATAGGACACCCTCAAACTCCTGTCTAGTGGGTAGTGTTGGAGCCTTCCTTTTTTCTACTCAGCAAATCACTCCAAATCTCTGTTTTTACAAAAGAACCTTTTCATTTCTCTTTGACTGTTTGTATATATTGTTTTACGAGGAAGAGGGTCGGACCTGCCTGTGGATTAGATGAATACATTCCAGGGAAAACCAGGGGTTGACTACACATTGGAGATGAGAAAGACTTAGAAAATGAGAAAGAAAGAAATGAAGCAGAGCATAATAATGACCCATTCTCTTCCTAGATATCACTCAGGACAGACACAATGCCAAGAGCTTGAGAGAAACTTTGAAAAAGTGCAGGGAGCTGCTGGAGCACTATAGCATCAAACAATTCTATTCCTGTCCCTTCAAGATTGTCCAGGTAATTAGAGAGCTTAGACGCATCTGGACAGAGAGTTTGATGTACTAGAAAGGGTAGGGAGAAGCCAGATGTCTTGTTCATGGAAATGTGAGATGTAAAAATCACATTGGAAAGTTCTGTTTATTTCTTATAAAATCAACCACAGAGATTCCCCAGGTAATGTGCTCTGTAAACATTCAGAATTTGCAGAAAAGGTACCATGTTCATGACTTTACATACCAGGTCTCCGTCTCTCTCCCTCCCTCTCCTTCTCTTTCTCTCTCTGTCTCTGTCTCTGTCTCTCTCTGTCTCTGTCTCTCTCTCTCCCTCCCTCCCTCCCTCCCTCTCTCCCTCCCTCCCTCCCTCCTTCCCTCCCTCCTCCTCTCTCCCTCCCCCTCTCTCCTTTTCTCCCTCCCTCTTTTTTTTTGAAGATAGGGTCTCACTGTGTATCTCTGGCTGAACTGGTACTCACTGTGTATACCACACTGTCCTAGAACTCAAGCAGTCTACCTGTGTCTGCCACCCACATGCTGAGATTAAAGGCTTATACTATCAAGTCTGAGTGTCCTGTTTTCTGGTTTATATCAACTTGCTGAAGAAGCCAGTGATTTCACCTCATTCTGGTGACCTCTCACTGAACACCAGCTACTTGCTCATGTAAACCTTTCACAGAGAGGAGCTTCAGGAGAGAATGGTTGAACCAATGAGCTGTGTTCATTACTCAGCAAAGACTCACGCTTCTGCTAGGTATGTTAGGAGAAGGGTATACAAAGGAGACCTGTAAGGCTGGGGACATGGCTTAGTAAAGCCCTTGCATCGCAGGCATGAAGACACGAACTCAATTTCCAGTAGCTAGTTAAAAAGAAAAAAGCTGAGTGTAGCGGGACATTCCTGTAGTCTTAGCTGTGAGGAGACAAATCCAGGAGAATCCCTATCGTTGTGTGGACAGCTAGTCTAGCAGAATACATGAGCTCCAGATTTAATAAGAAACCGTGCCTCAAAAAATAAGGTAGAAAGTAATAGAGGGAGACACTGAGACAGACCTCCGGCTTATACATGCACACAGTCCCCGTGCATTTATACCCACACATACATGTGTGGATACACACATACAAATACACATAAAAGGATACTTAGAGGTATTATTCATGTAGGGTCTAAAGTACCAAATAAGCCAATCTAGATAACAGTTTCCCTCCACCCAGTGGGAATCTGGAATGACTCTGTTGTCCTAAGAGCTGAGTGAACAGCTGTGTGGACAATGCTTGGCAGAAAGGACCTAGTGGAGTGTACCTATTCCAGTCATATGGAGGACTTCATGCACTCGCTGCTGAGTGCAGCAGGAAGCAGAATCACATTCTGTTAGTGTTGTCTCCCCACAAAGCATTCTAGTTATGTCAAGGAAGCTGTCGGCCATCCAGCACTGATGTACCCTTCAGTGCTCCTATAAAGTGAGACATTTTTTCTGAGGGTCTCAGAACAAGGCTTCTCTCTAGGAGTCAGAGCAGTAAAAGGCTGCACATAGACGTTAGCTGTGGACTTCAGGTGCTTCCAGTTTTCCATGTGGTAAATGTATTAGTCAGGGTTCTCTAGAGGGATAGACTTATAGAATGTGTGTATGTATACATACATAGGATTCATCAGAATGCCTTACAGGCTGTGGTCCAGCTAGTCCAACAATGGCTGTCTGTCAACAGAAGATCCAAAAATCCAGTAAGTTGTTCAGTCCACAAGGGTGGATGTCTCAGTTGATCTTCAGTACACTCAGGAATCCCAAAGAAGTAGGCTCTAATGCCAGTGAAGGAATGACTTGCTAATTAGAGAGCAGGCTCCCTTCTTCCTTGTCCTTTATCTAGGCTGCCAGCAGAAGGTGTGGTCCAGATTAAAGGTGGATCTTCCCACCTCAAAGATCCATAGTAAAAGTGGCTCTTCCCACTTCAGATGATTTAAGAAAAAAATCTCTCGGGTGTAGCCAGCCGCTTGGATTTTCATTAATTCCAGATGTGGTCAAGTTGGCATCAGAGACTGCCATCACAGTAAATTAGCCAGCCCTCTCCACTCCCAGTGCTGGAGTCTGGGCCTCACAGCACAGGCAAACCCTGACTTGTATTCCCAGCCCATATCATGTAGCTTGAAAGTTCATTTTTCCTAAATCGTTGCAGGTCTTTGAAGTTTTCCTTGATTCACAAGAACTCGGCCAGTTTATAATGACAACGTTGGACAGCCTGAAAAGCCTGCCCCATCCATGTACCCAGCAGATAGCAGGAGAGTTGTTGATAACTTTGGTGAGGTTTGCAGAGGCCCGATTTGAGAAGGTAAGAGCACAGAACCATTTTCTGGCTTTGAAATAGAAGCAAGCCCTGTCCCTCCTGTGGCTGGGGAGATCCGTCCATTTGTGCTCTACTGAGAATAGGCACTAGTGGGGGCAGGACCAACACCTTCCTCTGCTGTTCACAAAATTTTCTCCAGTCAGTAAGCATGTACTCACCAGTCCCCATACCAAACAAGGGAGATTTAAAACTTAAGATATAGGACTGAGGAAATAGCTCTGTGTTACAGTGTTTGTTTTTCAAGCATGAGGACCTATACTCCGATCCCTTACACCCATGTAAAAGCCTGATATGGTCCTAAACATCTGTAATGCTAGCACAGTGGGGGGGGGGGTGGGCGAAGCTAGGCAAATTCCTAGAGCTCACTGGCCAGCAAGTCTAGCTGAAACGGTGAGTTCCAGGTTGATTGAAGACATTGTGTCTCAAAATAAATAAATAAATAAATAAGGTGGGGAGTGATTAAGAAAGACATCTTAGGGCTGGAGAGATGGCTTAGCAGTTAAGAGCATTGGCAGCTCTTCCAGAGGTCCTGAGTTCAATTCCCAGCAACCCCATGGTGGCTCACAACCATGTATAATGGGATCTGATGCCCTCCTCTAGCATGCAGATAGAACACCATATTCATAAAATAAATCTTTTTTTTTTTAAAAGAAATACATCTTAAACATCATTCCCTGGCCTCCACAAGCACACATATGGGTGTGTACTCACATAATTATGTGCACCCACCTGAAACATTCCCCACTCTCTGGTGTGTTCCCCAAAGAACAGGATTTCCCTAGAAGATGTAATTGATGAATATGAGGTTGGAATTCAGTGCAAATTCTGATCCAGATGAGTCAAAGCTATCATGTTAAGACAGAAGACAGCCGGAAATGACTCTGAAAGGGGACCAGCTTTCCCCAGCATCAAGAGAACTTACCTAAATATATGTAAAGCCCTCACAAGAAATAACAAAGGAAGCTGGGAGGCGGTGGCGCATGTCTTTATTCCCAGCACTTGGGAGGCAGAAGCAGGTCAATCTCTGGGAGTTTGGGGCCAGCCTGGTCTACAGAGTGAGTTCTAGGACAGCTAGAGCTACACAGAGAAACCCTGTCTTCAAAAAACAAAACAAAGGAAGAAAGAAATTACAAAGGAAAGAAATAATTTTATCATCTAAAATGCAAAAGAACAGAATTGGGGGCCCAGTGAAATAACTCTATGAGTCAAAGTGACTGCTGCACCAGCCTGCTGACCTCAGTGCAATCCCCAGATTCCACGGTGGAAAAAGAGGACAGAGTTGTCCTCTGACCTTCACAGACACACACCATGACATTTGTGCATTCATCATTACATATAGCCTACAATAATATATATATTATTATTGGGCTTGGGCTACATAGTGAGTTCCTAGCTCAGCTAGACTACTAGGCAAAACTGTCCCCAAAATACTTAATTAACCAACTATCTTAATTAAACAGAAGGAATACAGAAATAGCTGAAACTGTAAGATCCACTGGCATTTTAAATTGCTCTTTGTGTTTGTTAGGAGTGAACGTGTTCTGTGAAGGGCACTCGTCCGTGCACAAAGTCCTGGGTTCAATTCACAACACCACAACAGTATCAAAAAGAAAGGGCATTTTAAAATTATAAGAACCCATTTTTTTAAGAACCCAGGAAAATAGCAAAAATATTGGGTCTAGAGAGATGGCTCAGTGATTAAGAGCACTGGCTGTTCTAGAGGACCTGGGTTCAATTCCCTGTACCCCATATGACAGCTCACAACTGTCTGTAACTCCAGTTTCAGAGGACCTAACACCCTCACTCAGATATACATGCAGGCAAAACACCAATGCACATAAAAATAAATATAAATAAATCATAAAAAGAAAATAGCAAGATACAGCAGGAACATCTGAGAGAAGTCAGATGGATCTTGGCTGGTTCGGGAGCCTTTAGGAGCCAGGAAGGCCATCTGTGAGAAGCTTTTCCAATGATTGATTGATTACCTTATGTCTTAATGGCTTATTTGTTTATCTGACATGTTCTTACTATAAAGAAGTGATTGAACTCTACTGAATGATTACAGTAAATATGCATTTTTAAATACATATAGGAAATCTGGACACAGTATATTTTCCATGATGGGCTCACTGACTTACAGTGACAGCCAAGACCATGGTTCCCATCTTTTTACCTTTCCTGTCCATGAGGCAGGCACAGCTGAGACTTCATGAACAGACAGATAAGACAGTCTAGAGAGAGGATGCCTTCCTTCCTTTTGTCCCTTTATTGAAGGCAATCTTTTCCTCAAGCCCACAGTAGACTCTCTCTTGTGTCTCCTTTTTGTTTGTTTTTTCCCTCAGGACAGGGTCTCTCTGTGTGGCCCTGGATGTCCCGGAAGTTGCTCTGTAGACCAGGCTGGCTTCAAACTCAGAGATCCACCTGCCTCTGCCTCCTGAGTGCTGGGATTAAAGGTGTGCGCCACCACTGCCCAGCTCTTTCTAAAGTATCTATGGCTAGAATTGCATCCCCTGCCCACCCTTCAGCCAGCTTCTGGCACCTGGTGGTAATAATAGCCATTTTATGCTGGGGTGAGTAGTCAAGCAGAGGGAGACCTGGACCAAGGCCCTGGCTTCTGCTTCCTGAAAGACCAGAGAAGACAGTGGGTAGGGGCTCCCTTGCCATAATATGGCATCATTGTTATAAAACCACTATGTAGCCAGGCGGCAGATTCTGTGAGTTTGAGGCCAGCCTGGGCTACAGAGTGAGTTCCAGGAAAGGCACAAAGCTACACAGAGAAACTGTCTGGAGAAACAAAAAAAAGAAAGAAAGAAAGAAAGAAAGAAATCACTATGTAATCATTGATCAAAATACAGAAGAAACAAAAAACCACTCTTTCATTTCTCAGGGATCTAGCTGACATCTGTGTTTTCATCCTTCTAAATCTTTTCTTCTTTCTTTTCTTCTTTCTGTGATACTGGATTGAACCAAGGGCCTTGTTCATGTCAAACAAGCATTCTATTCCCAAGCTACACCCAGCACTCCTGCAATTCTTTCCTTTTATTCTCTCCACCCTCTACCCTTCACCCCACTACCCCTCACCCCTTACCCCTCCCATCCCTGCACCCCACATTGTTGAGAATCCAGTTATCAAATCCAGGTCCTCATCTATGCTAGGCAAGCACTCTGCAACTGAACTAAAGCTCCACCCATTTCCAAATATTTTGTATACATACATTCATATATACTATTTTTTTTTGAGACAGGGTCTCTCTACATAGCCCTGACTGTTCTTGTACTCACTATGTAGACCAAGCTGGCCTCAAACTCAGAGATCTACTTGCCTCTGCTTCCCAAGCACTAGAGCGAAAAGCGTGCACTCCCAGCAGATAATTGTAAAGTTTTATTATTATTTTTGCAGTGCTGAGGATCAAATCCTGGTCCTCGTACATGCTAGGGAAATGCTTTAGCAAAGAATTGAATCCTTAGCATCCTAAACTTTACAAAATCAAAAAGAAGACAAAAATAGTTTGTCTTCTTCCCCTTGCCCCCAACCCCCATCCCTGAACATCCCAGAAATGGCTACAAAGACTCTTTAATTGTCCTACAGGATTAAGGTCTTAGTGATGTCTTTTTCCTCTTCAGGTGCCAGAAATAATAGGTGTTATTTGTGCCCGGCTATCAATAATCACCCTGCCTAATGTCCGGCAACAAATCATAAATACTGTGAGTTTGTTTATCTCCAGACCTAAGTATACAGATATAGTGCTCAACCATCTTCTATGCCATCCAGTGCCATATGACAGGTAATAGAACTTTGTGCAGCTTCTGTGTTAAATTGGGTCCACAACCCATCTCTGAGTACAGTGAAACATGGTTGCTAATGAGACTCCTCCAGAGGAGATAAGATACAGGTTGGTTCCTAAGAAGAATATTCTAAGTCGAACAGACTGGAATCTGCAAACAAGTTAGTGAACAAAGAAAGAAGCCAGCTGGTGGTGAAGCAGTGCGGCCAGCACAGTGGAAGACCTTGATTGGACCTTGGGCCAAAACAAAAGCTGTAATTGGAAATTGCATTTCTACTTGACTTTTTTTAGAAAGTGGGGGGCTTGAGATAGTGTTTTACTATGTAGATCTGGCTAGCCTGGGGTTCATTATGTAGACGAGCTGATCTAAAACTCAGACAAATTCTGGGATTATAGGCACATGCCACCACACCTGGCTCCACTAGACTCTTCAATTCATATGATGTGCCTGTGTGTGAAGTGGTACTGTTTATGCAGAAGGACGTCCTAGTTGTGAGAAGATAGACACTGAAGCATGCTGGTAATCTCAGCACTTGGGAGGCTGAGGCAGGAGGATGGAGAGTTTAAGGCCAGCCTGGCCTACATAGTGAGACCCTGTCTAAATAAATAGCCACAGACAGATGGTACTAAAGTTATTTAGGGGTGAAATCCATAATGCTGGCATCTCACTTGCAGAATGCATTCAAGAATGATTTTGCCCCAAATAAATAAATGCATCCAGAAAAAAGAAAGTCTAAGTGTATACAAAGGGAAGAGTGGGGTTCTACAGAGACATTTGCTTCTTAGCTGAGTGCTTTCACGGTGGCAGCTCTAAGTCTTAGCGTCTACGAGGTGCATATGGGGAAGTCAGTGACACTTGAGGAGAGACACCCTCCCTTTATCTGGGGCAGCATCCCTTTAAAATTGATTCCTATGTTGTGATTCTAAGTAACTGCTTTAGTTCAAAAAATACTTTTCTGCTTTAAGCTGTTTGAAAACTGCTCTTTTGTGTGAATGACTCTCACTTATGTCTTAGAGTAGTGCTGATGTTCTCCATGCTGAACCAGACCCTTTACTGCTAGGTCAAATGGTAGGACTCTTACCCATCTGGAGAAAATAAATACATTAATATGGGCGTGCACGTGGATTTTTAAAGATTCTTTTGTACATTTCTCTAATCAATTGCTCTTAAACCATTATCCTTCTCATGGCTTAAATGTACTAGAGTTTTACATGAAATGAGTCTAAGGAAGGCTGGACAGACAGGTGAGCAGTAGGAAGTGATCAGATTAACGGGTCTTTCTGTATAGATGAACTAAAATTGGACGACAGTTCTAAAATTGGACTGTCTTGATAGCTGTGCAGCTATACCACACTAAAACATTTTTTAAATGATCACAAGTCAGATAACAGCAATAAAATGGGTAGGATAGTGGACTTTATACTTCAGTAGAAGCCATTAAAGAATTTCATGGTATTGGCACAGGCAGATCTCTGTGAGTTCAAGGCCAGCCTGCTCTAAATAGTGAGACCCTGCCTAAAAAAATAACAACAACAACAAAAAGGAATTGAAGGTGTGAATGATGTAAGATGTGCCTTTTGCCTGTGACTTTGGTGGAGATGGATTACAGTTGTGCAGCTGTGTAGAATGCAGGGCAGGCATTTGAGAAAAGGTGAGACCCTGCATGTCCTCAGAGGCAAAGGAGAGGGATTGGAAAGCAGAAGCATCTCTGGACAGTCCCAGCGAATGGGAAGAGGAGCACTCAGGCTAAGCCGGGTTTGGGGCTTGAGAGGCCAGGCTGACGGCATCATGGGCTAGGAGGAAGTGCTTTTCACTCCTGCCCGGCTCTGTGGGAGGCGAGATGCTTTGGGAAACTCAACTCATGACCATAGGTCCAGGAAAAGACATCTCAGAGCAAATATGTGTCCTGACCTATCTGGAGTTCTGTC
The DNA here is from genome assembly GCF_903995425.1 of Onychomys torridus. Lineage (NCBI taxonomy): Eukaryota > Metazoa > Chordata > Mammalia > Rodentia > Cricetidae > Onychomys > Onychomys torridus. Next base: position 124,470,616 of record NC_050446.1, read on the forward strand.
TTAGAATGTCACCAGAGCAGCCAGGCTGTTTCTTTCTGTTCACAGGGGAGATAGTGTGTGTTTCAAGTTGTGCCTCCTCCAGGCTTCTAGTTCAGTAGTTAAGAATTGCTGGGGCTCATGCATCAGGACCTCCCGTGAAACATGGTATCCTCCAGGCTCCACGTCTACAGCTTAGTCAGGTTTCTAGTTGGAAGTAGCAGAGATGATGCCCACACAAGCAGAAGCAATCATAGGCCTGTGGTACTTGAAAGTCTCAGGTTCTGCCCTTTGTCTTATGAGAGCTCCACCCATCTCTTCCTCTCTGGTAGACTGGCAAACTGGTTGTAAAAAGTTATTTATTAATAACTTATCATTCTGAAAAACCACATGGCAGAGTGGCTCAGGTGTGCTAACAGGAGAGTTAAGTAAAACCTTTGTTCATATTCTGGAGGACCAGGAAACAGAGAGCAAAGCCAGAATCGGGATGGACATAACTTTCAAAGCCCTTCCACTAGTGACCCACTTCCTTTTTTTTTTCTTTTCTTTTTTTTTTTTTTTTTTTTTTTTTTTTTTTTTTTTTTTTTTTGATTTTTCAAGGTAGAGTTTCTCTGTGTAACAGCCCTGGCTGCCCTGGAACTTGCTCTGTAGACCAGGCTGGCCTCGAACTCGCAGAGATTCACTTGCTTCTGTCTCCTGAATGCTGGAATTAAAGGCGTGCTCCACCACCATCTGGTGTGTGACCTATTTTCTGCCAGCTGGGTCCCATCTTCTAAAGCAGTCGTTCTCAACCTTCCTGATGCTGCAGTCTTTAATGTGGTCCCTCCTGTTGTGCTGACCCCCAAGCATAAAATTATTTTCATTGATACTTCATAACTATAATTTTGCTACTGCGAATCATAATGTAACTATTTGTGTTTTTCAAAGTCCTTTATTCATTGCCCCAGAATCATAGAAACGTAAGAATTGCTTAACATCCTTCCAGGATGCATCTTCATATTCTGACATTTGATTACTTTCTCTGCTGTGAGCCTTTTACAGAGTTCCACGTGCCTTTCAGGCCTTCGTTCCCTCAGTCTTGCTTGGGTTCTTCTTGCTTTGCTTTATTCTCAGAGTAGAATTACAAAATTAGAAGCTATTGTGATGACTCAGACCTGTAATCCCAGCACTCAGGAGGCTGAGTCAGGAGGATCACTTCAAGTTGGAGGCCAGCCTGGTTCCTTCCAGGACAGTCTTAACTACAGAGTGAAAGCTATCTAGAAACAAAACCAACAGAAAGGCAGAATTACTAAGGTAGGGAATGATTGTTGATATAGTATCGAAGAGCCTAAGTGTTCATTCAGAGTGATTCAGGTAGATGAGAGTCCACACTTAGAGAGAGAGAGAGAGAGAGAGAGAGAGAGAGAGAGAGAGAGAGATGCAAAGATGCCAAGGTAGATTCTGAAAATTACTGAGAATGGGTTGATTTGGGGATGTAGTTTACTGTAGAGTGTTGTTGAGTATGCATGATGCTCTAGATTAAGTCCCCAGCACTGGGGTAAAAGGAAAGGCTTGTGCTGGTAAGATGTCTCATCAGGTAGTAGCGTTTACTGCCAAAATGAAGACCTGAGATTGAGTCCTAGGAAGTACAAAATGCAATGAGAATTGGCTCTGGAAAATTGTCCTCTGACCTGTACATGTTTTTTTTTCTCCTTTTTTATTTATTATATTTGTGTTTTAATTTTACACATCACCCATGGGTTCCCCTGTCCTCCCCCCTTCCACCTCTGCCCCCACCTTCCCCCAGCCCCTCCCCTCCATTCCCATCTCCTCCAGGGCCAAGACTCTCCTGGGGATTCAATTCAACCTGGTGGATTCAGTACAGGCAGGTCCAGTCCCCTCCTTCCAGGCTGAGCAAAGTGTCCCTGTGTAAGCCCAAGGTTCCAAACAGCCAGCTCATGCACTAAGGACAGGTCCGGGTCCCACAGCCTGGATGCCTCCCAAACAGTTCAAGCTATTCAATTGTCTCACTTATCCAGAGGGCCTGATCCAGCTGGGGGCTCCACAGCTTTTGGTTCATAATTCATGTGCTTTCATTCGTTTGGCTATTTGTCCCCATACTATTCCAATCTTGGTCTCAACAATTCACTCTTACAGTCCCTCCTCTTTCTCAACAATTGGACTCCTGGAGCTCCACCTGGGGCCTGGCCGAGGATCTCTGCATCCAATTCCATCACTTATTGGATGAGAGTTCCAGCACGACCGTTAAGGTGTTTGACCTATGTGACAAGAACTTTAAGTCCCTGAAAAAAGAAATTGAAGATGTCAGAAAATGGAAAGATCTCCCATGCTCATGGATAGGCAGGATTAACATAGTAAAAATGGTGATCTTACCAAAAGCAATCTACAGATTCAACACAATCCCCATCAAATTACCAACTCAATTCTTCACAAACTGGAAAGAATAATACTCACCTTCATATGGAAAAACAAAAAACCCAGCATAGCCAAAAGAATCCTGTACAATAAAACAACCTCTGGAGGCATCACAATCCCCGACCTCAAGCTCTACTATAGAGCTACCATAATAAAAACAGCTTGGTACTGGTATAAAAACCGACATGTGGACCAATGGAATCGAATTGAAGACCCTGATATTAACCTGCACCTATGAACATATAATTTTTGACAAAGAAGCCAAAAATGTACAATGGAAAAAAGAAAGTATCTTCAACAAATGGTGCTGGCATAACTGGATGTCAATGTGTAGAAGGCTGCAAATAGATCCATATCTGTCACTGTGTACAAAACTTAAGTCCAAGTGGATCAAAGACCTCAACATAAATCCAGTTACTCTGAACCTGATAGAAGAGAAAGTAGGAAGTACTCTTGAATGCATTGGCACCGGAGATCACTTTCTAAATATAACACCAATAGCACACACACTGAGAGAAACAATCAATCAATGGGACCTGTTGAAACTGAGAAGCTTTTGTAGAGCAAAGGACACAGTCAACAAGACAAAGCAACAGCCTACAGAATGGGAAAAGGTGTTCACCAACCCCACATCTGACAGAGGGCTGATATCTAGAATATATAAAGAACTCAAGAAATTAGACATCAAAATGCCCAACAGTCCAAGTAAATGGGCTATAGAACTAAACAGAAAATTCTCAACAGAGGAAGCTCAAATGGCTGAAAGACATTTAAGGAATTGCTCAACATCCTTAATTATCCAGAAAATGCAAATCAAAACGACTCTGAGATACCACCTTACACCTGTCAGAGTGGCTAAGATCAAAAACACAGAAGACAGGATGTGGAGCAAGGGGAACTCTCCTCCACTGCTGGTAGGAATGCAAGCTTGTACAGCCACTTTGGAAATCAATATGGCCCTTCCTTAGAAAATTGGGAATCCATCTCCCCCAAGACCCAGCTATAGCACCCTTGGGCATATACCCAAGGAATGCTCAATCATACCACAAGGGCATTTGCTCAGCTGTGTTCATATCAGCATTGTTTGTAATAGCCAGAACCTGGAAACAACCTAGATGCCCTTCAACTGAAGAATGGATAAAGAAAATATGGTACATATACACAATGGAGTACTACTTAGCAGAGAAAAACAATGATACCTTGAGGTTTGCAGGCAAATGTATGGATCTAGAAAAAATCACCCTGAGTGAGGTAACCCAGACTCAGAAAGACAAACATGGTATGTACTCACTCATAGTAGGATACTAGATGTAAAACAAAGATGACTAGACTGCTACTCACAACTCCAGGGAGGCTACCTAGAATACGGGACCCTAGGAAAGACACAGGGATAGCCCAATGACAGAGAAATGGATGAGATCTACATGAACAACCTGGACGACAGTGGGAGTAATGAAGGGCAGGGTTGAAGGGAAAGAGAGCTTAGAGGAGCAGAAGATCCCAGCTGGATTGAGAACAGAAAGGGAGAACAAGGAATAACAGACCATGATAAATGAAGACCACATGAGAACAGGAAGAAGCAAAGTGCTAGAGAGGTCCCCAGAAATCCACAATGATACATCCTCTGTAGACTACTGGCAATGGTCAAGAGAAAGCCTGATCTGACCTAGTCTGGTGATCAGAGGGCCAAACACCCTAGCAGTCGTGCTGGAACTCTCATCCAATAAGTGATGGAAGTGGATGCAGAGATCCTCGGCCAGGCCCCAGGTGGAGCTCCAGGAGTCCAATTGTTGAGAAAGAGGAGGGACTGTAAGAATGTGAATTGTTGAGACCAAGATTGGAATAGTATGGGGACAAATAGCCAAACGAATGGAAGCACATGAATTATGAACCAAAAGCTGTGGAGCCCCCAGCTGGATCAGGCCCTCTGGATAAGTGAGACAATTGAATAGCTTGAACTGTTTGGGAGGCATCCAGGCTGTGGGACCTTGGGCTTACACAGGGACACTTTGCTCAGCCTGGAAGGAGGGGACTGGACCTGCCTGTACTGAATCCACCAGGTTTAAATGAATCCCCAGGGGAGTCTTGGCCCTGGAGGATATGGGAATGGAGGGGAGGGAATGGGGGGAAAGTGGGGCCAGGGGTAGGAGGGGGGAGGACAGGGGAACCCATGGGTGATGTGTAAAATTAAAACACAAATATAATAAATAAAAAAAGGAGGAAAAAAAAAAGAAATGTAAACGTTATAGGAACTCTGCTGAGAAGCGTGGAGAAGTACCAGGAAACTTGACAGAGGAGAGGCCACTGGATCTTCTCTTAAGGGGAGGTGATAGGCAAGAGAGAGCTGGAGAAAATGCCTCTGACTTCAGAAAATGGTGTGGACCTTTAGGGTAATCAAAGTCTGTGGTTCGTTTGGCAAAGGTGAATGGTGAGAGGTGGCTAGATTGTGACCTAGTTTCTATTGCTGTGAAGAGACACCATGACCAGGGCAACTCTTATAAAGAAAACATTTAATTGAGGTGGCTCGCTTACAGTTCAGAGATTCAGTCCATTATGATCATGGTGGGGAGCATGGCAGCATGCAGGCAGATGGGGTGCTGGAGCTGAGAGTGCTACATCTTGTAGGCAACAGGAAGTTGACTATCACACTGAAGGAAGCTTGAGCAAAATAGACCTCAAAGCCTGCTCTCACAGTGATACACTTCCTCCCACATAGTGCCTCTCTCTTTGGGGGCCATTTTCTCTGAGCCCACCACACCATGTGATACAGAAGCAGAGGTACTGATAAGTTTGCTTAAGACTAGTTTAGGAATGGCTGTAGGTCAATGCCAGACAGTGCAAGCTCAGTCATTGCTACACTGTCAGGCAGTATGCAGAAAGGTTGGATTCCAAAATGACTCTCAGAAAGTTGTGGGCCTGGGAGGCCTGGGGTAAGCCCTTCTCATGATGCTTGCTATTCTGGGATTTCTAGGCATCTGGCTGAATTGTGGAGAACCCTGGAGGTAGAACTGTCTAACACGACCTGGGTCCTCTGGAGGCTCCTGAGAAAGCTGCAGAAATGCCATGATGTGGCCACCCAGGAGAAGATGGCCTATGTGGCTGTTGCTGTAAGCCGTTGCTCTGCCCCCTCATGTCAGCACAGAATGCTCCCCTTGAGAAAGATTCACCCTATCCAGAGAGTTATCTTTTTGTTCCCTTTTGAAGTTTGTTTCTAACATTCATCTGTAAGTCCATGTTAATCTCTCATTTGCTCTGACCTGGAAGGAGCTGGAGAGTGTGGTAGAGTGTAATACAGTATGAACATTCCTGCTTCTATCCTTTAAAAACTACCTCAAGTAACCCAAACTTGTGAAAAAAAGTTTAAAAATATAATAATATATAAAGTAGAAAATAATGGCCCTTTTAATTAAGAGTTAGAAAGCTTCCTACCTAAAAGAATATTTTAGGCCTTGTAAGAAGTATATATGTTTTAGGGCTTACAGGTCATACATAGTCTCTGTCACATAATCTTTGGATTTAAAAAAAAAAAAAACAAAAAAACCTAAAACCAAGACAGTATTGTATGCCTGTCACCCCAGCTACTTGGAACATCATTGGAGCCCAAGAGTTAGAGTCCAGTCTGGACTGCAGTTTTGGTTTTGGTTTTTTCAAAAGGAAAAGCAACAAAAGCTAACATTTATTTATACAAAAGAAAAAAAGAAAAAGAAAGGAAAAGAAAACTATTCTTAGCTCCTAGTCTGTTTCATCACCCTAATGAGATTTATAGAAATGCCTGCGCATGTGTGTATTTAATGTTTCCCACCTGATTTTCTTTTTAAAGTAGTCTGTGTTCACAGCAGAACCGTACAGAAAGTACAGGGCTGCTGCAAGCCTGGCCTTGGGCATACAGAGACTGCTTCCTATCAGTGTATATGTGCTTTTTTTTGTTTGTTTTTTTTTTTTGAGAGAGGGTCTCAGAGGGCTCAGGCTGGCCTCGAAATAGCAATGTAATGAAGGGTGACTTTGAACCTCTGGCTCTGGTTTTCCCAGTGCTGGGATCCCTCTCACCTGGCCTCCTGGCAGGCCGGGCTCCTCACCCTGGCTCCTCCCTCCTACTCTTAGGTTCCGCTTTGTCTACCCCAAACTACTGTCACAGTATTTTAAGCTTCCAAATTTCTTTCAGCATTCTAACTTGCTATTGTCTTCTCTTTTATTCTCTTTTCTTACGAATGTATGCTTTTTCAAAATTCTAAAATGTAGCTGGACTGTTGTGGTGCACACCTTTAATCTCAGCACTCAGGAGGCAGAACAAAACAGGTCTCTGTGAGTTCGAAGACAGCCTGGGTTACACAAAGAAACCCTGTCTCAAAATATTCTTTTCTAAAATGTTACTGTAGTTTTAGAAGTTAGGGCAAATACATGTGTATTTAAGTTACACAATGCAGATTGTGATATAGGAGATGTGGGAGGGACTTGACATTCTCATTTCTAACCAGCTCCCAGATGGTGTTATAGTAGGGATACCTTGAACAGCAAGTCTTTACATTTGTCTTACTGAAGGATGAGAGCATTTTATTAACACATTGGTACAAAAATAGATACTTTTCTGGGTTGTTACTTGTCATCTAATATGATATTTGTTTTATTGTTTTTAGTTGTATCTAATTAAGTGTACTAATAGTTTCCAGTTATGATTTTTGGATGTTAAATCTGCTCATTGGACACACACACACACACACACACACACACACACACACACACACACATACTCTGTGTGTGTGTGTGTGTGTGTGTGTGTGTGTGTGTGTGTGTGTATGCATGCATATGTATAATATGTATGTGGTGCTAGGGATTGAGCCCAGGGTCTACCACTTACTAAGTATGTACTCCACTCTGAGCATGCCCTAGCTTTCACGTCTGTTCCCTCTACCAGTTACCATTGCTGTTCTGTCAATGGACCAGTTGTGACACAGAGGGTTAGGACCAATAGCACTCAGGTCTCCCCTGTGCCTTTTCTTCCCCAGGTAACAGATGCCCTTTATGAGGTGCTTTTGGGAAACAAATTTCGAGCAGCTGCATTCCGACTCTTTCCTCAGCTTTTGATGACCCTGCTCATCCAGATTCACCACAGCATCGGCCTCACCATGTCTGATGTCAACATCCCAAGTGGCCTGTATGCAGAACAGGGAATACCAATGGAGGTCTCACCTTTGTGGTATTGCTCATTGATTTCATTGATCTAAACACTTACAGAGTCCTGGGCACTGTAGTAGACACAAGGATAGATGTGGTCCTAACTGTGAGTGAACATAGATCCACAATCCTCAAGATGAAATGCCCAGGAATATTTGCTGCCTTTAGTTTTCTTGGTACCAATGTTAAATTCCACAATCTAGGTGCCTAGCAGATAATGTGAAATGATTCCTTATTTCTGGGATATTGTTTGGAGAGATTTTTCAGTTCCTCAGGCAGGTCTTGGTAGATATCTCTAGATCTTTTGGGGAGGAAATGTCATACCATGGGACACTCAGACTAGGCAAAGTGTCAGTGGTTCTCATGCATCTGTTTAATAAGTTGCATACCCTGGGCCAACCCACTGTTCTGTGTCTTAGTTTCCTTTTCTGTAACTGAGGAAATTGGATGGGGTTATCTCCAAAAACCATTCCAGCTCTAACTTGCTCTTGAAGCTATGATGGGATGGCTATTCAAGAAGTACTTTTACGTTATACTGGTAAATATTACAGGGAAGTATAAATTGCATCTTTTTCTTTCTCTTTTTGAAACAGGGTCTCATGTCATATAAGCCATCCTCAAACTCACTTTGTAGCTTAGGATGACCTTGAACTACTGATCCTCCTAGCTCCCTGATGCTGGGGGTCCAGGCATGTACCACCATGTCTGGTTTCTGAAGTGATGCTGGTCAAACCCAGAACATAGAGCAGGCTAGGCAGGTGTTCTACCAACTCAGCCAAATACCTTTTTAATCAATGGATCAGACTTGGAGAGATGGTTTAGAGATTAAGGGCACTTGCTGCTCTTGCAGAGGACCCAGGCTCAGTTTCCAATACCTACATGACAGCTCATAACCATCTGTAACTCTAGTTCTAGGAGATCAAACACCTTCTCTTCTGGCCTCCATGGATACTGCACATGGTGCACAGAACTGCAGGCTAACTCATATTCATAAAATAAAAATAATTTTTAATGCAGTGGGTATCCATTTAGCATCCCAAATCAGTTGCTGAATCATAGATCTCCTTCTAAATTCCTTGAGAAACAAAATCAAGTTCAACTTTTTTCTGTTGAGAATTATGTGGAAGGCCTTTCCAGTTACTATACGTGAAGCATCTTTAGGAACTCTAGAATGGGATAGATTACAGTACAGCCCCAGGCCCATCCCAGTGATTGGCAGGCCTTTTCTTTCCATCCATGCTTGTTGTTGCTCAACTTAGCTTCGCCATGCAAGCTACAAAGACTCTCCTTCTCAGAGCATCATGCTGGCAGGAATTCAGCATCATGGAAAAGAATGATGGATGGACTCTTCTGAAGGGAGAATGCCATCTTCAGGGAGTATTCCTCCTTGCCAAGTAAGACTTCCTCATTCTAATATGGTCATTCTCTCCAGAAAGCAGCATTGTTTTATTTTCCCCTTAAAAAAAATCACAGTAACTAACACCATAACAGAGTATACAATAGCTGTGATGTTTCTGAGGCAGGGTCTCACTGTGTCCCTGGCCTGGAACTCTCTCTTTCTAGACCAGGCTAGCCTCAAACTCATAACGATCCTCTTGCCTCTGCTTCCCAAGTGTTGGGATTAAAGGTGTGCACCTTCATGCCTAGCTATAGTATCTGAAAATTAGCCAGAGAAAAGGCCCTGACTTGATCTCTTAATACCTGAAGCAAGGTAAAAACTTCAGAGGGCCTGACCCTGGGAAAATGTCATCTGCGTGGGCATATGTCTGAGAGTTTTCTGTTGGTCTGTTTTACAGTGCCTTGCTGGAAAGAAGTCACTTCTTTGCATATAAGATCATGTACTTGTTAGTCCCTTTGATTAACCGAGGGAATGATAAACACAGACTCACATCTGCAGGCTTTTTTGTAGAGGTAAGAGTTTGTAGGTACTGGAATCTGGAATCCCAGAAAGCAGTAGAACCTCATTCCTATGCTGTATTCAACTTAGGGACAGGCTAGGGTCTGTTCTGTGTGTGTGCAGTAGATGCTCTCTTAAGATTCAAGCCTTTGAAGTTGTTTCTTCTCCCCATTGTCAGCATCCCTTGTGTTCCTGCTCCAGCATCCCCCTGTACTGTCTGTGCAGCAGCTTGGGGATTTCAAAGGGAAATGTCCATTGGAGTTGGTGGGAAGGTAGTTCCCTTCGAGGAAAAAAGCTTCAAGGTCATTTCTTTCAGCTCTTAAAGAGTCCAATGGCCAGGAGATTGCCCAGGTTATACTCCACTGCCCGCCTGAAAGACTGGCTGTATGATGAGAATAAGCTCTTCAGGATTCTGGCACTGAGGGGACTACACAATCTTGTCAGACACCGAGAGATGGTAAAAGGACCTTTGACCACTGATGTACTGGTAATAGATACAATAAATAGATAATAGATACAGAATAGTAAATAGATAACACCAAAGATACCCCAAAAATTCAGGGAGGAGGAACTGGGAGCATTGGGGCAGGAGTGAATGGGGGGAGACCTTTATCACAGTACATCCATCTATACCTCTAATTTTATACCTAGGAGTTATGTGGGTACTATTAAAATAACTTTAAAATTCTAAGTCACAAATATTCATAATACTTTGAAACTTGCATTTCGTCGGGGAGGTGCACTTATTGCTACAACATAGTAGAAAATATCCAGCTGCCCACTTGATGCCTTATAACATGCTGCCCTGCTTGGATACTCTGGGACATTTATTATCTATGACAGAGATCACTGTCATTCATGATGAAAGTCTTCCACATGTCTCATTAGAAAACTATGCCTCTGCTGAGCTGTGGTGGCACACGCCTTTAATCCCAGCACTTGGGAGGTAGAGGCAGGAAGATCTCTGTGAGTTCAAGGCCAGCCTGGTCTACAGAGCAAGTTCCAGGACAGCCAAACTACACAAACCAACCCTATCTTGAAAAACCAAAAAGAAGAAAGAAAGAAAACTATGCCTCAATCAGAAGTAACCCTGAGGCTTTAGTTTTGCCACTTGAGATGTATTTATTTTATAAAAAAATACATAACTATGTGGAACAAAAATGACAAATGCTAATATATGCCAACTCTGGCTGTTTGGATGCATGAACATTTGTTTATTGTATTTATGTATATATGTACACACACACATTTTAAAATCATGAGATTGCTTCCTTGTAGGAGTTTAGAATGGAGAGGGCTTTTAAGGACCCTCAGTCAACCCTGCTGAATCTCTATCAGGGAGTTTTCAAGCCTATGTTCGAATAACTTCTGTGCTGGAGAACTCACTGTAACCTGAGCTGGCCATTGTACTTTTTTCTATGTTGGGAGAGCCTTCCCTTAAAGTAAAGCCAAGAGTATATCCCTGGCCCTCCCCGACCTGGTCCCACCTCTGTTTTATGAAGCAATTCCAACAGCTCCTCCTCCTCCTCTACAATAGGCATGCCCTCTTTACCACCAGAGTTACCAGAAATCCATAAGCACCAGGTTACTGTCTATGTAGAATCCCTCCATTTAGAATTAGATAATGGCTGCTTTTGGACACACAGAGAGAAGACATCAGAGGCGCAATACCATGCATCTTAGATAGCTTACAGGAGACGGATGAGAGGATCGTTCTGTTGGCCATCCAGATACTGATGAAGCTTGTCAAGAGACTAGACTCTACCACCTTGGCTACCCTGATGAAGATCCTGTTCTCCTTATTTGGTGATGTAAGACAATGAGAGAAAAGATTCTTCCCTAGAGGGTGGGTACCTACCAGCTAGTAGATTTTGAGACCATAAAAGGCCATTTTATTTTATTTACAAATGGAATTTTTTATTTTTAGAGGCCTTTTAGATCTTCTTCCTCAAGACCCTTCCAGATAGTCTGTGGTGTCCCGCTTTTCTGGACTGATATTATTAGTTTTTCAGACTTAAAAAATCTTGAGACGTAGCAGGATGGTGGTGGTGCATGCCTTCAATGCCAGCACTCAGGAGGCAGGAGCAGGTGAATCACAGAGTTTGAGGCCAGCCTGGTCCAGAATGGCTAGGACTACACAGAGAAACTCTGTCTCAAAAAAAAAAAAAAAAAAAAATTGCCGGGTGGTGGTGGTGCACGCCTTTAATCCCAGCACTTGGGAGGCAGAGTTCCAGGAAAGGCGCAAAGCTACACAGGGAAACCCTGTCTCGGGGGGAAAAAAATTGAGACACACAGACTTACCAAGACATTACCTTGCTCTGTGGGAAGGAGAAGATAAGGAACAGTAAGAAATGGGTCACAAGCCAGGCAGTGGTGGCACACACCTTTAATCCCAGCACTCAGGAGGCAGGCAGATCTCTGTGAGTTCGAGACCAGCCTGGGATACAGAGTGAGTTTCAGAAAAGGTACCAAAGCTACACAGAGAAACCCTGTCTTGAAAGACAAAAAGAAAAGAAAAAGAAAAAGAAAAAGAAAAAAGAAATGGGTCACAAAGAAAGGAAGGAAAGAAAGAAAGAAGTGGGTCAAAATGGTGGCTGTACTTTGTGTCCCAAATCACAAAGATTTCTGAAAGAAACACATAAATCACATTGACCAGCATCCTCAGTATATGCTAGCTAGAGTTTTGAATTTTAGCAAAAGAGCTTATGTGAGTGATTAAAACCAGTATTGGATACAAGCTTTTTCAGTAACAGGTGGCATTACCTGTATCTTGCTTGTACAGTTCAGAAACAAGAACATCAAACACAGGTCTTGCTGTCTCCCTGTACAGTTGATTTCTTGCCCTCAACTATATGCAGCTAGATAGCTTCATGTTAAGACTGATGGGCCAGACCCCTGGAGTTTTTCTTCTAAGCTAGTATGAGCATGTTCAGTGGGCTGTTTCCTTGTGAATCCTCCATTCTTAGGTGAGACATGGCATCCATCGTTTCTCCATCACTCTCTTTGGAGCCTCCATAAAGGCTGTGAGACACACAGATAAGAAGTGTGTGGAGAGCCACGTCCTGGAGAGCTTGGTCCCACTACTTCTGTTTTCTCAGGACGACAATGATGAAATAGCTAAGGTAATGTCAGTTCTTTTTAGCCACGAATAACTCTGAGTTTAGATCTAGCTCTGCAAACAGTGTTTATATTCTTTGTTTGTTTGTTTGTTTTTGTTTTTGGAGCTGAGGATCGAACCCAGGGCCTTGTGCTTGCTAGGCAAGCACTCTACCACTGAGCTAAATCCCCAACCCCAACAGTGTTTATATTCTTGAGGGCACAGACTTTACAGGCACTTTCTTACGTCCTCTGGCACAAAACTACATTTCAGTCATTTCCCTGAGTAAATTGTGAGGAATCAAACTCTTAATTTCTGTGTAACAAAATATGGTCTTTAGGGGCAAGAACTGTTTATTATCACTTTGTAGCCTAGCACGGAGCCTGAAATCAAATGCTCAACTTAACAAACTCTGTGTTGATGACAAACATGTTCTTCTCTTTCATGGCCTTGAGACATGGAATGTGTTGGAGTTAAGTTAGAGAGTACCCTCTCTAGACCATCTGGAGACTTTATTTCTCCTAAGCCTTCCAAGGGTTTTGCTGTAAGAAGTTTGGTTTTTCATTTAAGCTACCTAGTATTAACTGTATGTGTTCAGGCTGGGCATAATGGCATAGACGTGTAATCTCAGCTACTTGGGAGGCTGAGGCAGAAGGCTTTCAAGTTCAGGGCCAGTGTGGATAACTTAAAAGAGTAAGGCTGACAAGATGACTCAGTAGGTAAAGGTACTTGCTGCCAAGCCTGACAACTGGAACTCACAGATGGAAGGAGAGGAACTGATTCATACAAACATATGTAGAGACAGGAGATAGATAGATAGATAGATAGATAGATAGATAGATAGATAGATAGATAGATAGATAGAAAGAAAGAAATAGATGCAATTAAAAATTTTTAAATAAAAATAAAGTAAAAGGGCTGGAAATACAGCTCAGTGGTAAGAGTGCTTGCCTATCACATGTAAGTTCCTGGATTCAGCCACTGGTACAGTAACACACACACACACACACACACACACACACACACACACACACAGAGTGTATAAGCTTACTCAGTCCATTATGCTAATTGTGATCACCAGTTATATCATTCCAGGGAGGAACATTTAGACATTTAGACCACAAGGATTCTGGAAGAATTCTGGAGATCAGTCTTTGTGTTCCACCATACAGAAATGAAAGTCTACCTTAAAAACTTAGAAACAGCCAGAGGTAGTAGTGACACACACCTTTAATCCAAGCACTCAGGAGCAGAGGCAGGTGGATCTCTCTGAGTTTGAGGCCAGCCTGGTCTATAGACCAGGTTCAGAACTACATGTCTTGGGGGCAGGGTTGCTTAGAATCAGGACTGAAGATTTATGTGGGCCCTCATACCTTGTGTGAAAAGGTCTATAGCTCTGTAGCCATAAATGAGAAACATTTCAGACCTCAGTAAAGTATAGCTTAGACTTTGTCATCCAGGTGATGGGAAGCATATCTTTGGGGCTCACAGGTACGTGGTACTAATACCTCCTCCAATCTGCCATCCCTTGGCAATCAGAAGGCCTACAAACTTGAACAACTTCTAGCTAAGCTGAGCTCTTCAGGGAGGAGTCTGAGCAGTGAGGTGGGTGTTAAACTGTTAGGACAGAACCAATGCTCTAAGAAATGAAACAAATAATACATCTGTTCCCAACTGAAGCCCCTAAAGACATGCCATCCTAAATTTGATCATTCTTGAAGTAATTCCTTCCCTTCCTTTCCCTCTTCTCTTTTCTTTCCTTTCCGTCAACTTTCTTTTGTGTCTTTTGCTTTGAGACAGGGTCTCTGGTAGCTCAAGCTGGTCTCACACACTAGGTAGCCAAGGCTGTTTGTGCCATCAATGCCTGCCTGTCTCTGTGAATGTGATTGTGTGTGTGTGTGTGTGTGTGTGTGTGTGTGTGTGTGTGTGTGTTTGAGGCATTCTCATTATTTAGGCTAACCTGGCCTTGAACTTGCTGTCCTCTTGCCTTTACATCCCAAGTGCTGGTTTTATAGTTGTGTGCCACCACACCGAGTTTATTTTTCATGTTTTAAACTTTTAATGTTTATTTTTATTGTATGTACATTGGTGTTTTGTCTGCATGTGTGTCTGTGTGAGGGTATTGGACTCCCAAAGTAGAGCTACAGACAGGAGTGAGCTTCCATGTAGGTGCTGGGAATTGAACCCAGGTCCTCTGGAAGAGCACCCAGTGCTCTTAACCCTAAGCCATCTCTCCAGTCCCCTCATGTTTTAAACTTATGTTGTGTATTTCTGAAAATCTCTCAGCATATTTGCTTAACATTGTATTTATATTTTTATTGTAAGGCTGTAGATCATTTATTTTCAGTGTTTTGTGGAATTGCATCATTTAATCTAAAATTTACCCCATTCTCCTATTCTAAGACACTGAGACAGTGTTTGGTTTTCATGATTATAGTGCTACAACACGCATGTTAATGCATGCATGTGAAAATTCCTTAAGGGCATAAAAACATAGTGTGGGTACCTAGGTTAGATAGTACATATCTACAAATTGCTACACAAAGAACCTGAACTAATTCTTATTAGTCAATCCCCGAAGGGTTTGTTTTTGTTTTGAGACAAGTCTCACTATGTAGCTCCCAGATGGCCTGGAACTGGCTATGTAGACCAGGCTGGCCTCTAACTCAAAGATCTGCCCACTTGCCTTAGCCTCCTATGTGTTGTGATGAAATTAAAGACGTACAACACCATACCTGACCTTAAAAGGATATCTAGTGGACCTGAGACAAACACTTTTGAATGGTGCTTAGTGGCATTCTGAGAGCACTGACTGGAGATGAGTCCTACTTGCTCAGGGGAATCCTATCTAGAGCCTGGACTGTAGTGTATCTTACCTGTGTACCCCATCTACCAGTTCTCACTTTTCCAGAGACACTGACTGGTTGCTACATCCTTTTCGGCACCTTGCAGGTTTATGGGTCTTCAGGAGGAAGGCAGAATGCCAGTTCACTTCCTTTCCTCACTTCACCCAGAGTAATTCTAGAATTAGCAACCTTTCACGTTAGACTTTGATGTCAGTTTTACTAAAGAAAATTTACCTCAGTTAAAGAATGTTTGAAAATGCTGACCCGTTATACTCTCTTCCCCCACAGGAGAGTAGACAAGTGCTAACTATATGTGCCCAGTTCCTGAAATGGAAGCTGCCCCGAGAAGTGTACTGCAAAGATCCCTTATACATCAAACCAAATGAAGTCAGAAGGATCTGCAAATTCTTTGTATGTGGGAAATGGTGGCTTTGTTTGTTCTGATAGTTTTTAATGAAGACACATGGCATGCGGGAAACATTTCCCTTCCCACCCTTCACAGCAGGAGTTGTTCTTCATGAATTGTTCAGTTAGGTACATCTCTTTTCTGTAGTCTCCCAATTAGTCACAAATACACTTAAAGTGTGTGTGTGTGTGTGTGTGTGTGTGTGTGTGTGTGTGTGTACACATTGAGTCTACCACAGTGTGTAAGTAGAAGTCAGTGGACAACTTTCAGGAGTCAGTTCTTGCCTTCCACATTGTGAGAGAGTCTCTTGTCTCCATCTCCCATCTCACTGTAGGAATGCTAGAATTACACATCTGGCTTCCAGGGGTCAAACCTGAGTCCTCAGGCTTGCATGGCAAGCACTTTTACCCACTGGGCCATTTCACTAGCCAACAAATTTACTACTAACACATTTCTTAATATATGCAAAAAGCTGGTGGTACAGGTGTGGTAAGGCATTCCTATAATATCACTCAGGAGGCTGAGTCAAGGAGGCTCAGTGTGAGTTTAAGGGTAAGTTGAGCTACAGAGTAAGACCTTGTTTCAAAATAGTAATAACAAAATGATAAACTAGAGAGGCCCACTAATTGCTTCCGAAACTACAAGGTCATACTGATAGTATCTAGTCAAAATTTTTACCTGGGCTAGGCTTGGTGGTGCACATCTTTAATCCCAGCACTCATGAGGCAGAGGCAGGTAGATTTCTGTAAGTTCAAGCCAAGCTGTTCCAGGCTACCCAGAGCTACATAATGAGACTTTGTGAGCTAAATAATTATACATTGTCTTTACATCTATAACACTTTGCTTGATATAGTGAATTGTCTTATTTTCCATTAGAGTGTAAGTCCCTAAGTAAGAACTGCCATAAGAAGATTGTATAAGAAGAGGCAGCATGTCACTAGCCCTGAGACCCAGATAGCATCTTCTTGTTACAAACCCAGCCTATATGATCTGGGGTGGCTTTAGAAGGTCCATGCATAGTTTTCTAGAAACCAATTGTAGTAGAACCACCTGGATCCCACATTGAAGTCCCTGGGGATTTCTAGGAATCTTCTATATATAAAAACCCCATAGGCTCTTCTCATCAAGCTTGCAGGGCTAGGGAGCATAGTATAGTGCCCTTGCCTTTTTCCTGGGTATTAGGTCTCAGCTATTACCTATAGTTGATGCATTAATGACAATATTTCCAACAAGAAATTTGCTGTTCCCAATGGGTAAAAGTGCAAACTGTCCATGTCAGATTTAAGTTCTATGAGAAATAATTCTTGTCTCTCTGTTTGTGAGGTGCTTATCCTTCCAAGAGGCCCTTGAAAGGTGCACTCATTCACCCAGAGAGCAAAATACATCCTCTGTGTAGCAGGTCATGGCAACCCAGTTTTAAATTTTCTAGTTTGGAGCCTGCAAATGAGTAAGGAGACTGAAAACTTCTAAGAAACTAAAATAGAAACTCTAAATGGAAAATAATATGTGCCAGGAAAAGAAGCCTCCAGAGTCTTCAGAGCCAGGTTGATGAGGCAGAAGAGCTGTAGGGAGGTTAAAACTCAAGGTGCATTTAGAGGCGAGAAGACAGAGATGCAGAGAAGCCAGGCTGACCTAAAGGTGTCGTGGACGGTGTGCACAGTGGGTATTCTGAGGATGTAACTTTGCAGGGGCTTGCCATGATGGCAAACAGTCACTGTGACGTTCACTATAGTAATTCAGGCACTGCTGTACTCACCTGCTACTTTATTGTTATATACTCTTCCCATCAACTTAGGGAGAAAAAAGCAAGGGGAAAATAGACATCCTAGACCAAACACTAATGTATTCCAAGGATCCAAAACTTCCCATCAGAAGAACAGCTGTCTTGTTTATAGGTAAAAGAAAACTTTGATTTGTATAGTTACATTATCCTATACCTTCCCACCTTGTGTTGAGCATCCCCAGTCTTTTCTTTACATAGAATGTATTGCAGTCATATTTACACCATAACCCTCTTATCCCTCACCCATTCCCATTTATCCCCTTCTTCCCAAATAGTCTCTCTTCTACTTTCATGTCTTTTATTTTGGTGACTTAATGAGTTTAATTAGGGTTACTATAGGAGCATGGGTATAGGGCTATTTACAGGAGCCTGAGTAACTCAGTGACTAGCACTAAGGAAAATGTTTCTTACTTCACGTTACCCCTCCTAAGCAACCATTAGCTGCCTATAGATCTCAGGGAGGTGTAGGACTTCACAAACCCCTTACCCCAGGAACTGCCTAGACATCCTCAAGGGTGTGTGGGGACTCCTTGGTGACAGAAGACTGGTGGGCCCAGTCTTGTGCAGGTCTTCTGCAGGCCATCATCACAGCTGCTGGGAGCCCATGAGTGCAGTCTCTAGAAGACATACTCTACAACACACCTCCTTCAACTCAGACCTTCCTTCAGCCCCTCTTCTCCAGGGTTTCCTGAGCCCAGGTCAGGGGGACACATGTCTCAGGGCTCACACCCAGTAGTCTCTTAATATCAGCACTCTGACACTCTGAGTTTCTCCAATAACATGCCTACCCACTCCCCCCCCCCAAAAAAAAAAACCTTCTCTGACCAAAGCTGTTGGCAGTACTAATCTATGAGCATAAATCTAAGTATTTATTAGACAATTTAATGGCCACAATAATCCCTCTAGCAAAGCAAAAATGATATCTTCTCTGCTAGGGCCTGACCTCCTCTGCCACAAACTTCAAACCAGACTTACAGTATCAGGCATGATCTTTATGTAGATGACCTTGAAAACACTTTCAAGGAAGAAGGAACCACATTATTGACCAATAACTATAAAACATGTGGGAATGTTATCCTAATATTTAAAACGTTATTTATTGTGTATGTGTGTGTCTGTGTCTGTGTGTGTATGCTTGTAGATGACATAGCATGTAGGTGACATGGTGGATGTGTGGAGGTCATAAGAGTCAGCTCTCCACTGTGAATCTGGAAATTGAACTCAGGATGTCAGGTTCATGAGCAAGCACATTAGCTCTTTAAGTTGTCTTCCTTGCTCTTATTCCTTATTATTTTGGTTATTTTTTGAAACAGGTTTTCACTGTATAGCCCCGGCTTGTCTGAAACTGATATGTAGACCAGGCTTGCTTTGAACTCAGATAGAGCCACCTGCCTCTGCTCCCTGAATGCTAGGATTAAAGATGTATGTTACCACTCAAGGCTCCGCTTAGCTTTTGAGATAGTTTCATTGTATACTCAAGGCTAACTTGGAACTCATGGCAATTCTCATGCCTGAGCTTCCCAAGTGTTGGGATTACAGGTGTGAGCCAGAAAGCCTGGTGGAATTTATTGTTTTGAATATGCCTTATTAACAAAAGTCTAATTCTGCCATCTGCTTAGATTATTAAATGATAAAAATGAAAAACTTTTATTAGTTTCTAAAAGTGAAAGTCTAAGCTTATTATCTTGTGTTTAGGGATCTTATCAAAGTATGTGGATCCCAGTGAGCTCAAGATGAAGGGTATTGACTGGCTAGAGAATGGTAAGTAATGACATTGCTTGGATGTGGAATGCACTATTTTGGAAGGTATCTGATTCTGTGACTACGGGCAGGCTCTGTAGCACAGCTGAGTCTGGCATCTAAAACTCTGGGCTTGTGCAGTGATGCAAGCACAAGTGAGTGTAATTAGAGTGTGGTCTCCTCTCAGTCTAAGACCCCGTAGGGAAGGGTATGATCCTGTGTGAGTGTAATTCAGTTAGAGTGTGGTCTCCTCTCAGTCTAAGACCCCGTAGGAAAGGGTATGATCCTGTTTGTCCGGAACCAGCTTTAAGGACTAAGGGGGACGTCCTGCTAAACTTTGTCAGGAAGTAAAACACCATCTTTCTAGGAATCTATCTTAACAAATTATGGTGATGTCTTACAAGAACCTCAGAGACTGCCCCCGCTGTCTAAGCAGCTGTGTTGTAGAGTGCAGGACTTAGCTTGAAGATGCTTTATAGCCATCTAAGGCAACCATCAGAGAACTGTTTTCAAAACTGTCAGTGGGCGAAACTTTCTGTAACTGCACAGCTGTGCAGATTGAGTGCTCAAAGAATTATTATCCCATTTAAGAATAGTTGAATAAATCTGGATATATAGTTGAGTGTTACAATGTTTGTTTAATATGTGCAGAGGTAGCTTAGCATTAGGCTCTAGGTTCAATCCCTAGCAAGGAAGGAAAAGGTAGTTATATAGTTAGAAAAGGTAAAGAAAAGCAAATGCACATTCTCCCAATCCAAAATCACTACTTTCATAACCAAATTAAAAATCTAAAGAATTGGAGTTGGGGATTTAGCTCAATGGTTGAGCCCTGGGTTCAGTCCTCAGCTATGGAAAAAAAAACCAACCAAACAAACAAACAAACAAAAAACCTAAAGAATTTGCTTTTTTTATTAAAAAATTTTTATTTACTTAGTATGAGTATGGAAGTAAGAGGACAAACTACAAGAGTTAGTGATTCTTTTCCTCAACCATGTGGGTCATGGGGATTGAACTCAGCTTGTCAGGCTTGGTAGCAAGTGCCTTTACCCACTACATCACCCCCCCCCTTTCTTCCTCTTTTTTTTTTTTTTTTTCTGAGATAGAGTTTCTCTGTGTATCCCTGGCTATCCTGGAACTCACTCTGTAGACCAGGCTGGCCTGAAACTCAGAGATCTGCCTGCCTCTGTCTCCTGAGTGCCATTACCACCCAGCTTCCACTAAGTCATCTTGCAGGACCCAATTTGCTACTTTTAAAAATGCAGTAATTATTGAAACAGGTAGGGAATAAAGCTAATATAAGGTAGACACTGCTTTTTTTTTTCCTGAGACAGGGTTTCTCTGTGTAATTTTGCGCCTTTCCTGGAACTTGCTTTGTAGACCAGGCTTGGCCTCGAACTCACAAAGATCTGCCCAGCTCTTAATATTTATTTTATGTATATGAGTGTTTTACCTGCATATATGTGCATATCTGGTGCCTGCAGAGGTCAGAAGAGGACATCAAGATCTCTTGGAACTGGAGTTACACTAGTTTAGAAACTAACATGTGGGTGCTAGGAACTGAATCCAAGCCCTCTGCAAGAGCAGCAAGTACCCTTAACTACTGAGCCCTGACATAACACCTATTTCTCACTATGGTCTACCATTTCTTCATAGATATTAAATATTCTAAATCAACAGCAACAACAACCAACCAACTTTGGTAGAGTATACCTGTAATCCCAGTATTTGGGACACTGAGGAAGAACATTATGTGTTTGAGACCAGACTGGGCCTTATGTATAATGAAATCTTGTTTCAAAAAAGAAGAAAAGAAATTCATGTTAATTATTCTGTGGAGTAGGATACTATATGACTGACTTATTTCTTACCTAAAACACTTGGGGAACAAAAGTTCTATTTCCACACAGAAGTGACTCAGATAATAAGATATTATTCCATAAGACAATCAATTATCCCCAAACTCAGGAGGTAAAGGCAGGAGGATCATGAGTTCAAGGTCATTCCAAGACCCTAACTCAAAAAAAAAAAAAAAAAAAAAAAGCTTTCAGATCATATGGTTCCATTTGGACAACAATATTGAAGCAAAACAATGCATAGAAAAAGAAAAAAAAAAAGATCAGGAAGACATACTTTTTGTTTGTCTGTTTCTCTGTGTAGCTTTACCTGTCCTGGAACTTGATCAGTGGACTAGGCTGGCCTGGAACTCAGAGATCTGCCTCCTAAGTGCTGGGATTAAAGGAGTGTGTCACCACCACCACCACCCCACCAGCCCACCACCACCCCCCCCCCCCGCTGAAAGACATACTTTCAAAACAACATTCTATCTCTAGGTGGTAGACTCATACACCACTTATATTCTTCTGGTACTTACATGTATTATCTGAGTTTTCTATATAACAAACATGAACTTCTTTTGCCATAGGAAAATATAAAAGCTAAAACTTTAAACTGGGCGTGGCAGTTTGTGTCTGATATCTCAGCGACAGGGTAGGCTAAGGCAGAGGAATGCCTGTTCAAATTTAGCTTGGCCAACATAGGGAGAACCTGTCTCAAAAACAAAACAAAATGAGCCACTAAAAATTGAAAAATATGCCAGGCGGTGGTGGTGCACACTTTTAATCCCAGCACTCAGGAGGCAGAGGCAGGTGGATCTCTGTGAGGTCTACAGAGCTACTTCCAGGACAACCAAGGGTACACACACACACAAAAAAAACCTGCCTCAAAACAAAACAAACAACCAAAACCAAAACCAACCAACCAAACAAACAAAAAAAACCAACACAGCGCTGATGTCCCCAGCCACTGCCATGCCCAAAAGAAAGGCTGAAGGGGATTCTAAAGGAGATAAAGCCAAGGTGAAGGATGAGTCTCAGAGATCTGCAAGGTTGTCTGCTAACCCTGCTTCTCCAAAGCCAGAACCCAAGCCCAAAAGGTCCCTGCAAAGAAGGGGAGAAGGTCCCCCAGGGGAGAAGGGAAAAGCTGGTAAGGATGAGAATAATCCTGCAGGAAATGGAGACACCAGAACAGACCAGGCACAGAAAGCTGAAGGTGCTGGAGATGCCAAGTGAGATGTGTGCATTTTTGATAACTGTGTACTGCTGGTGACTGTACAGTTTGAAATGCTATTTTTTATCAAGTTTTATAAAAATGCAGAATTTGGTTTTACTTTTTTTTAAGCTATGTTGTTAGCACATAGAATACTTCATTGTTTTGGGGAGGGGGGAGCGGGAGGAATATGTGTCACTAACAAAATGTCTCCCAAGCTGGATTGATGATGGCTGATGATGGAAAACATCTTCCCCTGCTAATTTTGAAAGACTCCTCTTGGCTCTCAGGAGAAACGTCCTGGTGTTGACATATGTGGCCACCATGGCACAAAATGCCTTGTGTGGGAAACTCTAAATTCATTGTTGTGTCTTCCTTCCCTGTACCATCAACATAGACTTAACTGCCTTCAATCAGACACCTGTTGGAACCTGACCCCCAAAATTGGTTTTGCCGGTCTATCAGGCAATCTGGACTTTGCTGTGGGATCATTGTGTCCTCAAAAGAGCAGCGGTTCCTTTTATCAAAGATTGTGGATCTTCAGATTGATAATTCTGCCGTGTTTGTTTCATTTCCTGAAAGTCAGGTCGGCTTGTGAAAAGCAGTTAAACAACATCCTCAATGTGAACTGTCAGCCCTCACTCTAAGCTCTTGCCCTTTGCAAAGCATCGAATGAAGACTCATCGGGTTTTATAGTGGCTTTCTGATTTTGGTAATCTATACAAGAAGGGAGTTTGGAAGCTCTTGTATTCTGTTAATGATTGTTTGCCCATGTCTTGCCTGAAAAACCGTGATTGTTTATGGAAAGTATCTTTAATAAAGCTGGATACAGTTTGGCTTGGAAAAACAAAACAAAACAACAACAAAACACCAAGAGAAAAAAAAGAAAACTACTAGCCAGGCACAGTGGCACACGCCTTTATTTTTTGGTTGTGAGCCTAGCCTTTAACGGCTGAGCCATCTCTCCAGCCCGGCACATGCCTTTAATCCTAGCACCTGAGAGGCAGAGGTAGGTAGATCTTTATGAGTTTGAGTCTAGCCTGGTCTACATAGTAGGTTCTAGGACTGCCAGAGCTACATGATGAGACCCTGTCTCAAGAAAGAGAGGGAGGGAGGGAGGGAGAGAGGGAGGGAGGGAGGGAGGGAGGGAGGGAGGGAGGAAGGAAGAAAAAAAAAAGAAAAATATTTCAAGGGAATAATGATTGAAGAGTTAATATTTTCTTTAGAGTAAGGCAAGAAGTTAAGAGGTTAACATTAGACATAGCTTGGCAGGCTCAGATAAGTGTATTTTAGGTAGACTACTTAAAATATGGCTATTGCAAAGGAATGAAATACTTAGTAATTAAGAAAACGGTGTTTTACAGATCAAAATTGGAATCAATTCACCAGTCTACAGACTTTTATACAGCCTTGTTGCCCTGTTATGCCAGCTGCACTGGTTTGTTGGCTACTTGGTATCCAGAACAGTACTCATTTCTAGAAACCTCCAGTCTTGGTTTTCTTCCATGTAGATCTGAGAGAACTGTTACAAGACCCTGAGCCTTCTTTGCGGATCATCGCCTCCCAGGCTCTGTTTCGAATCCAGAGGGTGTGGAATGAGTCAGAATCCGAGATAAGAGTTTCCTGGTTGAGGAAGCTCTTTGGCTGTCTTCATACTTAGAATGCAAAGCACATGACAGCAGGTAAGAGTAAACCTTTCAGAAACCACAGAAGTGACAAACACATTCCATTTTCTTTTTTCAAATATTACATTTTTCAAATGTATCTGTGAGTGTGTGCACATGTGGAGGTCAGAGGACAACTTGTGAGAGTTGGTTCTCTTTCCATAATGTGCACCCCAAGGATCAAACATAGGTTGTTAGGCTTGGTAGCAAATATGTTTGCCCACTAAATTGATCTTGCCAGCCTGCATTCCTGCGGACCCCCGTTTTTCTTTCAGACTTAGGCAACCCTAGCATGAAGCTACTTCCATGCAGTTAGTTACCTCCAACATAATCCCCACTTAAAGAACATGTTAGCAGTTAATTGTACAAGGGAGTTAAGTTCTTGGTTTAAATTTGCAAATATAGTAAAGATTGTAGTGAGTTTGAGTCATGCAGTCATCCACAAAGTTGAAGTGCTGACAAGTGCTTCAGAGATACAGAGAGGTGGGGGAGATACTCCAGGGCCAGGGATATAAGAAGTCAATGGCAGAGTGGAAGTGTGCATGCCCAACATGTGAGAGGCCCTGGGTTCAGTGCACAAAAACAAACAGGTAACCCCAGCACTTGGGTTCAGTGCACAAAAACACAAGTGTAACCCCAACACTTGGGAGACTGAGGCAGGAGAATCAGGAATTTAAGACCATTTAAGAATTAATTAAGAAATTAAGGTTACACAGTGAGTTTGAGGCCAGTTTCTACTTCATGAGAGTCTGTTATACTCTATCAAAAAACAAGACTTATGTGCCCATCTTTAATCTCAGCACTCAGGAGGCAGAAGCAGGCAGATCCCTGACAGTTCCAGGCCAGCCTGGTCTACAGAGCACATTCTGAGCCAGCCAGGGCTACATAGTAAAACTGTGTATGAAAACAAAACAATTCACTCTGTATGAACACAAAATAATCCTTAAGAAACAACAAAAAAGACAAAAGAAAAATTCCAAACAAATGACAGTGTTGCAGTGTTAGTATTGTTGGCTTTGTTGTCAAGGCTAATTGATCGTCTACAAATCTTAAGGACAAGAGATACTAGTCTATTTTTACATTTTCATACTTAGTATTTTATAAAATCTCATAATGCCTTTCTCTTTTCCAATTCCTTTTGAAGCCTGTGAGGAATAACAAAATTCTGATAGGGCATAATGCTGACTCTATGCAGTATACACACAGTTTCCACTCCTTTTCCCCAGTGTTCCTAATTTCTCCAACTACTGCTGCCAGGTCCTAGAAAGCTCTAGATGGAGTCTGTTTACTACCCACTGCCCAATTTAATATAAGTGAAGAAAAGGTTCTCAGAAGATGAATTTCTCTAAGAAACAGACTAGTTGGGTTGGAGAGATGACTCAGGGGTTAAGAGCACTGACTGTTCTTCCAGAGGACCAGGGTTCAATTCCCAGCATCCACATGGAGGCTCACAACTGTCTCTAACTCCAAGATCTGACACCCTCTCACAGATACACATGCAGGCAAACACTAATGCACATAAAAAAGGAGAGAGAAACAGATTAGTTGAATAAATACCTTGATGACTGCACATAGAAGGAGCATACTAGAAATGAGGTATGAAGTCTAACTTCCAGGCTATTGTTTAGTGGAGAAATCTAAGCAGAAAGCCAGAGCTGAAGTCTCTGGGACAAAAGAAACCTCTTGGGATGATATGGAGAGAAAAAGGAAATGTGACAACTTGTGTTGATATTGTGTTCCCCAATATATTGTGCACCCTAATAAACTTATCTGGGGGTCAGAGAATAGAACAGCCACAATATTAAACATAGAGCTTAGGCAGTGATAGCACACACCTTTAATCCTAGCATTCAGCATGCAGAGATCTGTCTGGATCTCTGTGAGTTCAAAGCCACAATGGAAACAGCCAGGCATGGTGACATACGCCTTTAATCCCAGGAAGTGATGGCAGGAAGCAGAAAGGTATATAAGGCATGAGGACCAGGAAATAGAGAGCTGTTAAACTTTTAGCAGCAGTTCAGCTGAGATCCATTTGGATGAGGACTCAGAGGCTTTCAGTCTGAGGAAACAAGATCAGCTCACAAGATAGTGAGGTGAGGTGAGGTGGCTGTGGCATGTTCTGTTTCTCTGATCATTCAGTGTTCACTTCAATACCTGGTTCTGGGTTTGTTTTTATTAATAAGACCTTTTAAGACTCATGCTACAACAACTGGCAGATGAAGAGCTACATCCAATAGTGAATTGCATTGTTTGTGTTATTCAGTAAGCATTCTCAATCCTTTTTTTTTTTGAGCTGAGGATTGAACCCAGGGCCTTGTGCTTGGCCTCTACCACTGAGCTAAATCCCCAGCCCGCATTCTCAATCTTTATTCACCCTCTTTCCCAGCGTTCATCACTAGCTCTCTGCTGAGATGTCTTTAGGACCAAACCCCTCTACAGTCCATAGTGAGTGCAAAGGGGCAATATGCTAGGTATAGCTCCAGGACGTTCAAAATGAAGACCTTAGTTGCCTGATAGATTCAGGTATGTCCAACCTATATATAGGCTGAAGGGCACAGGCATCCTAGATGACAATGTCACATTGGACATCCCTACATAAATCTCAATTCTGAGTCAGAGCAGAATATATCTAAATCACTACATTTAAAACTGCAATGAATGCTAATTAAACATACATTTGAATTACATTCATCTCTCACCATATTCTCCTTGGCTCCTTTTAGGAAATCAACTCTACTATCCACTTCTGAACTAGTCTGTTTTCTAAATTATCCAATAAAAATGAATAGCAGCTTATTGAGAGTTCACAATGAGCCTAACTCTGAGCATATTGTATAATTAACCCTTTTAATTATTAGTTTATTTCATTATTACCTTTATTTGCAGATGGAGAGAAACTGAGGAGAAAACCATGAAAGTGAGTTGCTGTGGGTCACACAACTAGTAGATGGCAAAGCCATGATCCCCAAGTACTCTGACTCCTAACGCACCCCCGTGCTTAGCCTGCTGTATCTTCTCCATCTGCTCTGTCTTGCAAATGGGAATAAACACAGATCTGCTCTACAGTTCATCTCAGTTGAATTTGTGCTCCAAACAAACTCATGCAACCAAATATGGTGATATTGAGCCTCCAGTGTTTTATCAAATTCAAGGACTGGCCACTTATTTCCTAAAGTAGCATACTGTACATTTTGATCACAGAATATCCATCCATCCTGTACTGTAAAGATAATGGAGTTATATAAAAGCTTTTGGATATTACTGCCCAGATTTTTCATTTCAGCCATAGACTTCATAGGATTGTAAGGTCTGGCCAACCAATCCATTGCATTTTATTCAAGTATTAAATGAAAAAAGGTTTTTGTCTTGCTGTTTTCCAAATAGCTTAAATAGCTTT
Source organism: Onychomys torridus (assembly GCF_903995425.1). Taxonomy (NCBI): domain Eukaryota; kingdom Metazoa; phylum Chordata; class Mammalia; order Rodentia; family Cricetidae; genus Onychomys; species Onychomys torridus. The sequence goes on from NC_050446.1 coordinate 124,498,054, forward strand.
TAAACCACAGCCCACAACTTCCATTATGCTATTCTGCTTTAGTGTTTAAATGAAGTTGTGAGGCCTCCACTTCCTACAAGACCCCAACTGCACTGTAGCTGACCTTGCTTGTCCCTCTGCTTGAAGGCCCACCCTAGTTAAGCTCTTTGAAACCTTGACCTAGATGGAAACCTATGTTACTGGGGTGCTGTGCAGCTATTTCCTCTGAATTGAAGCATTCTCTCCTGGAAAGAGGCTCAGGGAGAAAACAAAACTAAAGGCTCAGAAACTTACAGGACTCACAGGATCCATTCCTCAGGAAGAGTACATTAAATAATTGCTAGGGAAACTCAGGCTGGCTCTGGTGCCAACTAGTTGTGTAGGCAGTTCCAAGGATGTAGCTCTGCCAGGTTGTCACCCACGATGGAAAGGGCATGCCTTTGCATCCATGCTCCCTGACTACCTGTGCTCCGTCCTCTAAGTAACCCCACTAAACTAACCCACTGTTTGGCTAGAGCTGGATGAGGCTGCACTGTTTCTTAGTTATGCTGTCATTTGTCTATCGGATTTAGAGGTTTACCTCTCCCCAGGAAAAGTCACATAACACAGGACTCTTCCTACATCAGCAGTGTACCCTTGTATTTTAGTCCAAAGATTCCTTCCAGCATGTAAGACAGCACCCGATTATCTCCAGACTTGGTAATCTATCTTACACTGTCCATGAAGTCATAGCTGCAGTCACTAACATGTTAAAAATCTCTGCTTGAGTGTAACATCCAGGCTTTAGTGGGACATAGGAATTCCTTCATAAATTGCCTCGATACCCCCATTTTCTTCTCTAGTGACGCCATCCAAAACAAGGAGTACTTAGTAATTTTTCAAATATACTCAGTACACCAAGTACTGAGTGGCAAGAACTAATCCAAACCAGGGAATGCAGTGAAGACAAAAGGTTCTTTCTCACCATGCAACTTTCAGTAGGAAGAGCTGGTCAATAAGCATGACAACTTCAGATGACAAGGTACAATGGAGACAAAGGATGTTGCGTGGGAGGTGTCACTACTTTTAGATGTACTACTCAGAAACAGCCTGAGAGGGTGACATCTGGACTTAAATACTGAAGAGCTAGGTAAGCAAAGGCATGCCCAGTAGCATTTCCAGTTTGGTGAACATATGAGAAAAGCCTCCTCTGACTGAGAACTAACTAGCTTGATTGATATTTTCAAGGTTAAGAAATACCTGGTTAAAAAAAATAAAATAAATAAACGCCGGGCGGTGGTGGCGCAGGCCTTTAATCCCAGCACTAGGGAGGCAGAAGCAGGCGGATCTCTGTGAGTTCGAGGCCAGCCTGGTCTACAGAGCTAAATCCAGGAAAGGCGCAAAGCTACACAGAGAAACCCTGTCTCGAAAAACCAAAAAGAAAAAAGGAGAAAGGGCGAGGCTGAGAGGCGTCGCCTGCCGAAACCCTTGCCTCTCCGTTCGGTTCTGGCAGGGGAGAAGCCTCCGACGTGGCGCTGCTACAGAAGAGCCACTTTCGGCTGCTCCCGCCTCCATCCCCACCAGGGTCAAAGCTCAGTGAGAGCGGGGTAAAGGTGCCCGGGGGAGCTGACCAACCTAGGTCCGCGGGCTAGTGTCTCGGGGAGGCTTCTCACTAGTGTGAACGAACTCGCCACAGGTAGCCCCAAGTTCCCCACACCAAGGGACGCGCCGTGGCGAGCGCGGGTCGCAAGCTACAGTCCCGGCGGCCTCAGCACCGGCTCGGATCCCTCCGCCCCGCTCCTTCACGTCGTCCCCGCGGGCCGGTGCCTCGGGGCTGCCCACCAAGGGCCCGAGCCGGGCCTCCTTTAGAGTCTGAGGTCCATCTTCTTATCACACTCCCGGAGAGGGGCTACTGCGGGCTGCAGAGGAGAAAGGGACTCTTTGAGGAGAAAAGCGGAGGCAGACGATGAAGGGAGGGCGAGCTCAAGCCGGCGATTTTCGCGCGCTTTGTCGCGGGGGGTTGTGGGTAGCTCGGCGGGAGGGAAAAGAAAACCCCGAAGCCGGGTCGCGCCGCCCGTCGGGCCGGAGGGGATGTTCGAGGACGAGCCCCACGCCGAGGGGGCGGCGGTGGTCGCCGCGGCCAGGGAGGCGCTGCAGGCCCTGTGCCAGGAGCTGAACCTGGACGAGGGGAGCGCGGCCGAAGCCCTGGACGACTTCACCGCCATCCGCGGCAACTACAGCCTAGAGGTGAGCGGCGGCAGGTGGGCGGCGGCCCCGACCCTCGCCAGGCCCCACCCCCGGCCCGCCCCCGCCCCAGCCCCAGCCCCAAGCCTACGGGGCGGTGGGAGTTCCCCCACCTACGGGGGTCTCGGAGCAGTGCGGGGAGGGGAGGGTGGTGTACCTCGGCCAACCCACCCATTTGTTTCGAGGCGGGAAACCGAAGCTGAGAAAAGGAGCTTCTGCTCCTCTGGAGTCCCGTTCCGCTCCTCCGGGGTCCCCTAGACACCACACTTCCAAACTTGATTTCTGCGCGCCGCCCAGCGCCCCAAACGGCGCGGTGCTGCCGTTGAGTCGATCAGAGCAGATCCTGTAATCAAATGAATTACTCATCGCTGCTCAGCCCTTTGATTATGTCTTCCCCTCCCTTTTGAATCACTTTTGATCCCCACCGGGCAGAAGAGAAAGCGGGGTCGTAAGAGGTTAATTTGGCGCCCAAGGTGACACGGTTTGTGATGCAGCCTGGCTCAGCTGTAGTTAACCTCTCCACCCTTCTGCTTCATAGGGTGCAGCAGTGAGTTCATTTATCCCACTGTAGTTTGATCAAAGTTAGCACACACAAAGCTCTTCTCAGTCCCACGTTCCTCTGCCAGGTCGTTACTGGGGTCTGGCTCTGAATAAAATAAATGGTGGTTATCACTATTAGATTTCCCCAGTAACTTTTATATTTGTCTTCACGGCAGGGCAGTGACTGCTATACCTGTTTTCTTGGTGTTGCCACGGCCCAGGATTGTTTTGCCTAGGGTCACTCGAATATCGGTATATAAGCTTAGTGTAGAAGTAGAATTGTGATGGCATGTACAAGTAGCATTCACATCCGTAGATTCAGCAGATCAAAAGTATCGGGGGGAACATTGCATTTGTCCTGAACATGAACAGCCTTGTCATTCCACAAACATTATAGTATGATTGTTTGCATAACATTTACATCAATTAATCTAGAGATGACCATAGGTTATGTGCAAATGCACTGCCATCTTAAATCAGGGCCTTGAACATCCTTGGATTTTGGTATCTTCTAGGGTACTGGAACCATGCCCCAGGGGATATCAAGACACTATTTCAGTATATCACTGGGATGTACAAAAGCTTTCATTGTACATGTGAACTGGATTCCCATATAGGCTGTTCCTCTGACTCAACCTGGAGTTGGAAATGGGGAGCTGACTATGGAACATGTATCTATGTACTCATATGAGAGAAAAGTACCTGAGACAGCCTTACATGTTCCAGGAAAAGGCAGAATGGACTGAATAAAGGATAGTGATCTGCAACAGAAGGTACATGTCTGGAAAACTGAGAGGTTATGAAATTAGAGGAGAGCCGGAGAGCCAGCTCAGTGGATGAAGAATTTCCCCAGCAGCCATGTCAAAGGCAGGTGCAGGTGCAGTGGCATTATGCTCTGTAACCCTGGGGTTACAGGTTATGAAGGATGGAGGGGTGGAGACAGGCCAATCCTAAGCGCCTGCCCTAGGCTGCCAGTCTAGCTGAAAACAAAGCTCCAGGTTCAGTGAGACTGTCTCAAAAGGTTGAGTGATAGCTGAAGACACCCAACATTTATCTCTGACCTTCACTCATTTACACGTGTGCACATGTATGTGCACTTGTGTACACTATACAAAAAAGTAAGGGGAATTATAATGACATCTCAGTTGAAAATACGTTTTTTGACATCCTGAGAAAGCATTCTAATCTCCCAGGCCTTCATTTAATCTCCTCAAATAAGCATTATTAAGTACAATCTGTGGCCAAGTCAAACTAGATGCTTGTTTCAGATTCTTAAGTATGTTAAACTCAGTCCAGGTTGTGTGCTTTCTGCAGGTCACTCTGCCTGGCTATTCCCCTTCACCTGTAACTCCAGAGAAGATTGACCATCTAAATTCTAAATCCATAGTTAGGCAGACTTGATCGACACCTTACATGTTTGCTTTAGAAAGCATGGTTTGTGGGTTGGAAAGATGACTCAGAGGTTGAGTGCTGGTTCTTCCAGAGGTCCTGAGTTCAATTCCCAGCAACCTTTAAGGAGATCTGGTGCCCTCTTATGGCAGTCAGGCATACATGCAGGCAGAACTCTATACATAATAAATGATTCTTTTAAAAAAAGAAAAGAAAAGAAAGCACAGCTATTTGAATTGAGTTTGGAAGTATTTTGTCCTATGTTTTGTTCGTTCTTGTTCTTTTTCTTCTTTTAGTTGGTGGTGAAAGACAATTGGAGAAAAGGCATCTCCCTGTCTCTGCTGGCCTAGGAGCCCTTTCTACAGTCTCCACCCTGCCTAATCCACCACACAAGCCTGCTAGCATTCTCCCTTTACTCCCCAACTTACATTTTCTTAGTAGTTTGCTATTGAGCAGTTTTAAATCTTCCTTTGTGAAGTTTTTGTTGACTTCCAGTCAAAGTCAGTTACTACACTGTATTTTCCCACACTTTCTCTTCTCTTCTTACAACCTATATTTTTTTTTTACCAATTACAGAGAATAGTTTCTGTTATTATTCTTAACTTTAGACTTGGAGATTAAGAACCACCTTTGATTTTGTAGTTTTGTTGTTTTAAGTACTCTACCACTGAAGTATATGCCCAACCCTGCCACGAACTATTTTCAAATAAAATTTCCATTTGTAGAGGGGGCAGCATGTGCCACATGGAGGTAGGAGGGTAACTTTTGTTGGGTTAGTTCTCTCCCTCCACGTTTACATGGGTTCCAGGGATCAAATCTAGGTCTCCAGGCCTGCATAGCAAAGGCCATCTCTCCGGCTCTGTAGCTGTAATTCTTTTTAGTAGTACTACCATTTTTTTTTGGATTTTGATATGATTCCATCATTCTCCCCGTCTCTTTCCTCCTCCAACTCCTCCCTCCTTTATGTACCTCCACTTTATGCTCTCTCTCAAATTCATGGTCTTTAATTCGTTGTTCCGTGTGTGTGTGTGTGTGTGTGTGTGTGTGTGTGTGTGTGTGTGTTTGTAAACATATTAATACAGTCCGTCTGCTTCTGCGCTTGAGGCTGACCATTTGATGTTGGAGAAGCAGTTGGTATGCTGTTTCTCCCTGTCAGCATCCCTCAGTCCTGTAGTTCTTTGTCCAGGTTCTTCCTTCTGTCTTAGCACCCTTGTTCAGGTCTTGTTTATGCAACCATGTTGGTGTCTGTATCTGTAATTCTCCTTTGTTCTCTGGTCAGCCCTGACTATCCTGGAACTCGCTCTGTAGACCAGCTAGCTGGTCTCCAACGCAGAGATCCAAATGCCCCTGCCTCCCAAGTGCTGGGATTAAAGGCCTTTAATTCCAGCATTCAGGAAATAGAGTCAGATGGACCTCTTTGAGTTCAAGGCCAGCCTGGTCTACAGAGCTAGTTCCAAGACAGCCAAGGCTACACAAAATTCTGTCTCAGGGAGAGAGAGAGAGAATACAAAGAGATTTTAGTAGAATTCTTTCGGTAAGGTTAAATTTGGAATTGAGAAAGAGATCTATTTTTTTAAAGATTTATTTATTTATTTATTATGTATACAACATTCTGCCTCCATGTATGCCTGCACGCCAGAAGAGGGCACCAGATCTCATTATAGATGGTTATGAGCCACCATGTGGTTGCTGGGAATTGAACTCAGGACCTCTGGAAGAGCAGCCAGTGCTCTTAACCTCTGAGCCATCTCTCCAGCCCCAGGAGATCTATTTTTAGATTTAGAAATTTAGGAAAATTTTTTATTTTTTTCATGTTCTGGTTCTAAGAACAGGGAGGAGAATGTGGGGCTCTGTATTGATGTTTGGGATTGTATTAATCTTATTTCTTAGAGTTTAGAGAGATGAAATTGTAAGGCCTTTCCCAGATAAGCATTTTAAGGTGTCTCTGTATTTTTCTTGCATCTGCCTGCAGGGAGAAGTCATACACTGGCTGGCATGTTCTTTATATGTTGCTTGCCGCAAGAGCATCATTCCTACAGTGGGGAAGGGCATCATGGAAGGAAACTGTGTTTCACTGACCAGAATACTACGCTCAGCTAAGTTAAGGTAAATGATTTTGTTTTTCCAAAGGATATTTTTGAAGTACTAAAATTGGGTAGAGTGTCTGTCACACAAGCACGAGAACCTGGCTTCTTCGGCACTAGAGCCTTAGTGCTGGGGGACTGGGGTAAACCCGTCCTGGGGCTTGCTAGCTAGCCAGTCTAGTCAAAATGGCAGCTCTAATTGAAGTGGAGGTTCTGGAGAGATGGCCTCGTGTTTAAGAGGGCTTCCTGTTCACCCAGAGAATCTGAATTTGGTTCCTAACATCCATATCAGGGCTCATAACTCCCTGTAACTTCAAAAGGGTTCTAACACTTCATCCTTGCCTCCTCAGGCACCTGCTCAGATATGGCATGCACGTACACGCACACGCACGTGTACACACACGCACACGCGCGCGCACACACACAGATAAATTTAAAAATTCCAGTGGAAAAATGATTGAGGGAGACATTTTAGTGTCATTTGCTGGCTTGCACATGTAACCACCTGAACAAGTATACAGACATGCACTTACACATGCACACACAAAACCACACACCACATGTACACAGAGTCCCGAAATCTGTTAGGATTCAGCTTCTCATTTTAACTTGTTGGACGTTGTTCAGTCCCTAGTCTGTCACTTCATGTTCTTCCCCAATGTGACATTGCTTCTCAACTTTTTCTCCGGAAACTTCCATTACATTGATTCTAGCTGTACTTTGCTCACTGATCTTTAAAATTTAGAAATAATTTAAAGCGTAGAGGAAAATTATTGGACAAATGGGAGAAATGGAAAGAATACCCGTATACCTGTGACCCAGTCTCACCTGTACTGCCATTCTACCTTATTCTTCATCACTTTATCTTTCTATATCAAGTGTTACGCTCTCTCTCAGTGTTTGTTCCTTAATTATTTCAGGATGGGTTGTATTCTCTATAGCCTTTTTATCCTGAAATTTTTTCAATGATATTTTAATTAATTAGTTATTTACTTATTTTTGAGAGTGTATCTTACTATATATAGCCCAGGTCCAGGTTAGCCTCAAACTGTGTCTCCTGCTTCAGCCTTCCAAGTGCTACAATGGTAGATGTATGTCATCAAGCCCAGTTACAGAGGTATTTCTTAATGAACTGTGATACAGTTACAAACTTCAGGAAACTCAGCACCTTCTCAAATCTGCCATCTCTATTCTAGTTTTGTTAGTCTACTTAATAATCTTCCTGAGACCATTGATTTTCTTTGAGTATAATTCCCAGTTTTGGATTAGTACTACAGTTACTTATGCCTATTTATTCCCCTTTAATAAGGAATATTTCTATTCCTTTCTATTCTATTTCTATTATTGGGATTATAGACATGAGATACCATGTTAATAATAGCCAGTTATTAGAAAGATTTAAAAAATTATGTGGCCAGTGATGACAAAAAGATCAGATTGTTTCTACAACAGTGGATAGATTTTTCTCAATTTAAAGTTACCATAACATTAATCTTTATTTTTATCAATGACAAAAATTGAGATCTATAAAGATTCTTTAATCATCTTGACTTTATTAGTTTTCCATAGAGCTAAAATTATTGTGGTTATTTTTAATTTTTTTTCGAGTTAGGGTATTTTTTTCCCCCAACATAGGGTTTCTCTGAGTAGCCCTGGCTGTCCTGGAACTCACTTAGTACAGACTCTCAAACTCAGAGATCCATCTGCCTCTGCTTCCCAAGTGCTGGAATTAAAGGCGTGTGCCACCACCACCCAGCTGTGGTTCTTTTTTTGTTTTTGTTTTTGTTTTTTTATTACTATGAACTGAAACTATTCATATGACTACCCCCTCCACAATGGGGCTTCAAGTTATTTATTTGTTTTTATTTTATGTACATTGGTGTTTGACCTGCATGTATGTCTGTGTGTTGGATCCTTTGGAACTGGAGGTACAGACAGTTGTGAGCTGTCATGTGGGTGTTGGGCATTGAGACCAGGTCCTTTGGAAGAGCAGCCAGTGTTCCCAACCTGTGAGCCATCTCTCCAGCCCCCAGAATGGGGCTTTCATAATTGCCTTTCTTCTATGCTGGGTACTCAAGGATAGGAAGTAGAGATGCTCTCAAATAGTTTTATCAGTCAAACCCTCTCAACACCCCAGAAGTGGACATTAGCACCTATCTGAGTCTGGATTATTGCATTTCTTTGTTTCCTTTCTAGGTAAATAGTCCGATGTGATTGACAAAGGAGCAAGTAAACAGTAGAACTAAGATCTACAGGGTGCTTAGTAGTGACAAGTTAAAAAATAACTATCAGCTATATGTCAGAAAACATGGGCAAGATGACCAGAGTCAGTGACACTGATGAGATGAGGATGGATATGGCATGCCACTGTGTGTAGCTGTCCTAAAGACTTAAATTCACTGTGTCACCGTTCTCCAGTTTCAACATGTACACCTTGTGTACCTTTAACCATAAGGAGACATCAGACAAGGCTCAAATAAAGAGTAATCCATTTAGAAAGAGGACTGGGGTGATTGTAGATCTTACTGAGACTGTTATCCTGGGCCTGGGGGAATATAGCTCAGTTGGTAATGTGCTTTCTTGCCTAGTGTGCCTAAGGCCCTAGGTTTCATCCCAAGCACCATATAAAAGCTGGCTGGTATGGCATAAGCCTGTCATTCCAGCTCTGGGGTGATGGAGATAGGAAGATTAGGGATTCAAGATCATCGTTGGCTATATAACAAGTTCAGAGCCAGCCTGGGCTGCAAAAGACCTGTCTCTAAACAAGAGAATTATAACTTCAAAATTTAGATCAGTACATACTCATAATAAAAATTTCAAATGAGTTCTGGTAGTGGATGGTGATGGTGGCTTTGTAACCTGGGTGTAGCAGATGCTTCTGGACTGTAGACATTAAAATGGCAACTGTAATCCTGTGTATAGTTTATCAGAGACATGAAGATGATGTTTAGTGGTACAGTGCCTGCAAGTAATGTGTCGGGCCTGATGAGACATTACTTATCCTAACACTCAAGAGGCTATGGCAGGGGATCATAATTTGGAGGCCACCCTGTTCATTTTCATCATGTGGTCAATGATTCAAGGCCAGCCTTGGATACATACATAACAGGAAACTTTGCATCCCAATTTCCAGTGAAGGTGGTCTAAAGGAAGTAATTCTCAAAACTGAGGAATTCCTCCAAGGAGAGAACTTCCCACACTTAGCATCTTCCTGCCCCAATCTACCCCTGCCAAAAAAGGGAAAACTTATACATAGTAACTAATTTGGGAGAAGAAAAGGAAAAAAAAATTAGTGTGACAATTTTCCTTTTTTTTTTTGTTGCTGCTGTTGATAAGGATTTTTTTTTAGAATTTCAGATTTTAACTAACATGCCAGATTTACCTGTGAATAATTAACTGATAACTTAAAAAAAAACTCACCAAGTATCCCTCTATATAGTGCCAGATGTTTAATAAAGTTAAAACCATTGACACTATGAGTTTTTAATCTAAGACCACCCTCACAGAATATTCCTATTGAATAAGCTGAGAAAGTGGAATAACAATCTCTTACGATTTTCTAAGTATCTACATATTTATTTTATTTTTGGTGTTAATGCCACACGTTAGAACTCAAACACTTAGCAGGTCCTGGTGATGCACACCTTTAATCCAAGCACCTGGGAGGTAGAGGAAGACAGATCTCTGAGTTTGAGGCCAGCCTGGTCTATAAAGCAATTTCCAGGACAGCCAGGGCTGCATAGAGAAACCCTGTCTTGAAAAACAAAAAGAACTCAAACACTTAAATTTTACCTCCAACCTATAATAGTCTGCTACTTTGTGAACAACTTTCCATTTGGGAGACTTATTTTTTCTTCAAACTAACTTTGTGGACCTCTACATTGTTGACTAACATTTACTTTGTAGCCTAGGCGTAGAGGAGGAAGGAAATAGGTAGGTGCCTTCGCCACCTGCAATCCTGGAAGATTGCTCCCACTTCCGGTCTCCATGATGATGCAGAGAACCAGTGTAATTCATACCACTGGGAGGGAGGGTTTATGTTGGCTATTTTGTTTTGTTTTTATATAAATTTAGGTTTTTAAAACGATTTTTAGTCATGAAGAAAATGTCATTTTCAATCCATTCTGTGGACTCATTTTAAACCTTTTCTTCCTTTTCTTTGAAGCTTAATACAGTTTTTTAGTAAAATGAAGAAATGGATGGACATGTCAAACCTACCACAAGAATTTCGTGAACGTATAGAAAGGCTAGAGAGAAATTTTGAAGTATCTACTGTAATTTTTAAAAAATTTGAGCCCATTTTTTTAGATATATTTCAAAATCCATATGAAGAGCTGCCAAAATTGCCACGAAGCAGGAAGCAGAGGTGAGACCTTTAATCTCATATATTTGTGATGCAAAATTACTAGGAGAGTTTAATTTTAAAAGTCTGCATATTACCTTTCTGCAAAGACTTGAATTTCTTTTGAAATTTATGGACAGTTACTTATATTTGAAAATAAGGGTAATACTTTCATTATTATTTTTATTTATGCTGATTATGTTTTAACAAGTCTGTTTCTGAGCCATTTGTCCACTTGAGTGGAGTTTTACATGGAATTTGACCCTTTTATTTATATTTGCTCTTTCAGTGCTTAGCAGGTTAGTCAGACCAAAAAAATACATTATTTCATTTTAGGAGAATTCCTTGCAGTGTAAAGGATCTCTTTAATTTCTGCTGGACTCTCTTTGTTTACACTAAGGGTAAGTTGACATTCTCGGTGCTTTCCATTTCTACTTGGGATTTGATGATGTTTCTGGATGTTTAACTTTTTTTTTTTTCCTTTATAAAGGTAATTTTCGTATGATTGGTGATGATTTAGTAAACTCATACCATCTACTTCTGTGCTGCTTGGACCTAATTTTTGCCAATGCTATTATGTGCCCAAATAGACGAGACCTGCTAAATCCATCATTTAAAGGTAAAATATTTATTTTTGAAAAGTAATTATTATTTTTAGAAAAAGTTGAAAAACTGACTGTTGTTTTTGTCCTTGCTGTTCCCTTCATGGTAAACTAGGTTTACCATCTGATTTCCATGCTCCTGACTTCAGAGCTGCAGAAGAGCCTCCGTGCATCATTGCTGTACTTTGTGACCTGCATGATGGACTTCTAGTAGAAGCAAAAGGAATAAAGGAGCATTACTTCAAGCCGTACATTTCCAAACTCTTTGATAAGAAGGTACTAAGAAGTAAATACAATGTTTAGGAGTCAGTATCAGCTTCTCAACATGTGGACTCATGGTCAGATGTCCCAGGTCTGGGGCTAAAGAGATGGCTCAGAAGTTAAGAGCACTTACTGCTCTTACAGAGGACCCACATTCAGTTCCTAGTACGCACCATTCTCAGCTCATAACCTCCTGTAACTCCAGTTTCAGGGGATCCAATGCCTTTGAGTCCCAAGTTCAGTGTCTGCTGGGATGCACTATTGCCCTCTAGTCACAAGAGAAACTGAGTGGTTGAAGAAAGTGTGCAGTTATATGTCAGGGAAATGCAATGCCAGCAATTCTAAGGGTTCTGACAGAACCTACGTTGTCCTGATAAAGGTTAGTGAAAAGCATGAGCTCAGAGTGAGCTGACTGACTTCCTGCCATAAGTAGTTGTGATAAGTGCTGTTTACTAAAAGCATTGTAATAGTGTAACAACTATTGCTTTGTTTATTCTCTTTTGGGTTTTGGAGACTAGGTCTCAGTATTTATCTCTGGCTGTCCTGGAAATCACTGTGTACACAATGTTGGCCTTGAAGTCACAGAAATCCTCCTGCCTCTGCTCCAAGTATTAAAGCATGTGCCACTACACCCAGCTATAACTATTGCTTTAGTTCTACATAATAAAAGCAGAAGACTGCTTGCAGACTACTTACACGCATTCTGAAATATTTTTCTCTCTAATAATTGTCTATTTTTTAATATTTTTGAATTAGTTTATCATGGAAGAGTTATTAACTTATTTCTTCAACCTTGAATCATATAATTCAACTAGGCCTTGTCTTTTCCCTTTGGTAAAGGATTTGGTTTAAATCATCACTCTGGTTCCCCACTTAGTATTAAGAGATTTTTATTATTATTATTATTATTATTATTATTATTTAGTTTTTCAAGACAGGGTTTCTCTGTGTAGCCTTGGCTGTCCTAGAACTAGCTCTATAGACCAGGCTGGCTTTGAACTCACAGAGATCTACCTATTTCTGCCTCCCAAGGGCTGGTATTAAAGGTATGTACCTCCATGGCCTGGCTTAATTTTTTTTTTAAAGTATTACTATTATTGTATATGTGCATGAATGCCTGTAGTGTATATGTGAGCACACATGCGGAGGCCAGAGGACAACTTCATGGAGTCGGTTCTTGGCTTCCATTTTTAAGTTGGTTCCAGGCATCAAATTCAGGTTACCAGGCTTGTGTGGCAGAAGCCGGTATCTGCTGAGCCACCCCACAGGCCATGGTATTTTTCTTTAAGCATAAAGCCTTTCCTAACTGGTTTCTTCTCACTTGCATACTTTGTGTTTAATCTTACATGTCCTGGAGTGTGTATACATCATAGTTTCTTGTAGGTATGTTAAACACTTTCAGCAAAGTAAACTTTTAAAGAATGTATTGTGTAGATGCAATATACTTTGGTACAGTGGTCCAAAGCTCTGTATTGTCTTGGCATAATTATTATAACAATTTATTTCATTCCAAAGCAAACTCATCATCCAAACCATCATTCTGGTTTTGAAAATACTTAGAGGCTAGTCAAGTATTCTGGATTGAATGCTTGGACAGGATAGTATTTCAGCTCTAAGGCCAGAGATGTTTTGTTTGGCTTGTAGGATGATACTTAGTTTTATCTTGTTCAATTTATTATTTAAATAACATGCCTTTTTATATAAAAAGCTTTTAAAAACAAGAAGCTATGGCAATTCAGGGTTGGAATTTTTTTTTTTTTGAGCTGAGGATCGAACCCAGGGCCTTGCGCTTGCTAGGCAAACGCTCTACCACTGAGCTAAATCCCCAACCCATGGTTGGAAATTTTGTTTTTGTTTTTCAAGATAGGATTTGTCTATGTAACCGGCCTGGCTCTCCTGGAACTCACTCTGTAGACCAGGCTAACCTAGAACTCACAGAGATTCACCTGCCTCTGCTTCCTGAGTGTTGAGATTAAAGGTGTGTGCCACCATGCCCAGCTAAGTGTTGGAATTTCTACATAGTAAACTATTGCCAAGCTAAATGATGACCGTAGATTTTAGGATGGCAAATGTACATTCAGCTCTCTCTCTCCATTCACGTATGATGGACCCTTGCTTTTGAAGGCATTTCCCTTTGTGACCCAGCATAATGACAATCTAAATCTAGTGAGGTAGACGGAACTGTCGATAACTGTGGTTTTTCTTTCTCACCAGTAATAGGAATCAGGGTCTTCCCCTCTTTCCGTTTGTGGTACTGAAGATCAAATCCAAGGCTTTGTAAATGCTAGGCCAGCTCTGGCCCCTAAATTGTCTTTTGATCTTCATTTGTTTGTTTTGAGATAGGGTCTCATGTAATTTAGGCTAGCCTCGAACTCACTGTGGAACCAAGGATAACGTTAAACCACTGATCCTCTTCCTCTACCTCTCAAGTTCTGAGATTGCAAGCATCTGCTACACCACATCTGGCTTTCCTTTTAAACTTTTTGCTTGCCTGAAGTGTGTTATAGTAACTTTAGTTTTCCTTCTCATAGATTCGTGTTTAATAATGATCTCTTTCACTAGAATTACTCGTTAAACGTTTGTTAAAAATGCTTTCTCAGTGCAGAGGGTAAATGTCAGTGGAATGCTTAGCTACAAAAGGGCCGTCTGTATCCCACCCCTCCCAAGGCTCAGGGATCATTTGGAGTGGTGGGGGTTCTAATACCCAGAGGTCAGGGAGGACCAGAGCAAAACAATATCTTGGAATATGACAGAACCACTCCACTCAATGCGTTCACAGCAGCTACGGTTGCCTGCACAGCATCAATCCAGTCAACATTTTAGTATGGAGTAGGAAGAGCCCCCATTCCTAGCCAAGGAACTATGGTTTGTTGATGGCTTCAGGGGAGGGAGAGTCTGTGTTCTTTGATGGTATGGCTCATGGAAGCTAACCACACTCCAGCGGATGACCCTATTCCCAGGTTTATGGGTAGCACAAGTTGGACTCAATGGGTTATTTTAAAAAGTGGAGGGAGGGAGGGGTAGATATGGGAGGAATTAGGAGGGGGTAAATATGGTCAAAATACCTTATGTGCAATTCTTTTTTTTTTTTGGTTTTTCGAGACAGGGTTTCTCTGTAGCTTTGGAGCCTGTCTTGGACTAGCTCTGTAGACCAGGCTGGCCTCAAACTCACAGAGATCCACCTGGCTCTGCCTCCCAAGTGCTGGGATTACAGGCATGCGCCACCACTGCCCGGCATGTGCAATTCTTAAAGAATTAATGAAAATATTTTTAAATTTTGAAAAGAACTGCTGTAGACAAACCTTGCAGTATTTTGAAAATTAGTCTTTAGGGTTGTGTATCACAGTGGTGCAGTGCTCACTTAGTATGAGTGAGGTCCTGAAATCAATATCCAGCACCATTAAAACCAAAAACCTTTGATTTTACTTATTTGGGAGGATGGTGCTAGAAAATAAAAAAAAAAATTGACTTTAAATTTGTTTTAATGTTCTATGATAAAGGTTTTATTGGTCTAGGTGTACTTTTAAAAATATTTAATTTTCTGTGTGTGTATAACTGAGTGTGTCTTTGCACCATATGTGTGCAGGATCCTTCAGAGGTCAGAAGAGGCATCAGATCCTCTAGAACTGGAGTTATAGATAGTTGTGAACCACTGTGTAGGTGCTGGGGACAGGATCCAGGTCCTTTGTGAGAACAGCCAGTGCTGCTAACCGCTGAGCCATGTCTCAAGCCCCTGCTTGGAAATTTAATAATTCTTTTTACATGTGTTACACATATGTGAAATGTTACAGAAATCTCACATTTGTGATTGTTGATATTCCCTAAATTTTTTTTGTTGTTGTTGCCAGATTTTAAAAGGTGAATGTCTCTTGGACCTTTCCAGTTTTACTGATAATAGGTGAGTATTTAAGATGAGTGTGGTGCACACCTGTATGTAATCTCAGTACTTAGGACTTGGTGGCAGGAGTATCAGAAATTCAAGGCCAGCCTTAGCTACATAGTGAGTTTGAGGCCAGCCTATGCTACATGAGATCTTATAGACAATAAGTAAATATCTAATACAAATAGTGCCTGGCATGTCACAGACTGCCAATAATGATTTGTGGAAATTTGTTAAGTGAAACATTAAATATCAAGGTAACTCCTTCAAATTCAAAAGTCTTACTTTAATGGCATTGAATGGAATTGTCATTAAGCCTTTTTAGCTAAATACATTTATAAAACATTGGCATTTGAAACAACTGTATTCCCCTGAGAATTCAGAAATATACTCAGTGACATCTGTATTTGAGTTTATAGTCTTCAAATTAATTGACGTTAGCAGTTGAGAATGCCCCTATTTCAAAGCCACTGTTATTTCTTCAGTGATCAGATGTTACTTTATTTTCTCAAGTTAGGTTCGCTGTTTTAAGATTAAGTATATGGTTCCTTTCACTTGCACTTCAAGATAAGTTATTGCTGTGAGCAGCATGAATGTTCTTAATCAGGAGGGACCTCTGATATTTTATATGCAAAGGCAATAAAAATCCAGAGCCATCACTTTTTCCAAGCTGTAGGATGGATCTGTCTTCATCTGAGATGAGTCTGTTGTACAGCTCAGTTTTGTCCTGGCAGCTTAAAGCAATTCTCTTTGCAGCAAAGCGGTTAACAAGGAGTATGAGGAGTATGTTCTAACTGTGGGCGACTTTGATGAGAGGATCTTTTTGGGAGCAGATGCAGAGGAGGAAATTGGAACACCTCGAAAGTTCAGTGCTGACACCCCATTTGAGAAACTGACATCACAGGCCAATGTGGAGTACAACCTTCAACAACACTTTGAAAAAGTAATATAACCTAGCATGGCCGCAGTTCTGAGTGATACTTGTCTTTTCTCTGTGTGGTTCTACTAACAGCAGAGGCATCTTTTAAGTTAAATCTTGAGTTTCTTCTACTATGCCACTTACTCTTACTACTTACTAGTCACAGCTTATATCCATTTTCCAAGCTCACCCGGGTTGTCATTATATGTCTTTTGATATAAACTTGGGCTTTCTTACCAGTCTCTTGCCTCAGCTCAACCTGTGTTATGTTGCTTCAGAAGTGTTTTCTTCCCTATGCTTGACACAGACTGCTTTTCTCTGGCTTTTGCTGTGTAACTGTAGACTGGAGTGCTGAGGACCAAGGCTTAGTCCATGTCTCTGTGTGAGATTTATTAGAGGGCAAAAGCTAATGGAAAAGTGACTGCTGCCGGGAGTGGGCCTACTTCCCGGCTCGTCTGTTGACTCCATTAGCACAGACACATTTGTACTAGCTCTGCTGTCTCCTCACGTATAAATCAAAATACATACACGTTCTAGTTAAGATGTGCTCGGGGTGTGAGATAAAAGGAGACTACAAGTAGGAAGTAGGATTCTGCTGTCCGGCTGTCATTTGCATAATGCTGCTGGACACCTGATGGCTGACCTGAAAAGGAAGAAAGTGGTAAGTAATGGACATGTACATGGGGATAGAGGAGATGGGACAGATGCTGCATCCAACATCGGGTCAGAGGAAAGAACTCATTAATTTTGCACTTTTTTCTCCTCTGACAGAAACAGTCATTTGCACCTTCTACCCCACTTACTGGACGGCGGTATTTACAAGAAAAAGAGGCAGTCACCACACCTGTTGCTTCAGCTACTCAGAGTGTAAGCCGCTTACAGAGTATTGTGGCTGGACTAAAAAATGCTCCAAGTGAGCAACTTCTGAGTATTTTTGAGTGAGTATAATATTTTCCTGAATGTTTTATTAAAATTAGATTCTTTGTTCAATTCTGGTTTTAATATAGTCAGAATTTTTGAGGCTAAGAGGTGTTTGTGACAAGTTTTAGTACATCAATTCAGTTACAAAATACATTGACATCTAGGCAGAAATACCTACTGAAAATTATGAAATTTCACAGAATAATAGGCTTTCAAGTGTATTTGAAAGTTTATTGAGTGCTCACATTCCGATCTGTTAAGTACTGGAGTTATTTGTTGTTTTTCTTTTTAGTTGATTTTTTTTTTAATGTTTTTGCATTCGTTTATATATTTGTGGGGGGAGGGTTAAGAATGCCATGCATGACATGTTTGTAGAAGCCAGAGAACAACTTGAGAAAGTCATTTCTCTCCTTCCACCATTTGGAATATGGATATCAAATTCAGGTTGTTAGGCTTAGAGGCAAGTACCCTTACCCACTGAGCCATCTAACTGGCCCCTAAGTTCACTTTAAATGACTTCAACCTGAGTGGTTATTTAAGGTGAGACTGGCTACTTACTAGGGCTAGTATGTAATGTGGAATTGGGGTTTTTTTGTTTTGTTTTTTCAAGACAGGGTTTCTCTGTGTAGCTTTGCACCTTTCCTGGATCTCGCTCTGTAGACCAGGCTGGCCTCGAACTCACAGAGATCCACCTGGCCTTCCGAGTGCTGGGATTAAAGATGTGCACCACCACTGCTCAGCTTGGAACTGTTTTTTAAGATGTGTGTTTTTTTTGGTAAAGATGGTAGGGTGAAGCCAGATCAGAGACCATTCTTTCCTGATTCCTAATGAAATAAGAGAATAATGAGAATCAAAAAAATAAAGATTAGTAGCTGCCTTTGAGGAAAGAGAGGTGACTTATAAACTTCTGAATTAGTGGTTAGGAAAAGAAGTGGATGGTTCTCATATGGCCATCCCCAAGAAGTGGTACTGGGAAAGGGGTATATTTGATAAAGGTGTAATTGAACTAATTAGTATTCTGTCCTCAGCCCTTTCCTCTGTAGATCTGTTGAGACATAATGATCAGGAGTTCAAGGCCAGGCTAGGTTACACAAGACCTTGTCTCAAATACAATCGAGCGGGGATAGGGCAAGCCGTGCCAGGATCTCCAGACCCAATCACTGTTGCTGTCTTTTGAGAGTGAGTCCTGTCAGATATCTTAGGCTGCACCTAACTCTGCAGCTCAGTCCTCTTTTTCTTGATGACTGTGGAGGACGGAGAGCACATCCTGGTTATGTGAGCCCTGGACAGTTTTAAAAGATAACTTTCAGGGGCTGGGAAGAAGATAACTTGGTAAAGTGCTGAGGTCCTGAGTTTGATCTCCAGAACCCATGTAAAGAAGTTGAGCGTGGTGACATGCCTTTGTCAATCACAGCACCAAGGAGGCAGAAGCAAGAGGATCCTTGGAGCTCTCTGGCTAGCCATCCTAGCCTAATCTAAGAACCCAGGCTAGTGAGAGAATCTCTGAAAAACAAAGTGGCCAGTTCCTGAGGATTGATGCCCAGAGTAGACCTCTGGGGTCCACACACAACTGCATAGATCTGCATAGACACTAATAAAGAAAAGGGGGGGGGGGGGATGGTGCTTCACAGTCATCAGTTTCTAACTGATGCTGAGGCATGGTTATATTTTGTAATCTTGGTGATCACAGAGATGGCAAAATTGTAATAAGCCTCACAGGAAGAATGAGCAAAGAGTGACTGCCTGAGATGTGCTATGTAGCTCAGAGGCCTAGAGCAATAGTGGACTGATCTGCTCCTGTCCCTTCTGTTTGATCTCATTGTACTGACAAGGTCAGCAGGCATGATAAGGCCTAGCACGGTGAACCTTGAAAAAGCAGGACATAAATAAAGACACATAGATGAAAGTCCTGGGATTAATTTTCTAGGAATGTGAAATATTCATATCAAAATACTTCAGTGGGCTGGGCAGTGGTGGCACATACCTTTACCCCCAGCACTCAGAGGCAGAGGCAGGCGGATCGCTGTGAGTTTGAGGCCAGCCTGGTCTACAGAGAGAGATCCAAGATAGCCTGGGCTACACAGAGGGAAAAAAAAAGTTGTCTGGGCAGTGGTGGTGCATGCCTCTAATCCCGACACTTGGAAGGCAGAGGCAGGTGGATCTCTGTGAGTTGGAAGCCAGCCTGGTCTACAGAGTGAATTCCAGGACAGACAAAGCTGTTGCACAGAGAAACCCTGTCTCAAAAAAAAAAAATAAATAACAACAACAAATTTTTTTTAAGCTGATTATCATAGGACTCGGTTAATGTACTCAAAAAATTGAAAATAGGGTCTTCTGTTATGTGGTTTTTGCTGTTGTTACTGAGACAGGGTCTCACTATACAGCCCTGGCTGGCCTGGAACTCTCACAGATCTGCCTGCCTCTGCCTCTCACGTGCTGAAATAGGATTTAAAGGGATATAAGGGATATTTGTATATTGTATTCGCTGCAACATTATTTACGGTCATCAATATTTGGAAACAGAATGCCTACAGGTGAATGAATCAAAGAAAACATTATATGTAGATATAGAATAAAGTATTATTTAGCCTCTAACAGGAGGGAAAGCCAGTCATATACCACAGCGTCTCCGCCTTGAGTATACTAAATAAAATAAGCCAGTCACAAAGACATAGTTCATGCTTACGTTTTATATAACATATATAAGGTAGTCAAAGTTAAAAAAATTTATATGTAATTTTTTACATGTGAAATTTTGCTACTTTCATTAATTTTATTATAGAAATTCATTGGAACTACATATATTTATTGTATATTGCTCTCTATATACATATATATATATATATATATATATATATATATATATATATATTTTAGAGTTATAAGCTCATAACTCATAATAGAACTTTAGCCACTAAAAACTGCTAGTTTTTAGGTTTTTTTAGTTTTGTTCTTTAGCTTTGTAGCCCAGGCTGATTTTGAACTCATGATCTTCATGATTTTGTATTCTAGTGCTGAGCTCACCAGACTCTGTCTCTGTCTCTGTCTCTCTGTGTGTGTGTGTGTGTGTGTGTGTGTGTGTGTGTGTGTGTGTGTGTAGTCAGTGGTCTTGGGTGTGCTAGGCAAGCAGTCTATCTGAGCTACATCCTAACCCTATGGTCTTGAAGAATCTTGAGAAACGTTGATAATCTGGGTTTTCCCTCTTGTATTTTATAGATCTTGTATGCGGAATCCTATGGAAAACATTACAAAAATAGTGAAAGGAATAGGAGAGACCTTCTGCCAGCACTATACTCAGTCCACAGATAAGCAGCCAGGATCTCACATAGGTAAGAAGAGGAATTGAAAATTAGCCCACTATTAAGTATGGAGAGTGTCCCCCAAAGTAGAATTCTTTCCCTTTTCTTTTTCTTTTTAAAGATTTATTTTTTATGTATACAGTGTTCTACCCCCCTGCATGCTTGCAGGCCAGAAGAGGGCGCCAGAGCTCATTACCAATGGTGAGCCACCATGTGGTTGCTGGGAATTGAATTCAGGACCTCTGGAATAATAGCCAGTGCTCTTAACGGCTGAGCCATCTCTCCAGCCCTCTTTCCCTTTTCTTATAGTTAAAGTAACAATTTAAGTTTCCTTTTTAGTTTTCCTCACAACTAAATTTCAATAACATACACTTTCCTTTATTTCCGATAGACTTTGCTGTAAACAGACTAAAACTGGCAGAAATTTTGTATTATAAAATATTAGAGACTATAATGGTCCAGGAAACACGAAGACTTCATGGAATGGACATGTCAGTAAGTAAAACTACCCTCCTAGCCACCAGCAAGGTCTCAAAGTCCTACCAGGGAAGAGGTGGGTTTTTTGTTTTGTTTTTTCTCTTTTGAAAAAAATCAGAATTTTTGTTCTGTGCAATACAGACAATAGGCACAGACTTGGCACATAATTTCTTAGTTTCTACTTTAAGAAAGAAAAAAGATAATGGGAAAGATGTGTAAATCTCTTTGTTCCTACTAGAAAAAGTTATCAACTCTACACTTGACCTGTGCTAGAAGCTGCTTTGAAAACACAGTTACATCACAGTTCTGCCATAGCTGTGAAAGCAACTCTGGCCCCAGAACACAAGGTGCACACTCACCCATAACTGTCACCAGTATAAAAGCCTCAGTCTGTTTGCGTCCATCAAAGGCAGAGTGTTTACCACCACATCTGCATGGATAGTTCCTCTCCAGTTCTTAAGCAAAAGGCAGGAATTCCCACTGTCTATCAGGGCTTGAAAATACCAGTAGAGGGGTTGGGGATTTAACTCAGTGGTAGAGCACTTGCCTAGCAAGCACAAGGCCCTGGGTTTGGTCCTCAGCTAAAAAAAAAAAAAAAAAAAAAAAACAGTAGAAATGTATTCAACGGGCAGAAGTCCATGAGTTACAGAAATAGGAATTGAATATCAAATGTTAACCAACTTTATCCTTTCTAATTTGACAACAACTTGAGGCATAGAAACCTAATTGGTTTCTTGTGCCTAATCACAAAGACACCTCTTCTTCAATCTTAATTCTCAGTGATGTCATCTGATCATTTCATATTATGACTGATGAGATCATTCTGTTCAATTTCAGCCATTTGCTCTTCTTAAGACTTCATTTTGTCACCATAATGAATTCTATCATCTTTAGCAAGCTGAATATGTGTGCATTAGACAGATTTTTTTCCAAGCCTTGGTATAGTCTGTTTTCCCTGAGTAGATTCATTGTTAGCCTCTTGGAAGCTTTTACATAGTAAATATGCTGATTGAGGTCTTTTTGGTTTTCCAAGCAAAATTAATTCTCTCCTTTTTAATAATGCTTTTCTTTTTTAAATGTTTTGCCTGATTTCTTTCTCAGAAGACATCGTCTGACTTGGAGTTAGTTGTTCTTTAAACTTGCTCATAGCTTCTTTGTATGCTTTCCATTCTGCTATATATTAGCTTAATATACTTTTTTTTCTTCTGAATACAGTAATTCCCTCCACAGGGCCACAGTTTTTCTAATCAGTTCTGAAAGTTTCACATCTGGGTGTTTAGCTTTAAATCTGGTTTAAGTTCTATAGAAAATTGAAGGTATGAACTCATAGGGTTTTTTTTTTTTTTGATAATTACCCGAGTTGAATGAAAAACATTTTGGAATATAGACAAAGCTCATATAGCTCCACACCCTTGCACATCTTGGCCCCCCGAAGCGCCTGAGTACCCTCAGTGCCCCCTAGAGGCACTGGAGCAGTGTCATCACTTGCTGGCCCATTGCTGCCCTCAACCTCAGCATGGTGCTGGCACACAGCCATGTAACCTGCATGCTAACTATGGGAAGTTTGTTGTCTGAAGTAGTGATTTGACATCTCATTGTGGAGGATCAGCAGTTTATGGCATATTTGGACAAGATGATTTTATTTTTAATTTCTGTTGTTGATTTTGACACATCCATCTTGAGGTAGAAAAATAAAGTACAAAAACGTCATCTTTGCTATACTGTAGGCAGAAGTTTCTCTCCCGCCTGCCTGTTTCCAAATATCCAGCAGCTGCTTCCCAAATAATTGACTTGAAATCTTAATGTCACTTATAAATGCTCAGCCGCTAGCTCAGACTTATTACTAACTAGCTCTTACACTTAAATGAACCCGTCATTCTTATCTATGTTTACCACATGGCTTGGTATCTTTTCTCAAAACAACATTCTCATCTTGCTTCCTTGTGTCTGGCTGGCAACTCTTGACTGCCCTTCCTCTTCCCAGAATTCTCCTAGTCTGGTTGCTCCACCTATACTTCCTGCCTAGCTACTAGCCAATCAGTGTTTTATTAAACTAGTTCCAGGGACAAATCTTTACAGTATACAAGAGCATTATCCCATAGCAGTATACCATCAGTGTTCTCTCCCTGTAATTGATCTTTCTATGTCCTTCATTCCCAGTTCCTGTTGAGCACTCTGACCCTCAAACTATTAAGCTAACAATTATCTATTTGTTCATAACTCAAAAATTCTGAAATTGTAAAAGAATATTTTTTTTCTTAAAAAAAAAGAAAAGAGTTTTCTTTGAACATTTGACCAAGTCTGATCACCTCAAGGACTGCTAAGAGTGTTTTCTATTTTGTTCTGTACATTTACTTTGTACTTATGTATATATTTAGTGTGTGGTGAGGGGACGGGGGACGTCGTGTCTCATAACTTGCAGGAGTCAGTTCTCTCCTGCCGTGTGGGCCCTGCAGACCAAACTAAGGTTGTCAGGCTTGGCATCAAGCGCCCTTACCTGAGCCATCTCTCCAGCCCCTAAAAGAAATTTTTTACAAAGCTAAACCTATCGTAAGATGGTTCAGCTTTCGCCTCTTTCCTCTATGCCCTCTGCAGCAACTCTTAGAGTCCTCGCATCTTCTGTGCCAGCAGAGACAGGCAGATATGTAAGGATGCTGTATAACTATTGGAATAGAATTCCTGTGTTCATCCTGGAATTTTTCATCTTATTTCTTTAGTATTGGTTCTCTTTCTCAAATTCCATTCATTTGTCTCTTGTGTTTATGCTGCCATCTTAATGGAGCACCTGAGGGAGAAGTAAAATTTTTACTTTTGTTTTGAAATAGTTATAGAGTCTTAGAAAGATGCAGAAGTGACAGATCAGTTTCCTACAGGATTACAGTTTAAGTAGTATGGTATCAAAACCAAGAAATTTGACAGTGCAATACCGTGTCTACCCTTCTACAGGTGTATCTTGTATCGGTTGTGTAACCAGCACAAAAATCAGGATACAGTAGTCCCCCTTTTTGTGGAAGAGTTAGTTTTCAGATAGCCCCTAATCTTGTATTTCTTTATTCTGCTATAATATAAATAGTATATAAATATATATTTATATACTATATATATTTTTGTGATAAAATTTGCTTCCTTTGGGGGTTTTGAAGCAATTATTATTTATTAAGCATGTATTTGTACACATATATGCCATAGAATGTGGAAGTCAGAGGACAGCTTTAGGTTCCTTCCTTCCACCCCGGTGTGTCCCAGGCTTTGAACTCATGTCCTCAAGCTTCATGACAAGAACCCTTACCTGCCAAACCATCTCACCAGCCTGTTTTTGTTTTGTGAGACAGGATCTCACTATGTAGTCAAAATGGGCTGTAATCTTCCTGATCTGCTTCCCAATCTGCTTCCCAAGTTCTGGGATGACAGGTGTGTCAGCATGCCTGGCTGACAAAGTTTAATTTATATAAGCACAGTGAGAGAGCAACACTAATAATTACTAGTACTAATACTTATAACAAGATGTTATAATGAAATTATGTGAATATTATCCTTCTCTAAGTACTTCCTAGTGCTTTTATCCTTTCACCTAGACAGAGCACTCGGTGGTTACTCTTTGTCATGTCCAAATTGCTTCCACTCTACTCTTGCACTTTCGGGTCATTAGTAAATAAAATGAGGGTTATTTAAACATAAGCCCGGAGATACACACCATGATCACTGCTACTAAATGACGAATGAGCAGGTAATATATACAGTATGGATATATTAGACAAAGTGATGATTCACATCCACAGTGGGATAGAGTGGACAGTGTGATGTTTTATTATACTGCTCAGAATAGCACACAGTTTAAAACTTAAGATTTAGGGGCTGGAGAGGTTAAGACCACTGACTGCTCTTCCAGAGGTCCTGAATTCCATTCTCAGCTACCACATGGTGGCTCGTAGCCATCTATTAATGAGGTCTGGTGCCCTCTTCAGGTGTGCAGGCAGAACAATACTGTATACATAAAAAACTTAAGATTTATTGTCTGTGACTTTTCTTTTTTTTTTTTTTTTTTTTTTTTTTTTTTTTTGGTTTTTCGAGACAGGGTTTCTCTGTGTAGCTTTGCGTCTTTCCTGGAACTCACTCTGTAGACCAGGCTGGCCTGGAACTCACAGAGATCCGCCTGGCTCTGCCTCCTGAGTGCTGGGATTAAAGGTGTGCACCACCACCGCCCCGAACATTTTAATATCTCTCTCTCAACAACAGAAAATCAGGAAGGAAATAGACTCAGCAATGTCATGAATAATAACAGAAATAACAGAACTCGCTATGTCATAAAATATAACTGGACATTTAGAGACATTTAGAAAACATTCTACACAACAGCAGAATATACATTTTCTTCAGGTTTCTACAAAATATTTACCAAGATAAACTCTGTCTTAGGCTACAAATATAGTATCAATAAATTAAAAGAGATAGATTCAGATAATGTGTTATAAAGTTGTAAAAAGGTTAAACAGTGGCTGAGTGTAGTGTGCTGTAAAGGGCAAGCATGAAGGCATTTTTGGTAACAGAGAGTTCTGTGTTTTTCAAGGTTTTGATTTCTCAGGTTTCTTTCATTGCCCATGGTCAGTCTTGATACAAAAAAATCTTACATGAAAAGTCAGGTGCAAAGCTACACAGAGAAACCCTGTCTCAAAAAACCAAAATAAAATAAAATAAAAATAAATAAATAAAATGTTTGAATATAATTGTGAATTTGTCTCATTCAGATATATCAGTTTTGTTTTGGTTTGGGTTATTTGTTTGTTTGCTTATTTGTTTGTTTTTGAGGCAGGGTTTTTCTGTGTAGCCCTGGCTGTCTTGGAACTCGATCTATAGACTAGGCTGGACCCTAACTCACAGAGATCCTCCTGCCTCTGCCTCCTGAGTGCTGTGATTAAAGTGTGTGCCACCATGACCCAGCTCTGGAAATCTTTTTTTAAAATAATTTTTAAGATTTATTTATGTATATAGTGCTCCATCTGCATGTATATTAAAGATGGCCTGAGCCATCCTGTGGCTGACTGAGAACTGTAACTCAGCTGCCAATGGTCTTAACTATTGAGATCTCTCTCCAGCTCGTCACTCTTTTAAATACTTCTCTCTGCGTCCCAAGCTGACCTGGAACTTGGTCTGTGGTGTAGGCTGGCCTGCACCTCCTGATCCTACTGCCTCAGCCTTCTTTCTAGAATTTTTCAGTATCTTTCTTTTACCACTGATGTTAAATTTGTAATAGTTTTTTTGGTTTTTTTGAGACAGGGTTTCTCTGTAGCTTTGGAGCCTTTCCTGGATCTCGCTCTGTAGACCAGGCTGGCCTCGAACTCACAGAGATCCTCCTGGCTCTGCCTCCCGAGTGCTGGGATTAAAGGCATGTGCCACCATCGCCCAGCTTTTTTTTTTCTCTTTTGAGTCAGGGTCTTATGTAGCCTAGACTGGCCTCTGGCCTCTAACTCACTGAATAGCCAGGGATGACCTTGAACTCCTGATCTTCATGCTGGGGTTATGGACATAATGTTACCATACCCAGTTTATATTGTGGTAGGGAATTCAGGGCTTTGTTGCATGCTAGATAAGCACTCTACCAACTACGCTACAACCCTAGCCTCCTAATGTACCTTTTTTTGGGTTTTATATTCCTCCATTGGGCATTCCTACAGAGCTGCCTTTTTCATCTAAACTTATATCCTATGATTCATTGCATTTGTTTTGTTCCATAATTTTACAATGCTCTGTTTTATGTACTCAGAGCCCCATGTATATGAGGCAAGTGCTCTAACACTGAGCATATACCCCTAAATTTTTGCATTTCTTTTTTATTTCTAAGGTTAATTATATTTCTTTGATGTTTTCTTGTATTGCCCAACATGTCTGCTAAATGTTTCTGTATATTTTGTTCTGGATTTCAAGGAAAGGTTTTCTGCAAATGGTAGGTCATTCTTGATTGTCCACTTACATATGAATAAAACACCAAAAAGTAGATAAACTGTGAGGTTAAAGTCCAGTGGTTCCGTGATGAGAGTCTCACCTGTTAGTGTTCTGTTCTAATCTCTTGCCTGGTTATTAGTGTTATGGTGCAAGACAAGAAAGGGAAACTGTCTCACAGTCCAGTTTTCAGACTTTCACCTCTTCTTAAGTACCTGTGAGTCTTGTTCGGTTCCTCTGAAGAAGAACAGTTTTCTGTCATTTGACCCTTAGAAGACTGGTTGTGTGTAGCCTCGCACACTCTAACCCCTGCAGACTTTGAATTACCCCTCTGTGTCAGTCCTTGTCTTATCCCTCCATTGCATTCTGCCCATGCCATCAGCTGCTGTGTTTCCTCCAGGTTTCATACACCAAGTTCCTTTAAGTGTCTGTCTGCAGGCCCTCTGGTATAGCTGACTATCTTTGTGTCTGCTGAGTTGTTTGTCTTCCTTTCTCCCTTTGCTCTTTGTCTAGTGTGACTTGTGGTTTGTAGTTACAGATGACTTATCCTAGATGGGCTTTCTGGTCATTTATTCTCTTGTTGATCTGTTGATAAAAGATAGGTTTTTCAAAAGTAGTTTTGGAGTCCAGCAAGGTGATTCAGTGGGTAAAAAGCACATACTGTGCAAGCTGACAACCTTAGTTTGGTCCCCGTAGCACACATAAAATACCCCCAAATGGGCATCATGGTACATGCAGTTGTGTGCATACACACAAATACATACTCAAGCAAAATAAATGAATGCAAATTTAAAAAGTATTGTGTATATGTTTTGTGTACAGACATGTGCATGTCATGGTGCACGTTTGGAAGTCAGAGGTCAACTTTGTGGAGTCAGTTCTTTCCTTCCAACTTTATGTGGGTCAGGGATCAAAATCAGCTTGTCAGGCTTGCACAAGTACCTGCACCCACTGAGCTATTTTGCTGGCTCAAATAGCCATTGTTTTTAAGTGTGTGTGTGTGTGTGTGTGTGTGTGTGTGTGTGTGTGTGTGTGTAGAGAGCGAGCATGTGACAAGGTGTGCATGTGGAGGTGAGGTGTCAGTTTCACCCCTATGTGGGTCCCATGGATTAAACTCAGGTTGTCAAGCAACTTTACCATCTCTTCTCTGGCCCACAAGTGACTATTTTAAAAAACTGAAAACATAGCTGGGTAGTGATGGCATACACCCTTAATTCCCAATACTCTGGAGGCAGAGATGGTGGATCTCTGTGAGTTCAAGGCCAGCCTGGTCTACAGGGTGAGTTCTAGGATAGCCAGGGCTACACAAGAAACCCTGTCTCAAAAAACAAAAACCTGAAAACATATTAGTTCTTTTTTTTTTTTTTTAACTTATTTATTTATTATATATATAGCATGTATGACTGTAGCCAGAAGAGGGCACCAGATTTCATTACAGATGGTTGTGAGCCACCATGTGGTTGCTGGGAATTGAACTCAGGACCTCTGGAAGAGCAGCCAGTGCTCTTAACCTCTGAGCATCTCTCCAGCCCCCTGTTATTTCTTATACTCAATGGTGAAAGAGGTTTGTGTCTTCCCAGTGAAATATTTTTCTGTGAACTTTTAGCTATTGCATATCTTATCTTCTGTTTCAGTGCTAACGTTTATGCTGACAAAATAATTAAATTTTGGTATTTTTAATAAATAAATTAAAAGAAAACAATCCTGTTTTTCTTTCAATGGAAATATCACCCATTTTATTTAACATTTCAAAGCAGATTTTTTTACATGTACCTCATTTAAATTTAAAATCTACACTGAACAAAAGTAAATATAATTGGAAAACTTGACCAGCTTGAAAGTGAGATATATATGTGTATGTACATATACATGATACATACATATGTATATAACATTAATGGACCTAAATCCTAATATCCTATTATCTCTGGTAATTTAGCATAACTTTTACAAATGCTTTTGTTGTTTTTATAGTCCGTTCTCCCGCCCACCTGTCCTTCTCTATATGTTGACTGGATTAGTCTCCACTTTCCTCTACAACTCGTGCTCGTCTTGAATACAAGTCTTTCTGCCTCATCCCCCAACCACTAAGGTTATAGTTTTCTTTCTAGAAGGACAAAGGCTGAAATTACTGAGAAATACTGAACTCTGATCTTTTTCTTCCCCAAGGTTCTTTTGGAGCAAGATATATTTCATAGATCCTTGATGGCTTGTTGTCTGGAAATTGTGCTCTTTGCCTATAGCTCACCCCGTACTTTCCCATGGATTATTGAAGTTCTCGATTTGCAACCATTTTATTTTTATAAGGTAACGTGATTGCAAAGTTCTGTTACGGTATATATACCTCACATAAACAAAATTATCTTAATGTTGAAGAAACACACTTGCAATGTTTAGAAAATATTTTTGGAGTTGTTCTGTTAATAATTATTCCTTTTGGGGTATAATCAAAGATAAAAGGAAAGTAGGAGTATATTGAGCCAAATTTCATAGTTTGAGTTCCTTTTCAAATCATGGACTTGTGACTCAGTACTTCAGATTTTCTCCTTGTCCTAGGCCTTGCCTCTTTAGCATGTACCCAGATACTACTGTGGGTTTGAAAGTCTATCGTTCCAGAGCCTCTAGGCCCTCTCCCTATGCTAGCTAGAGTCATTAGCCAGTCAGTATTTTCTTAGAGCAGAAACATGTAATTATTTTCGAATAGTTCATTCTGTTCTTTGGAGATACTGGAAAGGAGAAGTAGATTAAAAAGAAGCTAGACTGGAGTGTAGGACTGTGTTCCTACCACTGTTGGACTAGTCACCAGTTTATACCCATTGGATCTGTTTTTAATCTGTTAAAACGAAAGACACGAGGATTACAAGCCTGCCTATAATCCCAGCACTCAGGAAATCATCCTTGGCTACATAGAAAGTTCACAGTCAGCCTAGACTACTTGAGATCCTGTCTCAAAAAACAAAACCAAGAAGACATGAAAGAAATATGTGTAACTTATTTTACTCTGCTCTTTTAACTAATTAATTAACTTAGTTCTGAGGACCTTGCACATAGTAGGCAAGTACTCTTTCACTAACATATATTTCAACTATGTAGTAATATTTTTCTATTTTTTCCCTTTTCATGTGTCTGTATATGGTATGTATGAGTGCATGTATGCATGCTTGCATTTGTGAGTGGGCATGTACTTATAATATGCATGTGCGTGTGGAAACCCAAAGTTGATGTTGGGTATCTTCCTCAACTGCCCTCTTACCATATTCTTTTGAAGTAGGACAGAATGAAACCCAGATCTGCCAGTACAACTAGTCTTTCTAGCCAGCCTGCTCCAGAGATCCCCCATCTCTGCCTTTCAAGGCTGGAGTTACAGGCAGGCTACCATATCCACCAACATTTATTTGAGATCTGAGGTTCTGAACTCCGGCCCTTTTGCTTGTGTAGAAAGCATTTTACCTGTTGTGCCAGCCTGGTATGTGGGAATAATTTTCTTTAATTATTATTATTATTAATTTATTTATGTGTATACAGTGTTCTGCCTGCATGTGTCCCTGCAGGCCAGAAGAGGGCATCATTACAGATGGTTGTGAGCCACCATGTGGTTGCTGGGAATTGAACTCAAGACCTCTGGAAGAGCAGTCAGTGCTCTTAACCTCTTGAGTCATCTCTCCAGCGCAGTGTGGCAATATTTTAAAGGTGTTCAGTTGATATTCTGGGAAACCTGTTCTTTCTGGCGGGAGATGAAAGGCCAGTGGATCTGGGGCTAGGAGGTGCTGGGAGAATGGGAGGTAGGGAGACTGTAGTCAATATGTATTGTATGAGAAGAATAAAGAGAAAGGGAAAAAAAGGCTTAAAAGCATCTTGTATTTTAATTTATAATGTATACAGATACTAGCAGTTCACAGAATTATGGCTCCAATGTGGTTCTATGTGACAGTAAAGCTAGGGCCATCCATGCTTGTATGCCCAGACCAGTGATTGCTTGTTAGTATAACCTCATTGCTCTGTCAACTTTCTCCTTTCCAGGTTATTGAGGTGGTGATCCGCTCAGAGGAGGGGCTTTCCAGAGATATGGTGAAGCACCTGAACAGCATTGAAGAGCAGATTTTGGAGAGTTTGGCTTGGAGCAATAATTCTGCACTGTGGGAAGCGCTCCATGCTTCTGCAAACAAAGTCCCTACCTGTGAAGAAGTAAGTCAGGACCCAGCTAATAGTGTTTTTGTTTGTTTGTTTGGGTTTCTATAGACCAGGCTGGCCTCAACACAGAGATCTACCCGCCTCTGCCTCTGGAGTGCTGGGATTAAAGGCCTGTGCCACCACTGCCCAGTCAGTTTTTTAATGAGCCTTTTCAAGATAAAATTCATGTACTATACAGTTCACCCATTTAAAGTGTACAGTTGAGTGGGTTTTAGTGTGTTAATATGTACATTCATGGTAACAGTTTTAGAACATAGGTATCACATCTGTTAGACTCTCACTACTTGGTTATCCCTTCTCTCTAATCTCCCTTTCTCCCCCTAAGCAACCACTAATCTACTTGCTATCTCTTTAGATTGGCATAGTCATATAAATGGCTATACCTAAGTCCATGATGTCTGGTTTCGTTTCACTTTTATATATATTGCAGTGTGCATCAGCCTTTCATTTCCTTTTGTTGTCAAATACTTCATTGAATAGATAGATATGCCACATTTTACCCATTCATCTGTCATTTGATAGACATTTAAGTTTCCTTCTCTTGGCTGTTAAGAACGATGCTCTACAAAGGTTCAAGCCAAATACGTACTAGCACTGAGCGGGGGGGGTGGGGGGGGGGGGGGGGGGGGGTCGGGGGGGTGAACAGGGAGTTCCACCCTAACCTAAAAACTGTCTACAGTTGATACCTCCTAGCAAAGGGAAAATCAGTTTTCTCTGATGGAGTCTCACTGGGTATATCAACTACCTTTTAGGGCAGGCCCCTTGCTCAGGAGTAGTTGGTTAACACAAAACAAACTAAGTGGTATTTTTATGGACTTCTGTTTCATTTTGCTTTGTATTGGCAGTTTTTGTCTTATTAGTCTTTCACTTATTTTCATTTTTTGTGAGGGTTTTTGTGTGTGTGTTTCTTGTTTTGTTTGTTTTAAAGGGAGGAAGAACTTAAAAGTTGAGTGGGTAGGAAGGTGGGGTAGATCTGAGAGGAATTGGCGGAGGTGAAAAACTTGAACAAAATATATTGCATCTTTTTTTAAATTTATTTTTATTTTATGTGCATTGATGTTTTGCCATGGGTGTCAGGTTCTCTGGAACTGGAGTTACAGATGGTTGTGAGCAGCCATGTGGGTGCTGGGAATTGAACCCAGGCCCCCTGGAAGAGCAGTCAGTGCTCTCAACTGCTGAGCCATCTCTCCAGCCAGATCAAAATATATTTTATGAAAAATTTTAAAAAAATGGCCACGCAGTAGTGGGGTACACCTTTATTCCCAGCACTTGGGAGGCAGATCTCAGTGAGTTCAATCAAGGCCAGACTGGTCTACAGAGCAAGTTCCAGTACAGCCAGGGATACACACAGAGAAACCCCATCTTGAAAAACAAAGCAAAACAAAAAAAGATGCTGCTATGACCGTTAATACATAGGTCTTAGGGGCATGTTTTCGTTTTCCTTAGGCATCTGTGAGTGAGTGGTATTTTATCTATGCTTGGAATTACTGGGTCACATTGTAACTATTGGAGGTTTTGGAAAATGTTACATTTTGAGAAGAAGTGAAAAGGAAAGTGAAATAAACTAAAATTTCTTTGTCTCATAAGTGTCTATTACTGAGTTCATCTTTGTAAGATGAAGTGGTTTTTGTTTTCTGTAGGTTATATTCCCAAATAACTTTGAAATAGGAAATGGAGGAAATGTACAAGGACATCTCCCCATGATGCCAATGTCTCCAATAATACATCCAAGAGTGAAGGAAGTTCGGACTGATAGCGGGAGTCTTCGAAAGGGTAGGTATGACACTGATGAAATACTGGGGGGAACAGACAAAGACCATTTATTAAGAAAAAAAATTCAAACTCCATAGTATAGTAAAACATCTGATTTCTTCATTAAGATTTGACAAGAAGCTCAGTGCTTTAACCCAACCTTCTATATGGCCTGTTATATACTTTCTTCATATTAAAAACATTTTTGGAGCCGGGCGGTGGTGGTGCACACCTTTAATCCCAACCCTCGGGAGGCAGAGGCAGGCGGATCTCTCTGAGTTCTAGGCCAGCCTGGTCTACAGAAGGAGATCTGGGACAGGCACCAAACCTACACCGAGAAACCCTGACACAAGAAAACCAAAAAAAAAAAAAAAAAAAAAAAAAAAAAGGCACTTCTGGGCTGCACCTGGTGATGCATGCCTTTGATCCCAACATTCTAGAGGCAGAGGCAGGCAGATCTCTGTGAGTTCAAGGTCAGCCTGGTCTACATAGTGAGTTCCAGGACACCCAGGGATATAGAAAAAGACCCTGTCTTCAGGAGGTGGGGAGGGAAGGTAATGGGAGGAAAGGAGAAAGGAAAAGGTTTTTTGGACTGGCAAGATTGCCCAATGGGTATTGGATCTAGTCACTGATTCTGGCAACCTGAGTGTGATTTCCCAGGACCCACATGCTGGAGGGAGAGAACCAACTCCTTCAGGTTGTTCTCTGACTTCTGCTTGCGCACCATGGTCTGCTGTTCTCCTAACTAAATACATTAAAATATAATTTTTAAAAAATGTCCTCTACTACTGAGCTACATCCCCTAAAAGACATATCTAATACACTTTTTTTTTTTTTGGTTTTTCGAGATAGGGTTTCTCTGTGTAGCTTTGTGCCTTTCCTGGAACTCACTCTGGAGACCAGGCTGGCCTCGAACTCACAGAGATCTGCCTGGCTCTGCCTCCCGAGTGCTGGGATTAAAGGCGTGCGCCACCCCCGCCCGGCCTATATCTACACTCTTAAGACTTCACCTTTTGAGCCTTAGTAATGGGCAGATTGTAGTGCAGTCTTGCTTTTCTTACCATGTACTAACTGCACACTCAGCTTTCTGAATTATGTGACTCGTGGTTTTTAGTTTGTTTTATTTTTGAGAAAGCTTCTCTATGTATCCAGGCTAGCCGTTCTCAGCCTCCTGAGTGCTAGAATCACAGGTGTGTACTTTGCATCCAGGTGTGTATTTTGCACCCTTGACTTCTTCACATAGTTGAGAAAGCATTGGCTGTTCTACTGCTACTTTGCAAACACTGGAAAAGCTGAGATAGACACTCAACTTAATGAATATACAAATGATAGCTGACCCATCCACACTTGTTAAAAGTGACAGTTTGCCAGGGCAAAAATAAAGATGCTCTGTTAGTCATGGCATGGGAAGGCAGCAAGCATCATCTAGGTTACTCTTTGTACGTTTTTTATTTTTTGGGTTGCTGGGGATCAAACTCTGGGCCTCAAGCTATGCTAAGCAAGTGCTCTGGTAAGAAAAGGTATTTCAGGAATCTGCAGACTCTTGTGAGTCATGGAAGCTAGAAGAATTGTTTACTAAGGACTAAAGAAGGCAGAGCTGCTTTTATAACATCCAGAATCATTGAAAGATTTTCATTTAGCCACAGTTGCTTCCCCAACCATCTCACTAATACACAGTTCCTCCACATCATTGCCAGAGTAATTTTTATTACCTATGTTTTAAAAGTGGATTGACTAATTACCTACTGAGTGTAAAATAGGTAACTGAGATGCCCTCACTTTAAAAATTCAGTGGTAGAATGCTTGCCTAACATTCACAAAACAAAAAAAGCACATTGTATACTTGGGAAATTGGCTTAGGAAAGTGGTAAAAAGTTCTGGACAGCAATGTAGGATTGAATGGATCTTAGAAATAGTTGAGTTGAGCTGGGTGTAGTGGTGGTGCTTTATCACGCTACTCAGTACCTCTAGGAAGGTGGATCCCTGTGAGTTCAAGGTCAACCTGGCCCATGGCTACATTGTAAGACCCTGCCTCAAGAACAAAACCCAGAAATAATGTAACTTGTATTACAGTTTTTTAGAGGCTCACAACTAATAGTTTTTTTGAGTCAAAGTATACTTTGGACTTGAACTTTTGAACAATGGTGGAACTATTGAGAGTATATTGACTCTTGGAGGACAAAGTCCATTTTTTTAAAATTATTTGACATGCATAATTATTAGTGACTCTCTTAGTTAGGTGTCTATTGCTGTGATAAACCACTACCACCTAAAGCAACTTGGGGAAGAAAAGGTTTATTTCAGCTTATAGTTCCACTGTCCGTCACTGAGAGAAGTCAGGCAGGAACTCAAATACAGTAGGAACCTAGAGGCAGGAACTGATTCAGAGGCCATGGAGGAGTGCTGGCTTGCTCACTCTTGGACATCCAGGGCTACACAGAGAAACTGTCTCAAAAAAACAAAAGAGAGCGAGAGAACGTCATCACAAAGTGCAAGCGGTCTACAGGAGAGATTGCCCCAGGGTTGCTGTAACCAGCTTTTGTCTCATGACTGTCTTTGTTGTGTTAATATGAAAACTTTATAAAACTGCTTCCATACTGAAATACAGAATTGGGATAAATTAAATCTGTGTTCCTAGACCATGATCACTCATATTTAGTTCTAGGATAAAATATCTCTTCTTCCTTTAAAAAGAACATGTAGTATTGAAACAGTCTGGAGAACCTTTGTCTCCACTGAGGGGAAAGACAGAGACAGTGCCGTAGATTGTAGCATTGGAGAGGCCTAGTCCCTAACTGTGTGTGTGACAGAGGTTAACATCATGGGCTCTTTACCTTTTCTCTTAAGGTAGGCTGTCTAGTAAGCTCTGGGATCTGCCTGTTTCTGCCCATCCCCGTACCCCCTTCACCCTTCATTAGGGTTACAAACCTGTGTGACCACTCCTGGCTTTTTTATGTGGCTATTGGGGCTCCAAATCCCCAAGTTCTTTTTTTTGTTTGTTTGTTTGTTTTTCGAGTCAGAGTTTCTCTGTGTAGCTTTGTGCCTTTCCTGGATCTTGCTCTGTAGACCAGGCTGGCCTTGAACTCACAAAGATCTGCCTGCCTCTGCCTCCCGAGTGCTGGGATTAAAGGCATGCACCACCACCGCCCGGCTCAAATCCCCAGGTTCTTATGGTTGCATGATGGGCACTTAATTGACTAATCCACCTCAACAATCCTAATCCTCATTTTGGTTTTTACTGGAGAAGACCCTCAAATTAAGGCTAAGTCAGCAGTGGCATGGATCACTTTTGCTCATGTTTTCAGATGGACCTATTAAAGATGGTCTGTATTTACTAACTCAGAAACCACAGAGTGGCTGGAGTTTTCTCCAGTCCTGCCCAGCGATACAGACCCTGCAACCACTTATAAAATAATCACTCAGAAACTTATATTAATTAAACTGCTGGGCCATTAGCTCAGGCCTACCATTGACTAGTTCTTACACTTAACTCAGCCCATTTCTGTTCATCTATGTGTCGCCTTGTGTTCCGTGGCTTTACCTGCTGCCTTTACATGTTGCTCCCTGGACGACAGGCTGGCGTCTCTCCGACTCCACCTTCCTGTTCCACCAGTTCTCCTCTCTGCTAGTCCCGCCTATACTTCCTGCCTAGCTACTGGCCAATCAGCATTTTATTTGTCAATAAATCATCCATAGCACTTCCCCTTTTCCTTTTTTTTCCAAAAAGGCAAGTTTTAACTTTAACAAAGTAAAATTACATATAACAAAACTATTATCAAGAATTACAGTTACAATACCTAGTCTATTTGGCAAAAATGACACCCAAATAGGGCACCAGATATTGGTTTAAATATTAAGACAACTCCGCGTAGTTAAAAGGGAGGTTTATTTTGTGGGGTAACTTACAAGTGAAGGGATAGGTTACAGGGTCTGGGAAAGGTGAAGCTCAGTCCAGCAGTGTTCTCTGGAGAACTCTTCTCTATCTACCTCCAGCGTCTAGGATCCAGGAACCAAGAGAGCCAGCCCATCCAGATCTCGGGTCTTTAGGGGTCCTCTGTCGGCTCCGCCTTGTAGGCGTTACAGTTACGAAGCCCCAGTGGAGGTGGCCCTTTCAGGTCAAAGCTGGACCGGCTGGCTACCCACTGCACTCTAGCACTGCCTTAAACTGCTAGGAGTGTGGGAATGACAAAACTATGACCTCAGACTGAGTTTTGCTTGTACCTTCCTTTTTCTTGGGTGCTATTTAATAGGTAATATAGGGAGATATAAGCTAATTCTTAAATTAGTGGTCATGTCATTCTACCTCTCAGCTTCTCCTTTATTCTTAATATGTTGCTCTGTTGGTATGGACAGAGCTTCAGGAGTCCAGAAAGATGAGCTGCCATAACCCTCACACTCTACTGAAATGACTTATGTCTCTCTCTTCCATGAGGATGGAAACCATGTTATTTGCTTCTAGATTCCAAGTGCTTAGCATAAGAATAAGTAAACCTGATTTTAAACTCTTTTTTTTTTCTCTTTGTTAGATATACAACCGCTGTCTCCAATTTCTGTCCATGAACGCTACAGCTCTCCTGCTGCAGGGAGTGCTAAGAGGAGACTTTTTGGAGATGACCCACCAAAGGAGACATTTACAGATAAGATTATGGCAGAAGGAACAAAACTGAAAATTGCTCCTTCGAGTGTTACTGCTGAAAGCTTATCCATCTCCCCTGGGCAGGCTCTGCTGACAATGGCCACAGCCACAGCAACGGGGGCAGCCGGACGGAAAGTTACAGTTCCTTTGCATGGTAACATCTTCATCTCTACTTTATACTTTTGAGTTAGGTAAAAATTTAAGAAATGTCTTATCAAATTGGATCACATGATCTAACACCTTTTTAAAGATTTATTTTTTTTATCTTATTTATTTTTATTTTTGGTTTTTTTCGAGACAGGATTTCTCTGTGTAGCTTTGCACCTTTCCTGAAACTTACTTGGTAGCCCAGGCTAGCCTCAAACTCACAGAGATCCACCTGCCTCTGCCTCCCGAGTGCTGGGATTGCAGGCATGCACCACTACCACCCGGCTTATTTTTATTTTATGTGCATAGAGTTTTGCCTGTATGAATGTCTGTGTATCATATACATGCCTGATGCCCACAGAGGCTAGAAGAGGATATCAGATTCCCCTGAACTGGAGTACAGGTGGTTGTGAACCACCGTGTGAATGCTAGGAACTGAACCTTGGGTTCTCTGCAGGAGCAGTAAATGCTCTTAACCATTGAGCCATCTCTTCAGCCCAGTATTTTATTCTTAAACCACAATTGCTTTCTTTTCCTTTAACTGACCCTGTATTTTAGGGCAGTTTAAGATTCACTGCAGAATTGAGAGGAGGAGAGATACTTCTCATACACTTCCTGTCATCATCCCTGCTTTCTCCCAGAGCCTCTGAAAGCATCAATATTATACCAGGCCAACATGTTCTTAGAATCAGTGAGCCCACATTGGTGCATCCCCAGCCAAAGCCCACAACTTACATTAAGACTTACCCTTGGTATTTTACATTCTGTGAATTTTGATGATATATAATGACATGTGTCTGCTTTCATAGCAGCATACACAGTGTCTTACTGCCTTAAAGTATTCAGGCCTCCACCTCTTGTTTTGTTTTGAAACTATATTACTTTTTAAATTTTCACATTTTATAAATTTACAACCCTTTTGGTTAGAATTTATTATTATTATATGAGCTTTATAAATTAGTGTATTAGGGAGATTTTTTCCAAGACATCTTAAGCACACAAAAGAGTAAAATTTGCTCTTTAAAATATTAAAGTAGGACCAGTGAGATGGCTCATCAGATAAAGGATCTTTCCTGCAAGCCTGACAACCCAAGTTCAGTTCCCAGAACTCACATGACTCCTGCAGGTTGTCCTCTGACCTCCACACACATGTCATGGCACATACACACACTCCTCCCCATAAATAAAAGACATAAATGATGTTTCTTAAAGTTTTAACTGGCATATGAAAACATCACAAGCACATACAAAATAGAGGACAAGGGTTTTTTGTTGTTGTCTGTTTGTTTGTTTGTTTTTGAGACAGGGCCTCTATACCTGGCTGGCTTTAACTCATCATGCAGCCTGGGCTGGCCTCAAATTCACAGCAATCCTCCTATCTTAGACTTGCAAGTACAGAGATTATAGGCATGAATCATTATACCCTCCTACTCAAAATTTGTTTTTTTTTAATAAAATTAAGCATAAAAATATCAAAATTAGACATGATCTTGTTTCAAAAAGAGAAAAAACAAAACTTCATTTCCAACATACAGTTACTATGTTACAGCTGCCTTCTTTTCTAACATATCCCTGTGCTTATTCATACACAGACATACACACACACACACACACACACACACACACACACACACACATATAAATTGATAACTCTACTGGGAACATTCAGCTTGGATCTCAAACTGAAACTTCTGCTTGTGCATTCAGGTGTTGCCAATGATGCTGGAGAGATCACACTGGTTCCTATTTCCATGAATACAACTCAGGAGTCCAAAGCTGAGAGCCCTGTATCACTGACTGCCCAGTCATTAATTGGTACTTCTCCAAAACAGACCCATCTGACCAAAGCACAAGATGCTCATCTGACCGGAGTAAGCAAACCAAAGAGAACTGGGTCCTTAGCACTGTTTTATAGAAAGGTATGTGTTTCCTATAGCCTCTGAGAAGAGCTGACTTTACTCTAGAAAGACTGAATACTGAGCAGTGTTGGCCTCTCTTTTTACCAGTTTTGTTTTTAAATATACATAACCTAAAATTTGCTGCTGCTAAGTTTTAGGCATACAGTTTGAGAGAAGTCACACAGTTTGTCTTTGTTGACTGGATTATTTCACTGAGTGCACCTTTAGCATTTATCTACGTGATAGCATATGTGGGAATTTCTGTTCATTTTAAAGCTGAATGAATAATGTACTGTGTATGCATGCCAATTTTGTTTATCTAGTCACCTATTGGCGGACATTTGGGTTGTTACCACTTTTTGATAGTACGGGTAATGCTTCTGTGAATATTGCCACTGAGTCTCTTCTTTCAGTTCAAGTATATTCTAGAAGTGGGATAGTAATTCAGTATGTGATGTGTCAGGGGCTGTGGGCCAGAAGACAACCTTGGCTGTCATTCTTTATGTGCCGTCCACCTTTTCTTGAGAGCTGCTCACTGATCTGGATCCCCAGGTAAGCTAGGCTGACTGGCAGACAAGTCTCGGGGATTCCCATCAGCTCCACCTCACCAGCACTGGAGTTATAAATGCTGACCACAATACTCTGTTTTTTCTTTTCTTTTCCTTTCTTTCTCTTTTCTAGTTAGTTCTAGGCACTGAACCCCGGTTCTCATGCTAGGACAGCAAGCACTTGAGTGACTTGAGCTATTGTCTCTCCCCGGCCCTCAGTATTTGTTTAGGCAGCTACCATTGTGTTTTCTGCAGTGACTACCACTTTACAGTCCTACTACCGATGTACATGTTTTCTTCTTCAGCAGGTGTTTTCGAGGGGGGCGGTTGTGGGGAGGAATATGTGAACTTTATTGAAAGTGCAATGAAACATGTTAAAAGCTTAAAAAAATGGAAAACTAAGACAGCTCCCCTCAAGCCCAGAAGGAGGAACAAAAAGGGCTCTTTCTAGATACTGCAGTTAAGAGGCTTTGTTTGTTTGTCTTCCTGCTGTTGGACTTCTCAGTGGTGTCACTGGGCTTGACCTCCAGGGTTCACAAAGATCTGTTGTCATAGCAGAGGCAGCAGTCCTCACAAAGGAGAAGCAGTGGAACTCACCATTTCTTCCTTCCTTCTTCTTTTTTTTTTTTTTTTAAATAAGAGAATGAGCATTAAGTGTTAATTCATTATAGTTTGGATTTTCATTTCCTTTTTTGTGGACTGTGGTACTGAGTATTAAACCAGAGCATTGTATATTCATTTTTATTTTACATTTAAATTAT
Organism: Onychomys torridus; assembly: GCF_903995425.1. Taxonomy (NCBI): domain Eukaryota; kingdom Metazoa; phylum Chordata; class Mammalia; order Rodentia; family Cricetidae; genus Onychomys; species Onychomys torridus. The sequence goes on from NC_050446.1 coordinate 124,538,840, forward strand.
TTTTATGTGTATGGGCGTTTTCCCTGCATGTATATCTATCTGTGCACCATACTTGTGTAGTACCGCCAGAGGCCAGAAAAGGGGTCAGCTCCTCTTGTTAATGGAGTTACAGTTCTGGTTATTAGCTACTATGTGGCTGCTGGGATTTGAACTCCAGTCATTTGGAAGAGCCGTCAGTGCTCTTAACCACTGAGCCATTTCTGGCTTGGATTTTGGTGTCTCTATGCTTATTAATATTAAGTGTGGCTTATTGTCAGTCTATATATCTTTACATAAATATCTGTCTAGTTCCTTTGCCTACTTTAATTGGATTTTTGTGATTGTTACAGGAGTCCTTTATTTATTCTGGATATTCTTATCAGATTCATGATTTTCAGATATTTTCCCCCATTGCAGGAGTTGTCTTTTCACTCTGTTGATTATATTCTTTGATGCAAAAAAAATCCTAACTTTCGCAGTGGCACATACCTTTAATCCCAGCACTCGGGAAGCAGAGCCAGGCAGATCTCTGAGTTCGAGACCAGCCTGGGCTACAGAGTGAGATCCAGGACAGGCACCAAAACTACACAGAGAAACCCTGTCTTGGGGGAAAAAAAATAAATTCCTAACTTTGATAAAGGTTTTTTTCTTTGGAATATGTGTGTGTGTGTGTGTGTGTGTGTATGTGTGTGTATGTGTGTATATGTATATATATATATATATATATATATGTATATATGCATGTGTGGATGTGCATGGAGCCGGAGGTTAATGTTGGATGTCTTCCTCAGTCACTCCCTACCTTATTTTAAAAATATGTTTATTTAGGGAATGGAGAAATGGCTCATCAGTTGAGGGCTGGCTGTTCTACCAGAGACCCGGGTTCACTTCCCAGCACCCAAGTAGTGGCTCACAACAGTCTGTAACTCCAGTCCCAGGGCCTCTCTTGTGGCCTCAGGCACCAGGCACACTGTAAACCATGGAGCCATCTCTCCAATCCCAGGAGACTTTTTTTTTTTTTTTTTTTAATAGATTTGCTTCCCAAGTTATTTTCAGCCTCAGAAATTCAGATCTTTCCTACCTGGCATATTAAACATTCCAACAATTTTACTCCAACCAAAAGAGAATATTCAGGGCTTCTGAACACTTGAAAAGCTTGAAGTCATAATAGTTATGACACAGGTAGACCTTGTTTTTATTCTTTCTTACTTTACTTGGTGACATTATAGAGAAATAAGCATAATATTTTTTAAAAAACTGTAATTTTTCAAAGAGAATTTTGTTTTCATCTATGCTCTCTACCCAGCAGTGAACTACATAAAACAAAAAAATTTAGATGATTTGATAATTAACAGCCTACCTATTTTTTTAACCTTGGCCTGTAAGCCCATATTCATGGTAAGACATAAAAACTTGAGAAATGATTTATTTTATAACAATGTGTTTTCTTCTATCTTAGGTCTATCATTTGGCAAGTGTGCGCTTACGTGATTTATGTTTAAAACTTGATGTTTCAAATGAGTTACGAAGGAAGATCTGGACATGTTTTGAATTCACTTTAGTTCACTGCCCTGATTTAATGAAAGATAGGCATTTGGATCAGCTCCTTCTGTGTGCCTTTTACATCATGGCAAAAGTATGTATAGGATGGGAGAAGGTCTTTGCCCTAGTAGCCTTAATTTGAAGCATCCATAAATAGCTGTTAAACTGGATCCTTAGTTTTGTGCTACAAGCCAGTATTGCTTACCATTATTTAATACTTTCAAGCTACTACATTGTCTGGACTTTTCTGTGAGTTTCATAATAATCAGCTTTTCCACTTGATAAAACTATAGTTTGCCTTGGGCCAGTGAGATGGCTCAGTGGGTAAAGGTGCTTGCCATACAAGCCTGATAGCCTGAATTTGGTTTCTGGTACCCACAGTGGAAGGGAAGAAAGGGAAAACTGACTCCTGAACATTGTCCTCTGACCTTCACACATGTTCTGTGTCAGATATGCTCCTGAGTTCATATACACACCATCATTATCATCATAAATGAAATTCTAAATTTTTAAAAAGAATACACTGGTTTAAAGGAATTGGGAAATATGAATAGCTCATTTCCACCTCTACTTGTGACATCTCTGAGATAAAACGTAAAAGTAGAGTGAGCACTACATTCAGATGAGTAAGGCCCAGAGCTGGAAGTCACTGGGCTAAAGTTGCCCAGTAAAGCGCCAACACAGGCCCTCTTCATTCATAATCTGGTGTAGGATGCCTCTGTTTTTTTATTGCCTTTCATTTGTATCATGCTGCTTTGCAAGTAGTTTCTGCTTTTAGTGGCTACACCATGTTTTAGGTCATAAAATTAACCTATCTTGCTTGTTTTTTTAAAAGTTTGACATATGTGAGAAAAATCATTTATAACTTCTATTTTGACAATATATTGGCCAAACTAGCAATCTTAGCCAATGTATATAATTTTAAGACCTGATTTTTAAGCGTTTGAGGCAAAGGGTATGTTTCCAGACTCTTGTGACCTTCCTGTCTAGTATCTCTTTAAAATTGATATATAGGAGCTGGAGAAATGGCTCAGTGGATACAAGCACTAGTTGCTTTTCAAGAGGACCTGGGTTCAATTCCCAGCACCCACGTGGCTTTTATTTCCTCCTGTAACTCTAGTTCTAGGGGATCTGATATCCTCTTCTGGCTTCCTTGGCCCCCAGACATGCATTTGGAACATAGGCATTCACGCAGACAAACACTCAGACATATAAAATAAAAATAATTTTTAAAAAATCTCTATACAAAGTACTAATAAATGTTTTTAACAAAAATCATTTGTGTTTTTCCAGAAATCTATCAGAATTGAGGCTTTTCCACCTCTAAGTCATCATTACAGAAAATGGGGTCAGTGCTAATGGACAGTGAATCAGGGGAGGATTAATTGAAGCTGATGTTATGATAACACATTACAGAAGGGATTCCTCTGGGTCACTAATCTGTTTCCTTTCCTTAGGCCTACTGTGACTTCTAAGTATTAGAATTCCTACAAACTGTCTTAAAACATTCAAAACCTAATCCTATACTAACTACTGAGTTCTTTTATGAGTCACTGCAAGATATTTACTGTCCCATAGTAGGTGGTTAATTTACTTTTAATTAAGTCCTTAAAAGTAATAAAACCAGGGACTTCAGGGAGTTCCACAGGTCTGCGTTTCCTTCTACTGCTTTTCGTAAAATTCCTTTCAGTACAGTCCTGTCCTACCAGTTCTGGTGCTTTTTGATTAATGAAACTGTTAACTGTGTCCCCACAGGCCACAAAGACTGAACTTTAAAGGTAGCAAAAATCAGAATTGTATGTGGTTTTCAGTCATGATTTGGCCTGGGGTTAATGGCTTTCTGCAAGACTGCTCTCAATACCAACCTGTAATTGAAGTTTTTGTTCAGAGCCATTTTTCTTCCAAAAGCAGTTGATAAATGTAATTTTTCTTTTCCCTAGGTAACAAAAGAAGAAAGAACTTTTCAAGAAATAATGAAAAGTTATAGGAATCAGCCCCAAGCTAATAGTCATGTGAGTTACATTATTTTTCCTACTGTCCAAAAATAGTTTTTTTGTGTCATTTCTTTGCTGACAAGTCATATAAAAAGTAGTTGCTTGATAGTTTTACTGTAGTTTAGATATTCTGGTTAGTGGATGCCTGTAAACTCAAGAAATAGTTTCATTAAAGGACTGTCTAAATAGAAGCTGGAAATCTGACTCTTGGCGACTCACCCATATCATGCATATATTCTCATAAATTCTGGAGTAACTTCTGTTCATTTTAAGAGGAGAGACATTTTTTCACTAGAAAACCTAGAAAAAGATACATATAATAATATTTTATTGTTTGTTTGTTGGGTTTTATTTTGTTCTGTTTTTTTGAGACAGTCTCACCATGTAGCCCTAGCTGACCAGGAACTAACTATATGGACCAGGGTAGACTCAAATTCACAAAGACCTGCCTGCCTTTGCTTCCTAAGTACTGGGATTAAAGGTGTGCACCATAACAGTTGACTACTAATAACCTACCTACCTTTCTTTCTTTCTTTCTTCCTTCCTTCCTTCCTTCCTTCCTTCCTTCCTTCCTTCCTTCCTGCCTCCCTCCCTCCCTCCCTCCCTCCCTCTCTCTCTCTCTCTCTCTGTCTCTCTCTCTCTCTTTTTCTTTCTTATTTTTTTCTACTCGAGACAGGGTTTCTCTGTATAGCCCTGGCTGTCATGGAACTTGCTCTGTAGACCAGGGTGGCCTCAAACTCAGAGATCCGCCTGCCTCTACCTCCCAAGTGCTGGGATTAAAGGTGTACACTACCACTGCCCAGCCAATTTTAAGTTTTGTTGATAGCCCATATGAGAATTATTTCTTAACTGTCTTTATTTTGCTATTATTTGGATTTTGTTTAATTTGTATCTCTTTGTGACTGAGTGATCCTTCCCCCTCTGGCTTGTAGGTATATAGGAGTGTTCTCTTGAAAAGTATTCCAAAAGAAATTATGGCATACAATGGTGATTGTGAAATGACAGATGATGGTAAGTTATCCAACTTAATATGCTATACATAATAAATCTTTGACTACATTATATACAATATGGTAGATATCAGACAACATGGATTCATAATGTAGGAGGAATGAGCAATACAGTCTCATTGTTATTTCAGCATTTCTTTCTTTTTTTTTTTTTTTTTTTTTTTGAGCTGAGGATCGAACCCAGGGCCTAGCGCTTGCCTAGCAAGCGCTCTACCACTGAGCTAAATCCCCAACCTCAGTCTCATTGTTTTTAAAGATTTGCTTGTGTGTGTGTGTGTGTGTGTGTGTGTGTGAGAGAGAGAGAGAGAGAGAGAGAGAGAGAGAGAGAGAGAGAGGTGTGAAGGGAGGGAAGGAGGGAAAGAAAGTGATTGTAGGTGTGTGTGGAGACCAAAAGAGGGTGTTGGGACCCCAGAGCTGGCATTACAGGCATTTGTAATTTGTCTGTTGTGGATGTTGTGGATGCTCGGAACCAAACTGACCTGCAAGAGTAGTACATTTTTAACTGGTCCATCTCTCCAACTCACCACACCCGCTCTTTTTTCTTATATTGCTAGAGATTAAACCGAAAGCCTTAAGCGTGCTAGGCAAGCACTCTAACCACTGCACTACACTCTCAGACCTAAAGGCAATTTTTCAGTTTCACAGCTCTGTATCACTCTGGTGTTGGGTTGGTTAGTGTTGCTTGTCACCTAGTAAGCCTCCAGGTGCTATTCTGGGGGACTGTCATAAGGAGGTTGATTATGGTGGGCAAAGAAGAGCAGCAGCACCCATCCCTGAGCTTAGATCCTAGACTGCATAACATGAGGAAGCTCGCTGAGTGTGCACATCCATCATTCTCTGCATCTGACTGTGGATGCAGCGTGACCTGCTACCTTGACTTCCTGTCATGATGAGCTGTACCCTTGACCATTTGCCCAAACAAAGCCGTTCTCCTTACGTGCTTTCAGAGTATTGTATCTCAGCAGCAGGAAGAGTAATAGAAGTAGGTGTACTGGGATTGAACGTTGAAGAACTCAGTCAGCAGTCCCGTTGTGCTAAGTTTTTGTGGCAGCAACACACCTGAGAGAAACCATGTAAAAGAAGGGAAGAAGAAAAGAAGACAAGGTTGGTTCAGAGTTATTGTTCCCTAGCCAACTGACTTCATTATTTCTGGGCTGTCAGGAGGCAATCATCATGGTGGGGAACAGCAGGAAGGAATCTGAATATAACTATAAAGGCCCACCTCCAGGGACTTTCTTCCTTTAACTAGGTCCTATCTCCTAAAATTTCCACTGCCTCCCAAAATGATGCCACCAGCTGGGAATCGGATGTAAAATAGTCAAATCTTTCAGAATTGGACTATTTCAGGATTTGGAGACCTTATTTACTTCTTTTTACTTAAACATATTATTCCCGAGGCAATGTGAAATATATAAAAGGATAAACCATGTGGAACATCAAAGGCCCCTGGATTCTTTGCCTGTTCTGTGGAGTTTGTTTGCTTTTGTTTTTTGAGACAAGATTTCTAGCCCAGGCTGATCTCCTTGTGTGTCAGAGGATGGCCTTACAATTTTGACTCTTCCATCTCCTGAGTACTGTGATTAAATGTTTGTAGCACCATGCAGTTTATGGGGTGCTAAGAACTGAACCCAGGACTTGGAGTATGCTAGACAAGCACTCCATCAACTGAGCTACAGCTGTACCCCAAAAATTACTTTTGAAAAAGCATGCACAGGGACTGGAGAGATGGCTTAGTGGTCAAGATTGCGAAATGTTCTGGCAGATCACACACGTGGTTGTTTACTGTCCAGCAGTCGTCTCGGCTGGCCCCTGCCTTCTTCATCTTTAAGTGGCAAGGATCACAGCCTGAGTCTTCTCAATCTGAAGACTAATGACTGTACAAAGGCACCAGATGCAGTTGTTGAGAGTCCCTTAAGAAGCTGGACATAGATCTCTTTAACACGTGTCCCAAACAGTCCCCATGAGACATAGTACTGCTCCCCTTACGTTCTTTCCTCCAGTGTTCATATGTCATCTGGGGATGTAGAACTGTGTGTCTACTCATGACCATGGGATGGTTTGCCACCTTCTTTTCCACTTGCACTTTAAAGCCTGAGAAAAATTTCAAACCAAAGATCCATGTTAAAGTATTCATATTTTGAGAAAGAGGAGGGACTGTAAGAGCGTGAATTGTTGAGACCAAGATTGGAGAGGCACAGGGACAAATAGCCAAACGAATGGAAGCACATGAATTATGAACCAAAGGCTGTGGAGCCCCCAGCTGGATCAGGCCCTCTGGATAAGTGAGACAATTGAATAGCTTGAACTGTTTGGGAGGCACCCAGGCTGTGGGACCAGGACCTGTCCTTAGTGCATGAGCTGGCTGTTTGGAACCTTGGGCTTACACAGGGACACTTTGCTCAGCCTGGAAGGAGGGGACTGGACCTGCCTGTACTGAATCCACCAGGTTGAATTGAATCCCCAGGAGAGTCTTGGCCCTGGAGGAGATGGGAATGGAGGGGAGGGGCTGGGGGGAAGGTGGGAGTGGGGGCAGGAGGGGGGAGGACAGGGGAACCTATGGCTGATGTGTAAAATTAAAACACAAATAAAATAAAAAATAAAAATAAAAAAACTGAAATTTATAACTTAATGAAAATGTTAAATAATTACAGTTGATTCATGTGATGAGATTGACCTACAACAGCTATTACCAAGTTTCTGAGTTTATTTTCTGTTACTATAACAAGATACCTGAGACTGTATAGTTAAGAAAAAACAGAAACTTATATCTTTCACTTCTAAAAGTTGAAGAGCTCAAGGTTGAAGGACCATTTCTGGTAAAGGCCTTCTTGTTGATGGGGGAGATTCTGCAAGAGTCTGAAGTTGTGCAGAGTACCACATGGCAAAAGCAGCATCTCCAACTGCAGAGCCAAGTAGGCAGTTTGTGTATTGTATTCTATTTTAAGGACCGTGACCTTGCGGGGCTTTGTTTTGTTTTTAATTTTTTAAATATATATAGATGCCACACATATGTGCACCACTTGCATGTAGTACCATTGGAGGCCAGAAGAAGGCATCAGATTCCCTGGAACTGGATGGACTGTGAGCCACCATGTGGGTGCTGGGAACTAAATCCAGGTCCTCTGCAAGAGCAAAAAGTACTTTTAACCATTGAGCTACCTCTCTAGCCCTTGTCTATTTGATTTAAATTTTTTTTTGAAATTTATATATGTATACAGGTGCCCATGGAGGTCAGAAGAGCACCTTGCCAGAATGTTCAGGCCCTGACTTTAATTCCCAGCACTTTGCTGTGGGAGATGACATCCAAACTATGTCTGAGACCCTTTTGGAGTTTTCCCGGGGTTACATAGCCCTGAATTGTTTTAGTTTTCTAATTTTCCTAAGGCAAAGGCATGCTTCAGCCCTGTTGAAAATAACTCATTTTTGACATGCTGAATTTCTTTTAACTTGGCAATGTGTTCTTTACTCCTGTAAAGAAACAGGCCAGGCATGATGGCACACACTTTTACTCCCAGCACTCAGGAAGCAGAGGCTGGTGGATCTCTGTGAGCTCTAGGCCAGTCTGCTCTACAGAGCTGGTTTGAGGACAGCCAGGGCTGTTAAACAGAGAAGTCCTGTCTCAGGGGGGTGGGGGGAATAGGGGAAAACAGGTCATTCTTATACAAGTAAGCTGAAGTTTATATACTTTTCCCTAAACAGTGAGTAGACTGAAGCTCTGCCTGAAGTCACAATCTATTTCTGAGTGACACCAACAAATAGGAAACAAACAGGAAAACACTATAGGCAGACTTGAGAGTTCCTGTTTACAAGAGAAAACAAGAGTTCTAGAATGTGCTGGCCAGTTTGGTGGCTCATGCCTAATTTCCAACACTCTGGAGGCTGGGGCAGGGAGATGGCTGCAAGTTTGAGGTTACCTTCTACTACAGAAGACTGTCTCAACAAACAATAAAACTCTACTACTTGCTTGCCTTGCATTTGCAAAAAGATAAACAATTTTTTTTTTTTTTTGAGACAGGGTTTCTCTGTGTAGCTTTGGAGCCTTCCTTGAAACTCACTCTATAGCCCAGGCTGGCCTCAAACTCACAGAGATCCCCCTGCCTCTGCCTCTCTAGTGCTGGGATTAGAGGCATGCGTCGCCACCACCCAGCCAAACACTTCATCTTGATTTTCTTTTATTTTTTGAGCCATGGTCTCCCTATGCAGCCTTAGCTGGCCTGGACCTCTATGTGCTGCCATCAGAGATGTGTGCCATCATATCTGGCTCATTATGCTGCTTTCCTAGCCTGTGACTACATGCCTTGCCTTTTAGAGTCACTCCACCCTCTCCAGACAACCAGTGTGAGCATCTGTAGGCCTTCCGTACTCCCAAGTTCGGGGTTTTTCACTGCCTCTCATTTGTAGAGTTGCTTAAGACCTAATCAGAGCTGGTTCCCCTTTTATAAAGGCCAGAGGTGACAGTGAGCTCAAAAACTGCCCTTGTGAAATGTGTTTTCTCAACAGTCACTAGAGAGAAGAGCACCACATTCAGTCTACACAATTCCATTTTTCTAGATTCTGATTGGATTATTTGTTTTAACAAAGTCTCATAGTATATCTCAGGGTGGCTTGGACTCTTGATCCCCCTACCTCAGCCTTCTAATTGCTGGGATTACAGGCATGGACCACTACACTCCCGGTTTGATTTGTAAAGTGCGCAGAAAGATTTTTCTAAAAATAATAATTGCTTTTTATAAGGATTTGTATTTTCTTTTAATTTTGTTAGAAGGAATGTAATCCAAGTCACTAATGTAATATTAAAGAATACCTATCACAATGAAGAATTCTTCTTAACAGACATAGAAGATGCCACAAAGACGCCCAACTGTTGCAGTGAACCAGTGAAAGAGGAAAGGGGTGATCTTATCAAATTCTACAATACAATCTATGTAGGAAGAGTGAAGTCATTTGCATTGAAGTATGACTTGTCCAATCAGGACCATATAGTAAGTTTTTTTAAAATAATTTATTTATTTTATTTGCATTGGTGTTTTGCCTGCATGGACATCTGTGAACCTGTCAGACCTTGGGGTTACAGACAGTTGTGAGCTACCATGTAGGTGCTGGGAATTGAACCCAGGTCCTCTGGAAGAGCTGTCAGTGCTCTTAACTGCTAAGCCATCTCTCCAGCCCCCATACAGTATGTTTTAAGTCTTGCTACTTTTTTCAAAAAATTTTAAATTTTTAGTTTAAATATATTTATGTAATTTCTCCCTTATACTTTCAGTCCCTCCAAAGTCGTCCCCCTCCCCCACACTCCCTCTCAAATGGATGGCCTTTTTTTTTTGTTATTATAACACATATATTTTTATGCCCAGAGTCCAGACCCCCAAAGACCATCAAGAGACCAAACCTGATGCAAAAGCAAAGAGTCTTTTAGTGTGAGTTAACTGGGGACTCTCTATCCGTCTCTCACAGCAGTGGAGCAAGAGGGACCCCGAGTAGCAATGGGGCAGGGTATTTATGGGGGTAAAGCAAGAGGGGCTGAGGGTCTATGGGCTACATAGGAACAGACTCAGGATTGGTGCACCTCCAAGTAGGAGGTGCCTGTCCTTGGCTTAATTGGTCAGTTGCAGCTGCAGGAAAGGTGCTGTGGTTATTGTATTCTACTTTATTGTGAGCCTACTAGTTGTAACTTTTTTTTTTTTTTTTTTTTTTTTTTTGAGCTGAGGATCGAACCCAGGGCCTTGCTCTTGCTAGGCAAGTTCTCTACCACTGAGCTAAATCCCCAGCCCATAGTTGTAACTTTTAATTAGGTTTTTTTCTTTCCATGTGGAGACATCTGGTGGGGTTTTTTTAAGCAACTAGGGCTAGGCCCAAGGTCGGAGGCTCTAAGGCAGGGGGTCTGGGCAAGGACCTGGGTTCCGTGTGTGTGTGTGTGTGTGTGTGTGTGTGTGTGTGTGTGTGTGTGTGTGTGTGTGTGTGTTTAAAAATATAAATATAACCTGCTGAGTTCATTTGCTGTGGCATTTGTATGTATGGATCAGGACTGATCACTTAGTATTGGATAACTAGCAGACCCAAGAAGTAGGATTTTGTTTCTTTCCTTTTTTTTTTTTTTTTTTTTTTTTTTTTTGTGTGTGTGTGTGTGTGTGTGTGTGTGTGTGTGTGTGTGTGTGTGTTTGAGATTAGGACTCACTATGTAGCTCTAGCTGTTCTGTTCTGGAATTCTATGTAGACCAGGCTGGCTTCCAACTCACAGAACAGAGATCCACCTGCCTCTGTCTCCCAAGTGTTGGATTAAAGGTATGTGTAACCACAGCCCAGACTGGATTTTATTTCTTATTGCATTCAGCTGGTCTAAATCTTTTAATTGGAGAGTTTAGTCCATTTAGTCCATTAATGTTCTTAAGTTTTTGTTTCGAGTTATGTGTTCATTGCAGTTGTTTTATTGTTTGTCTGTTTTTTCTGTTTGTATTCTTAGTTATGCTTTGTATTTTATTAATGACAACCTTGTTTTCTTTCTAGAGTCTCTTGGCTATGCTTCTTCCTCTTTGTAGTGCAAAGTATTGCTTCCAGTGTTCGCCTTAGGATTGTTTTGGTGAACAAAAATCGTTCATTTATTTACTTACTTACTTATTTATTTATTTAGTGTGCTTTGGTGTTTTGTCTGCATGTATGTCTGTGTGAGGGTGTCAGATCTTGGAGTTATAGACATCTGTGAACTGTCATGTAGGTGCTGGGAATTGAACCTGGGTCTTCTGGAAGATCCATCAGTGCTCTTAACCACTGAGCTATCTCTTCAGCCCCAGAACATAAATCTTTTTGGTTTCTTCTTCAACCATGGCAGATAGTTTTGGTGGGTACAGTAATTTGGGTTGTGGGCTTTTTAGAATTTTTGAGTGCATTTCTCTAGGCTCTTCTGGCTTTTAAAGTTTCCATTGAGAAATCAGCTATTATTCTGATAGATTTATATATATATGTAACTTGTATTTTTTCTCTCTCAGCTTTCAATACTTTCATTTTATTTTATTTTATTTTATTTTATTTTTGTTCTGTGTTTGTGATATGCCTTGGGGAGTTTCTTTTCTGGTCTTGTCTATTTGGGCTTCTGTATGCTTCTTACATCTTCTTAGTTTGGGGAAGTTTTCTCATCTTCATATCTGGTCTGTGCCATTGCCCTAGATTCTCTTCCTTCAACTGTGTCTGTATTCAAAGATTTGGTTTTTTTCATGGTTTACCATAGTTCCTGAATAAATCCTTTTGTTGTGAGGTATTCACCAGAGAAGACTGCTTGGACGTGCGTTTAAGACAATAGAAAGTCTTTGCTAGCCGGCCAGCAACTAAACTGGGTGTTTGGGATCTCAAGCCTTTCCCAGGGTGAGATTGAACCACAAAATCATGCCCTGGGTTGACATATGTCAGTTAACAAGAACACTAGCCAAAAGCAGAACTACAGAAGCCAGAAAGCAAGATTAGTAAATTTAGAGAGTTTCCCAGAACTTTGGATTTTGATAGATTTGGCCTTTGTTTTAGTTTCGGCAGATGGTGCTGTGTGTGTGCCAAGCTTTCCAGCCTGAATGGTACTTTCATCATGGAGTCAGTTATGCTCACGTCTGGAACCCTGTTACACCTTTCCTCTGTGTGTGTGTGTGTGTGTGTGTGTGTGTGTGTGTGTGTGTGTGTGTGTTTGTTTGTTTGTTTTTGAGGCAGGGTTTCTCTGTATAGTTTTGGAGCCTGTCCTGGATTTCGCTCTGTAGACCAGGCAGACCTCAAACTCACAGAGATCTGGCCCAGCCCTTTTCCTGCATTTTTAAAAATGTTTTTATATTCTTTGCTTGCATGGTCTAACCTCTGCTTTGTCTTTGAAACCTGATATTCTAGTGTCTACTTGGTCTGTTCTACTTGTCAGATTTTTTCTGAGTGTCCTGATTGAAATATCAGTTTTCGTTCCGTCTTCATCTCAGCTGGGGCTTTCTTCAGTGCTCCTCTTCATGGAGTCCAGTGCTCACATCCGGGATTGCATTTGTCATTTCATTCAGCCTGTTCATGATTTCTTGGGCATCACTTAGAAATTTCTTTTCTTTATGTTCATCTTTATCAGTTGGTTATGGTTTGTTTTTGTTTCTGTAGTGGTAGAGGGGCTGGTTTGTTTGTATTATGATACTTGGAATTGAACGAGCCCCAAACCCTGTTCTTACCTTCATAGTATGAACACAGGATTCCACATGTTCCCAGCTTAACATTCCTGGTGATTTGTTACAGTTTTTTGTTTTGTTGTTGTTGTTTTGGAAAGATAGCCCAGGCTAGCCTCAGCTCATGAGTACTGGTGTTACAAACATGCCAGTGTGCCCAGCTTACCCAAAATCTTCAAATCTAGTTACAGGATTTCTCGGGTGATCCAAGAAGTTAAGTTTTAGTTTACCTATTAATCATTGATGAAAACAATGAGTAATAACTTCTTTTTGTCTTTTTCAGCCTTAAATAAGTTCTTAAAATGTAAATATCTTTTAACAAATAATTGCCATAAGGACAAAAAAATGTTTTTTTCCTTTTGTCTTAAAATATGATTTCTGGATTATTTTAGATGGATGCTCCACCTCTCTCACCTTTTCCACATATTAAGCAGCAGCCGGGCTCCCCACGACGCATTTCCCAGCAGCATTCCATTTATGTTTCACCACACAAAAATGGATCAGGCCTTACCCCTAAGACTGCTCTGTTGTACAAGTTCAGTGGCAGCCCTTCTAAGGTAAGGCCTTTGCTTTAGAACACCTCATGTGAACACTTGTTCAGTATTGGATTTTCAAGTAACTATGAAAAAGTTTGATTTCAAGTAACTTCCCTCTTAAAACTAGACTTCAGGGGGCTGCAGGGATGGCTCAGAGGTTAAGAGCACTGGCTGCTCTTCCAGAGGACCTGGGTTCAATTCCCAGCATCCACATGGCAGCTCACAACTGTCTGTAACTCCAGTTCCTAAGGATCCGACACCCTCACACAGACATACATGCAGGCAAAACACCAATGGGCATGAAGTAAAAATAAATAATTAAAAAAAAAAAGTAGACATCAGTTTATCAGGCAGCATTCATTAATCTTTTTGTTACAAAATTACCGCTAATAAAATATTAGCTATTAACTGTGGTATGCTTTGTTTGACCAGAAACACTACTACGAAGCTAGGCATGGTGGTACATACCTGTAGTCCCAGCACTCAGTTCTTGAGTTGTTTGAACAGTCTCAGAAGTGGGGCTAAAGAGGAGTGCTTAGACCTGTTGTTAGAGGGAAGGAGTTTATTTGAAAGATAACATGGACCAACACGAATTACAACATGGACCAACAAAACAGTGTGTGGGAACTCTAAGGAGAGTTCAAGCCCACCAGGCAGGAGAGGGGCTTCTTAAAGAACTCTAGAGAGCCAGGCTCCCTGCTTCTCTAGTACAGGGCAGGGAAGTGGATGGCAAGCAGGATACATGGCCACCAATACCCCTTTGACGTATCCTCCAAGCCTGCACATTCAACATCTCAAGAAAAAATCTCAGGCACCTTTAAGCCTGTTGCTGGAGATTCACAGAGTATGCTATCAATAGGGTGCCTGTCAATATGTATAGGACAGGAGGGCCTGATGCAGTTATTGTGGCCTGAGCAGCAATCTGATATGCATTCTAACAATGCTGAGGCAGGAAGATTGTGATTCAAGTCCAGCCTGGACTACATAGTAACATACTGTCTTCCCAAAAAAGCAATATGTTTAGTTCTGCAGATGTTCCAAGCATTAACCAGTCCCTGAGTTTGATCCTACTACCACAAAAAGAGAAGTGGAAAAGAGAGCTTACATTCAATTGATACAGTTATTTTGTTTTCTTGTTGTTTGTTGACATTTTAAAACTGGTTTTCTCTGTGTAGCCCTGCCTGTCCTGGAACTTGCCCTGTAGACCAGGTTGGCCTCGAACTCATAGAGATCCACCTGCCTCTGCTTTCTCAGGGCTGTGATTAAAGGTGTGTGTGACCACTGCCCTGCTAGTTGATACAACTTAATCCATTGCTACCCATGTAGCATTTCAGGGAATATTAGGATGTCTGTTTTTGTTTTGTTTTGTTTTTTGAAACAAGGTTTCTCTATGTGTAGCCCTGGAACTCACTCTATAAACCAGACTGGCCTTGAACTCATAGATCTGCCTGCCTCTGCCTCCCAAATGCTGGGATTAAAGGTGTCCACTACCACCACCTTTTTTTTTTTAAGATGTTTTTTGTTTGTTAATTTTTACTTTATTATTTTACGTGAATGTTTTGACTGCATGTATATCAATGCATCACTTACGTGCATGGTGCTCTTGGAGGCTAGAAGATGGTATCAGATCTCTTGGAACTGGAGTTTTGGACAGTTGTTAGCTGCCATGTGGATGCTGGCAATTAAACCTGAGCCTCTGGAAGCGCACCTAGTGCTGTTAACCACTGAACCATCTCTCTCTATATATAGCCCCTGTTTAGTGTTTTTTGTTTCGCTTTGTTTTGAGAAATGTCTCAATGGATTGTACAAGCTGCCCTCAAACTTCTGAAGATTCTAATCCCATGCTTATATGAGAATGTTAATTTTAAAGAATGGCTTTGAAAGTTAAGTGCATTAGATAGGTGACAGCTAGGTTAGTGAAAAGTTATAAAACAGGGGCCTCCTCTTATGTCTACATATATATATATTTATTAAAATCTTTTTCATTTTACATACCAACCCCAGTTCCCCCTCCCTCCCCTTCTCCCGCTCCTCACCTCCCTCCCATTCTACCCCCATCCACTCCTCAGAGAGGGTAAGGCCTCCCATGGTAGTCAACAGAGTCTGGCATACCAAGTTGAAGGAGAGCCTAGCCCCTCCCCATTGTATCAAGGCTGAGCAAGGTATCCCACCACAGGGAGTGGGCTCCAAAAAGCCAGATCCTTATGTCTACTTTTATGGAGAAACTAGCTCCATCTTCACCCTGTGCACTGATGGAAGCATGTCAGACATAAGCTTTTTCAGTATATCTGAGACTTCACAGCAGCATCTTAAGTTTCCAAAAGCCATAAATATTATTTGGACAAATTGTATCAGTGCAATAACAAGCTCCTTAACTCCACACTTACAGTACTTGTCAAAGAAAATTGACCAAGATGAGACTTGTGTTTCCTCCTCCATGATTTATTCCCCATATGGTGTTTAGAAGATATTAGACGGTCTGGGATCCAAGGCAGTGATTCAAAAGCCAGAGTCAGAATCACCCAGGGAACTTGCTGAAACTAGTATTGTCCTGCAGACTTGTGGAATCACAAAGAGCTAGCAGGCAGGTCCAGGTATAACATTCACTCTAGACACCTGGGATGAAGTTTCAGGAACCACTTCTCATGTACCTATGATACCAGCATCACCTAGGATGACTCACAGACCCCCCCCCCCACACACACACACCAGCTAAATCTGAGTCTTTACATTATCAAGATTCACAGACAACCAGTAAGCAAGTTTAAGTTTTAAAGCATTACCATGTGAAGTCAAACATAGTGGTGCATCAGTCAGAAGCAGACAGACTTGTAGTAGTTCAAGGCCAGCCTGGGCTATATAATAAGACCCTGTCTCAGAGAAAAGAAAAAACCAATATGTTGGCTCAGAAGGTTAATGCCCTTCCCACCAAGCCTGATGACCCGAGTTACATCTCTGGGACCTATGTGATAGAAGAAGAGATGACTCCTGCAGATTGTCCTTTGATGTCCACCTGTATGCTGTGACATGTACCTACCCCCGCCCACAACAGAGACAAACACACAAACAATTTAAATATCTATGCAGTATGTGTATTTTATATTTATATGAATATATAATTACTATATACTATATATTATAAAGTATGCATACCATATACTATATTATATAGTACATACACTGTATTTATGTTATACTACATTGTATCTTATATATGATATACAATGCTGTATGTATGTATGTGTGTATGTGTGTGTGTGTGTGTGTGTGTGTGTATGTATATGTTACTCTGCTCTTTCAGAGGACCTAGGTTCAATTCCCAGCACCCACATGGTGGCTCACAACCATTTCTAATGCCAGTCTTGGGGGATCTGACCTCTCTTCTGGCCTCTGTGGGCACCAGGAGTGCACATGGTATCCATGCATATATGCAGACAAAACATTCATACACATTAAATAAAGAATGAATGAATGAATGACAAGTTTTAAAAACAAACATAAGCTTGGGATGCAGCTGGTCAGCAAGTTCAGTGAGGAAAGCACTTGCTGCACAGTCCTGATGTCTGAATTCTGTCTCAGAAACTCACAAGGAAGGGAAGAACTTACTTCCCAAAGTTGTTCTCTGACCTTTGTACGTATGCC
Source organism: Onychomys torridus (assembly GCF_903995425.1). NCBI lineage: Eukaryota > Metazoa > Chordata > Mammalia > Rodentia > Cricetidae > Onychomys > Onychomys torridus. Next base: position 124,555,714 of record NC_050446.1, read on the forward strand.
ATGGTAATAGTGTGCCCTGCACACACGCGCGCGCACACACACACACACACACACACACACACACACACACACACCATGGACTGCTAGACCTACCTCAAAACATCTGACTCAGAAAGTGCTTGGTAAGGCTTGTGGATTTGCATTTCTAACATCAGCTGCTCCGTGCCTCTGCTATTTCTGTCTGCAGGTTACATTTTGAGAACTACTGTTAAAAAGTACATCTTCTTTTAAAACCACTCAAGAAACCACCTCTTTAGGTTGATTTAGATTCAAAAGATAATCTTTACACTAGTGCTTAGATTAGGGCAGAAGATAGAAAGGAGAAAGGCTTAGTTAGCTTAGTTCGTTACTTACAATTTCTCTTTTTCCTGTCTTTTACACATGCCCTCTTGTTTTTGTAGAGTTTAAAAGATATCAACAACATGATAAGACAAGGTGAGCAGAAAACCAAGAAGCGTGTAATAGCCATCAGTGGAGATGCAGAATCACCTGCCAAACGTCTCTGCCAAGAGAACGATGATGTTTTACTTAAACGCCTTCAAGACGTTGTCAGTGAAAGAGCAAATCACTAACAGCACTCCTTTTTCTGACCGAAGCACTTTGGTGGTGTTCTAAAGAAAGTTGGGGCCTCCATCCTTCACACTCTGTCACTGGGTTATACAAAAACTTGCACCAAAAGTAAGTTGCTTTTTAAAAACTTTTATTCAAAATGTATCTGACAGACATGTATTTTCAGTTAGATTAGAAAAAAAATATTTTAAGTGCCTTTATAAATATTAATATTTTTAAAAATTTTTGTTCTTTGGGTTACTTTTTAGGATGAATTAAGGAGAAACTATTTTTTAGCTGTCTTTTCAAAATGATCAAATGTCTCCTGTACTTTTTCATATGAGGTCAGTGAGTCTTCTTTGAGTTGCTTGTACTGTCTGCTCATGTTGAAAGTCAGGTTAGCTTCCACAATATGTGGATTCGGTGATGCACCAGCCTGCCTTGGGTCCGCTGTAGTAGCACATCAGGTGTCACCACCATGCTAGATATCTGTGCCCTTGTCTTCTTCCCCTCATAAGTACAAGCAGCTCGGTCCCTGAGCCCTGCACTGCCCCAATCCCTGTTTTCTAGTCCTGGGCCCTCTTAGTCTGATGTTACAACCCAATGAAAGGGACATTTGCTCCATTTTTAAAACTACTAGATGGTTTTGATTTTCATGATATTACCTTAATTATTATATGTGATTGTATTCGGTTATGTAGTTTTCAAAATAAGAAACTGTTTCTTAATCTAGTAGAATAAAATTCAGATAAATGAGAAATTAAATTTCATTAGTAATGTAGCATTATGGTAAGATCATCCATTCTTGTTGGGCACAGTGGGACATGCCTATAATTCCAGCAACACAGGAGAATTGCTGGGAATGTCAGGCCAGCCTGGCTAGTAGCAAGTTCCCCAGTAACTTGGGCTATATAGCAAAAGCCTGACTGAAAAAGACAGCTTTCATTCCTGGAAATATTTGAAGCTTTCACATTCAAATTACTTCATGCCTGAGAGTCGGAATGTTCTAGATCAAGAGCCACTTTTTCTTTCTGTCTTATATTACTCTTTGTCCCGATAATTATGGTTTCTTGTGAGTTTTCCACTGGGGTTTAACTCCTGGATCCCCTTGAAGGTCTTTCCACACTGGAGGTATAGCCTTCTAAAGAATCAGGTCTTTAGTGTTCACCTTTTCTTGTGTGTTTCTAGAATCTGAAAGGATGTGAATAAGCCATTTTTAATTAATATCTAGATGATGTATCCATATAAATATTTTAGCTACAAACTTATTTTTTTTAAATATACAGTGTTGACCTGGCAGTCTAGCTCAGCATAGTGTTTAACTTATCCAAAATTAGCTAATTTGAATTATTCCAAGATTTGACTGCCAATTAATGATGAATGGTAACTGAAATTTTATTTTTAAATTTTAAAAAGATTTGGGTTATGTTTTATTTTGCTGAAAATTGTATTCTTGTGTTTTGTGTAGTATCTACACATGTTGAAATAAGCCAAATAATAGTCTGTCTTGAATCCTTGTACATATTTCTATGTAGCTATAACTACTGTATCACTTCCATTATTAATGTACAAAATATAAATGTGAATTTATTCAATAACTATGTTATAAAACTTAAGACATGTTTTTACCAATTTTCAGGACTTTGTATTAATGTACATAAAACAGTATAATAAAAATTAAAATTTTAGAAACCACTGAACTTTTTACTATATTATTAGAGGTTGATGTGCAGCCATCTAAAATTCATGTATTGGAGTTGGAGAGATGTCTCAGCTGTCAGGAGCACTGGCTGCTCTTGCAAAATACCAGAGTTTGGTTCCCAGCACCCACACTGGGCATCTTACAACAGCCTATAACTCCAGTTCCAAGGGACCCAATACCGTCTTCTAGTCTCGAAGGGCAACTATATGCATGTATGTATGCACACACATACTCATGGTGATGCTTTGAATGAGATACCTCCCACAGGCTCATATGCCTCAATAGTTGGTCTCTAGTTGGTGGAACCCTTTAGGAAGGATTAGGGGGTGTGGCCTTGTTGGAAGAGATATGTCACTGGGGGAGGGCTTTGAGGTTTCAAAAGATTTGTGGCATTCCCAGTCTGTTCTCTGCTTCTTGCTTGCGGTTTGAGATATAGGCCTCAGCTGTTCCCACCCTCATGCCTTCACTCTATTAGACATCATAGACTTTCACCCTCTGAAACCATAAACCCAGTTAAACATTTTTTTTTTATAAATTTTTTTGGTTTTTTTTGTTTTTGTTTTTGTTGGTTTGGTTTGGTTTTGGTTTTTCTTTTAAATTTTGCAGGGGAGGGTTGCAACGGCAGAGGACAGATGTAGTGGGTGGAGGGGAGATGAGTGGCATGGGATGATGCATGATGTGAAATCCCACAAAGAATCAATAAAGCAGAAAAAAAAAACAAGTTGTCTTGTGGTGATATTTTGAACTAATAAAATTTGCCTGAAGATCAGAGGACAGAACAAGCCACTAAATTAAACATAAAAGTTGGGGAGTAGTGTACACACCTTTAATTCCAGCACTTGGGATCACACACCTTTAATCCCTGTACTAGGAAGGTTGAGTGAGACAGGAAGTGATATGGCTGGGCAGAGAAAGGAATGTAAGGCAGGAAGAGACAGGAACTCAGTCTCTTTCAGGCTGAGGAGTTGGTTAAGAGGTGGTGGCTGTGGCTTGCTCTGCTTCTCTGATCTTTCAGCTTTCACCCTGATATCTGGCTCTGGGTTTTTATTATAAGACCATTCAGGATTTGTGTAACTTCTGGCATCCAACTTGTGGGGCATGAATTCACGAAAAAGCTGCTTGCCTGCAGCCACTGACTCAGGTTGGAGCTAATCGTGTCTGGAGTCTCCACCCTGCATTGGCCACAACCCTATCATGCTGGCTAAGTTTCTGTTACAGCCTATCTGCAGCAAACTCCAGAGGCTTTGGGCTCCAAAAGCCAAGGAGTTAGCTGCTTTTTCATGTTCCCCCGTGCATACAGCTAGCTCGGCTTCTTTCCTCTCTTGGTGGGTTGTGACTTTCTCTGGAGCCCCTTGGGCTGCTGCCACACTGTCATTTGAATCCTCATTGTCAGCAGATTGGTGAGTCGATTGGAAGTTTTTAAAGGGGGAATTAGTATTTTTAAAAAGTCAGAGAGAGTTTTTTCCCCACATTAAAAAATGGAAAACATTGCGGGGCAGAGGTGCACACCTTTAATCCCAGCACTTGAGAGGCAGAGGCAGGCAGATCTCTGTGAGTTCGAGGCTAGCCTGGGCCACAGAGTGAGTTCCAGGACAGGCTCCAAAGCTACACAGCCCTCGAAAAACAAAAGACCAAAAAAAAAAAAAAAAAGGGAAACACTGTTACAATGGAAAGAGTTTGGTCTCTGTTTGATAGTATACTAGATGGTTTGAAAATGGAACAACTAAATGAGAGGACAATTAGATGGGATTTATGTAATGTCAATTATAAATATTATTGGTTTGATTATTCTTGTTTTATCCCTTAAAAAGTTGGTTTATCTGAGAGCCAAGATACAACTCTTAGAAAAACTTATTAAAACAGATCATAGAGATATTCAGACCCAGATAGAGGAATTTAAAGGAGAACCAAATCTCAACATTGCATTATAAGGTTACAGAGAAACAGCCTAAGGCTTTCAAACAGCCAACCTTAATTTATCCAGTAACATTACAGGAACTACCAAATAATAGATCCCCCAGAATATGTATGAGCTGAATGGACTCCTATGTAAATGTTAGATTTGAAGAGATTCAAAGAAGTGATAGTCTCATAGCATGCACTCACCTTTTGTGAAGCACATCTTAAACTCATGGTCAACTTGTAATAGAATTATCCCTCGAAACTGGAGAGAGTTGGTTACAGATGTCTTAGCCGTTCCCAATTACAATGGAGTACCTAGTGGAAGGATGAGGCTAAGACCATTGAACAACAAAGCAGGGGTAGAGGCATTGAAATTTCCCAAGATCAACTTCTTAGGGAGGACAGCTATGCTGATGTACAAAGACAATCTTTATATGATGACCACACCCTAGCTTTAGGTGACCTAAAAAGGGACTGTAAACAGGGCATTCCTAGAAATATGGTGTTTTTTTTTTCAAGGAATAATCCAAAAAGAACACCCCTCTCTTCTGGATTATTCAGAAGGTGTGGCAAAGACAGACATTGGACTAATGAATGTAGATCAACAAGGGACAGACAAGGTAATTCCTTGCCTTTGCCATTGGGAAATGCCCTGAGGGCCCTCTTGTAGGCCCCCATGCAAATTCAGTTCAGTTGTTTCTTGTCATCGTGGAGGAAACTCCTCAGAGCAATTAAAGAACCTAATGCTTATTGTAAGAAACCATACTGTTCTGGATGATAGAACAGCTATAAAAGAGAGAAAAAAATCAAGAGAAACTGTAAATCCAAATTGATAAAGATTAGATTGGGAACTTTTCCAAAGTTAGGATTGGGGAAGGGTTTTGTTTTTATCTTTCAAGAGAAGAAGGCTAAGGAATCTGAAGAACACTGGACAAATGAGATATCTGAAGAAAAAGGGCAAGTCATCCAGAAGAAATGTCCCAAGTAAAAGTAAATTGGCCTATTGGTATATCACATGTCTAACAGGAAAAAATTTCATTAAGTCTTCCTAAATGTTTGTTTCTGCTGTTTTCTACAGACACATAACACAAGTGGTCTTTATGTAGTCCCAGTTCGATTAAAAATTAAAGCTGGCTTTGGAGTTGGAGTGTGGCTCTCTCCTTCTCTAAACTCAAGCATGCTTGTTAAAGGAAAATGCAAAATTTCTGTATCATGTCAGAAGAACCACCTAATATTAACAAAATTTAAGGGACTACTCTATTGCTACTAATTCTTACGATCCTTTGGTTTTATTTTGACTCTTTAAAACTTTTCTTAAGGTCTGAATTTTATATCAAAATTTATAAGATATATGTGTGTGTTTTAAACTTTGGTCATGATATTAATGGTCATATAGAGCACTAGAAAAAAGGCTTCATCTAACTTCTTGTACATGATTTTGGGTTTGAGTCTTTCTCTCTCAGTTTTCTGCAGTGAACCATGACCACACCTAACAGCGACTTTGAAGTCCCCAGAAAGATGATGGGGCCCCACAATGATGCTTCCATCAGGATGATGATAATACCACTAAGATGACAAACATCACCCAAATGTCAGCTTTGGACTACAAACTGCTCATGACAATTTTGAGATAGCTAGCTGAGATGATACAGCCTCACAGACTACTCAAGCAAAGACTTGAGACAATTCCTGCACTTCCCCATTTTGCAGAGACTGGGCAACAGATGATACAGCTACCTCTCCCAGGATTTGACAGTTAACCCAAAAATTTTCTTTTCAGGATTCCCTAAAGATGCCTTTGCCTCCAGACAGCAGGAAGTAATTTTAAGAACACAACACCCACATTGCCAAGAAGTGGGATGGGTGGTTTTTGGCCTTTCAATGGATTATGGATAATTGTCATTGTTTAGGATGGTTGGTTACAAGTTGTTGTTAATAGTCAGGATAAAAAGCTAAACAAGGAGATTAGATTCAGGGTTCTTGATTGGAAAAAAAAAAGAGGATATAGATAAGAGGTAGATTATTGAGTCTACTCTGAAAAAAAGAGAGATAGAAATAATAGAATAAAAGAGTAAATTATTGAATCTACTCTGAAAAGAAAAAAAGGATATAGATATGATAAGATAAAAAGGTAGATTATCGAATCTACTTTTAAAAAGCAACTACTAGTTAAAAAATTTTTTGGGGGGACAGTGTTTTTCTGCATAGTTTTGGTGCTGTCCTGGATCTCGCTCTGTAGACCAGGCTGGCCTCAAACTCACAGTGATCTGCCTGGCTCTGCCTCCTGAGTGCTGGGATTAAAGATGTGCGCAACGACTACCCAGCAGTTTTAAATATTTTACATTGATATGGATCTTCATATATTTATATAAATTTGAGATTATTTTCATTAGAACATTCTGTACATACATTTCTATTCTTGTTCAAGGTATTGTACCTATACATCTCATTTAACAATGTAATACAAATTGCTAGTCCTTGAAAGTTGTTATTACCAACTAATTAGGTTATAAAGAAATGCAAGTTGGTAGTCATTACAATCAAACTTGTAGTCATGTTAGGTATGTTTTCAAGATCAAACATATATTTCAGATAGACAGATCATCAAACACTTTAGAGATCTACCGAATATGGCATTTAAGATGTTTTAATAACATAGGTTCTTTTTTTTTTTATAACTATGAGACATGTCTCCTTCTGGCAGCACCAATCTACTTCAGAGAAGATGATGGGCATAGGAGAAACTCAATATGGAATTTACTTCCTTTGTGGCAAAAGTTAGCCACTGGGCAAGGAAATGGCCCTTACCTCAACTGCTGACAGTATGCTGTCCAAAATGGACAAGCAGGATACAAAAGAAAGGACTGCCAAACTTTACCAAAACAAGGTAGGACAGCCCTTCAGAAAAGCCTGCTTCATTAGGAAGTGGAATAGAGCTAAGGCCTGTGTTCAAGGAGATAAATGAACTAAGAAATGGAATAAAGGGAGTGGTGACCTCAGGACAAGATCCCACCCAGCTAAGTTTCCAACTTGTGGGAAGAACTAAAGAAAAGTTTAGAGCCTGGTGTGGTGGCGCATGCCTTTGATCCCAGCACTGGGAGGGCAGAGCTTGGCAGATCTCTGAGTTTGAGGCCAGCCTGGTCTACAGAGCAAGTTTCAGGACAGCCAGGCTTAGGCAGTGAAAGACAGAAAGTTGGTGAAGATGTAATTGAATGAGGGGACCGTGTTCCAGCCCCAGCAAGCAGCAGAACTTGGCAGCTTTGGCCCCGTGGTTCTGATTTTAGAGTCAAGGATAGAAGAAACTGGTTATGGAATTTGCCTCCACACCTAAAGAAAGCTGCTGAGGCCTGTGTCAGGGGTGTCCCTGAATGGAGGCCTAGTAGGGAGGCCATTTCGTGAAGCTGTGAATGTGAAGCTGCTATGCCCAGATCTCAGGGATCCCTTAAAGACTGCCATGGAGACTGAATCCATATGCAAAAGCAAAGAGGCTTTTATTCAAGTTCGAGCTGCTCTCCATCTGTCAGATGCAGTGGTGAGAGCAGAGTGCCCTGAACCTCGTCAGGATAGGGTTTTAATCATAGAAGAGGATGAGGGGATTTCCAGGGTCCAGGACCCTGACTGGCTAACATTTGTCTAGGGGTTATCTTGGCAAGAGGTTATAGGTGTATGCGTCTGATGATGTCAGTTGGAAATGTTTTGAACGTCAGGTACTTTTCCCTTACGTTGGAATGTTTTGGGTACTTTCCCCCTGGATGCTGGTTGGCCCATTCCTGGGTCGTGTGAGTTTGTGGTTTTTCCTAGAACCAGGTGGTGTCTTACAGTAAACCAAAACTCAGGCCTACTTTCTGACTGGTTTCTATTGAGCCTGCAATGTCAGCAGTGTAGCCAAGCTGCCCTGGGCCCCACAGAAGCCTGGATCCCCTTGGAGAACCCAAGATGTTAGAGATTCCAGAGTTGTGGGATACCTGCTGAGGAAAGCTGCTGTCAGGGAATGGAAACAGCCCAAGAGAGAGAAGTGTGTTGCAGTCCACAAAGCTGAGCCGAGTTGGAGATCTGAACAGTGTTTTGACATCAGACATGGAGATGCAATTTTGAGTTTGCCCAGATAGTTTTCGGTCTTGCTTTGGGTCAGTATTTCCTCACTATGTTCCCTTCCTTACATTTTGGAATGGTAATGTATATCCTGTGCCATTATGTTGAAAGTATGAAATCTGCTTTTTTATTTTGATTTTACAGCAGATTACAGTTAAGAGATTGCATGAATCTCAAAAGAGAATTTGAACTCTAGACTTTTAAATACATTTGAGACTGTTATATAGACTATGGAGACTTTTGAAATTGGACCAAATACATTTTTGCATTATGATATGGCTATAGTAGAACTACAGAGGCCAAGGAGTGGAATTGGTGGTCTGAAAGAAAATGACAGCACAGTCCTTGGGTTTGGTCCTCAGCTCTAGGAAAGAGAGAAAAAAAGACCGAAAGAAAATGGTCCCAGTAGAGAGTGGCGTTTCTGGGAGGTGTGGATTTGTTGGAGTGGGTACGGCATTGTTGGAGGAAGTGTGTCACTGTGGGGGAGGCCTTGAGGTTTCCTATGCACAAACCACACTCATTGTGGGCACACAGTTGCTCCTGCTGCCTCTGGATCAGATGTAGATCTCTCAGTTCCTTCTCCAGCACATGTCTGTTGCTGTTCCTAGCCACTTCTGGAGTCACATCACTGGGCATGCACTGTCAGCAGTCAGGCAAAAAGCTTAGTCACTCCAGGGCCTTACGTCCTACGTAATCTGTGCTGCACGCTGCACACAAATGTGATCACTTAATCTATGGGCATGCATAGCATAGCTATGTAAACCCATATACGAATGCTTGAGGCGATGTATAAAAGCAGGTTCTGCCCACTCCCTGCTCTCTCTCCCTGTCCACCGACCTTTCTTTTTGGTAGGCCTACCCACTTCCACCCTTTCCCTTCCCTAATAAAAACTCTTGTAGTGGGTTCCGTTGTATCTCATGTTTTCTCATTCCCTGTAAATAATGTTGACAGATAAATAACAATGTCTGCCTGCACACCACCTGCCATGACGATAATGGACTAACTGTAAGCCAGCCCCAGTTAAACATTTTCCTTTATTTAAGAGTTGTTGTGGTCCTAGTGTCTCATCACAGGAATAGAAGCCCTATAGATAGGAGGAAAGAGTTTATTTGGCTCACACTTCCATATTACTGCTCATCATTGTAGTTAGAGGATATCCACAGCACATCATCAGAGGACTCAGGACAGCAACTCAAACAGGGTGGGAACCTGGAGGCAGGAGCTGATGCAGACCATGGAGGGGTGCTGCTTACTGGTGGTTCCTCGTGCCTTGCTCAGCCTGCTTTCTTATAGAAACTAAGACTACCAGCCCATGGCACCACCCACCCTGGGCTGGGCCCCTCCCCCACCATTCACTAATTAAGAAAATGCCCCAAGGCTTGCCTACAGCCTGATCTTAGTAAGGCCATTTTCTCAGTTGAGGTCCCCTCCTCTCAGATGGCTTCTACCTGTGTCAAGTTGACAAAAAACCATCCAGCACGAGGTTCAGGAAATTCAAGGACATCTCCATAACAAGTTCAAGTTGGAGACCAGCCTGGGCTACATGAGACCTTGTCTCCAAAAAAGAAAAGAGGCCAACAGCCAAGATGTAGAACCACCTTAGATGCCCATCAATGGATTAATGAATTTTTTTTTTTTTGAGCTGAGGATCGAACCCAGGGCCTTGCTCTTGCTAGGCAAGCGCTCTACCACTGAGCTATATCCCCAACCCCAGATAATGAAATTTTTAAAATGGCATTTGCAAAATGGTATTTTATTTACACATAAAAAATGTTGTTCCTCCCCCCTCCAAAGTTAATTATTCTATATATGGCTGATAGACTGATAAAAACAAACAAAAAATTTTAATGATTGTGGTGAGTTGAAATAATACAGGTCCACAGCCAAATTATCTCCTGCTATCTCAGCCCCCTAAATAACCATTTGCCCAACTCTGTCCTAGCATCTTTGTGACTATTAGGCAGATCTTTTGGATAATGTACAACTAACCCCCCTGGCTTCCTCCAAGGTCATCATCACATAGCATCTGGGGCTACAGCAAAGATTTCTCCCCTCTAACCTGCCAGTATGGAGTTTCCACCAATGCATATAACTTACTTACAATTTTTTTTGTTTTGTTACAATAAAAACTTCATCAAATTCTTCCCATGTTGGCACACAGTATTTGAGGTAGTCTGAATCTGCGTTCCAGGATGTGGTCACACATACTTAGATTCAGAATCTTCTTTCTTTAACAGTAAGAGCTTTGCTTAGACAAGAAGAAAGAGATGGCATCATTGGCAGGAAAAAGGTGGAGATAGAAAAGAATGTGTGCAGCTGAACAAGATTTGCTGCTTGTTTTCTCTCATGCAGAATCTAGATGCTCTTGAAATATATGTCCATGGTAGGGTATAGTATGTATCCACCATAGATAAATCTCAAATTATGTACTAAGTGAAAGAAAAGTACCAAGGATACATTATGCATGCATGTAACATTTATATTACAATCTAGGAAAGGCAAAACTACGGCAACGAAGCAGACAACATGTGACCAGGTAGAGTGTGACTTCCTCTAGAGGCTCTGCTGGTGCCTTAAGTAGACTAGCTAACTGTAACAAAGACAAGTTTGACAGGTTCTGCTGTTGCTCAGCCTACCAAGCAAATCCATGCTGGCAAAAGACAAGCTGATGTGACCACTAGAGTTTAGAAAACCCATGCAGGGTTTAGAACATGAGATATGATTAACTCCTAGCAATGAGATTTTTGGATTTTTGTTTTGTTTTGGCTGTCCTGGAACTTGCTTTATAAACCAGGCTGGCTGGCCTCAAAGTGATGTAGATCCACCTGCCTCTCTCTGCCTCCTAAGTGCTGGGATTAAAAAGGCGTGCACTGCTGCCCAGCTCTGAGCAGTCTGGCTCTGCAATGTCTTAAAAGCAATAGTGCTATTACTCAGTTTAAATTATAGAAAAAGAATTTCAAAGCTAGTTAGGTGCAAGTTTCAGGGCCCTTGAATGTATGTGGCCCTGGATAAGTAAATAATTTAATCTCTGAGCTTCATGTCTTTCTCTGTTACATGGATATGGTGGCATTTGGGGTCTTTGTTGAGAATAAGTTCTTTCCCTACTAGGATGAGACCTTGCCTTTTGACTAAAGGAGTTCAAGGTAGCCTGACGGAGTCAATCATTTTAGAATGTCCACAGTGGTGGTTAGTCCAAAAATGGAGGTCATCCATCTTGTCAAAGTCATTCTCTCAAGATCTGCAGTTGGGACTGGAGTCCTCCCGCCCCTCATTCCTGCATCCAAACGAGCCCTGCTTCAGTCTCTTCTCACTGCTTTCTCCTCTGCCCCTTGGTATTTCTCAACTCCAGGCATGCTTCTGCTTAGGGAGACTTGCTTCCTCTCTGTGGAATGCCTTTCTATACCACACGGATAACTTCTTCATTCTGTTCAATGTCATTTTTCTCAAAGACCTGTCTGAACTATCCTACCCAACATGGTGTCCCAATCATTCTCCAGTCCTGGTCTCTTAATCCAATCTATAATTTTCTGCAGCACCAGCTTTTGACATATCAGGCAAGTCTCCTATTGTTAATTATGTCGTTCACTGCTGGTATTCCCAGTAGAATGTGAATTCCAATAAGCAGGGATTTTTTTTTTTGTCTGTATAATTTGTTGATGTGTCCTAGTTGTCCAGAGCAGTGCTAAGCAAATTCTAAGTAACCAGTAAACACTCATATTTGATGAATAAAAATTCATTGATAACCATAGAAACTTAAAACTAGAATAACCAGTCAAGGAAACTCTAGGAGGATTAAAAATAATAGACCCTAAGGCAAAAATGAAATGTCTGACTTAGCCATTCTCTCTCTCTCTCTCTCTCTCTCTCTCTCTCTCTCTCTCTCTCTCTCTCTCGTGTGTGTGTGTGTGTGTGTGTGTGTGTGTGTGTGTGTGTGTGTGTGTGTGTAAGGGCATCATGAATGATAGGTAAGTGTTCTACTCACTGAGATATACCCCAGTCCTAGCCAAATACCACTTGTGTATGTGTGATATATGGACATGTGTGTGCAGGTGTACATGTCCATGTGTATGTCCTTGTGCACACGGAATGGTGAGAGGAACACATTTAGAGTTGTGTTTTCTCTCTGCCTTCTTCCTTCTTCCTTTTTTTTTTTTTTTTTTTTGGTTGTTTGAGACAGGGTGTAGCTATCTGCCTTTCCTGGAACTCACTTGGTAACCCAGGCTGGTCACAGAGATCCGCCTGCCTCTGCCTCCTGAGTGCTGGGATTAAAGGCGTGCACCACCACTGCCCAGCTCCTTTTTTTTTTTTTTTTTTTTTTTTTTGAGGCTAGATCTCACTATGTAGCTCTGGATAGCCTGGTACTTGCCGTGTATATTAGGCTGGACTCAGGCTCACAGAGATTCCCCCTGCTTCTGCCTCCTGCATGCCAGAATTAAAGATGTGCAACGCTACACTTAGAAGACAGGCTCTCTTTCTGAACTTGAAGGAGAGTGGCAGCCAGCAAGCTCTAGTGATCGATCCTCTATCTCCACCTCTCTGCCCTCCCCCAAAACTACAGTTACACATGTGCCAAGGCCCAGCCATGCAGATCCTCCTGCCTGCTCAGCAAGCATTCTTAGCCACTGAGTCATGTCCTCAGCTCTGTGTGGTTGCTGTTGAGAGAGAGATTATGTCAACCAGACTATCCTGAACTCAAGATCCTCCTGCCTCTGCCTCCATAAATGCTTCTTGGATACAAACTTTTCTTTCTTTCTTTCTTTCTTTCTTTCTTCCTTCCTTTCTTTCTCTCTCTCTCTCTCTCTCTCTCTCTCTCTCTCTCTTTTCTTTCTTTCTTTCTTCCTTTCTTTCAGGAAGGAAGAAAAAAGATTTTGGGTTTGGCCTTGAAATTTGCATAGATGGGAAAATATCTCCAGGAAGTGTGTTTAGTGAAGGCTGAAGAGGAAGTGGAACGGCGAATCAGAGTGATGGTGGTTGGCTGTGGAGAGATGTAGAACTCACAATCTGATGCTGTCACGACCAAACTTCACAACTTATCTGTGCCTGTGACAATTGGAGGTCCAGGACAAATTTCTTGGAATGGGGAGGACATTGGCAAAATGGTCCTTAAAATAGTTGACATTATTGCCTTTCTGCTCCTAAGCATGGCAAAATGGACTTTGGAAGAGGAAGCCTGGGCAGGACTTCCTCTCAGTTTGGGAGGACTCCTGTCTGATAGGTCCTGCTTCCCAGGCTATGGGATGACTGAGTGGGATCAGGTCACCAGAACTAGAGTTGGCTAAGTGGCACCCTGGAAAGAGTCAGTTTTCAAGTTGAAATCCTGTGCCAACAGACTCTCAATTCTGTTACAGCATGTGACCTTGAGCTAGTAACTGTAATAGTTCAAAAGATTAAGGGCCTCTGGAAATGAGAGGTTTGGGGGCGGGAATCTTGCATATTTTTAAATTGTGTGTGTGTGTGTGTGTGTGTGTGTGTGTGTGTGTGTGGTCTCTCATGCCACAGCATACACGTGGAGGTCAGAAGACAATTTCTCAGAGTCAGCTCTCTTCTTCCACCTTTCTCTAGGGTCTGAGACTCAAACTCAGATTGCTACACTTGCACAGCAAGTTCGTTTACCCACAAAGCCACCTTGCTAAGCCAAGCTGAACACAAATTTAACTGATGAAACTTAAAACCCTGTTTGTATCACTTTTGCTGATTGTTACGGGAAAAGACTTTCCCACAAGTCTTACATGCTACAGGAAAAGACTTTCACACAAATCTTATATGCACAATTTTCAAATCAGCCACTGTAGACATAAACACATCTCTTTTACCCTCTTGTTTCAGTTTCATAAGTCTTGACAACTATGGGACGTCTTCACCAAGTACTCTGTTGATAGGATGGAGCATGTTTTTCTGGGCCAACAAGTTATTAAGAGCATGGACTTTAGAACGTGCTGTCTATCATTTCTTAGCTCTCTCTCCCTTTCTGCCTCTCTCCCTCTCCTCCCTATCTTTGTACTTCACTTTCTTACATCAGATTTGTTGAATGAGTTAGTATTTGTAAATCCTTTAGAACAAGTGCCCTGACCACAACAGCATTGTTTGCTAAGAATGCTTTGTTCATCCGATGTCACGTTTGCTTTGTTTGGGTGCTGGGGATTGAATATGGAGCCTCAAGCTTGTGTTCTATTCCTGAACGTCACCTGCAGCTGTGGAGCTCACCACTAAGCATTGAATTTGTACTGCTTGGTGTTAAAATAACCTAGCTGTAGATGTGTCTTGGTTTCTGAAAAGATTTTTTTTTTTTTATTAGCAGTGGTCATTGTACTAGTAATGTATGGAGAAGGATTTATGGGGAAGTTTAGGTCCTGCCTCAAAATGGCTTAAAGCAAAAGAAAATGTGTGCCATTTGGATACTAATTGGAATTAGTAAAAATCTGTCTGTTTGGAAATAAATTTGTCATCTTGGGGTGGTCCACTGCCAACTAACTGAATTTGTGAAATGTAAAAAAGGACAATCTGGCAACTTAGCTGGCAATCATTGCAGGATCTTCTGGGTAGACCAGTCCCTTGCCCCTTGTTTTCTGCACTGGATGGTGCTGGCAGCTTCGTTGCCTTTTAGGTCATTTTTCACACTTGAAACCCGGCAAAAAGTACTTGTTTAGAGGAAGGTACCTGCAGTCCACCAGAAGACCCTTTAGTCTGGAGTGTGGTAGAACCTTCATTAGCCCCAGGTGCCCTCTTACCCTAGCACAGTCCTTAATGGAGCCTTCACTCTTAATCACAATTGTTCTTAGAATCATCAGATTAAAATCAGAATGAGGACTACCCAGAGTTTTATTTCTAAAATAAACTACAGTTACACATGTGCCAAGGCCCAGCCATGCAGATCCTCCTGCCTGCTCAGCAAGCATTCTTAGCTAATGAGCCATGTCTTCAGCTCTGTGTGGTTGCTGTTGAGAAAGAGACTATGTCAACCAGGCTATCCTGAACTCAAGATCCTCCTGCCGCTGCCTCCATAAATGCTTCTTGGATACAAACTTTCTTTCTTTCTTTCTTTCTTTCTTTCTTTCTTTCTCTCTTTCTCTCTCTCTCCTCTCTTCCTTCCTTCCTTCCTTTCTTTCTTTCTTTCTTTTTTTTTTTTTTAAGAATTTGGAGCCGGGCAGTGCCTTTAATACCAGAACTTGGGAGGCAGAGGCAGGCAGATCTCTGAGTTCAAGGCCAGCCTGGTCTACAGAACCAGTTCCAGGACTACACAGAGAAACTCTATCTCAAGAAAGAGAGAAAGAGAGAGAGAGAAAGGAAGGAAGGAAGAAAAAAGAAGAAATCTATCTCAACAAAGAGAAAGAAGGAAAGAAGGAAGGAAGAAGATTTTGGGTTTGGCCACTGCATAGTGGGACCCTGACTCAAAAATACCTAAACAAACCTAAATAAATAAATAAAAATCGAAAGGGAGGACAGGAAAGCTAGCTACGTCAATGGTTAAGAGTGCTTGTCCACCAGGCAGTGGTGGCACAGGCCTTTAACCCCAGCACTCAGGAGTTTCACCTCTCTAATAACTCCGCCCTTTCAGAGAAACACAGGGGCGGGGTTGAGGGCGAGCGCATATCATTGCGCTTGCGCGGTTTTGCTTCTCTAATAACTCCGCCCTTTCGGAGAAACACAGGGGCGGGGTTGAGGGCGAGCGCATATCATTGCGCTTGCGCGGTTTTACTTCTCTAAGGGGAGAAACACAGGGGCGGGGTTGAGGGCAAGCGCGTATCATTGCGCTTGCGCGGTTTTGCTTCTCTAATAACTCCGCCCTTTCGGAGAAACAGGGCTGGGCAAGGTTGAGCGCGAGCGCATAACATTGCGCTTGCGCAGTAGGCCCGGATGGCACTACTGAATGGACTCGCCTCCAGGGCTGTGCAGTCAGTGCGACTGCGCGCCGGCCGGGTGCCGCGCTACTTAAGTGCGCTGCACCTAGTGTCGGAGGAGGTAAGCATGCAGAGCGCGGATCCCGAGCAGCCCGCTAAGCGGCCTCGCTGTGAAGGCAGCCCAAGAACGCCACAGCGTACCCCTCCTGCAGCGGCGAACGCGTCTCCGGGCTGCGACCTCCACACCGACCTCCGGACCTGGGAAGTGGAGGACGTGTGCTCCTTCTTAGAGACATGCGGCTTCCTAGAGAAGAAAGTGCTGGACAGCTTCAAAGGTAACGGGGGCTGAGGAGGTGAGGGACAAGGGATTATGACCAAGGGGCTGAGCGGGGAGGACCCACGCGAGAGGAATCCGAAGCCGGAGGCTCACAGAGCGGAGGCCCCTGGGGGAAGCGGCTCGCGGCGGGAACCCGGACCTGAGGTGGGAGGCGCCCCGAAGCGAGCAGCCCTGGCCAGCTACCCGAGGTGGGCGCGGGCGAAGTGCGAGCCCATAGGAAGGTGCTGGCTCTGGGGGCTTCGAACCTGGGAGGGGCCCTGGGAGGTTTGCATCTTACTGTGGATGGGTATCTTCGGAAACTTGTCACTTCTGACAGGAGAGATCCCCGCCCTTAGATTTTTCCCCCAGACCTCCGGCAGTGGCTTGCGGTCTTTCAGGCTTACCTTCTGTGCTAACCGCAGCTCCTAAAACACTTGACCCCAGGAGAGATTTGGGCGCTTTTAAGTTTCGCCGGTCCCGGAATTTGGGGTTTTCCTAAAAGGGAGGGAAATTGGTTGATCTCCAGATTGTCACTGGCTACCATAGCACCCCAGTAGGGCTCAGTTTGTGCTGACTGTATTTGCACAGTGCTACTTATCAATTTCTCTCCCAAAATAAAAACAACTTATTCGGTTGACCACTGAAACCCCAGCATGCCACGACTTGGCCAAACAAAGGGAAGGGTACAGGCTAAGAATTTTAAGTGACTCTTCTGGTTCTTGCTCATTCATCAAACACTTGGAATCTCCTGAGGTGTTTACTGGGAATGTGGCTCTTAGGTGGTTGTGATTTGCAAATGCAGTAAACTTTACTTCTTGTGGGGTAGAGCTCCTTATACCTAATTGAATGATGGAGTGAGAAGTTTAAAGTTCAGGACATAAAGGTAGCTTAAATGTAGGAACTCACATTTTTCTTTTTCCCTCCCCCACTTCCTCCTCTACAGGAAAGTAACTTGGGGGTTGGAGTGCTAAGACAGTGTCACTCTATGTAGTTCTGGCTGTCGGGGAACTCTCTATGTAGACCACGCTGGCCTCCTCGAACTCAGAGATCCACCTGCCTCTGCCTCTTGAGTACTAGGATTAAAGGCATGTGCCACCACACCTGGCAATATTTTGTTTTAATTTTATATATATATGAGTGTTTTTTGCCTTCATGTGTGTATATGCATCGTGTGTGTTCCTGGTGTCCTTGAGGAGGCCAGAAGAGGCTGTAACTCACCCTGGAACTGAAGTTACAGATGTTTATTGTACTGCCATGGGGGTGCTGAGAACTGAATCTGAGCCCTCTGCAAGAGCAATGAGTGTTCTTAACCTCTGAGTTACCTCTTCTGGCTTTATTTTTAATTATGTTTTTATGGGAGTGTAGGTGGGGAGTGTATGCACATGAGTGCAGTGCCTACAGAAGCCAGAAGGGAGCATCCAACCCCTTGGAGCTAGAGTTAAAGGCAGTTGTGAGTGGCTTAAAGTGGGTACTAGGGACACACAACAGTGTGTGCTCTTAACTGCTAAGCTGGCTCTCCAACCCCAGATGATGTTTTGATATCCAAAGATGTTAAGTAACTTTCCAAAGTCACACCACTAGACAAAAGATGCAGAGTTGGATTTTTTTTAAAGGTTATATCTTTGGATTCCAGAATTCATTCCAGTTATTACTTAACCAGTGTTCTCAATAAAAATTACTGGGGAACATATCCCTGTAATCCTACTCTTCGGGAGGCTGAGGCAAAACAATCAAGACTCCAGGTTCCAGTCTTAGGTCTTCAGCCCATCCTGGGCTACATAATAAGGCCTTGGAGAACATAACCAAAATTAGAAAATCAACTAAGAGCAAGGGGAAAAAATCTATCCTGTAGAAAAATGAGTAAAACGACAACAGCAGGAGACCATTAACAGCCTACCAATAAACTTAAGCAGTTCCATCTCAATGTAGTTTTTAAAATACTGGGTTTTAATTTAATAATTAGAAGAGATTGTTAGGCCGAGCAGTGGTGGCGCATGCCTTTAATCCCAGCACTTGGGAGGCAGAGGCAGGCAGATCTCTGTGAGTTCGAGGCCAGCCTGGGCTACAGAGTGAGTTCCAGGAAAGGCACAAGGCTACGCAGAAAAACCTTGTCTCAACCCCCCCCCCAAAAAAAAAGATTGTTAGTATATGAAATATGTATTCTAATAAAGTTGCTGAAAGTGTCCATTAGCTCAACTATGGACTGTTTGGCAATGCTTTTTGACTTATGGTAGTGATGGGTAACATTTATTATGTATATACTTTGTATGAAGTACTGCTATATACATTTTACAAGCTTTTTGGGGAGGGGTAGAATTTTTGTGTATGTATATAATATGGAGGATCAGACCTAGGGCTTTGTTCATGCTATGTGTAGATTCTACCACTGAGTCACACACACCCCCATTCTGTACATATTTATTTTTATAAAATATTACAACAGGGGCCAGGGACATAGCTCAGTCATGAAGGCCTGAGTTCTGAATTCTAGCGCCCACATGAAAAGTTGGGCTTACTGGTGCATGCTTATAATCCCAGAGGTGAGGAAGCAGAAACAGGTAGTTTCCTATGTTTTGCTAGCCAAGCACTTTATCAGAATTTTACACATAAACTCACACAGGCACACATACACATAAATAAAAACATGAATAAATCTTAGAAAAATACCAGGCAGAGGAGTAATTATGGAAGATATCTGACATTGACCTCCAGCTTCCAACAAGCACATGCACAAGTGTGTGAATGCACCCACACGCACATGCACACACATTCAAAATGTACTAGGGTTTGTATATATTGTCAAATACAAAGTATCCATCAAGAAAAGTAGAGATGGAGCTGGAAAGATGGTTCAGTGGTTTAGAGCATGTGTTGCTCTTGCAGAGGACCCTGGTTTGATGCCCAGCACCCACATGGTGGCTCAAAACCATCTGTTCCAGATGATCTGGTGTCCTCTTCTGTCCTTCATGGCACCAGGCACACATGTGGTGCATGTATGTATGTGTCGGCCAAACACTCATACATACAAAATAAAATAAATAAATCCCCCCCCCCACTCCCCCTACCACCCAAGACAGGGTTTCTTTGTGTAGCTGTAGCCCAGGCTGCCCTTGATCTCACAAAGATCCACCTGACTCTGCCTCCTGAGTGCTGAGATTAAAGACGGGTGCCACCACTGCCCCATAAATCTTTTTTAAAATAGAGAAAAATATAGACTTTCATCATGGAGAAGAGCTATGTTTAGGATATTGGGTAGGAAAAATTGGTTATATGACAACCTTTTATATATAAAACTACCTAAATGTGTTAACTCAAAATGTTAACAGTAAGTATCAGTTTTGAATTTAAGTAAATTGGTATTTTGTATTTTTTTTATATTATTTCTTCAGAAAACCACTTCCTTGTTTTCTCTTGTTACATTGAGAAAAAAGTTTTTTTAAATATGGAAATAGTTCAGAGCTATGGAATCTGAGTTCAAGAAGTACTAGAATTAACTATTTGGAAAGAAAAAAATATGTAGATATATGTATATATAACTTTCAAAACAGAGTATTGTGTGCTTTCAAAGGATATTTTAGAAATAAAACTCTGGGTAGTCCTCAGTCTGATTTTAATCTGATGATAATAAGAACAATTGGTTTAAATGCCCTTCTCCACCCACCCCCAGCCCTGACTTAAAAAACAGGAAGCTGTTGGCCTCTGGCAGAACCTCACAAGCAACTTTAATTTTCCCATTGCTTTTCTCACAAATAATTTACACGAGTAATTTATAAATGTTCATCTGATTCATCAAAATAGTTCTTAGATTAGTTACCTAATTAAGATTTTTAGAGTAGAATGTCAAAAGTATGGTACAGACTGGGGATGTGGCTCAGTCATAAAATACTTGCCTAGTATGTACAAAGACCTGGATTCAATCCTTGGGAACATTTTTTTTAAAGCTTTGAACTCTGGAGGCTCTCAGAGATAAGGCCAACCTAGCTATGTGGCAAGACTCTATCATTAAAAAAAAAGAAAAGAAAGGAAGGAAGGAAGGAAGGAAGGAAGGAAGGAAGGAAGGAAGGAAAAAAGAAAACCAAAAAACCAGGCATGGTGGCTTACTCCCAGCACTTAGGAGACAGAGCAAGTAGATTTCTATGAGTTTGAGGCCAGCGTGGGTCTACATAGTGAGTTCCAAGATTGCTAGAGCTGCATAGTGAGACCCTGACTCAAAAAACCTAAACAAACAAACAAACAAATAAATAAAAATCAAAAGGGAGGACAGGAGAGCTAGTTCAATGGTTAAGAGTGCTTGTCCACCAGGTGGTGGTGGCACATGCCTTTAATCCCAGCACTCAGGAATTTGAAGCCAGTCTGGTTTACAGAGTGAGTATGTTTTATATATGATGCTTTTGTGTCCCAGTATCTGAGAAGTATTGGTTCCAAGACCAAAGCAGGTATCTAAGAATCTGATGCTTCAGTCCATTACATAAAATAACATAGTGTTTGCATATAACTTGTGTACACCCAGACCTGTATACTTTAATTCATCTATTACTATAATGCCTCATATAATGTAAATAGTTGTTGTACCATATTTTTACATGTTATCTACAATAATAAACAGAAGTCTCTACGTGTTCAATACAGGTCTAGGATTATTGGGGTTTTTTTTTTGAATATTTTCCACTAATACCATAAATAAAGGATCTGTGGCTACAGAAGGCTGGCTGCAGGTCACATGGTTCACTGCCTGTAGTGGGTTCTTAGTAAATACAAGTTGAGTAACTTTTGGTGGATTCAAACCAAAAGGAACTGGAAAACATATGCTATAAATACTGAGTTTGCTTTTCCTCTTCCATAGAAAATAAAATCACTGGTTCATTTCTGCCCTTTCTCAATGAGTCTCGTCTTGAAAATCTTGGAGTAAGGTAAGAATAATATCATTCACAGTAAGTCCAGACACACTTTATTCACCTTTCAGAGACAAAGCTCAAGATCTTGGGTTTTACCCATCCTCAGGTCAATACTGTGACATGTTTTAAACAGAATCCTTTGCCTGCTGTTTCTGCTGTATGGACCTTGTGTTTAGTTTTACGTGTGGTTTCTATTTCAAAGGGATTTGCTGACAAGCATTCATGAAGTTTGTAGAGACTCACTTTTTACTCTCAAATTCAGAATATTGAATTGTATATACTAGAAACATATACGAACCAGCAGGAAAAAGATTAGCAAGAAAGTCAAAGTTACCAAAGTTCCTAAAGCTGTCTTAGGACAGGGATGTATCTGTGTATGTAGACTGTTAAGGCACATAATTACCCTTTGTAGCTTTGTCCACACGTGGTGTAGATATCTCTGTATATGTCTGGAGGTTCTGAGGTCTAAGTAGAGTTGAAACACCTTTAAAAACCTTAGCTGAGTATTCAGTGTTTATGTGTGCTTTAAAATGTAGCTTTGCTTCCTTTAGAATTGGCAACAGTTAGTTTAATGTTTGTGGCAACAGTAACTAAAGAATAAAAACAAAGCTAATTCTGAATTACTTCAGGTCCTGCGGCCTAGAACTTGAGAATGGAAATAGATGGGGAATGAGCATCAGCAAAGCTGTCATTTAAACTGCCCTTTGGCGCACATTCATCAGGGATTTTCACTTTGCTTCTTTTATACTCATTTCAGCCAGCTGCAACTTCCATCCATCACCTTGTTACCTGCGACCGGACGGCCTTTCTGCTAATCTTCTCAAAGACCCAGATACTGTTAACTTGCTTAGCTGATATTTATGGAGTTCATTTGGTTCTAGGTGCTCCGCTGGGAACTTGGGGCACATAGGTGAACAAGACAGGCAAATTCTAGAAGGGACAAACACTACTGTACAGTTTGGGTTGTATGCCCTGCTTTCTGCCTCTGAGATGGAATCTTCAGGACTATCTCTTAGACTTGTGTTAGCCTGTAATGTAACCACCTGTTGTATGTTTTAAATATCTAAAATTTGATTAAGTCAGGGCTGGAACTGGAGCTCAGAGGGTAAGAGCACTTACTGTTCTTCCAGAGGACCCCAGATCAGTCCCCAGCACCCACATCAAGCTGCCCGTTAGCAACACTATTAACTCCAGCTCCTTTGGGTCTAACACACTCTCTGGCATCCACAGACTGTCCTTGTGTACACAAACCCACACAGAGACACACAATTAAAAATAAAATCTTGGGTTGGGGATTTAGCTCAGTGGTAGAGCGCTTGCTAGCTTGCAAGGCCCTGGGTTCGAGCCTCAGCTCAAAAAACAAACAAAAACAAAAAACCATGTTTTAAGCTGGGCGGTGGTGGCGCACGCCTTTAATCCCAGCACTTGAGAGGCAGAGCCAGGTGATCTCTGTGAGTTCGAGGCCAGCCTGGTCTACAGAGTAAGATCTAGGAAAGGCGCAAAGCTACACAGAGAAACCCTGTCTCAAAAACAAACAAACAAACAAAAACCCAAAAACAAAAACAGAAACAAAAATAAAATCTTTTCAGTTAGAGGAATTAAAATTTTTTAGTTCTGCTGTACTATCTACATTTCAAGTGATCAGTATGTAGTTGCCACTGTGTTACACAGGGCAGATAAGGACACTTGGATAACTGCAGAAAGTTCTGGAAGGCGGCTACCTTGGAGTTTAGCACAGCGTTGCCCAGTGAGTCCGTGGTGCTAGCCTGGCTTGCTGCTGTACTGCCATGCTTTTCTCGTTTATCCTTCCTAGTCCCCCAACTCCGGTTTCCAGGATGTAAACTTCCAAGTAAATGTTCTGTGTATAAGCTCTTGTGTTGAACTCAGCATTTTACGAGGAAGCCTGTTTAGACCAACGCTTTCTGTATTCCTTCAATTTTTGATGAAATACTGATTTGTGAAGGTTTTTCCAGAAAGTGAACATTGTTATACTGAATGTCCACTTGATGATGGCTCATCCTGTAACCATAGTACTTGGGAGGACTCTTGTGAGTTCTAGGCTAGCTTAGGCTACACATTAAGTTCCAGGCCAGCCTGGGCTACAGAAACAATGCACACACACACACACACACATACTCCAAGTCCTAAGGTGAATTAAATTTGTTCTTTTTAATTTATCAGCTTAATAATATCTCTTTATATCCTGAGAATCACTCCTAGATTTTTTGTTATTGTTGTTTCAGTACAGCAAAGATTTGAAGGTACTTCTGACTTCAAATCTATTAAGACTTTTAACAAAAAAATGTTTTTTCAACATGAGTAGACAGTTAGATAAGTCAGGGATACCAATATCTACCTGCTGTTGTTTTCGTTAACATTTAGGACAGGTGTATTTCTATTATGCATCAACCAATGAGTAATCACAAATGAAGTAAGATATTAGATTCTGAGCTGTTCAAATACAATTCCCATATGATTATATTCCCCAGCTGGATCATTATAGATAATGGGAGATGAAGTACAAAGTTAAAATCTTCATAGATACGAGTTCATGCCTGAGTCATACCTGGCATTTATCAATCAGTGTAGGATTATGAAGCATATGTTGACTTCAGTTTGGTTAAAAATAGATTTGAAATATGAAGTGAGGTGGAGGAGGTATTGAAGCCTAAGTCTGTCAAAAAAGAAGAGGCCCAAGAGCAGGAGCCTGGGCGGGCCCCCTTGGTTCAGCAGGAACTTCTTGTAAGCAAGTGCAGCAAAGCACCAAAGGAGATTACTCCATCGGTGGGAGCAGTTTACTAGGGGGCAGAGTGCGGGCTGCCTCAGAGTACAGAGCAGCAGCATGGTGGAAAGGTAAGGGGACTTTGTATGACGGTCAGGAGGGTGAGTCAGGAGGGTGACCGTCTTTGAGCTGATGCAGGCTGTTCGGTTACATGGGAACTAGATGGATTTTGCCCCCATCAGTTGACCATCAGCGGTAGAGAAGGGAAGTAGTGGCTTTCCTGACAGACAGAACCTGCATTATGAGGTTTCTGAGGAATTCAGAGTTGAGGTTTCTGTTTACCTGGTAAAAATATGGTCTGGGTTGGGCCTGGGCTGTCATTCTAGGACACTGTTAGCAGTGTTTGCCATGTTGGGGCCTGCCTTGTGACCTAACACTTGTTATGGGAGCAAAGAAAGTTTCTAGGAGTATGTTTGAGTTAATTGATTTTCCTTCTAATCCACTGTGTCTTTTTATTGGTATAGATACCCTAGAGCTGGCTATATGCTGCCAATAGTCCTGGAATTATTATTAGTCAAGCATTAATATATTTACTTATGCTGTTTCAATTTTAGTTCCTTGGAGGAGAGGAAGAAGATGATTGCATGTATCCAAGAACTGAGTCAATCTCACATAGAGCTAATGAAGGTAAAAGGAATCTGAACATATAAACAGCATTTATTTTATACAAATGGTATTGAAACATAAGGTATTATAACTTACAACTTTGATTTATGATGCTGTGTGTGTGTGTGTGTGTGTGTGTGTGTGTGTGTGTGTGTGTGTACAAGTGTCAGCCCAAGAATAGTGATCAGAAGACAACTTTTCGGAGGTCAGTTCTCCCCCTCCACCATGTGGGTATGGGGGATGGAACTCAGGTCATGAGGCTTGGCCTCAGGTGTCTTTACCCACTGAGCTATTATCTGTTGAGCCCTATGATATTATTTTTGGTAATCAGTTAATTTGACACAAATGTCCTAATAACCTTCAGTTATAGAATAACTTTTATTTATTAGTTTTTATTTTCATTTCTTTATTTATTTTTGAGGGAGTATCTCACTATATAGCCCTGGCTGTCCTGAAACTTGCTATGTAGATCAGACTGACCCCAAACTCAGAAATCCACCTGCCTCTGCTTCCCAAGTGCTGAAATTAAAGACGTATACCACCACATCCAGCAAGTTTTTTGTTTTAGTTTTTATTTAATTAATTAATTTATTTTTATGTGTATAAGAAGTGTTTTGCCTGGATGTATGTGTGTGTGCCACTTTCTTACACAATGCCCATGGAGGCCAGAAGAGGGCATTAGGTCCCCTGGAACTGGAACTGGAGTTACAGATGGCGTGAGCTGCCATGTGGGTGCTGGGAATTCTTTCTATGCTTTGACCCTCTTACTCTGGACAGCTCTACTGTTTCTCCCAGAGTACAGAAATGGTTCCTGCCTGATTTCTTACCCACTCTGCTTGGCAAATACAGTAACTAAACAGGTAATTATCTTGCTGGCTAGTAACAAACTAGGGTATCATACAGCCACTACAAATCATACGCAGACCATGTGACTGTCATTTATATCAAGTGAAAATAGTAAGAATAAAAATGACCACTGGGCAGTAGTGGCATACAGCTTTAATCCCAGCACCTGAGAGACGGAGACAGGCAGATCTCTGTGACTTCAAGGCCAGCCTGGTCTACAGAGCAAGTTCTAGGACAGCCAATGGCTGCACACAGAGAAACCCTGTCTTAAATAAACAAACAAATAAATAAAATAGTGATCAAAATACTTAAATATCACATGTATTCACTAAAAATTAGGAAGAGAATACGAAATTATGTGGTATTATTTCTATTAACTTAATGCTCAACATTAAAGGAATAGTGTTTTGGTTTTTTTTTTAATGTTCATAAGGGTATGTGAGATAGCTCAATGGGTTAGGGTACTTGCCACCAAGCTTGACAACCTGAGTTCAATCCTGAGGACCCACATGCTGGGAGAGAACCAATTTCAGTCAGGCTGTCTTCTGACCTTCACTCATATACTGTGCGCGCGCGCGCACACACACACACACACACGCACACACACACACACACACGCACACACACGCACACGCACACACGCAGAGTAAAAATAAATAGATGTTAAGGGGACTGTAGAGCTGGAGCAACACTGGCCACTCTCTTCAAGTTAGATTCTCAGGACACACATGATGGCTCGAAACTGTCTATAACTAGTTCAAGGAGAGCTGATGCTCTCTTCTGGTAAAATTGTATTTATTGTTTCTCTGTATATATACACAAACACACAACATCACTTGTGATAGTTAGGATGACCTTGTGTTAGGAGAAATATTTGTTTATGATTAAATATTTAGAGATCACTGAACTTGGTCTTATGCAGTTAGGATGTCCAGAGGATTTAATTTTGATATTCTGAGTTCCTTCTCTTCCTGAGGACTTTGATACCATTCCTTGAGTTTTACTAGAGGTGATAAGCTTGGTGTAGTTTATAATAATTGTCAAGTGACCTTACAGAGCAGGATGAAAAACATTAATATCTTCCAAGCACACATAGTTCACAGACACAGGCAAACCCTAATAAAATAAAAAATAGAATATCATTTTTTAAATTTTAGATGTTTGTTAATGAAATTAAGTTATTAAAATAATTATATAAAAATATAAAATGTTCACTGTTGATTTTGATATAAGAAGGAGACTGTATTATGATATTAACTGTTAAAGGTAGTTTTTAAAATTGTATTTGTTGTTTCTTTTTATGTGTGATAGAGGGACATATGTGTACCAGTGTGGGCATGTGGAGGTCAGAGGACAACTTTTTAAACATAATTTTCCAGGTATTTAATGATCCTATTCATGGCCATATTGAGTTCCACCCTCTCCTTATCCGGATCATTGACACACCTCAGTTTCAGCGGCTTCGATACATTAAACAGCTGGGAGGCGGCTACTATGTTTTCCCAGGAGCTTCTCACAATCGCTTTGAACACAGTCTGGGGTAAGAAGGGAAAGGCGGGGAACGTGTAGTTCTTACCCTTTCTCTCTCATGGAATAGTCTCCTTTAATCTCTTAGTGCTCTTTCAAATGGTCATTGTAACATCTTTATTTTATTGGTGGGAAAATTGAGACTTTGGAGCCCTCTTATCATATTTGATGTGTTTTTTCAAACTTACCTCATATCCTCCCGAAACTTAATGTCTGTTGGCAGTTCAGTTAAATTAAATACTTGTCTGTGAATACTTGAATAGGGTTGGCTGCTGGCATAACTAACTATATGATTAGTTTTCCTTTAGTTCCTACTTAGTTTTTTCATTTCATTTCTTCTGGGACCCCTGAGCTCCCCTCCACTCCGGGTGGCGCTCAGGCTGACCTCAAACTCAATGTCTTCCCCCACATTCCTGAGAATGGAGATTCTGGACACACTCCACCATGCCTGGCTCCTATCCAGTTGTGTAGATTCCCCCTTTTCAACAAAATAATTGTGTCAGGAACTTAGTAAGCTAGAGAAATGCTTATAAGCTCCGAGAGGGTCATCTCTGTTGTGTGCTTTTCCATTATGTGTGGAGGGCTGGGAGAAGTGGGCAGAGAATAATTGGGAATTAAGTTGTTGTTGTTTTGTGGTTTTCATTTGTTATCTAGGCCTTTTTCTTTGTTGCTTGCTTCCTTTGGTTTGCTTCAGGGTTTCATTACGCAGCCTTGGCTGGCCTCAAACTCCCTAGCCTCCCAAATGCCCGAGTTACAGGTATGCGCCACTGTGTCCAGGTCCAGGAGTCAAGATTCATGTACCTATCCTCAAACTATAGACAATATTTATTACACACTTACTAGAGCTTTCCAAGCCACAAACAAGTTGTGTGCCTCCCAGAGCTGAGCTGAGGGCAGAGGACATTTTCTAAGGAGTCCTTTCGGAGAGAAGTGCTGAAAGTGCATTTAGCACTTGTCATGCCGTCTGTTTGTTTTACTTCCGTGTCTGTTTGCTTTGCTGGGGGTTAAACCCAGGGTCTTGCACATGCTAATCAAGTGTTCTCCAAAACCTCATCCTCGGCCCTGCCAAGTGCTTACCTTCAGTCTGCGGTGGACATCACAGAGCCAACTCCCAGGACTCAAGTTTCCAGTTCCAAAGGCACCTCTTCTAAACCAGAGTGACTTTTGATCTTTTTCTCTGCAGGGTTGGGTACCTAGCAGGCTGCCTTGTTCGAGCACTCGCTGAAAAACAGCCAGAGCTGCAGATCAGTGAGCGAGACATGCTCTGCGTCCAGATTGCCGGGCTCTGCCATGACCTTGGTAAGCTCCCGCAAAGCCACCACTTCCTGTAAGAGCCTGCTGTCTCACTCCGCTCACATTCAGAACTCAGTCTACCCAAGGGAGCTGTAGAAGGATTGTCGTTTTTATTCATCACGGTGCACCATGGTTCCTAATATTATTGATAAGGACAAAACTGGGTTTTAACTTACAAATTTTCCATGTTAAACACCTTTGCTATGTCATAGGAAAGGCATTATTCATTTATTTATTATTCATTCATTCATTTAGTTAGTTATGAGACAGGGTTTTTTCCAAGCTGTCTAGCACTCACTATATATAGCCCAGGTTAGCCTCAAACTTACGGCAATACTCCTGCTTCTGCCTCCTCAGTGCTGAGATTACAAGCATGAGCCGCTGCACTTGGCTGAAAGGGCCGTCTGACAGTGAGTTTTTCTTATTCTGTCTTGAGGATAATGGGAATGTGATTTTTCTTTTATCATTCTCATGGACTAAAATTGCTTTTTCCTTTAGTTCCTTTGTTAAATCTGTCCCTTTGCACAACTAGAGCAGGTTTAAGAAATACTTTTTCTTCCCTGACTCATGGCAAGTTTTAGGCCAGTTAAATTCAAGTAGAAGAATATCAGCCTTTTGTTTAAAATAAGAGCTGACTGCCCCAACCTCTTTCTTTTTGTCTTTTTTTTTGAGCTGAGGCTCAAACCCAGGGCCTTGCGCTTAGGCAAGCGCTCTACCAGTGAGCTAAATCCCCAACCCCCACCTCTTTATTTACAGGAGAGAGTGTGTGCATGTGTCCCCATGGACAGGTACTGAAGGAGGAGAGTGCTGCCTCTCTGTCAGCCCAGGGATTTCAGTAGGCTCAGTGACCCTTCTCAGAAGACAGCTGGTCCTTGTACGCTTTGGGGGTTGGTTTTGGTGATTGGACTAAACCTAGGACCTGTGTGTGCTCTCCTGCTGAGCTGCAATCCCAGCCCTAAATAAATAAACCTTGATTATTTTTTTTTAAATACACAAACCTCTCAGCATTCCTCATAGCTAATCCAAGCTGGAGACTGATCTCAGGAAGGCTAGCTTTCCAATATAGTTTTGCATCTTACTCTGTTGTTTTGGAAAACTGAAAGAGGAGACTTGTTCTGTTTTTTTGATTAATTTATAGATTATTAACAGTGGCTGTTGATATTCAAAGTAAACTAAAAAAATTTCTTTAAGAATTCAGTTTTTAGCAATTTACAAATATTTTTCTTATGTGAAGGCTGCTTTTGTTTTTAGGTCATGGGCCATTTTCTCATATGTTTGATTCAAGATTTATCCCACGTGCTCGCCCAGATAAAAATTGGAGGGTATGTATTCATCTATCCTATGGTCAATAGAAAGAAATAGGATTTTATCTAGTTATTCAATTGAATTATCTGTTTTTCCTCTCCATGTTCTAGCATCCTTCCCAGGAACAGGGTTTGATTCGATCCTCACAATGGTCTGTGGAGAAAGAACCCTTCCCCCCTCCACAGTCAAAGGGACTTGAAACCTCTGAAGCATAGTGCCTGACCTCAGAGAGCCGTAGAGTGGTGGGCCCGCCCTAGAAAACCAGCCTCCCTCCCCATTTGTCAGTACAGCGCTCTTTCTACTCTGTCACATTACTGTACAGTCCTATTTTTAAAGTTCAACTTCAGTTTTGATTTTGGTATAGCCATGAAGTTAAGTATCATCATTTTTAGTAAATGAACTTGTGTTTCGTTTTTTTGTTGTTGTTGTTGGTTTTTTGAGACAGGGTTTCTTTGTGTAGCTTTGGAGCCTGTCCTGGAACTCACTCTGTAGATCAGGCTGGCCTCAAACTCACAGAGATTTGCCTACCTCTACCTCCTGAGTGCTGGGATAAAGGTGTGTGCCACCACCGCCTGGCGATCTTATATTCTTAATACAGAGTTTTTCTACATAATTGAGAATGACTGAATGTTGTCCTACCCCAGTCTCCCAAATGCTGAGAGTATGTTATACCTTCTAGCTTTAAATGAACCCTTTGTAATTACACATTTGCAGGTGATGAATCAGTTTTGAGAAATGAAGTTGACCTCCTGGTTTCTACCACGCTGTATTTCTAACAACTAGAGAAGAGCACATTAACATAAGCTGAAAGCTCCTTGTATGTCAAACCACATTTTCTCTGCCTGCCCTTTTTTTTTAAATATAATTTACATCCAATACATTATGCATTTTTCATTGCATTGTTTTTGTTTTTATTTTGAGACAGGGTCGCACTGTGTAGACCAAGCCTGCCTTGGAACTGAGAGATCGCCTACTTTTAGTTCCCTGGAGCTGGGATTAAAGGCATGTTCTCACTTAAATTGTTCAAAGCTGATGGGGCTTTGACAGGTGCACACATGCTGTCAGGATTTAGAACATTTTTATCTTCTGGAAATTTCTCTTGTGCCTTGCCTTTTTTTTCTGTGGTGGTGAGGATCAAACCCACAGCACTGCAGACACTAAGTATGTGCCACTGCCACAGCCCAGCCCTCCTTCATGTTCTTTTAAAATGAGTCCTCCTCCATTACTTCTGATTTTCATGAACAGAGATTCGTCTGTCTTTTCTTAGACTTGGTGTCTCAGTTTCATTTGTATTCTCTGCTCGGTTGCAAATAGGATTTCCTGTTGTTTGCACGATGTGGTTTTGTACTGTGTGTGTTTAGACTTCCTCCTACTGTTTTACCTATTCCAACAGTTAGAGCTGCCGGCTGCTTAGTGGGAGATGAGTCCTTAGGTTTGATCCCCCCGCTGTCAGTACGATCGGAAGTGAGCACTCCTTCATCCGCACACGCCACATACCGCTGATGGCTTTTTACTGCTAAGCCTGTACCTAGTGTATGAACCACACTTTGTCCTTTCTCCTTTTGATGAGATTTGGGTTGTTTTGGATTTGGACTACTACGTCTAAGGTTGCTGTGTGTGTCATTGTATAATAGTTTTGTGGAAATATCCTCTCATGTCTCCTAAAAGAGTACCTTAGAGTAGAATTATGGTGTCATATGGCAGGTGTTCATTTAACATTATAAAAACCTACAGGTTTTCCAGTGTGTTTGTTCCATTTTACACTCTCACCAGCAGTGTATAAAAATTCCAGATGCCAGTCTATAACCTCACCATATTATCTTTAATTAAATTAATTAACTTTTATTTATTTTCTGTATATACTGCTGAAGATAGAACCCAAGAGCCTTGTACTTGCTGGGCAAATACTCAATCATCATGTTATATCCCAGCCCTGATACTTCACCTTTTAGATTAGCTCACCTGACTATGAAATGGTATCTCAGTTTCATTTGTATTCTTTAATCTATCAAAAATATGATTCCTGTTATTTGCACTTTGTAGTTTTATGTGTGTGTGTGTGTGTGTGTGTGTGTGTGTGTGTGAGAGAGAGAGAGAGAGAGAGAGAGAGAGAGAGAGAGAGAGAGAGTGTGTGAAGAGTTCCTCTAATGCATTGGTTCTCAACCTTCCTAATGCTGCAACCCTTTAATACAAGTCCTCATGTTGTGGTGACTCCCAACTATAAAATTATTTTCATTGCTACTTTATGACTGTAATTTTACTACTGTTATGAATCGTAAGGCAAATATCTGTTTTCTGATGGTCTTAGGCAGCCCCCGTGAAAGGATCATTTGACCCTCCAAAGGGTCATGCTCACAGGTTGAGACACTGCTCTAACGTTTTACCAATTTAAAAGTTGGGGCAGGAGGCTGCTTAGGAGGAGGTCACTTGCCAAGGAGCTGAGTCTTTAGGTTTGATTCTCAACACTGCGAAAAGGTGGGGCTGGAGGGGAATTTTGACCCTAGGAGATAGCTCAGTTTGTAAGGTGCTGAACACCTGAGTTTGACCCCCAGAACCTTTGTTAAAGGCAAGTGTGGAGTGTGTATTTGTAATCCTGCTGGTAGGGAGGCAGAGTCAGGCAGGTTCCTGGGGTTTGCTGCACAGCCAGCCTGGCCTGCTTGGAGAATCCAGAACCAGTGGGAGACCCTAGACCAAAAACATAAGGTGGACAGCACCTGAGGAATGATAGCTGAGTTTATCATCTTGTCTCCACAGGCACACACATACAAAAGAGTTTTTATTGTTTGCCCACTTAGTATTGATTTGTAAGAGAGAGTGTGTGTGTGTGTGTGTAGTTTTATATTTATTAGGAATATTTCCTGTTAGTGTTTGACTTGCCACTGCTTGTTTTAATGGTGCCTTTTGAGGAAGACATTTTCTAGTCTCCTTTAAGCCAGTAGCTCACATAGTTTACCATCAGTTTTAGTGCTGTGGGGCCTGCTTCCTGCAGGAAAGCCATAACATTAGAAGTGAGTTCTCTGCCCCTCATCGTACTGTTGACTTTCTTTTAGCATCTGCTTGCTTTTGGCCAGTGTCCAATCAGGAAGTTGGTTGTCCAGAGTATAGTTTTTTTTATCTCCAGCAGGATTGATCTAATAGGAACTAGGAGCTACTCAGCCATTACTCTGTGTATGTATGCTGTATGCTCTGTGTGTGTTTGCTGTGTTTGTCTGCTGTGTGCTGTATGTGAGTCTATGTGTGTGATTTTGTGTGTATGCTGTGTTTGTGTGTTGTGTGCATGTGCTGTGTGTGTGTGTGTGTGTGCTGAGTGTATATGTGTGTACTCTGCATGTGTGTGGTGTGTGTACTATATGTGTGTGCTCTGTGTATATGCTCTGTGTGTGTGTGTGTGTGTGTGTTTGTGCTTATACATGCTAGGTAAGTACTATACCAATAAGCTATATCCCTAGCCTTTAAAAATACATTTGCCTTTTTTATTTAATACTTTAGCTCATATGGAATTCATTCTTTTTTTTTTTTTTTTTTTTTTTTTTTTTTTTTTTTTTTGGTTTTTCAAGACAAGGTTTCTCTGCGTAGCTTTGGCGCCCTTCCTGAAACTCACTTTGTAGATCAGGCTGGCCTTGAACTCAGATCTCTGCCTACCTCTGGCTCCTGAGTACTGGGATCAAAGGTGTGTGCCACCAACGCCCAGCAGAATTAATTCTTACATACAAATATAAGATCTTTCCTTTATTTGTAGAGATACTTGTTTTGTTTTATTTTCCTGCAGTTTTGGGAGTTGAACTAAAGTCATCAATCCTGCTAAGCAAACACTCTACCTCTAAGTGATAGCCCCAGACTAATGGATAACTGTTTATTGAATAACAGTTACTTCTTTTCTCATGAATCTCAGTTATCAACATTTTAAAATTTCCCATATATGATGAATCTTCCTAGATTCTATTTCACAGTTTTCTTTTGTATGTGTTCGTTGCCTGTATGCATATATATGTGCATCACATGCATGCCTGGCACCCACAGAGGTGAGAAGGCAGTGTTGGGTCCCTTAGAACTGCAGTTATGGATGGTTGTGAGCCACTGAATTGGTGCTGAGGAACAAAACCAGGTCCTCTGCTTGGACAGCATGTTTTCTTAACCACTGAGCCATTTCTCTAGCCCCATGTTTCACATGTTCTTAATTATTATTATTCTATAATAGATTTTTGTACCTAGAACAGTGATTGTTTATGTGAATTCATGCAGTGTGAACCAGCATTCTACTGTAATTATTCCAGAGGCCACAAGGAGACAATTGCAGGTTTCAGGCCAGTCCAGGCTATATAGTGAGTTCAGGTCAACGTGGGTTAAGTAATGAGACCGTTACTCAAAACAGACCATGAATAATCAAGATAACAACGTTATTATCTTTCTGTTTGTAATTAATATATCTTGAGTCAATTCATAATAGTTATAGGATCATTCTAGGTTCATTTTCATTTTGAATCAGTTTTGATAAGACGTAACATAGGGCCAATGTCTCTGGGGGTCATTTGCTCTTTATAGTGATTGTGAAAGAATGAGCAGAGACATGTGCAACCGGGTGACCAATTTGAGAATTTAATTCAGATGCTGACATCAGAGCTGGGAGACACTTGATTTTACTAGCTATATTGCCAATACCCTTGTCCACCACAAGGTGGAAATACCAACCAACAGCTTTTAACTTCAGATGTTCTTCTGTGGATGGCAAAAAATCCTAAATTTTAGAGTGATATTCATTCTACCTGTATGATCTGGTAATATTCTTCCTGGTAATGTAAATGGTTACATTTCATAAAATATTTTCATTGTATTTATTTATGCAATAATAAACATGATTTATAAAAGCTTTGAAGACTAGGAGAAGAGGATCAGTAACCTAAAGTCTATGTGAGAATGGAGCTCATCCCTTTGTAAGCCCATTTTAAAAACTGATAATAATTGTTTGTGACTGAGCATGATGGGGCACACCTTTAATCCCCACACTCAGGAAGCAGAGCCAGGTGGATCTCTGTGAGTGTAAGACCAGCCTGGTCTACAGAGCAAGTTCCTGGCCAACCAGTGCTATATAGTAAGACCCTGTCTCAAAAAACTAACCAACCAACTGAAACTGTTTTGTAGACAAATAAAATATTGACAAAAATTGACTAATTTAAAAACTGTAACAATGTAGTTGGAAACTCAGTAATCAACAGTCAATGGGACTTCATCTGAGAATTACCTAGAATCCAGAATAATCTGTTTAATTAGAGAATCTGTAACAGGCTGTGTTATATTGACTTTTCACAGCATGAACAGGGCTCAGTTGAGATGTTTGAGCATCTGGTTGATTCTAATGAACTCAAACCTATCATGAAAAACTACGGTCTCATCCCTGAAGAAGATATTGACTTTATCAAGGAACAAATTATGGGACCACCTGAAACTCCAGTGAAAAACTGTTCGGTAAGTTTTTATTCATGTTACTTAGAGCCAACTGATACTTTCCATCTAGTCTACTCTTGATTGTCTCAGAGCTACATATTTGGCTATTGTAGGGACGCTAAGTGTCAAAATATAAGTTATATGCATCTGCTTTCTAATGCTATCTTGAGTTCTTTAGACATTATTTCCCCCAATGATAGTTTATGTCTGCAACATCAGTACTTGGGATGCAGAAGCAAAAGGATCCAAATGTAAAAGTATACATCCTTGGCTGGAGATGTCTCAGTAGGTAAGGGTACTTGCTATGCAAGCAAGAGTATCTGAGTTCAGATACCTAGCACCCATGTAAAAAGGCAAGCTGAGTAACGCACACCTTCAGTTTCAACACTCAAGGGGCAGAGGCCAACCTGGTCCACATAGAGAGTTCCGGGCCATCCAGCCCTATACAATGGGACTCTATCTCAAATAAACAAAACAACACAGTGGTAGGTGGACTTTTCTTTCTGGCCAGCCAGTTCCCAAATCACAACATGGAGACTTCTTATTAGTTATCAGTGCTCGGCCAATAGCTTACAAGGGTTACTAGCTAGCTCTTACACTTAAATTAACTTATATTTCTTATCTACCCTCTGCCACATGGCAGTGCCTTCTTTCAACATGGTCAGTTCACCTCTTGCTTCTCCTGTGTCTCATGCACATGACCCTTAGATTGCTCGCTTCTTCTTCCCAGCATCCTCCTAGTCTGGCTCTCCTGCCCAATCTCTTCCTGCCCAGCTATAGGCCAGTCAGCTCTTTATTATTAAGCAATGAGAGTAATACATATTTATAGTGTACAAAGTGTTCCACAGTACACAACAATTTAAAAAAAAAAAAAGCTCCTAGTAGTGGTGGCACACACCTTTAATCCCAGCGCTCGCAGAGACAGATCTCAATGAATTCGAGGCCAGCCTGGTCTACAAAGCAAGTTCCAGGACAGCCAGGACTGTTACACAGAGAAACCCTATCTCAAAAAACAAACAAAAACCAAAACAACAATAAGAACAAAGCATGGCTGGACACAGGCTTGTAACCTCAGCACTGAGAGGCAGAAAAAGATATTCAGCATTAACCTCTGGTCTCTATGTGAATGTGTACACACATGTACACACACAGACATATACATATGCATACACACACATACATGAGGTAGATTGAGGTGTAGTGGTATTGTGTTCCCCGAAATATTGTGTGTTCCCTGAATTAAACTTATCTGGGGTCAGAGGACAGACAGCCACTAGATACAGGGCCAAAAATGGTGGCTAGAAAATGGGTCAGAGCAAGCCATAGCAGAAGCTGGGCGGTGGTGGTGCACGCCTTTAATCCCAGCACTTGGGAGGCAGAGCTAGGTGGATCTCTGTGTGTTCAAGGATACAGCCAGCATGGAGACACACGCCTTTAATCCCAGAAATTGAGCCTTTAATCCCAGGGAGTGACGGCAGAAAGAGAAAGATATATAAGGTGTGAAGACCAGAAACTAGAAGCATTTGGCTGGTTAAGCATTCAGGCTTTCAAGCAGCAGTTCAGCTGAGAGCCATTGGGATGAGGACACAGAAGCTTGCAGTCTGAGGAAACAAGACCAGCTGAGAAACTGGCGAGGTGAGGTAGCTGTGGTTTGTTCTGTGTCTCTGATCTTCCAGCATTCACCCCAATACCTGGCCTCAGGTTTGATTTTATTAATAAGACCTTCTAAGATTCCAGCTTCATTGAGGAGCAGCTATCTCATTTCTAAAAATGTTAGCTTCAAAAACACTTCAAGTGTAGCTGTGTAGTTGTTTTGAAACATAGTAATGTATAAAACAGGTATGGTGGTATGTGGTTATTGAAGTCTGTCACTAGAGAGGTGGAAGCAGAAGGAACAGAAGTTAAAAGTCTTATTCATGGGTTGGGGATTTAGCTCAGTGGTAGAGCGCTTGCCTAGCAAGCACAAGGCCCTGGGTTCTATCCTCAGCTCCAAAAAAAGTCTTCTTCTCCTGTACAGTGAATCCAAGGTGAGTCTGGATTACACGAGACTCAGTGAGGGGGGAAAAAAGAAAGAAAGCAGGGTGTGGTGGTGCACACTTTTACTCCCAGCACTCAGAAGGCAGAGGCAGGCAGATCTCTGAGTTCGAGGCCAGCCTGGTCTACAGAGAGAGTTAACAACAACACAAAGGGAAGAAAAATATAGTAGTCTCTACATACGTACATATACATATGTATACACAGAGGAAAAGGTTGTCACCACATCAGTGAAAGACATTATCATTTTAATATATGAATTCAAGGTTTATCACTTAAGGAACATTTTTTAGTAGTTAACTATTCATGTGCACGCGCATACACACACACACACCTGCCTGTGGACCACAGTGTACTTGTGGAAATCACAGGACACTTTGCAGAAGTTAGTTCTCTCCTTCCACCTTGTGGGTCCTAGGGATAGAACTCAGGTAGTCTGGTTGGCAGCAAAAGCCTTTACTTGCTGAGCCATCCCACCAGCGCTTTATAGACTTTTTTTCTTTATGCATTATTTTTGTGGCCCTCACACATGCATGCACTAGACCACAGAGCAACATCCCCAGCTAGGAGGCCTGGTATTTCCAGGGTAGCATATGCTTTAGCATTTCTTTCCCTTCGTCATACTTCATTAGAAGTGGGAAGGAGAAAGAAGGATTAGCATTCTAATTTAGTGTCTTGTTTGTAATTTGCAGGTCGATACAGTTGCTTTGCTTATAAATAGGTCTGTGTCTAACTAAAACCTCGATGAAATTCTCTTGTTTTCCAGTGGCCGTATAAAGGACGTCCTGCCAAGAAGAGCTTCCTTTATGAGATAGTAGCTAACAAGAGAAACGGCATCGATGTGGACAAGTGGGATTATTTTGCCAGGTATGCACTGAATGTTTTCAGAAACGTTGCTAAATTCTTTGTATAAAGGTAGCATTAAGGCCTACCCAGCTAATCAGAAGTTGGGCGCCACAGTCCTGGTATGGCTACAGCACTGGCTTCTCGGACACCGTGGAAGAAGTGAAACAGCCTTCCCCTTGCCCTGAGCGTGCTGGGTTCCTTCCTGCCCCCTTGTCCTGCATCACAGTCATTTACTCTCCTGGGCTCCCCGTTAGGCTCTAGTTAGCTCTTAAGCTGGTTCAAGGTAGAAGACAGTCTCATTTTGAAGTGTGAAAAATTCTCTTTTTCCTCTCTGTTTACTTCTTCTCAATCAAGGCTTTGTTCTTAAGTATAATGAAGGATTTTAGTAATAAGTGAGAACAGCATAAGAACCTTCCAGGTGTTCAGACCTCAAGTTGTTGTGAATGTCAGAACACACTCAATCCTTTGTTTGTTGAGACAGGGTCTTACCATATAGATTGGCTGGCCTGGAACTTGCTACATAGACCAGGCTGTCCTCAGAGACATACAGATCCCCCAGCCTCTGCCTCCCATGGCCAAGGACTGAAGGCATACATCACCATACTCTGACTCACATGACTAATCTTATTTTGTCTATTCTACACTTCGAATTATTTTATTACTTTTTTTGAAACAACGTAGACCACTGTGGCCTCAAGCTCATGGAGATCTACTTGACTCTGCCTCCTGAGTGACTTCAAATTATTTTAAAGTAAATCTCAGGCAATATAGCATCTCATCATGTTTCTGTGTGCATCTGTAAATAAAGTGTCACTGTTAAACCTAAAAAACACTCTGCAATTGTTTTAAGATTTCTTGTTTTTTTGTTTTTCTTGTTGTTGTTGTTGTTGTTTGAGACAGGGTATTACTTTGTAGTCCTAGCTGTCCTGGAACTCACTGTGTAGACCAAGCCTGTCTCAAACTCAGGGATCCTCCTGCCTCTGCCTCCCTAGTGCTGAGATTATAGGTGTGCTCTACCACTCCAAAGGTATTACTTAATAAATGGTCAGGATTCAAAATTCCCTAGCTATTTCATAACTGCCTTGTTATTATTAGCTTGTGAAATTCATAATCCTTTGTCTATACACTGCACCTGGTGATAACTCTCCAGTTTTTATCCTGTAGCAGCTCCCTCACATTCTTCAGGGAATCTTTCCACTGACTCACTTAGCTAGTTATACCTCCTTGTGTCCTTCAGTATATTCTTTAGTCGCCAACCAGCCTTCTGCAAGCTGGTAGATCCAAAGCCTGGTTCAGAATTAAAAAAAAAAAAAAGAGAGAGAGAGAAAAAGAGAAACAAAAGAAATGTAGTCTTTGTATTTAAGGCACAGTTCCCTTGTTGAAATGTTTCCTATCTCTGCTTTGGAATTTCCTAGGGACTGTCACCATCTTGGCATCCAAAATAATTTTGATTACAAGCGCTTTGTTAAGTTTGCCCGTATCTGTGACGTGGAGGACAAGACCAGTGGCTGTAAGATAAAGCACATTTGTACTAGAGAAAAGGTAAGTTACATCATCAGAAAATAACACTGCAGCTCCTGGTCTGAAAT
This sequence comes from Onychomys torridus, assembly GCF_903995425.1. NCBI lineage: Eukaryota > Metazoa > Chordata > Mammalia > Rodentia > Cricetidae > Onychomys > Onychomys torridus. Next base: position 124,595,279 of record NC_050446.1, read on the forward strand.
CTGGAAATAATCACTTAGCAATTTGAAAAGATCCAGAGCCATCTTTCTTTTCTTTTATTTCCCCTCCTTCCTTCTCTCTCCCTCTCTCTTTTGAATTTTTTTAGATTGTGTGCATGTGTATGTGTAGTCTGTGTGTGTGCTTGCTACTCACACCTGTGTGGATGCGTGCAGAGGCTGCCCTGCTCTGTCACTGTCCGCCTGCCTTATCTCTTTACTCAAGGTCTCTCCCTACACACATTTTATTTAATACCACCACAGAGATACTCATATAACTTAAACAGTGGTATAGAATTATGCTATAGGAAAGTCTTTATGTATGCTGGTCCTTTAATCCTAGCATTCAGGAGGCAGAGGCAGGTCTGTGAATTCAGGGCCATCCTGGTCTACATAATGAGTTCCAGGACAGCCAGGGCTACTCATTGAGACCCTGACTCCAACAAAGGTGAACATAATCTGGTCCTGCATTACCATTTCTGTTCCCTTGCAGGAGGTTGGAAATCTGTATGACATGTTCCACACACGCAACTGCTTACACCGCAGAGCTTATCAACACAAAATCAGCAACCTCATTGACATAATGTAAGTGTTATCTCATTATAATAGTGTACGCGATGTTTTACCACATTAGCATTCCCAGCTCAAGCAATCTAAAAAGACTCCCTTAAAAGAAGACTAGCATACTGTAAATTTAGGAGGAGAAAGAGGAGGAAAGTGGATGTGGCAATAGGGTAGATGGAGAAAGAGGAGGGTTTTTCTATGTAACAGTCCTGGAACCCACTCTGTAGACCAGGCTGGCCTCGAACTCGTAGAGATCCACCTGCCTCTGCCTCCCAAGTGCTGACTGTCAAATGTTTTTCAAAGTTAGTAGCAAATAGGAATTTTATCTTTTTCCCTGATTCAGACAAATCTATAGCCAAAAAGTGCACAAAGTCTCTATATGTCTCAGAGACCCCATGAGGAGTTTCCTTTCTTTGTTTTTGAGACAGGATGTCATACTTATAGCCCTGACAGGTCTGGAATTCACTGTATAGCCCAAGTTGGCCTCAATTCATGATTCTCTGGCTTCCACCTTCCAGATCTGGGTTCACAGGCATGAACCACCACACTGGTTCCTGAAGAGTCTAACCTCAGTCAGAAGTTAGATGTAGCCAGGTGTGGTAGCACACCCCTCTGATCCCACACTAGGAAGGCAGAAGCAGGTGGATCTCTGAGTTCAAGGCCAACCTGGTCTACACAGTGAGTTCTAGGACAGCCAGAGCCGTACAGAAAAATCCAGTCACAAAAAAAAAAAAAAAAAGTGTAAAGCTGAATGAATATGGTAGCACATGTCTGCCATGCCAGCACTTGGGAGGTAGAGACAAAATTCAAGGTCATTCTCAGGTATATAGCAGCTTTGATGCTAGCCTGAGGTACATGAGACCTTGTCTCAAGAAAAGAAAAGAGCTAATAAAGTAGTTTTGTTTCCAGTTCAGAGTCAAAGAGACTTTGGTTCAATTAAGCTTCTTCTGAACTTGTTTAAAGGAAAGTTATGTTATTTCTGCTTCTATAAAATTGGAGCTGAATGTGATTATTATTGGAAAAACTAACTGAGATAAGGTCTTTAAAGCTCTGCCCTAGAGCCTGACATAGTAGGCACGCAACTCACAGGTCATGTGTCATTACAAGGATATTAATAAACAGCTGTCTTGCTGGGCAGTGGTGGCGTACGCCTTTAATCCCAGCACTCGGGAGGCAGAGGCAGGTAGATCTCTATGAGTTCGAGGCCAGCCTGGACTACAAAGCAAGTTCCAGGACATGCTTCAACTACACAGAGAAACCCTGTCTTGAAAAACCATAAATCAATAAATAAGCAAGCAGCTGTCTTTGAACATCATACCTCAAGATTTTGTTCTCTTAAACTAGAAAGATCCTTTTGAGCAAGGTATAAAGCAAATCTTCAAATGTCCTTGTGTGTTTCCAACATGGTCTTTAGGATCACAGAAGCTTTCCTCAAAGCAGACCCCTACATGGAGTTTATAGGGACCGGTGGGGAAAAGTTCCGCATTTCTACAGCCATTGATGACATGGAAGCCTTCACTAAACTGACAGGTGAGAACTCCAGGACACACACGTCTGTGTCAGATATAAGCTGCCTTTGCAGGGATAGAGAAGATAATGAGGAGAAAGTACATACAGATGTGAAATTACAAACTAATGATTCTTAAAGTAGGCATAGTGTGTAATGCTTAAATGAGCCATAGTATACTTGTATACTTAGCACAACTAGATAAATACTAAAAAAAAAAAAAAATCCAAACCAAACAAACCTTGTCATCACTAAGCACCAGTGGCTAAAAGGTTGCTGGTCAGGTTCAGTCTCAAACCCATAAGGCTGGTAATTAAGGGCTGATGGTGGACAGGAGTGGGTGTGAGGCCTGGGTCCAGTCCACAGAACCACATCCCCCAAAAAATTTATAATAGAGAAATCCGATCAGATTTAACAGTAGTGGTCATGGCAGCAGTGTATATACACCATGGCTCCTCGATCTGTTCTAAAGATCAACTCTTGTAGAATATTATTTTAAGGTGTGTTACTTTTGTTGAACTCTGTGAAGCTGTGTTACTGTGCCTGTTTAAAGCACCTGATTGGTCTAATGAAGAGCTGAATGGCCAATAGCAATGCAGGAGAAAGGATAGGCAGGGCTGGGAGGCAGAGAGAATAAATAGAAGGAGAAATCTGAACGAAGGAAGAAGTAAGGGAAGGAGAGGAGGACACTAGGGGCCAGCCACCCAGCCATCCAGCCAGCCATGGAGTAAGAATGAAAGTAAGGCCGGGCGGTGGTGGCGCACACCTCTAATGCCCGCACTCAGGAGGCAGAGCCAGGCGGATCTCTGTGAGTTCGAGGCCAGCCTGGGCTACCAAGTGAGTTCCAGGAAAGGCGCAAAGCTACACAGAGAAACCCTGGCTCAAAAAACAAAACATAAAACCAAAAAAAAGAGCAAGAATGAAAGTAAAATTTACAGAAGAAAGAGAACGGTAAAATACCAGAGGCATAAAGGTGATGGGACAATTTAAGTTAAGAAAAGCTGGCAAGAAATAAGCCAAGCTAAGGCTAGGCATTCATAATTAAGAAAAAGCCTTCGTGTATTTATTTGGGATCTGGGTGGCAGGCCCCCCAAAAGAGTAAAAAAACAACCAACAACAGTTAACATCCTGGAAGATGGAAGGGTTGTTCTAGTTCTAGATTTTAAAAGACTAAAAGTATGTGACCACTAATTTTATCCATATATTTTCTTGATTTTCCTATTACCCATAATGAAAATCCTTAAGTTACATTATTGAGGTAAAGCAATTTAAAAAAAAAAAAATCACTGTTAAATTTCTTGGTGCATTTATTTATGTTTAAAAAAGTGTTCTTGTTCTTCAGAAGTATATACTATACAATAACGTTTCATCAAAAAAATCATATATACATAGCCAGCTGCAGTGGCTCACACTCAGGAGAATGAGGCAGGGGGATTATCACAACTTTGAAACTAACCTGAGTTATATAGTGAGCTCAAACCACCCTAAGAGTGAGACCTTCTCTCAAAAAAGAAAAACAAAAGCAAGAAAATTGTAGATAAATGGAGTTCTTTTATGGAAAAATGATAGTAATGAATTTGGTTAAGGCTATTTTGATTAGAAAAATTTTAAAGAAAATTGAAAAAAGACAAAAGAAGAAAGTTTTTTCCCTTCTGTTATCATCATAGAATAAAATATTTTAAAACTTTAAAAAAAAAAAAAAAAAGCCAGGTGGTGGTGCACACCTTTAATCCCAGCACTTGGGAGGCAGAGCCAGGCAGATCTCTGTGAGTTTGAGACCAGCCTGGGCTACAGAGCGAGATCCAGGGCAGGCACCAAAACTACACAGAGAAACCCTGTCTCGAAAAATTAAAAAAAAAACAAAAACCCAACTTTTAATTAAATCATTTGACAAACTTCCATGTGCTCCTCACTTAGCTTCAGCTGTAATCAACACAGCAATTCTTTCCATCTACTTCCTTCTGACAAACACTGGGCTATTTTATTAGATTATAGACATAATTTTGTTTGTAAATGTTTAAGGCTGTGTAGGGCTAATTAGCAAAGCCTGTCTCATTTACAAAGATAAAAGCCCAACAACAGTGAGTCTCCATGTCCTGCCTGCCCAGCTCAGGCTGTCGGTTCTAGGCCGCTCTCCCTTCCTCTCCCACACGGCAGCTTCCCACCTCTGCACTTGACTTTTCCCCTCTCTTATTACCATCTTCTTTTCAAGCCTGAACATAATGCTCTGCCTTGTTAAGAACACTTTAGGGCCACAGCAGAGTGTCTTTAAATCCTACTGTCATTTTAATGTGAGTGAAATGTCATCACATTGACAGATAACATTTTCCTGGAGATTTTATATTCTACTGATCCAAAGTTGTCTGAGGCACGAAATATTTTAAGGAACATCGAAAACCGTAATCTATACAAGTATTTGGGTGAGACCCAGCCAAACGGTCAAGACAGGATTAAAAAGGTAAGTTGAGTCATCAGCTATCCTGCTGTTAGTGGAGGGTTATCCCAGTGTCTGTCCTCAAGAAGAAGCCATTAGTCTGTCACAGTAACCATGCTTCCTGTGTATTCTCATTTATTTTTGCAATATTCTTAGGCCTGTTTAATAAATAAATCGTTATGAAAGCAGTCAGGTAGGATTCAAAGGCAGATCTAAGCATCTATAAATATTTGCTCTCACATTCAACAAGGGCCTCAAGTTTGAGACAGATCCAAGCACTGGAAAATTAATCTAAGGGAAAATCCCTCAACATAAGACTCGTGAGCTTCACTAAGGCTCTGAGAACCCATTTTATCTATAGTTGACCCCTGAACAATGATGGTTAGGGGCACTTGACACGGTGCAGTCAAAACATGACCTTTCACTTTTGACTTTCCAGAAATGTGACCACTAATAGTCTGTCATTGCCCAGGAACCTTACCACCATCATAACAGTTAACTCCATGGATTTTGTATGTTATTTGTATTATATGTGGTCCAAAAACCAGAAGGACTGGGGAAGATGAGCTTGGTACTATATGTAGCTTCCTGGTGAGGTGTGAGATATCATCCCAGGGGCCGCTGGCAGCAGGAGTCATGGCAAAAGCAACAGGAGGTAGCTGTGAATGGATGGATTCCCAAAATGTGATGGCTGTTTCTGTCTGTTTGTTTTGTAATGAAAACTACCCAGTTTGTTTCCAGGCTAGCATGTATTGGAGTCTTAATGACAAACTGGATCCTAACTGGGAAGCCTCATCTCTTCTAGGAAGACTATAAACAACTTCCCCAAGACATTGCTGACACCAAACCTGACATGCCGCTGGAAGCCCAGCTGAAGGCTGAAGATTTCGAAGTGGATGTAAGTAGTGAGCCTACGAATAGGCTAAGTGAAAAATTGTGTTTTAAAAAAAGAACCCAAAAGCCTTCCCTCCAAGAGTGGCAGTCTTTAATCCCAGCAGCACTCAGGAGGCAGAGACAGGCAGATCTATGAGTTCAAGGCTACCCTGGTCTACATAGTAAGTTCCAGAAAAGCCAGGAACTATGTAGAGAGACCCAGTCTCAAAAAACAAAACAAAGAAACCTTTCTTTACTGTGAAAACTTGGAGAGTAGGAAGTGGTGATGCACTTCTGAAATCTCTGCACTCAGAAAGTAGAGGCAGAAGAAACATATTTGAGACAAGCCTGCTGTACATAGTGAGCTCCAGGCTGACTAGTATGACATAGTGAGAACCTGTCTCAACACAAACAAACAAAACAACGAAGAGGCTGGAGTGGAGGCTCAGCAGTGAAGGACTTTCTGCTCTTCCCAAGGACCAGGAAGGTCAGTTCCCAGCACCTATGTCAGGTGGCTCAAAACCACCTGTATCTCCAGCCCCAGTATCCAATGTCCTACAATGCCTTCATGTGCACACACACTCCCACACATTCATGCACTTAATTTTAAATATATATATGCAAAAAACCAAAAACCCAAAACCTGGAGACACACAGAAAGCTAGGAGGAAGAGAATCATCTGTGGTCTCAGAGAAAATCAGCATTATCAGACACTTTTCAGATTTTCTTTGTGATGTTCTGCCAGTATATTGAGATCTTGTGATAAATAGCACATTGTATATGTTGATTTAAATTATTTTGGCTATAAAAGTACTACCAATTAGGTATTTTTGCTTGCTTACATATATACACAAAGCAGTTAAGATTTTTTTATTCCTATTTTTTACATGGCCATAGTGTCTTGGTGTATCCTAATAAAAAGCCCTGAAACCTTCTCGTATTTTCTTCAGTTCTCTGTAGGAAATTCTCTTTAGTGTTCTATTCCTCTGAAGTCTCAGAGAGTTTACTTTGTGTTTTTACCTAAGTTTTTTCTTTCTTGTTTTCTTGTTGACAGAGTCTTGCATGAAAGGCCCTAACCATTCTTTGCCAAATACAGTGAGTGGCCAAGGGAGCAAAGCTTTCCTACACTCCCTGAGACTTAGAAAGACATCACTTCCCAGCATTCTTCCTGGGCACCTGTGTGCCAGTGTGCCCACCCTGGCTCTTCTGCTTCACAAGAAGGCCTGTCCTGTTCTCAGGGCTGGGGGCAATCCCTCACCTCCTGTCTGACTTCTGCCACTCAACTGTCTCCAAATGTATTTAGATCCGAGGTACTTGATGCTACCCATAGCAGACATGAAAGACCAGTAATCAAGTGAAGTCAGCGGGATGCTTGACCGTGGGCTGTTTTACATCAGCCACACAAGAACAAAGAGTGTTATACAGTTCTGTGTTAATAAATCTACATGAAAATACAGAAATGTAAATTGGTACAAGAGAGCAAATTGGAAGTTTATTCTGAAATTGTAATTGACTCATCAATTTCACACTAGGAATTTGTAGAGATCATCTCTATGTCCAAACCAGTGCTGTCTATGGAAAGCTTTGGGCACGGTCCAGTCTTCCAAAGGCGCTGGTTCCACCATTATCCTGAGATAATCCACCAGGAGAAACTGTTTGATCCCAAATCTGAAACCTGAAATTTAAAATGTTACTGAATTTAGAGCTGAGAATTTGACTCAGTGGTAGAACACTTACCTACCATTCTCTATGCCCTGAGTTCACTCCCCAGCACGCGCGCACGCGCGCACAGACACACACACACACACACACACACACACACACCCCAACCCAACCTCACCCCCCACTCCACTGATAGCAGAATTCTCACCAAGATTGTCAGTGATTTCAGTGTGGCTAATGCGTTAGGCAGTGTCAGACTTATGTTTCAGAGCAGGTTTTATATCCTGGGAATCCTTCCCTTCCTACCTGGTTTAATTCCTGCTCACAAAAGTTGCTATCCTTGGCAAGCATGCCACATACTTCCACTAGCCATGGCAAAGACAGCTGGATCTCTGGGGATCATTGGCTTACAGCCTAAGTGCCTTGGTGAGCTCCAAGCCTGAGAGACCCTGTCTCAGGGAAAAAAGTGATTGGCACCTGAAGAATGACAGCCAAAGTTGACCTCTGACCTCCCCCCCCCCTTTTTTTATTTTTCATTTTTGAGACAGGGTTTCTCTGTGTAGCTTTGCGCCTTTCCTGAAACTCACTTGGTAGACCAGGCTGGCCTGGAACTCACAGAGATCGCCTGGCTCTGCCTCCTGAGTACTGGGATTAAAGGCATGCGCCACCTCCGCCCAGCTGACCTCCTGTTGTACATGCCCATACATAGACAAACATTGATTGTCTACTGTCTACCAGTGTTATCACATAGAACTCAAAGATACTTCCCCCTCCACCCAAGTTTCTAACTAAACCAAATCCTCAAAGGTGGTCATGTAACAGAGTTATTTTGATTCTACACGTTACAACTTCTTAATATTCCTACTTCTGAACACCCAGAGGGCTCAGTTCAGTTCTTGTGGTATTCTGAGAATCCTGAGTTCAGTTCTTGTGGTTGTTATGTGATTGCTTATTTACTTATTGTTTTAATCAAGGTTATCAACATGGATTATGGGATGGAAGACAAGAATCCAGTTGATCATGTTCACTTCTATTGCAAAAGTAACACGAAGCACGCAGTCTTGATCTCTAAGGACCAGGTAACTGGCTACGTAGGGAATTCTACTCTAAGGTGGAATATATTTGGGAAGTCTTAAAGTCAAGTTATATTTTACATGCTGGTCAGGTTGTAATGTCAGTGTCTACTGTTCAAGAGATAAAAGAAGACAGGGCCCACTGAATCATCTAAGCAGGGAGCGTGTGGACTCACAGAGACTGAAGCAGCGGCCATGGGGCCTGCGGGGTGTGCAGCGGGTCCTCTGCATGTTTGTCATGGCTGTTAGCTTGGTGTTCTTGTGGGACTCCTTGCTGTAGGAGTGGCCTGTCTCTGACTCTTTTGCCTGCTCTTGGGACTCTCTTCCTCCTGTTGGGCTGCCTCGTCCAGGTTCGGTGTGAGGACTTTTGCCTTGTCTTACTGTATTTTGTTCTGTCATGTTTAGTTGTCTCTTTGCGGCCTGCTCTTTTCTGATAGGAGATGGAGTAGGTGTGCATCCAGGAGAAAGGGGAGGTTGGGGAAGCTGAGAGGGGAAACTGGTCCGGATGTATTGTATGAGAGAATATCTATTTCGGTTAAAGAAAAGGCAGGGGAAGAGATGGCTCAGTGGTTGGGAACACTTATAGCCCTTGCAGGGGACACCAGTTTAATTCCTAGCATGTATGTGGTGTGTATGCATACATGCAGACAAAACACACTCACATATATAATAAAATCAATGAATCTAATATTTTTTTGAAGTAAAGCATAAGCCAGGTGGGCTGATGCACTTATAATCCCACATTTGGGAAGCGAAGGAGATGCAGAAGGATCAGGAGTTAAAGGCCAGCCTGGGATGAATGAGACTCTGACTCAAAATAAAGCAAAATAACCATTTTAAGTTTCTATATCTAGCTAGACACAGTGGCACACACCTTTAATCCCAGCACTGAAGAGGCAGAGGCAGAGCCTGAAGCTGCAGGATCAGAGGTTCAACATCTGCCAGTACTATGAAGTGAGTTCAGGGCCAGCTTGGGCAACCAAATGAGACCTTGTCTCTCAAATTAGGAAGGGAGGAAAGAAACAGAGAGCTAGAGATGTAGCTCACCTAGCCAGACAGTGGTGGCGCACGCCTTTAATCCCAGCACTCGGGAGGCAGAGCCAGGCAAATCTCTGAGTACAAAACCAGTCTTGTTTACAAAGTGAGTTCTGGGGTTTGGGATTTAGCTCAGTGGTAGAGTGCTTGCCTAGCAAGCACAAGGCCCTGGGTTCGGTCCTCAGCTCTGGGTAAAAAAAAAAAAAAAAAAAAGTGAGTTCCAGGACAGGCTCCAAAGCCACACAGAGGAAACCATGTCTTGAAAAACCAAAAAAAAAAAAAAAAAAAAAAAGGGATGTAGCTCAGTTGTGAGCTATTTGCCTAGCATGCAGTGAGGTTGAATCCCTGATCCACCAAAGTAATAGTAATTTAAAAATCATATTTTGCTAGCTACACCTATAACCATAGGACATGGAATCCTGAGATCAAGGTAAGCCTTGGTGATAATCATGAAACTTTATCTCAAAACAGAGGCATAGTAACAGCCAATTTCCAGTGTCTCCTGTTTCCTGAACATCATTGAAAGTGCAGTGTTTGGTTTGAAGCTTCAGTTACAAAATCTAGTGGGCCAGGCAGTTGAAATTATATAAGCTAAATGTGCCTACCTGCATATCTTATATGAGAGTCTGTGGTCTGTACGTAGTTATGTCCTATAAATCTTTCAGTCTTTTAGTAATTAACGTAAAATTCTGAGGCATTTTGCAGCACATAATTATTTTTCCCTTTGGATTATAATTGGGGTAAAATAGAAAAGCAGTGCAGTGCTTTTAACTCAACATTAAAAATAGAACCCTAGACCCTGGGAGGCAGCTCGTTCCTAGAAGTGTGAACTCAAGCAAGACCTTTTCTTTTTGTAAAAAAGGTGTCACAACTTCTGCCACAGAAATTTGCAGAGCAACTGATTCGAGTGTACTGTAAGAAGAAAGACAAGAAGAGCCTGTATGCCGCTAGGCAACATTTCACTCAATGGTGTGCAGACAGAGACTTCACCAAGCCACAGGTGGGCAACTCTGTTCATATCCTCGAACATTAAAAGAAAGGAACCTAGGGAGTTGGGGTGAGACAGGGTCCTGTGTAGCTTGGGTTGATCTCAGATTTGCTGTGTGGATGAGAATGGCCTTGAGTTCCTAACCCTCCTGCTTCACCTCCCAAGGATGGGGAGTACAGGTAGGCAGCAGCAATGGAGCCTGGCATAGTTTGATTTTTAAGGAAAATTCAAACATGATCCTTTTTATGCACTGAGCAGTTCTCATTTAAATTGTAGCAATATGGGGCTGGAGAGATGGCTCAGCAGTTAAGTGCACTGGCTACTCCTCCAGAGGACCCGGGCTCAAATCCCAGCACCTCCATGGCGGCTCACAACCAGCTGTAACTCCGGTTCCAGAGGATCTGATGCCCTCTGCTGGTCTCTGTGGGTACCAAACATGCATACATACACATAAAATAAAAAATGTAGGGGAGGCATCCTAAAAAGGTGGAGAAGTGATTGAGGAAGGCACCCAATGTTACCCTCTGGCTTCCACATGTGCCACATAGTCAAGATCACTTGAGTACACACAATACACATGCATACACATACATATACACTGCACACACACACACACCCCTCATGCATACTACACACATATGCACAATACACATATACCACGCACAATACACATATACCACACACAACACACATACACACACACAACACACATACACACACACAACACCCATGTGTGCCACATACATTCACACAATACATCACATCTATCACACACCACACACACATATACACACTTTTTTTGTTGTTTAAAGGAAAAGGGAAATAAAAACACTGATATATGTGATAAGTACCTTAAGCCAAGGTATATTCACTCGTCAGATGAGTGTGCTTGGTTTGTCTCTTGTCGGGCCCTGTTAGGTCCCAGGAAGAAGCAGGACCTAAGATAGACGTAGTCCTTAGTGCTCTGGGTCTCACTCTGGGTGTGGACACACACACGAAAGTAAACAGCAATTGTGTAGCATAGTGAGTGTTTGGGGTGTGAAAGGGGGCCCAGCCAGACTTGGTTAGTTGAGGAAAGCCTACCTCAGGAAAGCTTGCAGCCAGCCCCTAAGGAGGAGGCGACTCAGTGACTCTTGACAGGGGTAGCAGGGCTGGTGTTGAGACAGAAACAACATGGAGGTAGCGGAAAAGGTAACAAAGAACACGAGGCCGTTCAGGAACAGGATTGAGTGTGAGGTACTGACCGCCATCTAGTCTGGAGGGGCAGTCTGGAGCCATTGAATTGGAGTGAGTGAAATCTTTTAAGTTTGCATTTTTAACGTTTGCTAGAGTTGAAATCAGAAGGGAATGTGGTGGAGATAGGAGTTTTACAAATACGGCTGCCCTTTGATGAGCAGGAGTTGTTGGGGAATACCATTTTCAGGCGGGTTACTTTTGTTGACGTTGCATTTGTTGAACTCTGTGAAGCTGTGTCACTGTGCCTGTCTAAATACCTGATGGTCTAATAAAGAACTGGCAGCCAATGGCAAGGCAGGAGAAAGGCTAGGTGGGACTGGCAGGCAGAGAGAATGTATAAAAGAAGAAATCAGGAGAAGAGGAGAGATGGAGGAGCGAGGAAGGAAAAATAAGTAGCCAGAGAAGGAGGAGGACTCCAGGGGCCAGCCACCCAGCTACACAGCCAGCCACAGATTCACAAAACAAAGAAAGGTAGACAGGAATAGAAAAGGAAAAGCCCAGAGGCAAAAGATAGACAGGATAATTTGAAGTTTAGGAGATCTGGCAAGAAACCAATCAAGCTAAGGCTGGGCATTTATAGGTAAGAATTAACCTCCGTGTGTGTTTTATTTGGGAGCTGGGTGGCGGCCCCCCAAAAGAATGAAAACAGATAACAAGTAGTAGCCCACAAAAGCCCTGTCCAGCTAGCTCCAGTGTGTCCAGCAGATGACATTTAACATCGGGGTGTTTCCAAAGTTTGGGTCAAGCTAAATGAACGAATGGCAGACAGTGAGACAATACGTGGATGATGTCGCTGCCTTCTAGGAGAGGCTGGGGGAGCAGGTGGGAGGTCAAGGGCTGTGGCCCCTTCCAGGAGCTGGAACCATAGAATGTTAACGGCCCCTGAACCCACACCGGAGGAGATAGCAGGCTTCTCTGCCTTCCTCACTTCCCCTGAGAAGCCACTAGGCATGAGGCCTAGAAAAGGGTGCTGAGAAGAGCAGCTGCTGTCTGAGCGGGGCACATCTGGAGGGGTGATAAGTACCAGGGAGCAAATGGGCAAAGAGCCTCATCCCAGGGGCCAGGCAGGGTTAAAGGGCCTTGCTGCTCATGCTCTCCCCCTCCCAACCCCCCCCACCTCCCACCCCCCCGTCAGGTCATTGTGTTAAAGAGGTTTATTTAAAGAGAAAGATTCAAGTTAGGCGAGTAGTCATGGTCCCAGTGTCCCTGTTGTCATCTGTCCCCATCCTCCCTGCCCCCTCCTTGTTCTCCCCCATTTGCAGACCTGGGTCATGTTTTAGAGACTGGGAAAAAGAGAAGCAAGAATCAAGTGTGGTTTCTGGTCCCCAAGAGTCCCACGTAGTCTGTGAACTCAGCCAATTCTAGGCAGCAGTGTGCTGTGTCTCAGCCATTTTCCCATGAAGACCTTTACCTGCTTAGGACTGTGGTGTTCTAGTTTAATCCAGTCTCAGAACATATACAACTTAGAGTTTCTCAGGAGTGAGTGTGTGTAAGTAAGAGTATGTGTGCCTGAGACTGCACTCTAAAATACAGTGATAAAAACTGGTTTTTTTTCTATGTCCTGACTCACTCTCTTTCATAGGATGGTGATATTATAGCCCCACTTATAACACCTCTGAAATGGAAGAAAGATCATCCAGGTTGCCGCCAAAAAACATCCAAAGACGACGTCAAAAAACAGCTCTTTATATAAACCTCTTCCCTCTTCACAATTAAGTTAGGATATGTGACCAGAGTTCACTAGTGATTTTTATTTAGTATTTTGAATGTACGCACATGCCGAAGGGTAAGTTATCTTCATTCAAAATGAAAAATGAAAAATTTTTGCTCTGCTTTCTGTGGAGGTGTGAATGAGAATGGGCCCCATAGGCTCATATAATTGAATGCTTAGTCACCAGGGAGTGGAGATGTTTGAAAGGATTACAAGATTCAGGAGGTGTGGCCTTGTTGGAGGAAGTGTGTCACTGGGGGTGGGCTTTGGAGGTTTCAAAAGTCCTTGCCAGGTCCAGTCTCTCTCTCTCTCTCTCTCTGCCTGTGGGTCAGCATGTAGCTCCCAGCTACTGCTCCAGCTCCATGCTCTCCACCGTGATGATAGTGGACTAACCCTCTGAAGCTGTAAGCCAGTCCCCAACTAACTGCTTTCTTTTATGAGTTGCCTATGGTGTCTCTCGGCAATAATAGAACAGTGACTAAGACACGGACTATGAAAAGCATTAGCTTGTGTATTTTAACATTAATTGAAGCCTTTTTCCTTGAGCAGCCTATTTTCTCAGGATAACTCTCCCATCTCTTCTGAACTCTTAGGACAAATGATTGTCTTTAGTTTTTAATTTAGAAATTGAGACACAGGCACAAATTGGAATTCCAAGTTGAAATTGTCACGTTCCACATGGTTAAAAAATAAACAAAATCCTAGCCCCCTTGAAGAGGTGCCCTCACCCTGCTCCTCCCGGGAGAGAGAGTTGCCGCCCCTCTCCAGCCTTGTTAAGTGCCAGGCTGGGGAAGCATCAGGGGGCAGCTCTTGTGGAGAGGAGTAGAGGTGTGCCAGGCAAGTCCTCTACCACTGACCTGCAGCTCCACCCTTGTCTCCTAGTATAACCCCCTGCCCCTGCTGTAGGAGGTACTAGGGTCAAAGGGGACCTCACGCCAGGCTGTTCTCTGAGTCTGATGTGGCTCCAGACATGATCAGCTTCTTTGCACCTGGAGCCACTCCAGCCCCAAGGGACTCAGCGCTGCCAGCCCGGGGACGGACCTTCCACCTCTTCTGAGTTGGCCTGGTCAGCTGCTCAGAAAACACCACAGACACCGTCCTGACCGCTCTTGCCTGGGATTTCACCACCGCTGCCTCGTTGTGTTTATGACTTTCAGAATATTCTGGACTGCGTATGTGAGCCTAGTGACCCCCCAGTGGGTCCCAGGTTCCCCCAGGTCACTTGCTGTTCCTAGCAGGGCAGAACCACTGTGGTTGAGTTCACCTGCACTGCTCCCCTCACCCTCCACTCTTCACAGCTTCACCAAGAACCCAGCCTAGCTGGAGTGCGAAGAGGGTGGTAGCCAGAGGCAGCATCTGCAGATGACATCTTAGTCATGATGCTCCCCTGCGTGAGGTGGCAGCCCTGGCAGTGGGCAGCTTGAGTACACCAGCAGGTTGCCTGTGCCAGCTCTCCCCTCTGGGTAGCCAGGTTCTATTCTGTCCAGTTGTGAATGAAAGAGTATTTGGTGTGTTTGCCTCTCTGGGCTCATAGATGCCCAAGGCGGGTGCGAGCTCGCCCCTGCTAGCCACATGCCTCTAACATTCAGGGAGATGGCCAGAGGTCCCGCCTCCGTGTGCCCAGACTCTGTTGAACAGAGTGGTGTATTTTCTGCTACTGTTGCTTTATTTTCACCAGTCTTATTTTTGACTCCTTGTGGTTTATTCTGGAATTTTGTAGTCCTAACTTTGTACCGTGGTATCTGGGAAACAACGCTGGACCCTTCTATGTACAAGACAGCTCCATTTTATGCCTTTGAAGCTATTCTCATTGTGAGTACCTGTGTCATTACAAGACCACATAAAAATGGAGATTTCTAACAGCTTGGCGTCGTCACTGAACACTGTCAGCTCAGTGTAAATGGAACCACAGGTTGAGTGGTGGTGATTTCAGTTGGGTGAGGGAGACAGCTGCAGTGAAGCTGTCATGAATGTATTTCTCTCTCGAAACTATAGAGGTATGCTCCTTAATTACTGTCTCCTCGCACCCTGTGTTCCTGGTTTGAATTCCTGTGCAAAGGAATGTGTTTTCTGTAGGACCCATGGAGATGCTTCATGGTGTCACAACACTGTGTTGGATCTGCGAGACAGTGGTATTGACAAGGTCCCAGGTACTTGGTTTTTCTCGAAAAATAAGAGCAGGATATAGTTTGCTCCCTTCCAGCAGGAGGCAGACCCTGCATGGAACGGATGATGCAGCCTTAGTTCACATGGCTCTTGTGCCTGAAAATGAACTCTTTCCTCTCTCAAGCCCCTGGGGTCTGCAAAGGTTCAGCTTCTTTGCCCAAATATACATAGTGTTCACTTTCAGCTTTTATGTCTCTCCCATGAAATCAAGTAACATATGTGCGAGCACCTGACCCATTGGTGGCATCCAGCCCCATTTGGTTTCCAGAAGAGACAGCAAGGGAGGGAGTAAATGATGCTTCCACTCTATTGGTTTCTCGTAGCTGAGCCCAGGTACTAGAAAAAAAAAAGCAGTCTCTAAAACATACCAAAAGAAGTGTGTGTATATGCTCGTGTACACACTCGACTTGTTTGGAAGGATATGGAAATGTTATTGGGGGAGGAAGTTGTTTGTTGTTGTTCATATGGGTCTTTTGTTTTGTTTTGTTGGTCTTCTGGGTTCTCTAGGAATTGTCAAATCCTGTGAAGACAAATTTCATGCTTCTTCATTAAGAATGTCTTTCACACCTTCACAGTCAACTCTGCTGGAGAACAGGGGCTACCCGTCCCTGCCCTGGGTTTTCGGGCCATAATGAGGCTGGCTGAGAGCCATAGTCCACATGAGGGTTCTCCATCATCCTGAGTCAGGCAGAATGGCTGCCCTGTGTGAGCAAAGTCTGGGCAGCATACAAAAGTGACCCGGGCATCTCTGGTCCTGGGAGGTGTCAGCTCAGAATCCAGGCCTCCAGCTCCTCGATGCAAAATTGCTCTTGCCGGGCCAGCACTTCATTGTTAAAGGTAGCACAGGGGTAGCTTCCCCCGTGGTACAGGTCTCCATCCAACCACAGCCCAAACTGGCCACTAAAGAGAAGAGGAAATGGGCTGTAAAGATGGCTCAGTTGGTACAATGTCTGCTACACAAGCATGAGGACCTGCCCCCAGGATCAACATAAGAAGCCAGGCAGGTCACATTCCCTCTGCAGCTCAGGTACAGGGGGAGTGCAAACAAGGAGGCTCCAGGGCTTGCTGGCCAGCCAATCTAGCCAGTCAGTGAGAGATGGACCGTGAACACACCTGAGGTCAATTTCAGACACACACACACACACACACACACACACACACGCACGCACGCACGCACGCACGCGCACCAGGAAAGGAAATCTTTTTTTTTCTTTTATGGTTTTTCGAGACAGGGTTTCTCTGTGTAGCTTTGTGCCTTTCCTGGAACTTGCTTTGTAGACCAGGCTGGCCTGGAACTCACAGAGATTTGCCTGCCTCTGCCTCCCGAGTGCTGGGATTAAAGGCGTGTGCCGCCACCGCCTGGGAGGAAAGGAAATCTTAGCACAGTTGTAGTGTATGGTAGGCCTGTGGGACTGACCACCATCATCATCATAGTTATTCTCATCCTGTATACCAATTTATCCAGGATTTGGGATCTCCTCGTGTGCTCTATATCATCCCAAGCATTTTTAAAGCAATCTATTGGTTTTAATAACTATATGCAGTGGTACAGCCATCACCTCAATCCAGTTTTGGAACATTCTAATCCTCATGTTTGACAGAAAACCAGGCTGGAAGCAGGAAGTGAATCAATAATCAATGGTTGGTGTGTCCTGTATGTACCCTGCTGCCTCTCCATGGAGCTCTGCTATGAGGAATGTTTTCATTTAGGTATAACTTAATGTGCTTCAGTGTGAAGGTCACAGCAGGGTGAGGCTACCCTCCATTTTTGTTCCTAACACGCTCCTGCTCCTGTCCACAGATACACAGGCTGTGTTCTTAGCTAGATGCAGGTCTTCTAATGAGCCATGTCCCATGGGACTCGGAAATCTGGGTCTTTCCCATCTCGTGACTATAACTTTCTCATCCACGTGGACATTCCCAGAGTCAGTTCAGACCATGATGGCACTAACCAGTTGGCCCACTCTCCTCACTTGACCTAGAGGAGGGTTGGTTGAGTGTGGGCCTCTGGGGATGGGCCATGGAGCTGAGGCTAGAGGGCACTCACTGTAAGTCAGCCTGAAAGACTCAGCCTGCCCATTCCACCCGCGACACCCTTAAGAAAGGAAAACAAGCCATCCCAAGACATGGGGGACAGAGACACACACCTTCCACTGCCCATCATCAGTGAGTCCAGGTCTCCTTTCACGAAGAAAGAGTTGTTTCCTGTCCACTTAAAGACCTGGGTGAAAAGGAAAGGCACTTTTGAGTGCTGTCCTTGCAGTTTGCCTCCAAGCCACATGGTGGCAGTGTTGTGCAGGACCAGACACTCGTGGGCCCAGTGAGTAAGATTTCAGTTTTCTGGGGCTCCACCCCTATGCCCTCTGCTTTGGATCCCCTACATCCTAGCAGCACCTTCATGCTAGCAGTAAAACAAAACCTCCGAGGCTTCCTGCTTTCAGAGATGGAAAGAGGAGGGAGAAAGGCCAGGCCTGGAGTTGGGTGGAACTGTCTCCCAGCCAATCTATCCCATGATCTGCAGGCAGTAAGACTCACCATGACCTCCTGTGACTTCTCTGCCCCACCCTCTGGGTCACAGCCTCCTGCTGGTCTTGCCTCCCATCATATACTGCCCACAGCCCTCTCCATAGTGACCTGAATGGCCCATCCCAACCCTAAATCACATTTTAAGTCTTCACCTAAAGTCTTCTGACATTCTCCACTGTGAAGGAGACAGAATCCAGTCCTCCAGCCAGAGTGCACCTGCCCCCATGCCTTTTCTTTATACCCTCTCCTCCTCTTACTGACTGAGCCGCACTGACCCTTCTGTTCACTAGCATGTGAAATGCTCATGCCTTAGGCCTTCCTACTTTCAGACCTCTCTGCCACAGCTCCCCACAACTGCATCCTCAAGGGTCACTTCTTACCCTACAGCCTGAGTGTCGTTACAGAGAGCCTGTTTTCCAAGGCGGCACGGCTCCATTCCTGTAGTAGTGTGTCTTGTCTTTATCTACCCCACTGCAATATAAATTCCAGGAGAACTGCCCAGATGCCCCGCTAGACTCTGAAACGAAAGAGTGAATATTCAAAGAGCCAAAGTAGGCAATAGAAAGGCTTTTAAAGGGCCAGAGAAGTATAGTATGTTGCTTCCTGTAATTAGATGTCACAAATGCTAAGAGCAAACCCCAAAACCCCTGGAGGAATAGAAAAAGATAAAGAAGCAAGCTGAGAAGGGATGAGATAAAGTGAACAGTGACCTCCAGAAGCTGGGGTCGCCCAGCACTTCCACACTTCCTCTGCTTTCTCCAAGGACATGTCCTTCTAATTTAAAAGAGCAAGATAAACATTGCTACAGAAGATACTAAGACAAAGTTGGTGGTGTTGCTTGGGTAGCAGTTACGTGTGCAAGCACTGGGAATTCATGAGCACCAGGCCAGGCACAGTCAAGGATTAAGTTTTTCAATGTGTGGGATTCTTACAGGCTGGGGTGACAGTAAGATCCCTTGGAAATGATAGATTTCATGTAATAATTTTTTTAGCACTCATATACTAGGCACAGCTAGGCATTGGGTAGAACAGTGGACATAATGAACAAAAATATCTGCCTCATATGACATTTCAGGAGGAGACAGATAAAGAAATAAATGGTATGTTAGAAACACTAGTGAGAAGCAACAGGCAGAGGGGCAATAAAGTTTTCAGGGAATGGTCATTTAAAATAGAGTGGTCAGTCCCTGTGATGTAACTACGGTAAGGCACAGTAGGGCTGTCCTGGTGAGTCAATGGAAGGGTGTGCGAAGTAGAACAGCACATGCAAAGGCCCTGAGGCCCGTGTGGGCCTATATGTTTGCCTTCCAGCTTAGGCCAGCATTGCTGGGGCAAAGTGATGGGAAAAATAAATACCCAGTATTAGAAAGGGGTCAGGGAAGAGCCATCAGTATGTGGATGGCATGAGGAAAGCCACAGAGGAAGCAGGGGTGGTCATCGAAGATAACCGAATCCCCAGCTCTGAGGATGGGAACTAGTAGGAGGCTCCAACAGGAGTACATGCTGCAGGAAGCAAGGTGGAGACAATCAGCCTACAGTCTTGGGTGACCCTGTGTAACTAACCCCTTTACCTCTCTCCCAAGAAGGGAAGGTAGCTCGCAGTGATGGAGCTGTGCAACAGTCCAAGTTTTTGCTTTGTTTTGTTTTGTATTTTTCGAGATGGGGTTTCTCTGTGTAGCTTTGGAGCCTGTCCTGGAACGCACTCTATAGACCAGGCTGGCCTTGAACTCACAGAGATTCACCTGGCTCTGCCTTCTGAGTGCTGGGATTAAAGGCATATGCCACCACCGCCCAGCGAGACAAGGTATTTTTGTCATTAACCAGGCCATCCACACCCTGGTAACCATCTTGGTGTGAGACTAGATGACAGTGTGGCAGAGTGTGTTCAGGTGTCTGTGCATTGGAGGGGAGACCTCTAATAGCAAACAAAAGCATCCAGAACAAGTTCTCCATCCATCAAAGTGAATAGTTCTCAAGGACACACTAAGCAAATACTTGTTCTTCCTCACACACTGACCTTGTCCACCATTGTGGTCCCTTCCTGCATTAGTGGTTCCTACATGTGCACTCTTCCCCCCATCCTCTGCCTCCAGAGCACCCTTCCTGAATTCACACTCTGGGGCTGGTTTCCATATCTCCCTTCACCACCGACTGAGTTGGGCATGTCAGCCAACCTCTCCGTGCCTCAGTTCCCTCATCTGTAAGATGTGGCAATGATAACAGCATGCGCATGTGGGTTGTTTTTTGTTTTTGTTTTTTAACCCCTGAGACAGTGTTTCTCTGTGTAGCCCTGACTGTCCTGGATCTCACTCTGTAGACCAGGCTGGCCTGGAACTCACAGAGATCCACCTGCCTCTGCCTCCTGAGTGCTGGGATTAAAGGCATGCCCAGTGACCTGTGGGTTTTTGTTTTTTTTTTCAATAACTAAATGTGCCATTTTGTGAGGTGATAAGTGCAGACCTGTGAGTTACTATCATGTTACTCTCATGTCTGTCTATAGTAAAAGTTTCATGCTCTGCCTGTCGTGCAGCACTCGGCAGCTCCAGTTAAGCCAACAACCCAGTGACGGAGAACATTTATATGGAAGATGTCTGGGGCTCTGTCTCCTGCCTCAAAAGCCCCAGCTCTTCAGCAGCTTCTGGCCTCTGAAGTTCCAATCACCTGTGCCTGTCGCTGATCTCTTTGCTTTCCACTTGGGGGACCTGAGCACTGAAGTCACTCTCCCCATTCTTTCCCAGCTCCCTAGTGAACTTCATGGGTCCATCCACCTGTCTCCTCAGCCCATTTCTTCCTCAGTTGCAGTCTCCAGCTGCTGTCTTCATAGTCACATCTGGCTCTTGACCTTAGCAAGGAGTGCAAGGAGCCCCTCCAGTTCATTTCAAATGTCCCTCTCCATCTGCCCACTCCTTCCTGTTGTCCTACACATGGCTCAGCTATTGCCACTGCTCCAAGTATTTGCCCTCAAGGAGACCCCTCCTTTGTTCACCCTTCATTCCCTCTGGCTTGGCTGGCCTCCGGCCCACTCTAGGCTCTGTGGGCCACTTGGCATTTTTACTCTGTCCTACCCTTCCCCTGTTGTTTCCTGTGAATGGGGCCTGCGGAGAGCTGGGTCTGAGAACACTGGCTGCTCTGGTACAAGCCTGGCCAAGGGAGAGCCTTACCCTGCTGAGAAAAGGACAGGGCAGAGATGGCCTCTTCCTGCCATGACCGGACTGGCATGCCCTCTGGGGCTCCTCTTCTCACACAGGGACTGTGTGATTCCTCTCTCTTCCAGCCTTCATATGCATACCTCACAAGAAGCCACTGGATATATCCTCCTCCCACACCTCAGGTCTACCTGCACAAGAACCCATCTTGTCCTTTCCAGCCTGTGCAGAACAGTATGCCTCCCTTGCTCAGTCAGCTCATGGTTTCTGGAGATCTTGATGGGCAGCTAAGGGCACTTCCATGCCCACCATTGCCCTGTGGAGAAGCAGGAAGGAAGCAGCCCAGCACAGGGACTGAAGCTGGGAGCCCACTAGCATCCCCAGAGCTGTGCCCTGTCATAGCCTTCTTCCATGACGGAAGGTGGGAGCCTCACCTTTAGCTGTGGGGAGAATGAGAAGAGGAAGGTCTCGCCTGTCCCATAGAAGCCTTTGCTGAGTCGGATAGCTGAGGAGGAGAAGGCGCCAAACATCTGGAAAACAGAACAGTGCAAGAAAGCAGCTGGGAGTCTGCCAGCCGCCTTCACCAGGCTTGCAAGTGTACACTCAGCCTCTGGGACTCCAGGGGAGCTGGGTATAAAGCTGGGGATAGGGAGTCTCCAAGGCCACCAGCCTGCCCTCTTTCCCACACTCCCCAGGAAGAGCCCTTGCTGGCTGCCTCCCCTGAAGTGTCTTGACTCTCTGCTCCCACTCACTTTTTTCCTCCCTCTCTTTCCTGTCCTCTTTCCCTCTTCAGGGTCCCTCTGTGTAACCAAGGCTGACCCAGAGCTTAATTCCCTGAGAGCCTTTACAGGCATGTGCCACGGCCAGCCTACCTTTTCTCAAATATACTTTGTGTGTCTGTATTATATGAATGTGAATATGTTCATGTGTGTGCACATAGGTATACACACACATACACATTCCCATGCATATAGAAGCCATGGGCCAATATAGACTGTCTTCCTCTATTGCCTTCCATGTTATTTTTTGAGACAGGCTCTAAATCTGGAACTGACCAATGAGACTGACTGACCAGCAAGCTCCAGGGGCCTCCTGTGTCTGCCTCCCAGTGCTGGGCTTACAGGCATATCCTACCACACCTGGCTTTTTCCTTTTTTTTTTTTTTTTTTTTTCCCCTTTTTCTTTTCTTTTTTTTCTTTTTTAATTTTTTTTGGCTTTTCGAGACAGGGTTTTTCTGTAGCTTTGGAGCCTGTCCTGGACTAGCTCTGTAGATCAGGCTGGCCTCGAACTCACAGAGATCCACCTGCCTCTGCCTCCCGAGTGCTGGGATGACAGGCGTGCGCCACCACTGCCCGGCCCACACCTGGCTTTTTACATGGCTGTTAGGAATTGAACTCAGGTCCTCATGCTTGCATGGCAAATGCTTTACTGACAGAACCATCGTCTCAGCCCCAAATATACTTATTTCATATGAGCAATGCTTCTAGAAGAGCTGGCAATCATACACAGCAGAAGGAAAACGAAATAAGCCGTAGTCAGATCTCCTTCTTCCTCCTCAGGATGGCGTCTTCACTTCCTCTTGGCACCTGTCCAATGCCAGTGCAGACTTTCCTACACACTGACACCCCACACATAGACTCTTCCCTCTTGCTTTTCTGCACCAACTTCAAATGTACAGAAAAGCACAGGGCTGGGGGTGTATGTCAGTCGGTAGAGTGCTAGCCTGGCATGTGCAAGGTCCTAGGCTCAATTCCAAAGTTCAAAACAAGCCGGGCAGTGGTGGCACGCACCTGTAATCCCAGCACTCAGGAGGCAGCCAGGTGAATCTCTGTGAGTTCGAGGCCAGCCTGGGCTACAAAGTGAGTTCCAGGAAAGGTGCAAAGCTACACAGAGAAACCCTGGCTCAAAAACAAAACAAAACAAAACAAAACAAAAGTTCAAAACAAGTACAGGTTCCTTGCAGCTTTGACCCAACAGGGTGTTTGCTCTAGTTCCCATACTGGCTTTCTCTCTTTATATTTCTCAGACCCACTTGACTACTATGATCCTTCATTCCTAATACAACAACTTCAAAGAATGAGGCTTACTATTATGTATAGTGATATTTTATTTGTATTGAAATGTGATTGTATTTGTATGTCAATAAAGTTGCCTTGAGGTCAGAGCAAGCCAGAGCAGAAGCTGAGCAGTTGTGGGGCACGCCTTTAATCCCAGCACTTAGGAGGCAGAGCTAGGTGGATCTCTGCGTGTTCAAGGACACAGCCAGCATGGCAGACACACGCCTTTAATCTCAATACCAACCATAGAAGACCTGGAGGTCTGTACAAACAGGCAGTGATGAGGAGGTCATGTGGCTGGGTTTACAACCAATGAGAAAACAGAACAGAAAGTCTTTAAATAGACAGGCCGCACAGAAGTAGGTCTCTTGCGGAGAGGAAGAACAGCAGAAGCAGTGAAGGGTAAGGTTTTCCACTCTTGCTCTGACCTCGTGGTTTTTAACTCTGCAATCGGTTCTGTGTTTCTTATTTAACAAGCCGGTTACATCTACATTTGGCGCCCAATGTGGGGCTCGAACCCACGACCCTGAGATTAAGAGTCTCATGCTCTACCGACTGAGGGTGGTGGTGGCACACGCCTTTAATCCCAGCACTCGGGAGGCAGAGGCCGGCGGATCTCTGTGAGTTCGAGGCTAGTCTGGGCTACCAAGTGAGTTCCAGGAAAGGAGCAAAGCTACACAGAGAAACACTGTCTCAAAAACAAAAACAAAAAAAAGTGCTGTGGATATCGCTCTGTACAAATAAAATGCTGTATAGCCATGGCAGGCTTCTTGTTATCTACTTCTATCTTAAATTAACCCATTTCTGTTAATCTATACTTTGCCACATGGCTCGTGGCTTACCAGCGTCTTTACATGTTGCTTATCATGGCGGCGGCTGGCGGTGTCTCTCTCCAGCCTTCTACTTCCCAGAATCCTCTTCTCTCTTGTCCTGCCTATACTTCTTGCCTAGCCACTGGCCAAACAGCATTTTATTTGTACAGAGCGATATCCACAGCACTTCCCCTTTTCTTTTTTTTTTTTTTTAAGGAAGGTTTTAACTTTTACATAGTAAAATTACATATAACAAAACAATTATCAAGCAAGAATTATAGTTACATTATTAAAGAAGATATCCTATCTTATATTTGTGAGTCTAAGGTTTTATATCTAACTTATCTTTTATCATAACTAAGCAAAATTATAACTATCTAGTCTTCAACCACATCAAAGACCTTCAGAATATGGCATTTAAAATATTTTTAAAATTTAGACTTTCTGGACAGTGAGACATGTCTGCTCCTGGCAACACTGATTTACTTCAGAGACGAGGATGGGCATTGAAGACACTTCATATCTTATCTTCACCTTGGCAAAAATAGCCATTTGGGCAAGAAACTGTTCTTGCCTGGACTGTTTGATCAACTGGACATGCAGGACCTATAGAAAGGTGACCACTGAACTTTGCTTGACAAAATGGTCCTTCAGGTTCCTGCTTTGCAGAGGAAACTGCCAGACATTCTACAGGACACTGAGAGAAATGACCAAGAGACTCTAGCCCTGTGGGCTGAAGACAAATGCCCCAACTTTACAAAGGATCATTAGGTGATTGTCCAGGCTGCCAGATGTCTCTGTCTACCCTGCAAGACTCCCGAAAGTTGCTTGCATCCTTCTCCCAGTCCTCAGGTAATATTATATCCTTCTGAGGTCTTTCATGTGGTTGAAGACTAGATAGTTATAATTTTGTTTAGTTATGATAAAAGATAAGTTAGATATAAAACCTTAGACTCACCAATATAAGATAGGACATCTTCTTTAATAATGTAACTATAATTCTTGCTTGATAATTGTTTTGTTATATGTAATTTTACTATGTAAAAGTTAAAACCTTCCTAAAAAAAAAAAAAAAAGAAAGGGGAAGTGCTGTGGATATCGCTCTGTACAAATAAAATGCTGTTTGGCCAGTGGCTAGGCAGGAAGTATAGGCAGGACAAGAGAGAAGAGGATTCTGGGAAGTAGAAGGCTGGAGAGAGACACCGCCAGCCACCGCCATGAAAAGCAACATGTAAAGACGCTGATAAGCCACGAGCCATGTGGCAAAGTATAGATTAACAGAAATGGGTTAATTTAAGATAGAAGAAGTAGATAACAAGAAGCCTGCCATGGCCATACAGTTTCTAAACTATGTAAGTTTCTGTGTGCTTTCTTGGTTGGGTCTGAGTGACTGTGGGACTGGCAGGTAAGAGAGATTTGTCCTGACTGGGCCAGGCAGGAAAACTCTAACTGCAATTATGTAACCCCCATGCTATTATCACACCTAAGAGAACTAACAATAGTCCTGGTTGTAGTGGGAGCTGTTTGAGCCATGCCCTGAAGAACCGCCCCTCTTGAGGTAGCAGGTAACTGTTACATCTGCCTATGAGCTTGAGGTACACGCCCCTGAGGCGTGGCCATGGTGGGGGTTGAGAGGTTGGGGAGTGGGGGAGTGGGGTTGGGGACTTAAGACCTGGGATGCCTGTACACAGCTCTCTCTTTGATACCTCATGGTTTTGGATGCTAAGAACAGTGTTGGACCATGCCTCACCCTTCCAGGATCCTGTGACAAATTCCTTTATTCTGTCTTGTGAATTAACCCCCAAATAAATTCCTTTGATCATTAAGCAGACTCCGTGGATTTGCTAGCGATATAATTCCAATACCTGGTATTATCTATTTGTACCATTGTGTACTCAATTGTTTGTGGTTATCTCAAGACTGTGCCTCACACCCTGCTTTAAAGAGAAAACAACACATTTGATAACTGTGCTTCTGCATCTTGCTTCTTGCCTGTCTGCTATTTGTCTGATTGACATCTTTTTCTGTGGGAATGGCTTCTGGGGTTGGGGTACAAATCCTCACAGTGCTGCATAGGGGAGCCATGGGGTGCAGGATTTAGGCCTAATGCTAGGAGAAACTTCCCATAGTACACAGTTCTCTGCCACAGAAGGGGTTCTGTCCGAACAGGGTGAGTTTCTTGGCTCTCAAGCACAAAGTCTTCCCATGGAGACTCCTGTCTCTATGGGGGACCCTTGAGATCTCTTCCAACTCTGGTATGTTCCTTCTATAGAGGAACATTTGAGACCAGCTCTCAATCTCACCCACCTTCTGCATGGAGAACTTGCCAGAAATTCTATTGTTAGAGTGACCACATGGACTTCGGGCAGAGCTGTCAGAGTTCCTCTGTGGCATGTAGGAACTGCCTTGACTGTCTGTCCCCTCTGATTTCCTCCAATCCATTCTTCCCCACCAGCTGGGGATATTTTCACAATATGCATCCATCATTTAGATGAAGATCATCTGCTTGACTTCTGTAGGAGCCAGAGGCAGTGACATCTGCCTGTACTTAGCACTAGGGAGACTGAGGCAGGAGGATCTGGAATGCAAGGTCAGCACAGGCAACATCTAGGGTTTGGAGCCAGTTTGTGTTTTAGTCATTGAGACCCTGACTCAAAATAAATCAAAAAAACCCATCCATGGTCTTGTGCTTGCAAACATAAGGGTGCAGTTTTGCATGGCCTCAGTGGTTAGTTGCTCAATGCCCCACCACTCACCCCATACACACACAAGAAATTAGACCATCAACTCTAAGTGTGCTGGACCATTTTTGGCTTGATTCCACTCTTCTCCACATCACCTAACCTGGCACACAAAAGTGACTTCAGACACACGAATGAGCAAATAAGGCTCCAAGTGGGACAGGTGTGAGTGCCGCTGTCAGTGTACCTCATAGGTGACATAGCCTGTCATCTCTATCTCCTTGCATCCCACTCTGCCCTGGGCAGTACCCACTGGTCTGCCTGGGAGCCCCCATGCCCTGTCCCAGCTCACCTGCCCATCCTGGTCTCTCAACACCAGCAGTGCTGGCCCACTGTGACCCTCCATCTGCCGGTATAGTCTCCGAAGACTAAAGCCATCCCTTGATGTGCAGAAGACCAGACTCCAGGGGTGGCCAGCGACTCTTGGGGGTAAGTGGAGACTGAGCTGGAGGCAGAGCTAGAGCTGAGTGACGGGATTGCCTCTACCTTCCCTCCTCCCACCTCTCAGCCTTTTACTCCGTCCAAAGGCTCTGTGCCCATTAGATACAGCCTTTGGAGCTGTTTTTGTTCCCATTTTGTAGATGAGAACACCAAGGTTCAGGGAAATGGAGAGTAGATGGCAGAGCCAGCATTCCAAGCCAGGGCAGATCTCTGGGAACTCACCTTGGTCACTGGTCCTTAGAGGATAGAAGAGAGGCTACATTCCCCTACTCTACCCAGTGAGAAGGGGGCCACTAGTGTGACAAGAGAGGACAGCAAAGCCCAGAGAGAAAGCATGAGTGATTCAAGGTGACATTGAGCTGGGGACATTGCAGCTGTGACTCCAGCACCTCTGGGTGGGGCTGGTATAGGGAAGAGGTTCAGGGCTAAAGTCCTACTCCATAGAATGTGCCCGAACCTGCCTAATCTCTGAGGCACCCAGGACCTGGCTGGCTTCTGTCAGCTGAGGCTCCACAGGGTCCTGAGGGGCTGGGACTGGGGCTGGAGCTGCCTCCTCTTCCTCCTCCTCCTTTTCCTCCTCCTCGCCTTCCTCCCCAGACAGGGTGTCCTCCACCTGGGTGGGCTGTAAAGATACAAAGAAGTTTGGTGGATTGAAGGACACAGAGGCACCAGATGTCACCATATCCTGCCCAGGCCCCTGCAAGCCCAGCTCAGCACAGCTGGGAAGCACCCACCACAAGCAACACTCTGTCTCTGCCTGCAACCTGTTTCCTCCCTGCTGGCTACTCTAGCAAAGGAAGTGGGGTGGGCAAAGGCACTCACAGTGCCACTCAGGTAGGCACCATCATCTGTTGCCAGTTTGCTCTAGCCCCAGGGCAAGCACCAGGTTCCAAGCTCTAAGCCTGGAAGAGGGCAGAAGGGCAGTAGGAGTCTAGCTCTGCTGCAGTTGTGTATGTCTGAGCATGAAATAGTGACTAAAACAATACTGATCACAAGAATGGCTGACATTGCCATGGTCCAGAACTCTGAGCAGGCCTGTGTGATGAGCATGCTGTGAATGGTCTCTTCGACTTCTCCCTGAGAAGGTACCACTGATTTCTACATTCTATAGGGAGCTCTGAGATTCACATTCAGTCAGTGAGGAGACGCGTGCATTCACACCTACCTCCCCGCAAAGTGTGTGTTCGCCCACATGAGTTGTATGTTGCTTGAAATAGAGGTATGTGTGTGGGCAGGTTGGTGAGAACAGATATACAGGGCAGATTGGTGAGAGCAGGTGAACAGGGCAGATTGGTGTGTTGACTGTCAGTGTGCTTTGAGAGTGAGCTGGGGTTATATATATTCGCATGGGTATCGGTGGGCATGGATGCTAATGTGGTCTTCTCATTCATTTAACTGAGCCTCCAGACTCTATCTACCATGGTGTGTTTGAGTGTGTGTGTTCACGCATGTGAGCAGGCTGGTACACAATAACATAAGGCTCATCATAGAGGGGGACTCCATCTGGGAAGGAATGCCCCATGTACTCCCTCCTTACCCCTCTATTACTCAGTCTCAGACCCGGAGGGAACCTCACCTTGGAATAGTCCCCCCAAAGGGTCAGCAACAGTGGTCTATCCCCTTTGGTGGGGGGAGTCTTGGCACCTTAAGGTTGCTCCAGGTCCAGCTGGGAAGGACTTGAGAAGGGTAAATACACACACACACACACACACACACACACACACACACACACACACACACACCACACACGCCCATGCCCCTCCCTGCTAGAGATCTCACCCCCCTTCCAAGTGCCCCCACAGCAGCCCGTGCTGAGCCCTTACCAGCTGAGTGTACAGCCATCTTCGGCCTTTCATTCTCACAGCCCAGGATAAGAGACAGTCCTTGGCCCTGAGGGAGGAAATGCTGCAGGGCAAAGCCAGCAGTGAGGAGGTGCCTAGGCACTCCCCACTGGCTCCATGCCTTCCCAGCTGCCCTTTGCTCTCTCTCACCTGTGATTCTCAGCTAAGTGGCCACTGGGTGGGTCTGCGGGCCACTGGACAGACATTCAAGGCCTCATGGGCAGTTAGCATCTATTATGTTAGCCATACACAGTAAATTCCAGCTGTAAATTCTGGCCACTTCAATTTCTTCTAACAGTCTGGCCTAGACACATTGATTCTTTTGTAGGATAGCTAAGGTCCAGACTAGGGATCCAGGACCCTGATTCTATGAATGACTGAGAATAAAATTTTTTGCACCCCAGGCCTTAATTACCCAGTATGTAACATTAAAAATTATTGTAAGCCAGGAGTGGTTTAATTTAATACCAACACTCGAGAGGCAGAGGCAGGCAGAGCTCTGTGAGTTCAAGGCCAACCTGGTCTTCATATAGAGTTTCAGGTCAGCCAGGGCTACACAATAAGACCCTATCTCAAAAAAAAAAAAAAAAGAAAGAAAGAAAGAAAGAAAGAAAAGAAAAGAAAAAAAGTCTGTGTCTGCATGCAAGAACCAACCAAAGCACATGTATGGAGGCCAGAGGGGAACTGTTAGAAGTCAACTTCAACTCTCTCCTTCCACCTTTATGTGGGTTCCAAGATTTGAACTCAGGCCCTCAGGCTTGCATGGTAAGCACTTCCACCCACTGGGCCACCTCACTGCCCCTCTATATAACATTTAACCCCCAGGACAGGAAACCTCAAAAGACTTTCCAGGACTGACAGCCAGAAATTCATGTCCCTCTCAAAGCCAAAGAGCATGCCATAGCAAAAGCCTGAAGGAGCACGCCCAGACCAAAAGAACCGACCTTTTAAGGACATAGTTTTGCCCAAAGGTGTGGCTCAGTAGCAGGTGCTTATTTAGCACGCATGAGGCTCTGGATCCCATCTCTGGTAGAAAGAGAAAGAAAGGGAAAGGAAGAAGAAAGAGGAGGAAGGAAGGAAGGGAGGGAGGGAGGGGAGGGAGAAGAAGAGAAAGAAGGAAAGGAAATGAAGGGAAGGAAAGTAATGGAAGGGGCGAGAAAGCACAGACTGTATACAGCTCCGTGGTAGTGGCCAGTCACACCCCCCCCCCAACACACACACATCCACTCTTAACCCAGCACAGGCCCCTCCCCTCCAGGGTAGCTTACTCCCGGTGTGCACAAGGACCTGGGAAAAGGGAGAGAGGGAGACAAGAGAGAGGGGGAAGGAGGGAGAGAAGAGGAAGAGAGAAAGGAAGAGAGAGATTTACTTCTTACTCGGTGAAGCAACCTTGGGCCAGCTTCCCCACCCTCCTCATCTGTAAGCATTTCTCTCTTAAAATGAAGACAACACCCAAGGATCAGGACGCTAAGCTTCCATCCTCCCTCTCCTGTGCTCAAATCTGTGTGGTAACCTAGCGCACCTGACATTTGATGCAGTTGGATAAATGCCAGTATTTACCAGCTCTGCCTCTTGGAGAGACCTAGTGTCCAATATCTGATAAGAGGCCACTGGTCCTCCACTTGGGATCCTCAGTCACATGGGGCGAGGAACAGTGGTGAGAAGGGAAAGATGGAGAAGATGTGGCTGAAGGCACTCACCCCAGCAATCCCTGCCGACCCTCCTGCAGCTCATCCACCGATGATCTTTCCCATCCACCCAGAATGACCCGTCTATCCTGCTGTTTGGATACAGCCACTTTGGTCCCAACTCCTGTCCTCTGTGTATGACTAGTGTCTCTGCCTGGCCCTGGCTCCAACCTTTCTCCCTGCTTCTTATACCTGCCCCAAGGCGGCGGGCCCTGGCCCCATGCCAAGCCAGTTCCAATTGGGAAGGTGCCAATGATTACCCTACATCAGAAACTCAAATCCCACAAACACGCTAAAAGACCTTATCAACCCCCCAGGTCCCTAGCTGTCACCATCAGCCAAAAAAAGGGGAGATGTACCAGGTTTTATGCCCCAACCTGCTTTTCACTGGCTCCTAAACACCATTTGTTGCCTGATGCCCTCCACGGAGGTCAGTCCTCTCAATTAAGGTTAGAATCTGTGATATACAATTGGCACAAGAAAGGGCCGTACTGTGGGTTCTCATGAACCACCCCAAGCTGTAGGGATCCCAGGTCCGAACTCTGCCCCAGCCAACTTCCCCTCCCAGGTGGGGTAAGGACTTTCCTCATTGGCCTGGGGTATTTGGCAAAGTCTCTCACAGGAAGCACACACAGTGTCTGGCACACAGTAGGCACCCTGCCCGTGGGGTAACTTCCCTATCTTTGGCTCCCAGTAGGACTGTGAGAACTGCTATATTTTTCAATCACAGGACTCAGACTTGGGAGGACCTTCAAAGTGAGTACCCCACCAGGACCAGAAGCCCTGAAAAGCATGCTGGGCAGATGAGCTCACTAAGCCATGTAGTTCATTCAGTCCATCTCCACACAGCTAGAAGACTGTCCTGATGGCCATCAGGTGACTTGGGCCTCAAGGCCAAGTGACCCAGGGTAACATCCCCTCCAGGAAGTGCGGCCTGCCTCAGGACTTCTATTATAGGGAAAACAGGAAAGTGAAGGGCCTGTTGTTACCTCAAACATGGCTGTTGCAATGGGTGTTTGAGCTGTAAACAGCTCAGGGTCACAGGCCTGGCGCTTCCTCCTCCCTTCAGCCCATCTTTTTAAAAAAATAATTTTAATTTTAATTTTTTGAGACAGGATCTCACTATGTAGCCCTGGCTGGCCTGGGACTAGCTTTGTAGACCAGGCTGACCTTGAAATCCCAGAGCTCCTCCAGCCTCTGCCTCCCCAGTGCTGGGATTAAAGATGCACGCCAATACACCCGGTTCCCCCACTGCCTTCTGCAGATCCCCCACATTCAACACCTGACCACCAAGCACTCTGACTGACCAGTGAGGTTTGCCTGACTGTCCCATTCTCATGTCTGGAAGGTCCAGTATGTGATCTCACAGGAATATCCCTTGCCAGGTTAACAGCCCCTTAAGAGATGCCCCCACCGGATTCCTTGCAGCCCCCCCCCCCCCCCCCCCCCCCCCCCGCGCCTCTTTCCTCCACCAGACCTTGTAATCCCCTTTCAGGGAACACAACCCCGGCCGGGAATGACTTTTGTTATGTATGGTGCTGAAAATTGAACCCAGGGCTTAAGCATGCCAGGCAAGCATCCTATATTTTTAATATTTTGAGAGAGGGTTTTGCTACGTGGCTAAGGCTGACCTAAGATTCATTGTAATGCCTAATGTAATGAGTGTGTATGTGTGTGTGTGTGTGTGTGTGTGTGTGTGTGTGTGTGTATGCAGGGGGGTGTTTATTTTATTTCATGAGTGAGGGTTTTGCCTGCTTGTCTGTACCCTCACCATATTCATGCCTGATGCCTAGGAGGTCAGAAGTGGGTGTGGATCTCTTGGAATTAGAATTCCAGATAGTTGGTGAATCACCAGGTGAGTACAGGGAACTGAACCTGGGGGTCCTGTGCATGAGCAGCAAGTGTGAGCCATCTCTCCAGCCCCTGCCTCGAACTCTTGGTCCACCTGCCTTCACCTCTTTTTTTTCCTGGATCTCGCTTTGTAGACCAGGCTGGTCTTGAACTCACAGAAATCCACCTGACTCTGCCTCCCAAGTGCTGGGATTAAAGGCCTGCACCACCATCCGGCTCCTGCCTTCACCTCTTAAATGTTGGAATCATAGGTGCTTAGCGCCTCCAGATGTTTAAGTATACAATAGAGGGGGAAGGTGAATGTCCGTGGAACACCTGCTCTTGGGGATTATTTTCAGTTATGAAAACAGGCTTGCAAAGGGTTCTGGAATGTGTGGGGAATGTTTCCTCTACTCGGGTAAGAGCAGAAGCTAAAATTCAGTAACACAAACAGAAAGTTGAAAAGAACCAAGAGAACATGACCAGAAGGGAACACACCTGTGTTCACTGGGCCTCCTGGCTAGTCTCCTAACCTCAGGTGGGTGTGGAGTCAGTCTGACACACTCCTGCAGGCATACTGCGAGCTCAGTTTCCAGTTTCTGAGGTCACTTTTACATCCCGACGTGCTCCTCCATCTTCCCTGCTGGTCAGCCCGTCTTCCACCCCCTCACCTGGCCTCCTCTGCTCCTCTGCCTTCCTAAGGGCTGGCGGAGGGTGGGCCCTGCTCTTTTCCAAAGCCTCTCCTGCCTCTTGTTCCTCTTCCTTGCTGATCCCAGGGTCCCCTCAGGAGCTGCCACTTCTCTCTGCACTTGGCCTCCACCTCTTCCCGCTCTCAGGCCACTTCCTCTGGCTCTGCCTCACAGCTGTCTCGTACCCTGTGAGGCCCCAGCAGCCTCCTCTCAATCTGCTCTGCTCCTGGGCTTTGGCAGGGACCACTTCCTCCTCTTTTGTCCCCACTTTCTCTTCTCTTGACTCTTTCCTTATTAATTAATTAATTAATTATTTTTATGTGCATTGGTGTTTTGCCTGCATGTATGTCTGTATGAAGCCGTCAGATCTTGGAGTTACAGACAGTTGTGAGCTGCCATGTGGGTGCTGGGAATTGAACCCAGGTCCTCTGGAAGAATAGCATGTGTTTAACCACTGAACCAGCTCTTCAGCTCCCTTGACTATGTTTCTTGAACCAGAAATGCTTAACTTTCTGATTCTGGACAAGTTTTCCTCTTTCCAGACCCTCCTCCTGAGTAACTTTACCCAGGTTCAATGTGAATCTTTTTTTTTTTTTCAAAGATTTATTTATTTATTTATTATGTACACAGAAGAGGGCACCAGATCTCATTACAGATGGATGTGAGCCACCATGTGGTTGCTGGAATTGAACTCAGGACCTCTGGAAGAACAGTCAGTGTTCTTAACTTCTGAGCATCTCTCCAGCCCCCTCAATGTGAATCTTTTTTTTTTTTTTTTTAAGATTTATTTATTTATTATTATGTATACAGCATGTATGACTGCAGGCCAGAAGAGGGCACCAGATCTCATTACGGATGGTTGTGAGCCACCCTGTGGTTGCTGGGAGTTGAACTCAGGACCCCTGGGAAAGCAGCCAGTGTTCTTAACCGCTGAGCCATCTCTCCAGCCCTCAATCTGAATCTTTTAATAACATAGTCTCATTGTAGCCCAGGCTGGCTTCAAATACACTATGTAGCCCATGATGACCTTGAAATTCTGGTTCTCTTGCCTTCAATTTCTGAGTTTTGGGATTACAGAAGCATGTACCACCCATGTTTTATGTGATGCTGGGACTAGAACCCAGAGCCTTGTGCGTGCTAGGCCATCATGCTACCAACTGAGCAACATCTCCAGTCATCAAGGTGAATATTTTCTTGACTACTCCAGACCTTGTTGCTGGCCTGGCTTTGCATGCCTGTGCTATGCTTTTCTGGGTCTCTATTTGGACATCTCCGGAGATGCTCCGCAGCCACTGTGGCCTATGAACTCAGGCTCGCTTACCCTTTGACACCTCCAGGCTTGTCTTTCCTGCTTAAGCAAATGGTGCTGTCGTCTGTCCTCTGAAGCAGGTGATGGGGAGATGAACTTGACATCACTCTCTGAGTCCTCACTTCCAGCCAGGAGTGGCTGGTTCTCCGAAGCAGAACACATCTTTTCTCTGGCTTCTAATGCGTCTGAGCTCTCTGAGCCCCCAGAGTCATGTTCGTCAACCCCTAAGCTTGGCCAGCATCTGTTCTTGTCAGCATAGGGATCTCTTCTGGACATAAATTAGATGCTGTGACTCCCTGCTTGCAGTTTCTGATGTTTACCACTGCATCAGAGATAATCCCCTGCCCATGTCCCGTCTACTTCCTGCTTTCCACTCTCTTTTCTGTCTTTATCTCCCAGGGGTTCCAGCCAGCCACACTAACCATCCTTCCCTGAGCATCTGCCACACTTTCTCTTCCTCCAGGGACTTTGCCCTGGTTCTTCAATCTGCCCCAGATTCTCTCCCCAGGCCCTTTGGCTAACTGGGCATACAGGCCACCTCCTCAGAGAGGGCTCCCTGATAACCCTATTCCATTGGGTTTCCCTATCACTCTCCAGTCAGTGGCTTACTTCTTTCATGATTTGTAGGATGAAAACAACCTTCACTTTAGTTAGAAAAAGATACCTCCTCTTGGAAGCCTTCCAGGAGTTAGCTTCCATTTAGTTTCCATCCTGTTGGTCTATTTAGCAGCTTACATGGGAGAACTTCTGGGTCATCATCCCCTTCATGTCTTAAACCTGCCACTAAAGCCATCATTCATTGAATGCTTCCTTCTTGGCCTGAGATTTTTACAGCACCCACTGGGTGCTTAAGCTGACCAGTTAGTAGCAGGCCCTAGAATAGAGCAGCCTCTGGTCAAACAAGCCCAGCTAAGTCATTTCCAAGCTGTATGACCTTGGCTGTGCATTTGGGTTACCCACTGCTGTGTATAAAAAAGAGGGGGGGTGCCTTCAGAGCTTTGTTTTGCAGTTTGGGCAGGGTTGGTGAGAGAATTCACTTCTGTCCACTCCTCACTGGGTGGCTCAAGATTACCAGTGGAGCATCTGTAGCCTCCTCATCTCACAGCTCTGGTGGCCAGTGGAGACTAGAGCTGGAGTTGTTGGCTGGACTGCCTTCACATGGCTACCCCACGAGACCTAAACTTCCTCTCCACATGATGACTGGATTCCAAGAATGAAGAGCAAGAGTAGAGAGATCACAGGAGTGAGAGAGGCCATGCCCCAGGGGTCTTCTGCACAGACAGAAGGGCAGGAAGTGGACCCTGTGGCTGTTGGAAGTGTCGATGTCACTGTGAGAAGAGCAATTGGTTGGATGGAGAGCACCAAGTCCTGAAAGTTGTCCTCTGACCTTCACATGCGCACCTGCACGTGTACATGCATGTATGACACACACATTAATAATAGTAATAAAGGGGCAATTGGAATATATATCCACGTGTTTCTTTTTGGAAAATATGACCAGAGAGAAGTTCCTTAACCTTTCTGAGACAAGGGTTGGCAGACCCTTGTGCTCCTGGCTGTTTGGGAAGCTGAAGATTACCAAAGCCCATGAATTCCAGCCCAGCCCGGGCAACATACCAAGACCCCCTCTTGAGAGAGAGGTAGTGGTGTCGGGGAGAGAATTCTGAGATCCTTTGCTGAAATATTGATCGTTGTCTGCATTAGTGCTGTGGGCTTGGAGCAACCAAGGATGGTGATATGCATACCCTCTCATACCTCAAAGCCCACATGCTCTACAGAAGCAGAGAGAGGGCAGCAGTTTGCAAGAACTGCACAACTTCTGCGTATCACTGTGACAAGCCTGCGTGAGTAGGGCCAATCAAGCTAATAGCCCTGTCATGGGCACATTAGACCAGACCAGGGCTGGAATGAGGCCTGCGTGTGAGATGACACACCCTGGGTCTCTAGTCTAGGGTTCCCAAACCACTGCCCAGCACCCTCGCCCAGTGCTTTGGCAGACCTGCTTGTACATCAGTGTGGAGGGTGGGTACCAGGAAAAGGGGTAGACCTGATACCAGCCTGCTGCTGTGCTGTAGATCGGGTTAGGAGAGGGGCGGAAGAGTAAGGGGGGGAGGGGAAATGGAAGAGGGGGAGGAGAAAGGGGAATGCATGGGATAAGAGGAGGGGGGGGGAAAGGGACTAGAGGAGGAGGGAAATGAAGCTGCATAGTGTGTGCGTGTGTGTGTGTGTGTGTGTGTGTGTGTGTGTGTGTGCGCGTGTGTGTGTGTGTGTCTCGCACGCATGCGCTACTCTCCTGGGTAGCAAGGGGTTGGGCAGCCACTCTGAGGATGAGTGCCTTCCCAGAACCAGCCAAAGAACTTCCTGTGGCTCAGGCACTGTGAGGGCTGCAGGAGAGGGCAGAGGTGAAGAAGGTGTAAGGGACCGAGAAGCTACTCGGTTAACTGGAGAGCAGCGTGGAAGGAAAGAAACCACGCCTACAGGGCTGGGGTCTTGGGAGTCTGAGGGGTAGAGACGACCTGACCCTGTAGGATTCAGGGCCACAGTCTTCAGGCCATGCCAGCCTCCATCCGGCCCAGAACCTGCCCCCTCCCTCCAAGCATCCGATTGCCAGGCATGCATAAGTCACAGCCTGAAGTTGAATCGCAAAGACCTTGGAATTGGGGTAGGAGAAAGGACTCTGCTCGGGATCGCAGGCGGCCAAGGTGTACAGAGTCCAGTATGCACGCGGGATCACTATGACAGCGGTCAGGCAGGAGGAGTCCAGGACACTCTGGAGGCATGAGGCTCCATCCTGGTTTCTCCGCTGACCAAGAGCAGACCGCGTGCTGGGTCATGCTTCAGTTTACCGTTCTAAGCGATGGGGTCGTTTGTCATGCCCAGCTAAAGGGGGCGGAGTTCGCGCAGGCTCAGCACCCGCAAGGGGCTCGCGGCGCGGTGCTGGGTGTGCATGGATGCTGGCTCCGGCCCTTTGAGGTCCGCGGGGCCTCTGCCGGGGAATATCCTCTCCTGCCATCCACGAGGCCCCCACGGCGACGCCAGACTCCCAGGCTCCACGACCGGGTGCCATCCCCCAGCCCGCAGGGGAGCAGCCAGTGTCCGGGAGCTGCCGCAGCAAGCCGAGGCCGCGGCTGCCCAGGCCTGCCTGACCCTCGAGGGGGTCGCTGTTGCCTCGCGGATCCCTCCCTCGCTCCCCGCCCGCGTCCCTCCCCGCTGCTCCCGCCGCGTCCGCCTTTTGTTCGCCGAGCCGCGCGCCCCCGAGCCGAGGCGGCGGGGCGGGGAACTGGCGGGGCTGCGTGGGGGGCGGGCCGCGCCGGGCGGAGCCGGGGCCCTGGCCTCAGCCGGACTGGGAGTCCGAGGCGGCGATCGCCGAACAGGCGGCAGCCGGGGTCCGGGCTCGCTCCGAGGGCGCGGCGAGGCGGAGGGGGCGGGCACCGGGCGGAGCCGGAGCCGGAGTCGTGGTGCCTGGAGGAGATCGGGCCGCGCGCTGAGAGCACAAAGTAGCGGAGAGGCCGCGCGGCGTGGGCCAGGGCCCGAGCGCTGTCCCCGGACGCAGGAGGCCGGAGCGCAGTCGCGGCCTGAGCGGCGGGAGCGCATCCGGGACCCGCCGCAGGGACCCCCAGACCGGCCGCTCCCGGGCCATGCGCGCCGCTCGCTGAGACCCGGGGAGGCCGCGATGGAGGCGCCAGCGGGAGAGTCATCGGCGCGGGGCTACTGCCCCCCGCCTGCTCCCGCGCCCGCCACGGAAAGGAAGAAGAGCCACCGCGCGCCATCGCCAGCCCGGCCCAAGGACGTGGCCGGCTGGTCTCTGGCCAAGGGCCGCCGCGGCACAGGCCCGGGCGCCGCCGCAGCCTGTGGCGCCGCGTCCTCGGCGAGGCCGGACAAGAAGGGGCGCACGGTGACGCCTGGAGCCCGGGGCGCGGGGCCGAGGGTGGCCGGGGTGCGCACGGGGGTCCGCGCCAAGGGCCGCCCTCGTCCGGGTACCGGGCCGCGCCCGCCGCCGCCGCCGCCCAGCCTCACCGACAGCAGCTCGGAGGTGTCGGACTGCGCGTCGGAGGAGGCGCGCCTGCTGGGCCTGGAGCTGGCGCTGAGCAGCGACGCCGAGTCTGCGGCGGGTGGCCCGGCGGGGACCCGCACCGGGCAGCCGCCCCAACCGGCACCGTCGGGGCAGCAGCCTCCGCGGCCGCCTGCCTCCCCGGATGAGCCGTCGGTGGCAGCATCGTCGGTGGGCAGCAGTCGCCTGCCACTCAGCGCCTCGCTCGCCTTCTCCGACCTCACCGAGGAGATGCTGGACTGCGGGCCCGGCAGCTTGGTGCGGGAGCTGGAAGAGCTGCGTTCCGAGAACGACTATCTCAAGGTGGGGACCTAGAGGGGAAGGGGAGTCCAGGGTTTGGGGAGGAGGACCTGCCACCCTGGCTCAAGAGCCCCAGGGCCTCAGCCGGCCACTTTAACACTAGCAGGGAAAGAGTGCCCCACCTTCTTTTCCTACTCTTCTCCCGAGGGGGATCTTGGATAAGATACTGACTAAAGGACCCCAGTGTGCATCCCCCTCCTCGTAAAAGTGCTTTGGAGGATGCTCGGTGTCGAGGGGCGGGGGCTAGTCAGCCAAGGCCGACCTCTGCTGTAAGCCGCCCAGGACACCGCCCCCAGGTCAGCGGCCCTTCCTTGGCTCTCCTTTCTGGGGCCAACATTGATGTGTCCGGCTGCCAGGGAAACCGTGGCTATCCCCTGGCAAGGAGAGCCAGAACACCATCCTTAGTCCTTACCCAGGGCTTCCCCGGCAGGCCTGTCCTCGCCTGCCTTTTGGGGCGGGACCAGTTTGAAAGCATGACATCTGGGAACATCCCCTTGGCTGGAGTCCACTTCCGCCCAGTCTAACGGTCCCACAGCCTGAGAGGATGATGTCGTGGGAGAACTGGTTCAGAGGCCACTTCCTCAATCCCAGGATATTGTCTTCTGTCCCTGCTGAGAGAAGCTTGGGCAGACGTGGCCCGTGCTCCCTGTGTGAGGAGGGAAGCTGCCCTCTTGGATAGGGGTATTCCCTTTGTGCGCGTGGGACTGCAGAGCTTCCTGAGAAGAACAGGCGGCTGTGCCTGGGCATCTAGGTACAGCTTGTGCTCTGGCTGCCTGTCCCCTGACACGGTGGCAGCTATGGGGACAGCCCTGTCCTGGCTTCTTGACCTTGGTGTGGGCAGCTGGAATCTTCATGGGCTGTATGTACTGCCACCATGGAAGAGACTGCGGTGTTGACTGCACTTGTCTGTTGATGGCCTGGCACGACACCCAGAGTGGCCTGGCCAGCAGCCATGGAGTTGATGGCACTCTGATGACATGTCTGCCCTGCAGCACTTAACTGACTCTCCCAGTTCTACTGTCTAGAAGGGTTTCTTCTTCCTTAGCCTGTTGGGGTATTCCTCTTGCTCTTCTTTGGATCCTCTGTCCCACATGGGCTCAGTAAACTCCTGCACACTAGAGAACACGGGTCCATCTGAGAAATGGTCATCTGCTACCGGTTCCTAGCCGGAACCTCCCCCAGGCCAGGCTTCCATTTTTTTTTTCTGTTAAATGGGAGTATGAGTCTTTGCAAAGGCCTCACTCAGTGTTGACAGTTGGGGGTTGGGTCAGTTTGTGGAGGGTGAGAGGATGGGGGACAGCCTCCTGGATGCTCCTCCCAGCTTCCTGTGTTCCCTGAGCTGCTCCAGACCCTGACCTCACTCCAGAAAATGAGGACAACTTGTAGTTGTTGATTTGGTTTCTTCCTGCTCCTATCCTGGATCCCTTCCTGTGCTCCCAGGAAGTGGTCAGACAGAGCCCTGAACTCCATCTGAAACCACCCATGAGTATGCAGATGGGAAAGTGGTGCCAGGGGCCTCGGGTTGAGCCTAGGTTCTCCTGGAGACCAGGAACCGCCTGGGAACATTCCATTTCAGGGTCAGGTTGAGCCTCAGTTTCTACCATCCATTTGTAGTTGAGTCTTCATGCACAAGCTTTGGGCCACTGCTGGCTCTGTAGCTTCTTGACTGTGTGATCTTGAGCACCTTACTTCCCATGATTGGACCTGAGTTTTCTCATCTTAAGAATTAAGCAGGCACACATAGGTCATCCCTAAAGATTAAATGCGCATGCAGCTACAGAGCACTAGACGCTGTACGGTTCTATCCTGATGTCACTTGCTGCTCTCAGGATAGAGACCTTGTGCATCTGTCAGATTATTTTGTGGCTTCTGTGGGAGCAGGCTGGGCTCTTCCTCCTGACCTTGAGTCCATTCATTCATTCACTCACTCACTCACTCACTCACTCAACGTTTGCTTAGAGCTTAACAGCATAGTGCCGATTTGGGGGTGTAACTGAACTAGGGAAAGCCTCTGGAGAGACCAGAGTTAAACAATAGTCAACAGAACACAATGTGGCTGGTGATAGGGTGAGATGGTTAACTGTGCCAAGAGCACGTGGAGGTGGGGCTGGGGACTCGGGGAGGCCAGGAGCTGAGAGATGATGGAGCCAGCAGAATAAGGGACCGTAGTAGAACATTCTAGGCTGAGGAAAGTTGAGGGGTGTTGGGTGAGGAAGGGAGCCTCGCCGACTCTTGTTGCGCACGTTTGGTGGTAGCCACACTGCTCCAGGCAGCCAGAGCTGGGAGTAGAGAGCATCAGTCTCCTGTGTGTTTCCTGCCTCTCTGAGCCT
Organism: Onychomys torridus; assembly: GCF_903995425.1. Lineage (NCBI taxonomy): Eukaryota > Metazoa > Chordata > Mammalia > Rodentia > Cricetidae > Onychomys > Onychomys torridus. The sequence continues at coordinate 124,636,284 of NC_050446.1, forward strand.
CTTTACATCTGAGGTGTAGAGACTGGGTAAGAAGGAAAATGACTCCAAACCCCCAGCATACCCACTGCAGGCTGACCATAGGAGTTGAAGGGAATGCCCTGGACTCCAGGTGGCCCTGTTAGGGTCACCTTCCAGTTTGTGTGTGCTAGGGTTGTCAGGGTAGGGGGGACTGTCAACCAGGAAGGACCCTTGGGTGACTACACATCCCCCGTCTCTTGAAGTCTTGTTCTGGAGCCCAAGTGAGGGAGGTGCAGCCTCTGCCGGTGACAAGACAAAAGGCACTTCTTCGGGGAAGGTGGTGAGCTTGGTGTCACCGGAACTATCCAGAGAGTGGACACAGGCATTGGGTTTGTCGGGAGTACTGTGTAAATGATCCTGAGAGTTTGTTGCGATCCCTGGGAAGCAACTGGGGAGATAGGCATGGTGGTTACAGTAGACCTGTCTGACCTGGGGTCCCTTCTGGTCAAGGTGCCTGAGGGTTATCCACTGGGGTTTTCAGGACCCAGAAATACGGCTTTAGGCAGGTTAGCTGTTTTTGATTTTCAGAGCCCCAGTGGTCTAAAGTCTCTGTGACCACTGTTACCTGTGTGTCATTGGGTATCTCAGTACTGGAGCTGGCTTGAGACCTGATTCTACCATTTACTGTGTGGTCATGGGCAAGTGGCCGGGCGCTCTGAGCTGCTTTTTTTTTTTTTTTTTTTCATCTGTCTAATGGAGATGGTGAGGTGTGCCTGGACAGTCTCCAAGGATTGTTTTCAGCAATCAGGGAGATGTGAACAGTCAGGAAAACATCTCGTAAAGAGAAGTCCTTGTGTCTCGTGAGGAATTGTTATGATTCTGAGCCAATGAGCAGACAGGATGTCTGTGTGTTCATTCTTGGAGGAACTGGGAGGAGCCGGGGGGTGGGTTTCCTTAGCCCTTGAGTGTTAATACATTGGGTGCTGCTTCAGGGGGACAGGAAGGCATGATCATATTTCCCACTGCACAGGCAGGTAGCAGGGAGCCAAGGCACCCACCCTACTAGGGTTCCAACTGTGAGTGATAGATACCACTCACAAGGGCCCAGAGAAAACCCTTCGCTGACTGGCGATGGACAAGTGGAGGCTCTGGGATTCTCTTACAGCAGGCATTCCAGCCTTGCTGTTCTATCTTGGTCCTGTTCTGCCTGCCATGTGGCCAGCACGATTGAGTTTTGGGTTGCTACTGACATGTCTGGTCATGGATGGAGGTTGGTGAGAGGAATCCTGTGGGCCAGGTGCCAGGCTAAGATTTGTAGGGAGCAAATGGTGAGTAAGCTCAGTTGGGGGAGTGTTTGCCTCTCATGCACAAAGCCTTGGGTTCCATCTCTAGACCCGCATAAACCAGACACGCTGGCACGTGCCTGTAATCCTGGCATTCAGGAGGCAGAGGCAGAAGGACCAGAAGTTGAAGGCCATCCTCAACAACAGAGTGAGTTCAAGGCCAGCTTAAGCTAAGACTGTGTCTCAAAAACAAAAACTCAAAAAGCTGATATCCAAGCCTGCAGGTGGGGGTGTGCCCCGAGGGGGATCACTTCTGTAAAATGGGGGGTTAGTGTGTCATGGACCTCTTGATTGTGAAGGTGCATGTCCATTGCTTCAGCCCATGGCCCTTTCCTCTCTCCTCCCTCCCTGTGATGTCATCCAGAGTCTTCTGAGTGGTAGGCCTCAGGCAGTTCTGCAAAACTCCTGAGAGGCATAGGAGGGACCCAGTCTGTCCCATGTCAGCAGAGTCCCCTGGTCCCTGCCCTGAGTCGCAGCTTCTAGCTGGGGGGCAGGGCTTGGGGGCTGGGGGAGCAGCTCAAGCAGAGAGAAAATGAGGTGGCTGGGGAGATCTCAAAGCTCAGTGTGCTTTACAAGGGACTGGACACACAAACACATGTACGCTCATGCAGAGCTCAAGCCCAGAGGCCCACATCTATTCATGCCTGACTGATGTATACATTCAGTGACTCACTTATGCTATATGCTTCCGGAGGCCAGCCTCCAGGCACAGTCACTGTGGATCCACATGGAAAGCTGTATACAGAGCCGTGTGTAGACCCTTCATGCCACACACTACCAAATACATCACTTATCAGCATACCCTTCTACACACAGCTTGGAGACACCCTCAGACACATAGGAAGTGTTCACACACATACATGTGAAGGTGTGCACACAAATACACACAGACACTATCTACACATACCAGCATCCCTGGGAACCCAGGGACATCCTTGACAGGTGACACAGTCATTGGCTCACCCAGATACCCTGAACTGCCTCTTCCTCAGAGAGCAACCGACCTTTGCACATGTGTCTGAGGCTCAACAGATTTCAGGTGGATACAAAGAGTTCACAGATATAGGATAGACACAAACCTTCATACACATTAGCAGAGACACAAGGGCTGACCATGCAAATGTCAAATGTCAGACATGGTGTTTGCCTAACCAGGGCACCAAACATGCATAGTCTCTCTCTCTCTCTCTCTCTCTCTCTCTCTCTCTCTCTCTCTCTCTCTCACACGCACGCACATGCATCCACTTACGCTGACTGTGACATTTCACCTACACATAAACACAGGAAGACTTGGTCAATGTCCCCCTGGAGCTACTGTATATGGCCTTACTATTTCCAGCTGCTCATAAGGCTTCCTCTTAGCAGACTGCTGGGGAATGGAAGTGGAGTCAGGACTGGAGTTTGTAACCACCTGGATCTGGGGGCCCAGGAGCCCAACTGAAGAAGGCAGTGGAGGGAGTCTGCAGGTCTCCATGACCGAGAAGCGGTGCCAGAGCCCCCCAGGCTCGAGAGCCAGGCATTGTGGGGCTAAGGGAAATAGATAGCAAGCCTGCCCAAGAAGGAACATTGCCTCAGGGTAACTTCTGATCTCTTTGGAATTTCCTCCTTATCCTGTCTCCCTTGGCTGCAAGCTACAGAGGCCATGATGCACTGATCCATAGAGGGTGCCCATGTCTAGTCTGGAACTTAAAGAAGTGAGAAGAAGTGCAGGCACCTGAGAGCAGCTGAGTGGGCTTCCTCAAGGAGACATCACAGCTGCAGGGTTGCCTGAGCAGCTGCCTCGGTGCTCAGCTTCTGGAACAGGGCCTGGCACAATTGGGTGGGGGGCTCATTAAATGGCTGTGTATGCCTGATTGGTCAGCTGTGGAAATGGATGATAGGTTTAAAAAGGAGGGCTGGAGCCGGGTGTGGTGGTGCATGCTTGTAGTCCCAGCACTCAGGAGGCCGGGGCAGTTCAAGGCCAGCCTGTGCTGTATAGAGGGAGACCCTGTCAGGAAAGGACAGAGCGAGGGGAGACAGGAGAATAGGGTCGTGGATGTGAGAGTCGTGGAAGGAGAGGCCCCCTTGAAGGGCACCAAGTTCCAGGTCAGTGCAGCCTTGACTGGAAGGTCACCTTGTTGGTTCATAGCAGGGCTGGGACCATGTGACCCTAGCACCAGGCTCAAGACTGCTCCTCTCTCAGGAGGCCAATGAGGGAGGAAGCCGGGAAGATTCTGAGGCCTCCTAGGCATTCTTTAGAATTAGGTCTGGGGCCAAGCCTCACCTTGTTACATCTTTCCTATGCACGTTGCCTATTGGAGCCTCAGTCTTCCAGTCTGTACAGTGGGAATTCAATCCCTTTCTTGCAGATACTTGGGGAAATAAGAGTCCAGGCATATAGCAGCCTATCACCATCCTGTGTACAGAAGATGGGAAGGACCCCAGGCTCTGGGTAGCTTCTGTAGCAGAGGGACACTCCAGAAGAGGGCTTGGTTAACTTCAAGACATAGGCCTGGAGAGCAGCCAGGTTCTAACTGTGGCCAACCCCCTAGCTTCTAACAAATGACATCATTTGTAGTCAATACACACCCCTCTGGTGCAGGAAGGAGGGCCCCCCCCCCACCCCCCCGGGCCAGCATCTTGGCTGCAGTTGCTGGCTGCCCCGAGGTGAGGCAGGAGTCCAAGGAGGTAGAAGCTACAGTCCATCCCTTCCGTGTCTCGGCCAGAAGGACCGAAAGCAAGGGATTTGGAATGAGCAAGCCTGGGCTACAGCCGTAGGTCTGCACTTTGGTTCTCCGTGTTTCCCCTTCGTGAGCCTCAGCTCTACAAAATGCTCTGCACGGTTGCTGTGAAGATTCCTCGTGAGGGAGTGGGTATTTGAGGAACTGACCCTCTCTACTCATCACTCATCCTGGTTCTCAGCCCTTACCCTTAGAGGCAGAAGGCTCTAGTCTGACCCCAGGAGAGCCCTGGGTCCTGGGTCTCAGGCTGCCGCTCACTCTGGGTGTGCCTATCTGTCTGGGAGGTGTGTGGGAAACTCCTTGCAGCTCCCTTACCCTAAGTCACTCTTGCCCTGATGGCCAAAACCTGTGTCTTACACGGAATCTGGTGATGCTTGCTTGCTGGTGGAGGACCACTCCCGGGCCCCTATTCCAAGATAGTGGTCCCCTCCTGCCTGGGCCACAGATGGAAATAGAGGTGGCTGGTGGTAAAGTGTGGGGTTTCCCGACTGCCTGAGCCTGCTTGACTTTTCTGGACTGTTCAATTGCACTAGTTTGCTTGGTGACTCCTCCCTGGTCCTGCATTGCCCAGGCACCATCCCTCCTGGCCCAGCCTGTGGCTGAGCTGCCTATGAGGTCACACTTCCACAGTCTTTGCACCCAGACTCCCCCATGGCTTTGCCCTTTCGTTACCCCATCCATTCCCTCCCCCCACTTCCACAAGTTCAGCTGGAGCAGTGCCTAGGGACTGCTCTGGGCCAGGTTTCCTGTGTTAGGTACCACTGAGCTTTGTGAGGACTCCTTGGTGGGGCATTCATCCCACAGTGACTAGATTGTTAACCAGTAATTCTCAGTTTCCCAGCAGCCCCTCCTGGTGTTCGGCATGGCACAGCATGGACCTTCCAGAATGTTTAGCCCTCCCTTCTACCCAGGCTTACACTGCAGCCCAGGAAGGTTAGGAGCTTGCTGGTCACATAGCCCATAAGTGACAAGAGGGCCTCAGGCTGTGTGGCTCATTTGACTCTTAAATCCTCAACTCCCTGCTCTCTGTTGTTGTAGACTTGGCTGAAGCCCAGAGGCTGGGGGAAGTTGTCAACAAATCCTGATTCAAAGCTGCCTACTTCCTGTGCACTGCCACAGGACAGGAGGAGCAGGGTCTGGTGCTCCCCAGAGTGTGCCCAAGCAGCATAGGGCCTGCTTTCCCCTAAAGGCATTGAATCAGACAGTGACAAGCCAGATGTGACCTTGGTAGTCTCTGGGCATCTCCCCAGCCTTGATCAATGTGCTTGTGCGCGTGCAGGTACACACACACACACACACACACACACACACACACAGAAGTGAGTGAGCGAGGAGCATCTGCTTCATGTGCAGAGATGTGCCAGGTCTGGAGACCGCCTCCCTGGGGTCTTCACTCTCTCAGCCTTGGTTTGCTCCTCTGTGAAGTGGGAAGGTAGACTAGCACCAGCCACAGGGGATCATCACTGAGACAGAGATGATGGCTCCTGGTCTTCACCTGGTGTCTGGCAGAGATAGTCCAGTTCATGAGCCTCAAAATGAGCCTAACTCCTGACTACTGACCCCTCTCATTTCAGGCTTCTTGCCTGCTGGGGATGTAGGGAATAACTGCACTGTTGGTGTGGGCCTGGCTTGGTCAGTCTGTCTGCTTTCTATGGTGTTGGATAGGTAGGCCCCAGAGTCAGGATCAGACATCTTCAATGCCAGCAGAACAAGGGCCATTGAGATCTGTGACCTCATGATGCTTGGTTGGATGTGACCTTCATCTAGGAACCTTGACCCTGACTCCCAAACCCTTGCCTGAGGAAGCTAAGCTGAAGTGAGCTCGTACTGGGAGACAGGAGCCCAGAGTCCCTCTCAGCCTCTGCCCGCTCTGTGAAGGATGGAGCCCTTTTCAGTTCCCTGTCCCCTGCCTGTGTCTAGAGCATTTGTATTTGAGCCGAGAGGGAAGTGAAGCCTTTTGCAGCCCTTCTCTGGGGTCCACGTGCGATGATCTCATCTGGAGCCTTGTCAGAGTCCCGGGGAGCAGGGAGAGAACAGCAGATGGCTTTTCTGGCCTTTTGGGTGGGGTTGGCATGCTGTCCCCGTGGCCACTGCTGGCCACCCTGCTGGCCACCCTGCTGGTCAGCTCTTCCAGGGCTGAGGTAGGTTGCCAGAGCCAGGGTGGGTGACAAGTGGCCTAGAGCCAGGCTGGCAGATGGGTAGGCAGCCTGGGCCTTGACCCAAGGGAATGATGGCCACATGGTAGCCAGGTGGTATGGGAGGAGGTGGGCAAAGCAGAGCCCCTATTTCTCTGTAGAGCAGTTGATGCGAGAGAAGTTCCTGGTCCCATATATGACTCAACTTTGCCTGTCCATCCCTGAGTCTGCCTGCTCATTGGCCAGTTGGATGGGAGCTAGAAAGGAAGTGATACATTTGGGGTAGATTTGGAATCTGTCATGGCTGGTGTCACAGTTGAAGCCTCCTTGGACATTAGCTCAGAGTCTAAAGGCGGTTTGCTGTAGCTGCACCGTGGGAGGGCGGCGCTCTCCTCAGGCTGGCTGTTCATGCTTAGCTATTTCTTGAGTGTGTGTGCCCTTCTGTGTGTGCCAGCCTTGTCCTAACGTCTCTAGTGTCAGAGACGGACTTTCCACAGTCGAGTAGACAAAGGTGTGAAATGAATGTCATAAGTAAGACGGCGACACCCAGTGTGAGGAAAGAGATGTCTAGGCTGCGAGGTGCCACGTGCCATTCAGCACAGGAGTGACAGGCTGAGAGCTGGGACAGAGCAGGCGATGTCTGCTGCAGGGGAGACTCGAATGGCTGGAGTGTGGCCCACGTAAGGTAGTTGAGTGACATGGGTGTGAGAAGTGAGTGGGGTCGGGCGTGGTGGAGCCTGTGCTTCTGGGACAGGTTCGTTCTGTGTGTGGTGAAAGAGTTTGCCTCTGTGGAGGGTTTGTTTCACTTTGCTTTTATCTGTTTGAAACAGGGTCTCACTGTAAAATAAATTGATGAATGTATTCAGTTGTGTAACTGTTAATTCCAGTCAAGATATAAACTAAGGATGCAAAACTAGGTACATTAAAATTTTATTTCTTCTTAAAAATTATCTATCTATCTATCTATCTATCTATTTATCTACCTACCTACCTACCTACCTACCTACCTACCTACCTAGCTGCCTTTCATATTAACTTGTGAGTGCAGGCATGCATGTGGAGGTCACAGAACAGTTTGTGGAAGATCAAGCTTAGCAGTAAAGACCTTTACCCACTGAACCATCTCACAGGCCCCAAACTGGATACACTAAAACAATCACTTTACTGTATTTAAGTTGTACCTAAGGGCTAGGAGTGTAGCTCAGGGCTGGAGCCTGGACTTGACATGTGGGAGACAGCAGATTTAATCCTCAGCAACCAAACAAAAGAGAGGGTCTAGAAGAGTTGGTTGTTCACTCGAATTTCCTCTATAATCAAAGCCCTCTCTCTTCCATTGGTGTGTTCTCTGTCCCATAACCTTGCCCATTCAGAAAGGCACATACATGGCATCCCACAGCGTCGAGTGTGGCTGGCTTCCTTCATGGAGCCAGGGTACCAGATGCTTCCAGAGTCCTGTTCCTCTTCTGCTGTCGGAGTTCTGTTACACTGAATGGCCACAGCTTATCCATTTGCCAGGCAGGAGACACATGGCTGTCCCAGGTTTTGGTAATCATTGGAGGGTTTTAAATGAGGGAACATTTAAACAGTTTCAGTCACATTTATAAGCATTTTTTAAAAAATCATTTTTGGGGGGTTGGATGTACAAAGCAAGCACTAATAAGCGCAAGACTCCTGAGTTCAATCCCCAACCCTGGAGAAGGGAGGGAGGAAGGAAAAAATCCCAGCATATCTTATGCAAGTTGGAGCAGCTTATTGGGATGGGGGGGTGACCATGACAGGGATGACATCTGGTCATTTCAACCTGGCTCTGGCCACCAGGCCTACTATGACACTCACTAATTGTTCAAGCACAGAGATGTATTTGAGGTACTCAGTGCTTGGTGTTTTTGAGGTGAAAACTTAGGAGGCCAGGATGGAGCAGCAGGAGGCCCACACAGTGTAGAGTCCATGGGAGCTTACTGTGTTAGGATGTCAATCCCCAGCTTCAGACTCAGCCTCAGCATAGCTAGGATCTCAAATGTGGTCTGCAGGGCCCCACGGTGGCACTGGGAGCTACTCCTGGGTGGGAGAGTCGGGGATCTCCACTTAGCATCTCATAGGCTGCCAAGTGGCAACGTCTTCTAGTCTTCAGAAACCTTATGTTCCCTAGACTACTTCTCTGCCCCTTAAGGGGCAGGTTGGGGCAGGGCTGTCTCTGGGGTCATACACTGCTGTGTGCTGTGTATTTGCAAAGGGATGTCACATTCAGTCTTTTTCATTTCCCACAGCCCAAATCCATCATGCATGTGCTTTGCCCTCATATACAAGGACCCCCCCCCCACACACACACACACACTTGGTCTTTATTGGACAGCAGACCGGTAATGCCACAGCCACATGGCAACATATAGATTAATAGAAATGGGTTGAGTTAAGTTATAAGAGCTAGCTAGCAAGAAGTCTGACCCATAGGCCATACAGTTTGTAAGTAACATAAACCTCTATATGTTTACATGGGTCTGAGCAGCTGTGAGACTGGGCGGGACACAGGAAAACTTCCAACTACAGCAACTATGATATAGTTACGGATGTTTATTAACTCATGAGTTCTGGTGGCTGCTTTGTTAACTACTGTAATTTCAGTACTGATGAGCATGAACAATACTTTACATTTTTGCAGGAACCATTATAGGATATGAAAATATTAGTGATATCTTTGGTGTCCAAGTCCTGGATGCTTCCAATATAGTCTCAGTATCATCTTCCAATATTGTTCTTGAGTCCACAATGGAAGGAGATGCTATTTTTTGTTTTTGTTTTTCAAGACAGCGTTTCTTTGTGTAGCTTTGAGCCTTTCCTGGAACTCACTCTGTAGCCCAGGCTGGCCTCAAACTCACAGAGATCTGCCTGGTTCTGCCTCCCGAGTGCTGGGATTAAAGGCACGTGCCACCAATTTTGAGAGGTTAGTGAAAATAAATGTGTGACTTTGCTGAGTAGCGAGAGTAGGGGGTCCCAAGGGAAGCATTCTGTCCAGGGTTCTTGCCTGGCTGGGTAGGCTCTGCATACCCACCTTCCCTGTGATGCTCACAGCCTTCCCTGCAGAACAGGGGTTCCTGGCTTGCCTTAGCTAGCACTTTCTGTGAGGACCCATGAGATGATTCACCAGGAATGTCTGTATAAACTGTGGAGTCCTGTGCTACTCTGAGAGCCTATTATTAGTAGCATTGTGAGTTCATGTGCAGCCCAGCCTGAACCTAGAGACTCTTCCGGGCCAATTTCCCAGGAGTCCTGGGAATTGGCCATCTCTGGGAGGTTGCTTCCTGCCAGTAACTCTCTTGGGTCACTGTGTGGACAGAGAGACACTTGATGTGTAGGAAGTGTGTGGGAAGCAGGCGGTTCCCTGGGCAGACCTTGCCACCCTCCTATGGTGGCACAGGGGTCTGCCTGGGCTCTATCTGCCCTTTCATACAAGCCCTACATCTGGAGTCAAAGGACAGAGGCTATGGAGAGAGACCAGCAGGCCAGCAGCTTACTCTTTCATTCACACCTACCCATGGTACCTGTTGCATTCCACATCCCAGTGATGCTGGAGACCAGGCATGGGCCAGACCCAGCCTTACCCTGCTCTGCCCTTCCTCAGGCAGTTAGAGGAAGAAAGAAGAAGAAAAAGTAAATACAGCCTTGCATTGTAGCCATTAGGGACCATGCAGTTCAGATTGTAGGCTCTGAATCAGATTGGAGGTGGGAGGGATGTTCTGGAGAGATGAGAGAGCTGGGGGCTGGCCGGTGAAGGCCAGTGGCGCACAGGCCTGAGTAAAGCTGGAAGAACGCAGTTAGCATCCCCTGGCCTAGGGCCATCGCCTTGTGTGGAATCCAGCCTCGCCCTTCCCTAGCCTGAGCAGCTCTGGCAAAGTTCTGAGGCTCGGATGCCTCCTCTGCGAAATGGGAGCGTTTTCAGTGCTTCCTTCCCAGGGCTGGAGAGGATTGGCAGTCAGAAGTGCATGGACGGGCCTGTGCTCGGGGGCCTCCCTGTAGGCCATGCCAGCCTTTCGGTCCTAGCATATCTGGGTGTAGGTGCAAGGCAGAGTAGGGAACAGACTGGGGCATGGCAAGGGGTCAGGGGCTTGGACCCGACGCAGACTTCCTCTAATCAACAGGCATAGCCTTTCCAGTCAGAGGCCAAGAAACTTCTAAAAGGGAAGATCATGCTGACCTGTTGTCCCGAGACCCTGGCCTCCCCTTCCACTCCCCGTGTGCAGCCTGGGCTTAGATGTTTGGGTTACACCTCAAGGGACAGAGGTTGGCATGAAAACAGCCGAGACGGACCACTTGACGCCTTTCTTTAGCTTCTTACGGTTGGCACAGTCTAGGGGTCTTGATCCAGTTCATTCAGAGCAGCCCTCGGATTGTGGGGTTGAGAATCGGGGTTCCCCAGACTCCAAAGTGGGCACTGCACAGTGTAGCCACTTATATCTGAGGAAGAGGATGAGATTTGGAGTGCCCCCATGTTGGGAAGGGGAAACCCCCGGACCTTGTTCTATGAGTTTGAACCCTCCTTCCCGATGTCCTGTAGCTCAAGCGGTAGCACCTCTGTGGGGCCTCTGGATTGTCTGTGAAGAAGCCAGGAGGCCTGTGTCTCCACTCTCTTCAACCGGAACCACAACTGTGGAGCCTCACAAGGCAAAACCCAGTCTGCAGGACCTAGGTGCTCAGAAGATGCCTGGGTTGGGTGTGGACTCTTGGCTTCTGGGGCCAAGCAGGGTCCTGTGTTCCTGGGGCCCTTCCTCAGCGGCTCCTTTCCCTGCCCCCACCTCAGGCCTGGACACCCAGAGTCTGCCTAAGTTCTGCAGTGTCCAGTTTCTGTTGCCCACATCCCAGGAGAAGCCTGTGTGGGCCACAAGCCCGCCTTTGTCAACTCAAGCCTCATGTAGGACCGTGCCAGGAGGGGCTGGTGGGTGTTTTGCCTGCAGCTGGAGCAAGCCAGCAGAGGCCTCGGCCCCCCAAACCCTCTCAGATACAGAGCTGGCATGTCCACAACTGCCTGCACTGTGGTGAAGGTAGTTCCCTGAGAGACAGCTGCTCGGGGAGACATTCGCCCACTTCTTCACTAGATGCCTCTGTCAGGCCCAGGGCCAGGACTTGTGCCGAGATGGGACTCTTGTCTTCTGTGGGGAAGAAAATGGGGAAGAGATTCCTTACCTCAGAATCACTCAAGGGACCCAACCCCTAAGATTCTGACTCAGTAGGCCTGGGTGGGAATAAGGGGTTTTGTATCAGATTTCCATTTTTTGGGGGTGCAGAGCATTGGGGTAGAACCATATCCCCCAGCATGTTAGGCAAACACTATCAGCAAGCCATAGCACTGTCCTTGGGGACCACTGTCATTCAGAACCAGGGAGAGAAATTATGGTCGATATTTTCTTTTTCAAAACTTGGTTTGACAGTGTACAACTTTCACAAAAGCCAGTTAGTTACTAGAAAGCTAAACACGGAGGGATGCCACCTACTGTGGTCTCAACCTCATACCTCTGTTAATGTGTCCCAGCAGCATGGGTCTGAGCATGCCCCTGTTCTCCCATGACTCATTCCGACCTGGAGAGTCTCTCAGACCCCCACATCCTGCCAGTCACTGGGTTCTGTCAGAGCAACTAGGGAACTGTGTAAGTTGCTCACGGGTGGCAAGGCTGAGTTTGAACATGGGCCCCTGCAGCCTGGCCGTGTGGATGTATCTGTCTGCCTGCATCTCCTGCCCCTTACTTCCTGCTCCCTTCTGTGCAGGCTGGATGCCTCACTTCCTCATTTTTCTCACTAGTGTGCTCACTGGCTGTCTCACTTCCTCCCTTTCCACTTCCTGTCTGCCTGCTTAGCATGGTGTCGAGGGGTGACTCTACTTTGGATTGGGGTGTCCACTGAGGTGACTGCCCCTCTGCAGCCAAAGGCAGGGTCACCCACTTTGGAGTGATGGTGAACACACCCCAAGACACAGTCTGGTGTGGCAAGTAGTGACACACCAATTAGCTGTTGGTGGAGGGAGAAGCATGTGGGGGTTGGAGCCCCCAATTTGCCACTTATGTCTGCCTTTCCTGTGTCCTGAGAAATAGTTCCAGAAGCCAGGCAGATGGATGTGAGGACCCCTGGGGTGTGGGGAGGCCTGGATAACATGGCTTCTCACTTATCCTTCAATCCATCTGGCCACATCCCTTTCCCACAGGGAGCCACTGCAGCCAGGCCACAGTCTGGACCCATTGCGGTCTAGACCACAGCCTGGCTTGTCCTGCTGGCAGGTAGGGGTGAGGAGAGGCCTCCATGATTCCTTTCCCAGACTATGGAGGCCCTTGGGGTGAGCAAAGGGTGTGGAGTGGGGACTCCAGCCTTCCAGATCTGGCCCCCTCTCCAGAGGGCCTTTCTGTTCCTGGTTCCTCCCTGCCTCCATCAGTACCGACCCTGAGTACTTATCCTGGGGAGTGCTTTCGTCAAGGCTTCATCCCTGATGACTCAGTTTCCCTTCTCTGTGTGCAATCTTGTTTAAGCTAACTGATAGTATTCATGTTGGTGACTCAGTTCCCATATTTGATATGAGACATAATTATGTGTTTCTTCGGTGAGGTGTCTGAATGCCCCTCTATGTAGTGTCTGGTAGTCCTTGCTGTCTTTCACAGCAGGAAGTCCCTCCCTCTTGTTCTTTCCTCCTTAACTAGGCATGCTTTTCTTCATTCCGTCAATACTCATTGGGAGTCTGCAGGAGGCTAAGCAGGTGCTAGATGTCAGGCCAGGCAGGTGGGACGACCTCCCAGGCTCCCATGGTTACTGGAACTCTTACACAGAATTTCAGAGGAGCTGAGGGAAGTGAGGAGCTGGTGACAGAGGGGCAGTAGGTGGCCTTCCTGAATGAGGTCACCTGTAATACCCTCTGCTTAAACCTCAAACCAGCTGGGCAGTGGTGGTGCACACCTTTAATCCCAGCACTCAGGAGGTGGAGGTAGCCAGATCTCTGTGCGTTTGAGGCCAGCCTGGTCTGCAGAAGGAGTTCCAGGACAGTCAGAAATACACACAGAGAAATCCTGTCTCCAAAAACCAAAACAAACAAACAAACCAACAAAACCTTCAAACCAGACCTTCCAGGCCCTGTGTGGCTGACCCCTCTACTCCTTTGGTTTTTTTTTTTTTTTTCTTTTTTCTTTCTTTTTTCCCCCTCTTTGTTTTGTTTGGGTTTTAGATAATCTGATATAGCTGAGGCTGGCTTTGAACTCATGATCTTTCCAACTCCATATCTCCCCGTACCTAACTCTTGCCCTGTCTTTTAAGCCAAAGTAAACAAAATTTTTTGTGAGACAGTCTCACTATGTATAGCCTTGGCTGGGCTGCAACTTCCCATATAGACCAGGCTGGCCTGGAACTAACAGAAATCCTGCCTCTCTGCCTCTGCCTCCTCTCAAGTGTTGGAATGAAATGTTTGTGTCATTATTAAACAAAAACAATTTTAAAATTAAGTTGTTTGTGTGTATGTGTCCCACAGAACCAATGAGGAGGTCAGAAGACATCTTATAGAGGTTGGTTCTCTCCTCTCCTCCACCATGTGGGTCCCAGGGATCAAACTCAGGCCAGCACCTTTACCCATCTTACCGGTCCTTGATAGATTTTTTTTTTTTTCTGAAATGGGGCCTCACTATGTAGCCATGGCTATCCTGGAACTTACTATTGTAGACCAGGCTGGCCTCAGATTCACAGAGATCCACCTGCCTCTGACTCCCAAATGCTGGAATGAAAGGCATGTGCCACCACCATCAACCTCTTGGTGTGTCTGGATGCATTGAGTTCTTTCCTGCCTCTGAGTCTGCACACACTGCTCCTTCTTCCTGGAACGTGTGGTCATTGTTTCTTGCCTTGGCTTACATGTCCCTTCTTTAGAGATGGCCCCCTTGACCTTGTCCCCTAACACAGCACCTCCCACCCCCCCCCCCCCCCCATACTTCTCAGATTGCCATATTGTTGTTATTTTGTTCTTTTTCCCTCCATGAGTTAATAGTATCTGAATTTGGTTTTTGTTTACTGTGTTTTCCTATTAAGGCTTGGGGAGGAAGACAGAGACCATGCTGCTCACTAACGCGTTGCCCTGGTTTTGTGTGCAGCGTAGCGTCAGTTAGGTGGCTGGCACTGGTGAATGTTGACTACATCCTGATGTGTTTCCCATCGCTTCTGTAACAAATCGCCTCTATTGCTTTGACAAAATACCGGCGGTAACCAGCTTACAAGGAGGAACGTGGTGGCCTGTACTTTGCCTCATCCTTTGGAGGCTTCACTTCCTTTTGTGCCTGCTGTGACATAGAGCATCGTGGTGGGGAGAGCGTGGCACAGGAGGCTGCCTACCGCGTGCTATCCAGGAAGCAAGGAGGGAGGGGACCCGGTACCAAGTCCCCTTCAAAGGCGCCTTCCAATGACCTGGTGCCCTCGGCTCCTAAAAAGGGCACACCACTTCCCAGTGGAGCCAGAAGGAAGACTTAGCCGGTAGCAGGTGACTTTGCGGGGACTGTTAAGATCCAGATCTCCAGAGTTGTGTAGCATCTGCAGTCTGAAATGCAAGTCCCAGCAGGCTGCATGTCTGCTGAGTGTTCTAGGGTGTTCTCCATGGCCTTTTGCCCCTTGTGGAGGCTGCCTGCATTTCTTGGCTGGTGGCCCTTTCTCCACCTGCAGAGCCTGTCTGCCTTCCCTCTACAAACGTCTCACATTGCTCGCTCCCACTAGCCTCCCCATCAAGGCCCATCCAGATAGTCCAGGTTAACGCTTCCGCTTCCGTCTGGAGACCCTTATCTTAGTCACATCTGCAAAGCCCCCTTTGCCACAGAAGGCATATATTTACAATGCCTGGGAGTTTCAGCTGTGGTTATCTGGATGTCATCTGGCCTATAACCCCAGGCCCCCAGGGCTGCTTGCCAAATGTGGTCAGCATTCAGGCACCCTGGCCACTGACACGGCATCTGGGGACCTGACCATTCCTCCGGCCTGCAGGACGAGATTGAGGAGCTGCGGGCTGAGATGCTGGAGATGCGGGATGTCTACATGGAGGAAGATGTGTACCAGCTACAGGAGCTCCGGCAGCAGCTGGACCAAGCCAGCAAGACCTGTCGCATCCTGCAGTACCGACTGCGTAAAGCCGAGCGCCGCAGCCTCCGTGCGGCCCAGACAGGCCAGGTGGATGGTGAGCTCATCCGTGGTCTGGAGCAGGATGTTAAGGTCAGTCTGACGATCTCCACCAACCTATTTTATAGGTGCCCATGGTGGGTGGTTGGGTCATGGGCCCTATTGGGGATCCAGGTTATCCCTGTAGTTTACTACTTGCCTTGGGCAAGTTATCCTGTCTGTCTGGGTCTCAGTTTCTCCATCTGCAAAGTTGGGACCCCTGGTGGATCAACAGGTCCTCCAAAATGATATGACCAGAACTCCCCCCCCACCCCCCACCCCCACGCAGCAGCAGCAGCAGCAGCAGCAGCAGCAGCAGCAGCAGCAGCAGCAGGAGACTCTATCTTGCCTGTACCTGGCCTCTGAGTGGCCTCCTACATAGTCTCTGCTCAGTTCTACAGGCTCCTTAGGCTACTGAGAGACCAAAGGAGTGCAGCTGGGCTGGGCTGGCTCAGAGCTGGGCTCCAGTATGACTGGGTTTTGTGATTTTGAGCAAGTTACCTGTGTTTCAATTTCCTCATCTGCAAAATGGGTGTAAGAATATCCAACCCAGGATATTGAGATTGTGGCTAAGACACCAGAGTGATTAGCCTTTATTATTGAATCCGATGTCTGGATGAGGGTTCTGGGGCTCAGAGGGGGGTTGTAGCTATCCAGGGTCAGGGGCTCTCCTCTGTGGGTGGCAGAAGTCAGGCTCACCCACCCCCTAGACCTCACTGCTGGACCCTGCTGCTCCCCTGCCTCAGGAGCAAGCAGGGATGGCCCCACTCAGACAGGTGAGGGCTCCAGGAGAGAAGTCTCCACTGCCTGTCTTATGTAAGCCCTGATGAGGGTCCAAACCATGGGTCCCTGAGCCAGCCCTCTGCTCTCAGAACACAGCCCAGTGTGAGCGGGGGTCACAGGACCTGGGGCTGGTACAGAACAGAGAGGAGCCTAGGAGTCCCATAGGTAACCTCTGCACTGAGGCCCAGGAGAAGAGAGGGCCTGAGCCGGGAACCAGGGATGTTCTAGGGAAGACTCCCAAGGGCCCTCGAGGGCAGACAGGTGCGGAGCCATCCACACAGGCCTGCCTGCTGCTGGAAGGCACTGACGCAATCCAGCCCTGCAAGGCACTCTTAAAGGACACTGTTCATTCCAGAACCAGCGTTGATTTAGTAAAGCCGCGGCTCAGTACAAGCCTGTGTACCTGTGAGGAGCCAGTTTTCTTGACTGCACAGCAAGATCCTGTTTTTGTTTTTTAACAAAACAAAACACGATTAAAAAACAAAGAACCGACCCTCCATTTCTCTCATTGGTCAGAGACAGCAGAGACGGAAGGAGAGTGGAGAAGTTCAGGCAAATCTGCCATTGGGCCCTGGTCCTTGAGGATTTCTGTGAGAGACCTTAGACAAGCCTCCTAGGAGATGAGGGAGTGGGGAACAGGCTGGTGGGCGGGGCCAGAGCAGCTGGGGTGGGGGTGGGGCTCAGCCCTCCGGGAGGAGGGGAAGGGCCCCTTCTGTTGGGATTTGAACCAGCCAATCAGCATCTCCGTGCTTCCCCTGCCCCCCCCTTCCCCTCCCCTCGCAGCTGCAAGGCTGAGCTCATGCTCTGGCTCAGCCCGAGCTGGCCACGGCTTTGCCATCGCACTTCGCCCCAGCGTGCTAGGAATGTTAGAGGCAATTATGGAGGTCCTCAGAATGCTGACTTACCCCAGGCAGGCTAAGGGGACCAGGTGGAGAGGGACTGAAAGGAGTCTGCCTAGGGATCCCTCCTTTGCTCAGCAGGCTCCTGGCCCGGTGCCCTGCAGGGCTTTTGCGCTCCAGTGGTTTATTGGGCACATTGTTATTAGTGAGATTTCCCCCACCGCCACCCCAAAACAACCCTCCCAGGCTCTTTCACTTTTTGCTAGTCCATCCAGTTGACAAGATCTCAGACCCTCAGCAGGCTGGCAGCATGAGGATGGGAGAGTCACTGGATAGAGAGCTGTGCTGCCACTTTGTGGCTGTGTGGCCTTGGGTAAGCTGCCTCTCATCTCTGATCCTGTTTCCCCTGTGGAACATGGAGATATGTTCAGTTCCCTATAGGACTTTCATGAATATAAAATGAAATTACTGAAGAGGGTGCTGTGTGATGGGTGTGGTAGCCATCAACTGAGCATGTGATGGGAGGGTGTCATGGGTGGGGACACGGGGGTCCCACAGCTTTTTCTTGTAGAAGGTCCCAGAACACATCAGTAATATGTACCCCATCCTTAGATAAGGATGCTCTGGCCTTGGCTGTGTCCTGGGTGACTTGCACCATTTTCCCCCCAGAGCCTCAGTTTCCCTCTGTGTAAAGTGGGGTGACACTCCCATCATGTGATTCTTGAGAGAATTCAGTCACACATGGCTCAGGATGCTGCCTGGCCTGGGATGCTGCTTACAGTTGCCATCTCTCTTGCTGAAGATCAGAGCCACCGGGGACATACTGCAATCCGAGGTTCAGATTCCAGAGCTGATGTGCCCAGGAGCTGGGGGCCCTCCGCTGCTGATGGCCTTTGGCAGGGACCAAGGCCGGCACTGTAAACAGTGACCTCATGGCTGAGCACATTTGTTTGTGCTTCAGGCATTTGCCCGGTGTCCGGATGCTGCAGCTGCCTCTCCTCTCTTGCTCTCTCGGCCCCCTCCTTTGGGTGTAACTGTGGGGCTCAATGAGACAAGCACATGGGCCCCTTTAGGCCCTTCTGACATAGTAAGCCATGTTGGGACTTGTCCTTGACAGACCCTTGTTCATAGTTTTATGCCTTCAAGCCTGCCCCCACAGCATCAGCTTTAGACCTTCTCAGTCATGTGACCTTGGGCAACTGACCTTTCCTTTCGGAGTCTCAAAGTGGTAATAAAATGTGTCCTGAGCGTGAGAAAAGCTTGTGGTGCCAGCCTGGGAAGGAGCTAACTGGTTCTATGAATGACCTGTGAGAGCCCAGGGCCCTGGGACCGCTGGAAATCTGGGAGGGGAAGGCAAGGCCAGGCCGTGGTTCCTGCTGCCCACTCGGGTGGTGGTGGCCCTTTGCTTTCTGGCCCTTCTGGAGGCTGCAAGGCACTGCAGGGATCTGAGCTCGCGGCTCTTCTGTCTAGAATTCTGCAGCTTGAGGGGATGCTTTCTTAACATGGGGCCCTGGGGTGTGGAGAACATGGGACAGGGAATCACGGGGATAGGAAACCATGGAGAAGGGAGAGGATCCAGGAACTCATGGGGACCAGATGCTTGTCTTCCTAGGTGGAAGCTATGGTGGATATGGGACACCTCCTATCCCCAGCCCCCATAGAAGATTGTTTGGGAGAGGACCTTGATCCTGGTAGCCCTCTTTAGACAGTAGGGCAGGGGCAGGGGCAGCTCTCCACATATATTCAGCCAGCCACTCCTTCCTCATGTGCTGGATCCCGATTTGTTTATTCACCCAACAAACATTTATTAGGCATTTAGTATATGCCGGGCCCTGAGCTGCTGCTACTGGGACACACACGTGAATGAATCTGAATAGGCATGGCCTTGGTCTCTGTGGTCCACCACTTCCACCCCAGTGCCAAGGCAAGATGAATGAATGAATGAATGAATGAATGAATGGAATGTTGGTGAGGAGAGGGCTTCCTGAGTGACCTAATAGCCTCACATTGAGGACTTTAGCCATAAACCTGGGCCACGATGGATAAAACCAATGCAAAGAGGCAAAGCAGTAATTGGTAATACAATAAAAAATGCTTTTGTGGCCAGGCAGTGGTGGCACACACCTTTAATCCCAGCACTCGGGAGGCAGAGGCAGGCGGATCTCTATGAGTTCGAGGCTAGCCTGGTCTACAAAGCGAGTTCCAGGACAGGCACCAAAGCTACACAGAGAAACCCTGTCTAAAAACAAACAAAGAAACAAACAAACAAAAATGTTTTTTGTGGCTGGGCTGGAGGTATAGCTTTGCACAAAGCCCTGACATTGGTTTTCAGTACTGCATAGACTCAGCAAAGGTGGCGTACGCCTATTAGCCCAGCACTTGGGAGACAGAGGCAGGAAGTTCAATATCAGAAGTTCAAGGCCATCCCTGACTAGTAGCAAGCTCAAGGCTAGGATGGGGAGAAAAAACCTTTCTTGTCTGGCTGGAGAAGTAGATGAGTGGGAGAGTGCTCGCTTAGTGTGCACAAAAGTCCAAGGCTCTATCCCAGCACAGCCTAAGATAAAAAATCCTTGTGTGGATGGTTCCTTGAACTTGTGGCCTTTGAGCGGCTCTGGTGGTTCTTAAGTATTTTACACAATCAAAAATAGGTCATGAAACTATGAAATAAATGCAACTTTGTAAAACATTAAATAGAGTGAATTATTTAAAAATAATAGTAAATAAGAAGCCTTGTATTTTTTGATTACCTTCTGGATTCCAGCCACCACCCAAGCACCCGATGCCATTTACTCCCTCCAGCAGCCCTCATGAGCAGTGTATCCACCCATTTATTGCTGACCACATGGCCAGTGAATGCTGGCACTGGGCTTGAATCTAGTTTTCTTCTCTGCAAAATCTTTTTTATGATATTGAAGGTTTGCCTTCTCTACTTTATGGGTGAGGAAAGCTTTGTGGCCCAGGGTGGCTACAGGAGAGGCTTGTGGCCCTCCATCTGGCGTCCTCAGAGAGCTTCAGGCTGGAGGGGGCAGTGGGCAGAGGAGGGAGGAGGGAGGAGGGAGGAGAGGCATGCCCAGTTTCCTCTCAACTGTTGTTTTTCCTGGCCTTCCCCGCATACTGCCAAAGGGGTCTGTGCTGAGTTGGGCTTGGGCCCAGGCAGAGGGCAGAGCCAGGGAGGGCCTCTTCCCTTCCAGAGGGAGGAGGCGCATGGTCATTTCCGACACTGGCAGGCCTGGGTGCTGGGCTGTCTATGCTGCACAGGTTTTGCTGGCAAAGCCTTCAGACTCCTGGGGGACCCTGGCTGTGCTGGCTGCTCCAAACTCCAGGGAGTCCCAGTCCAGCCCAGCTGTGCTCGATATGTGTGACCCTGAAAAAGTCACTTCTGAGCTTCTGTAAAATGGGGGCAGGACTAGCATCTGGGTGTTAGCAGGGCCCAGCCTACCCGGGGATAGCATCTATTTGTGTTTGACCAGCACAGGAGGTCTCCCTTCACCCCACCCCAGTCCCCCGGCCTTGCCACACCCAGCAGCAAGGGCATGACAGAGGGGGTCCTCCAGAGTCTGGGGTGCTTTTCCTGCTGAGTCTAGACCTTGGATTAGAGACTGCACTCTGTTAGCTGCGTCCAAGGGATACTTGGACACTTCTCCAGCTTCTGTCATTTCAGCATGTTCTATATCCCAGAACAGGCCTCAGGGTCACTGTGACCTCCAGCAGGTCATGCCTGTCTCTGGACGTCGGTCCTGGGAGCAGCAGCCACAGGTCATCAGACACTCACTGTAGCAGGTGCCGGGTGAAGGCTTTGTGAGCAATAGCTGATGTGATCCTCCTGTCGGCCTGAGATGGCCCTCTCACTGCTGTACCCATTTTATACAAGCCGAGAACACTGAGGCACAG
This sequence comes from Onychomys torridus, assembly GCF_903995425.1. Lineage (NCBI taxonomy): Eukaryota > Metazoa > Chordata > Mammalia > Rodentia > Cricetidae > Onychomys > Onychomys torridus. The sequence goes on from NC_050446.1 coordinate 124,657,109, forward strand.
GGCCAGGAAATGACTTGCTGAGGCTTACATGCTGCCCATCTGGTACTGGGCTTCCAAACTAACTCTCCTTCCTCACAGGCTCCCCCAGCTGAATATAAAGGCACCTGTAAGAACAGAACACACCCAATATGTTGCCCCCAAAAGCTGGGTGCCTGGGTTTGGGTTTGGGTGTCTGTTAATCCCTAGATTCATGGCTCTTGGGTGAGTCTTAGGATCCCTTGTGCCTCAGTTTCTCTGTCTGTTGAGTCAGGGTGATGAGGTGACTGACATGGTGAGATGATCACTGAGTCTCCAGGTATGTCCTCCTTCAGTTTGAACATTTTCTCTCTCTCCCGCCCTGGCTCAGGTCTCTAAGGACATCTCCATGCGGCTTCATAAGGAGCTGGAGGTGGTGGAGAAGAAGCGGATGAGGCTGGAGGAGGAGAACGAGGGGCTTCGGCAGAGGCTCATCGAGACAGAGCTGGCCAAGCAGGTGCTACAAACGGAGCTGGATCGTCCCAGAGAGGTGAGGGTGGGATACTCATCTCCGCCTGATTGTTTGTGGACCGAGATGGGTACCTTGGGCCTCCCTGGCAGTATTGATTATCCATTCATCCTTCCAGCATGGATTTGCTGAGTACCTCATCTGTATTCTACACTGGACATTCAGAATAGAGTGGTGAAGCCGGGTGATGGTGGTGCACAACTTTAATCCCAGCACTCAGGAGGCAGAGCCAGGAGAATCTCTGTGAGTTCGAGGCCAGTCTGATCTACAGAGAGAGATCCAGGAAGGCACCAAACTACACAGAGAAACCCTGTCTCAAAACAAACAAACAAAAAAACCAAACAGAATAGAGTGGTAAGCGAGGTTCACTTACTGGGATTAATTACTCTCTGGGATTATAGAGGGTATGTTCATCAATGCCCAGCAAAAAGATGAGGGAACGTCTGTGCCTTAGTTCCCTCATCTGTAAGGTTGGGCAGTTGTTCCCTGCTCACTGAGCGGGCTACTGACTAGCTTGTGTGGACATGCTTTAGGGACTAGTGTTGCCACTCAGTTTGAGAAGGATGCTAGGCCTGGGTCTCTGAATGTGTCTCCAGACCCCATGGCCCCCATCCCCATGTCCCCCATGCTGGTTGATGTCGGCCTCTCCACCTGTGAGTTAGGCTGGACAGTTTATCTCAGAAATCTTTGCAAAGGCCCAATAAAGCTGTGATTAGTTTCACGGCTGAGCAAACAGCTTCCTTCTGGGAGAGGGAGGTGGGTTCTCAAGGTCATGCAGACTGCTGGGACTTTGCAGAATGCCAGTGGAAAGCCATCAGCTGGGTGATGTAAGCCTAGATACTTCCTGATTCCAGGGGGAGTGTGTGTCCAAACACTAGGTGGCCTCTGGCCCCAGAAGGCACAGCTAGCCCTCAGCTGGTTGGCTGCTCATTAGGTATCTCAGGCTGTACGTTTTCTGGGGCACCCACCTGCTTCCCAAGAGGGCCAGCATGCCAGCAGTCCAGAACCGAGACATCACGGTCCCAAGGGCAGAGCAGTCCTTTGACTGCCCTTCACACTGGGTGAATTGTTGCCAGGTGCCAGTGGCCCACAGGGCGGGGAGGGGAGGATCTGCCCCAAGGACTGCTGTGGGAGGTTTCCTCCCTTCAAGCAGTTTCCTGCCCATCGTGGGCAGCCTACAGCACTGGGTGCCCCCTGCACACGATCTTGTTGCTTCCATGTCTGATGGTGAAAAGAAGGGGTGGTACAGAGTACCCTTAGAATAGCCCATTCTTCATGCACAGATAGGGAAACTGAGGCCCTCAGCTGCAGCTTGTTGAGTTTGCCTCAGGCTTTCCTCAACAAAGATGTAACTGAAGCCACTTCCCCTCTCTGAGTCTTAGTTTCTACCTCTAAGACAGCAGTTCTCAACCTTCCCCATGCTGCAACCCTTTAATACAGTTCCTCATGTTGGGACCCCAGCCATAAAATTATTTTTGTTGTTACTTCATAACTGTAATTTTGCTACTGTTATGAATCATAATGTAAATATCTGTGTTTTCTGATGGTCTTAGATGATCCCTGTGAAAGGGTCATTTAACCCCAAAGGGGTCATGTCCCACATGTTGAGAACGATGCTCTATGATATCAGGATGCAAATAGTCCCAGTTTCCGAGACTGTTTTGAATAACTAAGAAGTTTGTGTAACCAGAGGGACCAGGAATACAGCCCAGTGGTAGAGTGTGTGCCTGGCACATGGGAGGCCCTGGGATCAATCCCTAGGGCCGAAAAGAAAACAAACAAAACAAAACCTTTTGAGTGACTATGGAATACTCTGAAGAAGTTAGAAAGAATGAGTTCATGCGACCATTTCCCAGAAGGACAGAGTTACTGCATCACCTAGCAGTTCCAGTTCTCAGTATATCCCCAAAAACCATGAACAGAGGACACAGAGATGATCCAGCCTCCATGTTCATAGCATTATTCATAGTAGCCCAGAGACAGAACAACCCAAATGCTGAGTGATGATGGATGGATATACAAAGCCAAGTTGTGTGTGTCATGGGGCAGTTGTTTAACCTGGAGGATTGAAGTGCTGATACACACTACAGCATGGATGGGCCTTAAAACATCATGCCATGGGAAGGAGCCCAGACATGTGAGGGTAAACGTTGTAAAGTTCCATTTATCTGAGAATCCTGGAGTCGTCAGATTCCTAAGACCAGAGTAGAGGTACTGGGCAGGGGAGGAGGGAGCCAGGGCTGACTGTTCAGTGGGAGTGGGGGGCACAGTTTCAATTTGGAGCAATTGAGGGGCTTTGGAGACAGATTGTGCTTGTCATACAGAAGGAGTAGATTTGAGCAGGATGTGGTGTTACCACCTACTGTCCCAGCACCTGGGAGACAGAAGCAGGAGGATCGGGAGTTCAGGTCATTTTCAGCTCCATAGTGAGTTGGAGCCATCCTGGGCTACATGAGACCCTGTCTCACAAAGAGAGCCTGGGTTCAAACCTTAGCACCAGAAAAAACAGAAGTCAAAAACGGTAATTATGTTAAATATACTTTACCATAATAAAAAAAAGAACATTTGAGATGGTAAATTTTTATGATAGAACCTTTGCCACATGTTTAAAAAGTAGAAAAGTATGTACTGATATGAGAAGGTCTCCGAGGTATGTTGCAAACCTGGGAAGGAAATGAGGGAGCTAGGCCGGGTGGCCAGACCCATTATCCCAGCTACCTGGAAGGCTAAAGGCAGGGGATGGCACATCCTAGGCCTGCCTGAGCTGCAGAGTTAGTTTAAGGTCAGCTGAGGTGATTTAGTGAGACCTTGTCTGGAAATAAAAAGTCAGTAAAGGGCTGCGAACATTGTCCAGGAGTAGCCCAACATGCACGAAACCCAGGATTTGAGACCCATTAGAGCCAAAAAAGAAAGCTACAGAATTGCATATATTGAAAAATCCCACAAGTTATTTTAGATTTCATACATACCAGGGTAGGGTGGACTCTTGAGCTATACCACCAGCCCAAAGTTAGGCTGTGTGTGTGTGTGTGTGTGTGTGTGTGTGTGTGTGTGTGTGTGTATGTGTGTCTGTGCCTGCTTGTATGCCTGTGTACACCGTCTGTGTCCAGGTGCCTACAGGGGCCAGAAGATGGCATTGGGATCGCTGAACTTGAGCTATAGGCGGTAATGAGCTGCCCAGTGTGGGAGCTGGGAACTGAACTAGTCCTCTGCAAGAGTATCAAGTGCTCATAACTGCTGGGCCATCTCTTCAGGCCCCCTGGGGTTGAATAATCAGAATGTACAGTCCCAGTAGTTGGGAAGCAGAGCCAAAGGGGATTAATGTGAATTTGAGGCCAGCCTGGGCTACAATGTAAGACTGTCTCATAAACAAAAGAATAAAATAAAAAATAGACTGGGAATGTAGCTCAGTTGGTAGAGTGCTTACCTAGGATAAATGAGATCCTGGATTCAATATACAGTTCCAAATAAAATGAGCGTGGTTACACACATCTGTAACTCTAGCACTCAGGAGATGGAGACATGAAGCTCGGGGTTATCCTTGGCTACATAGTGAATGTGAGGACAGCCTGGGATACATGAGACAGTGCTTCCAAAAAAAAAAGTATTTGCCTGGCAGTGGTGGCGCACACCTTTAATCCCAGCACTCAGGAGGCAGAGCCAGGCGGATCTCTGTGAGTTCAAGGCCAGCCTGGTCTACAGAGCGAGATCCAGGAAAGGCGCAAAGCTACACAGAGAAACCCTGTCTCGAAAAACAAAAAAAAAAACAAAAAAAAAAAAAAAAGAAAGAAAGGAAGGGAGGGAGGGAGGGAGAGGGAGAGAGAAAGAAAGAAAGAAAGAAAGAAAGAAAGAAAGAAAGAAAGAAAGAAAGAAAGAAAGAAAGAAAGAAAAGGAAGAAAGAACTTAAGCTAGACATGATGGGCACTTCTATAGTCCCATTACAGGGAAGCCTGAGGGGAGATGGACCAAGTGCAGGAGTCTGAGGCTAGCCTGGATAACATAGTAAGACCCTGTCTTTAAGAACAAATCAAAACGTACTAAGGTATTACTTGTGAAATTTAAAGACAAACAAACAAACAAACAATTTTTTTTACTACATTTAAAAACTTTATTTTGACTGAGCAGTGGTGGCACGTACCTTAAATCCCAGCACTTGGGAGGTAGAGGCAAGAGGATCTCTGAGTTCGAGGCCAGTCTGGTCTACAGAGTGAGTTCCAGGACAGCCAGGGCTACAGAGAGAAACCCTGTCTCAAAAAACCAAGAAAGACAAAACAAACCCCACAACTTTATTTCTTGTGTGTGTGTGTGTGTGTGTGTGTGTGTGTGTGTGTGTGTGTGTCCACAGCCGGTGTGAGGAGGTCAAAGGATAACTTGAAGAAGTTGGTTCTTTTCTTCCACCTCATGGATCCCAGGTACCAAACTCAGGTCACCAGGGTTGGTGGCAGGTGCTTTTACCCACTAAGTAGCCCCACAGCCCTACTTGTGGAATTTCAAATAATGTAAAGAGCCCAGAATTGACCCTAACACAGAGTAGGCGCCGAAGACTCCGGTTCTCTTTCCTGGGAAACAGATGCCTTAAGTCTGGTCTGTCCTGATGTGTGGTGTTGGCTCCAGATCCTGTTTGTGTGGTGTTTGCCCTCTCCTCCTCCCTCTCCTTCCTGACATGGTTGCTATGGAGACAAGGGTCCCTCAGCACTTCTGCAAGCGCTGCAGTCCCATCCTCATGACCTGCCTTTGCCATCCTGACAGGTTGCTGGGGCGATGTTGTCACTGACTGGGAATGGGAGCCCCTGCCTTCAGCTGATGCTTGTTGCTATGGAGACAGCTCAGTGGCGAGACAGAAGGGAGATGGCATGCCCTGACTGCTATCCGCAGTGGCATTGTGGCTCAGCTGGGCTGCTGCTTAAGAATCATAATAGCCGCTGCCCTTTCGTCCACTATCATCTCCCTTGTATTGGGGCAGAAAGCCAGTGTGAGTGTGATTTGTCCTCACATAGCTGCTGTGTCTGGGTGCTTACCTGTGCCAGGCACAGCTTCCAGCCTTGCCCATGTGCCTTCATGATGTTTAACCCTCCACTGTCCCTGCTTTATAGGTATTCCTCCTTCGTGGACATTTTAAAATTGCAGTTTAATTCGGTGATCACACAATACACCATCTTATAGTTCCGTCTCGTGGATTGATGATGTATTGCCATCACCATGATCTAATTCCAGAAGACTCCCATTGCTCCTGTAAGTGACCCCACACCTGTTAGCAGTCTCTCTACCCCTCCCCTCCAGCTCCTGGCAGCTGCTGGCCTGTTTTCTGCCTCTATTGATTTGTCCATTCAGGAGATTGCATTCAAATGGAATCAAGCACTGTGTGATCTTTGGTGATGGGCTTCTATGACTTAGCCGAAGGCTTTCCGGGTTTAGGCATCCATGTTGAAGGACCTCATTTCTTTTCATGGCTGGGTAATAATCCATTGTGTGGGTTGAGTGCCTTATATTGAATAGATATTTGGGTGGCTTCCACTTTCCGCTGTCGTAAATAATGCTGCAAAGGGCATCCATGTTCACTTATTTTATGATTCTGTATTGCACACAGCAGTGGAACTGCTGTCTATGACTGAAGACTGAGGAAAGAGAAGTAGGGATGCAAACCCGGGGCCCTGGGTCTCCCACACTTGCGCTGACTCCTACCAGAGATGCTGCTGCCCTGGCTGAGCCCTCAAGGGGCTTTCTCAGAACCCACATCGGTGATTTCTCATCTGGATTTCCTCCTTGGTGGGTGGGGAGAGCACTGCCAACCACCTGGGGTCAGGCCCTGGTTCTGCTGCTTCCGGCCCCGGTCTGCAATATGCCAGGCGCAAACCCAGACGTGGAGCCTCGGAGGCCTGGATGTGAATCTTGGCTTTGCTGTTTCCTTGAGAGTGACTGTAACCTTGGGCAGATGGCACAACAGCTTTAGTGCTCACTTGGTCTGTTTACAAAAAGGGAAAATCAGTCCCTACAGTTAGGGGTGTTGGTGGGAATTCAATGAGGCAGGCTGGGAAGTGCTCAGCATAGAATCAGCACTTGCTAAATACAGTGTGTACTATTATGGTTACCATCTCAACCAGCCACTGGCTGCCGGCCTGGAGAAGCCCTTGCTGCCTCCTCCCACAGAGGCTCTCCCCATAGAGCCGGCAGCTGCACGTGGAAGAAACAGCTACACAGAAAACTGTCAATGGTACTTGGTTTGGGACACGAGTTTCTGGGAGCTCAGGCTCTTGCTGGGATGGATTGGACCAGGGATGTACAGAGGTGCCACCCAGGCTCCTCATAGTGGCCTTATGAGGAGTAGGAAGTGTGCCTTTGGACTGGGTCCTGCTGGAACTGTGGTTGCTTTCTCTCTGGTATTCTGGCCCACCCTATACAGAGCCAGAACATTGCCTTTTGAGCAGGACTGGCCCCTCTGAGGGCTCTAAAAGGGAGCTCTGACAGACCTTGGCTCCCTTGAGGGGCAAGGCAGCCCCCAGCCACCTGGCCAGCTGCCACACAACAGATGGGAGGGCTGTCTGTGTGCTTGCAAAACCTGCCTTGGTTTCCCTCCTGAACTCAGGGCAGTGCAGAAGCCCAACAACTTCCACATGGTGGGAGAGGGTTCAGTCCAAGACAGAATGACTGGAACCACTGCAGTCCACCTCCCAAGGCGCAGCTTCCTGCTCTCTGCTTGCCTCCATTCTGTGAGCTTCCAGCCCCACGGCCTGCCTGCTGCTGGCAAGGTGTGCCATGGCTTCTTAGAGAGCTTTGAAGTGAAAAAACAGTAGGCCTTTACCTTCCCCCACAGATCCACAGAGAATGAAATCCTTTCCAGGCTCTTGCAATCCAGTCCGTACTCTGAGATTCCTACTTGGGAGTGAACAGACACTCCCAACAGGATTTTCTGTGTGTATACAGACACACTCTTACGTATATGTGTGCATGCTTCTTTAAATTAAAAAATGTAATATAAACTTAATGAGACAAAAATCCTATTGCAAAAGCCCCTAGACGCATACCTGGCGTAACTCTGAGGAAGGTTCCAGCAGGCCCTGGCCACACTGCCTGCCCCTAAGGCAGGAAACCGGGGACCATTGCTTCCCTCTGTCCTTTGTGCTCTTTCAATGTCACTGTGTGACTGTGGCATCTATTCAAAATGATAGAACCAGTGTAAAAATATACAAAATAATGAAAGCCGTACCCAGCCACTCCCTTCTCATCTGCATAACTTGGGATTAGCAGTTTGCTTTGTGTTTTTTCTGGGTCTTTCCCTGTGTTTAACAATGCACCTTTCTATGTCTTTAAAAAATAAACAAAGATGGGTTTAGGTTACACACGCGGTTTCTGTAATGTACAGGATCATGTTGCATGATATAGCCTTTTAAAATGCTAGATGCTTTGGGGTTTTCTTCAGTCTGAAATGCTTATTATAAAAATATCACAGAATCAAGCAAGCATAGGAAGGGAAGAAAGTCCCAAACCGAACCATCTATTTCAGTCTTAAACACAGAGCCACAGATCTAGAAGGTGCTCCAGAGGACGCCAGTTGGCAAGGGTCCCTCAGGGAGAGGAGGAGGATGGGGGCGGCACGAGAGGAGGCCTTGGCTTTATCTACTTGTCATCTGTGCTTTGCTGGGGTGTTTTGGGGGTGGGTGGGATGGGGTGGTTGCTTTGTTTGGGTTGGTTTGTCAAGACAGAGTTTCTTTGTGTAGATCTCGCTCTGCAGACCAGGCTGGCCTTAAACTCAGAGATCCACCTGCCTCTGCTTCCTGAGGGCTGGGTTAAAGGCGTGCACCACCACCGCCCAGCATGACTATATTTTTGTATGTTATGTGGCTGTTCCTGTTTTGTTTTGCAATAGGGCTTGCTATGTAGTCCAGGCTCACCTGGAACTCACTATGTATACCATGCTGGCCTGGAACTTGCTGTGCAGACAGGCTCACCTGGAACTCACTATGTACACCATGCTGGCCTGGAACTTGCTATGTAGTCCAGGCTCACCTGGAACTCACTATGTATACCATGCTGGCCTGGAACTTGCTGTGCAGACAGGCTCACCTGGAACTCACTATGTACACCATGCTGGCCTGGAACTTGCTATGTAGTCCAGGCTCACCTGGAACTCACTATGTATACCATGCTGGCCTGGAACTTGCTATGCAGACAGGCTGGTCTTGGACTTGTGGTATTCTTCCTGCTTCTGCCCCTAAGTGCTGAATTTATAGTTGTGTGCCACTATGCCCAGGTATTCAGTTTGGGTTTTTAGTAACATTTTATTGAGATGTCATTGACATACTATGAATCTGCCTTCCCCCTTTTAATTTGCAGTGCTGGGAATTGAACACACGCCAGCCAAATGCTCTGCTATTAAGCTACATCCCCAGCCCAAGTTTGCCCCTTTAAACTGCACAGTTAGTGGATCGCACAATTATGCATCCCTAATTCCAGGACTTTTTTGCTACAGCCTTTGAAAAAGCCAACCTTGCGTTTATTAGCAGTCGCTCCCCATTCCTTCCTCTCTCAGCTCTGGGACACCATCAATATACTTTCCATCTTTGCCAATTTGCCTGGCCTGCAGTTTGTGGAAATGGAACCTGATGCTATGTGCCTGATGTTGTGTCTTCTTGGACACACACACACACACACACACACACACACACACACACACACACCTAGATCCCTAGACAGGGATCCCATAACAAGCCAAAGTCCAACTTTGTGAACCAACAGGTTTTATTGGGGTCACTTACAGGAGTACGGATGAGGGGTTACTTCCAGGAGTATGGGTGAGGGGTCACTTACAGGAGCAGAAATGACTCAGACAGCTGCATCACTGAGGCCCACCCCAGCACGGGTGATGCTCACAAAGCTGGGAACCTGGAGCACACTGCACAGCCTGCAGGCAGCTCAGCAAGATTGTCCTTCCCAGGTGACTCTGGTCGGAAGTTTTTCGAGGCAGCTGATCTGGTCTCAGGGTTTTTGCAGCTTTTCTCCTCTGAGAGTTTTCTTTGGAGTTCAGCTTCACTTTGTGTGAGAGGGACTCTCAGCTTTTATTGCTGACTCTGGCAGAGAGGGGCCTAGTGAATCTGGCCCGTTTCAGGGGCTTCCTGAACCTATTTTGTGTTGTTTACCTCCCTGCTTAAGGAGCTTTCTGCAGGATGGAAAGTTTTAATCTTGGAGTAAACTGTTACACAGCAGTGCCTGCCATGTCTGGATGGCCTGGCTCACTTCACGTGGTGTCTTCAAGGCGCCCACGTGGCCCTGAGCATTAGGACCCCATTCATTTCATGACCAGTAAGTTTTCCTGTGTGAACACATCAGTAGCTTGTTTCTCCATTCCTCACTTGGAGGCCTGTTGGGTGGGAAGCTTTGTTTGTAGGTTGCTTCCATTGCTTCACAGTGTTATTTGTCACGGCCCCTCAGCCATTCCTGTGGCTTTTTACATCATCTCATGCGTGCATATGTGATAGCTGGGCACCTTCAAGATCTGGGTCTCTTCTCATCCTTCCTGGGATTAGGGGGACTTGGTGGAGCTGTGGTCACCTAGCTCATAGATTTCTAGGGGGGCAAAGGAGTTCCTCTGTGTGGGTTCTCCAGAATCACAGCAGAGGCCACAGCCAAGACACCACTCAGCCTGTGGGAGTCTGACCCTCAGCACCACCTCATCACTCCGCGGGAGTCTCCCCCTGAGCTCTCCCTTCCAGGTCCCTTGTTTTGTGACCCCCCCCCCAAGTCCTCTTTTGAAAGACCTGGGGCTCTCTTGGCAGCCTGGTGGCATCCGGACTCTATCTCCATCTTCCTGCCTCATTGGTATTCTGTAAGTTCTGTATGACCTAAATGAGTTTTAAGACAGACCTAGAGTGGGCTGACAAGATGTAAAAACACCAGACTCGGGAAGGAATCCTGCAGTTCCCAGCAGCCAGCCTAGCATAATTGGTAAACTCCAGGCAAATGAGCAACCCTGTCCCCAAAAATACAAGATGAACCGAAGAGAGAGAGCTTCTGAATACCTGAGGTTGCCCTCTGGTGTTCACATGCACACGTGCACACACATGCACACACACACACACAAACACACACGCATCCATTTATGCATGCATACATGTGTGCACACTAAAGTTGTCTTCTAGTCTCCACATGCAAACATATGCATTTGTGCATGCACACACATCCCCACATGTGCACACACACTTGCAAACACCCACATGGACATGCACACATGATCGGGCCAACTGCTTTGCTAGGAAGTGACTTTAACCTTGGATGGCTGAGGCCTACCTCAGGCCAGTTACTTCAGACTCTGAAGTGATGATGCCTTTGTTGGTGTTTTCCCAAATCTCCAGATAATTCTTCCCTGCATGCAGGTTGGAAACCACTGTGACAGCTGCACTCAGGTCCTCATCAAAGACACATTTTCTCCCACTAAGCCTTTGGAATACAGTCAAGAGCTAGGTCAAGAATTAGTCTCAGGTTGGTTTTGTATTTGCTACAGAACTCTGGTCAAGTTCCTGCCCCTTTCTCAGTTTCAGTAAAACAGAGCTTGATGAACTGGAGAGATGACTCAGTGGTTAAGAGCCCTGGCTGCTCTTCCAGAGGTCCCAGGTTCAATTCCCAGCTCACAGTCATCTGTAACTCCAGATCCAGGAGATGCAACGCTCTCTTCTGGCTTCTACAGGCACTGCACACAAGCGATGTACAAACATACATACAGGCAAAACACTCATGTACATAAAATAAAAATATACAAACAAACACGTCTTGTTTTATGTCAGTGGCCTGCCTGCAGTGATGGGGAATGAGAGGTGACAGTTGGCATATCTAAAGCCCCTGGGGAGCATTTTCAGAAATTCAAGTGGGCAGCCCAACTCAGAAAGTTGAGAACAACCCAAGTGTGGTTTCAAAAGCTGGTGGCATGAATCATCCCTCTCTCGGGAGGAAGTGTTCAATGGAATCATGCGTCTAATTGAATGACTTCTTTAAACAACAAGAAACTTCAGCACTGATTATTGTAGCATTTCCTGAAATTCCCCACCGTGGGGCTTGTGCCGTTTTGCGCTCCTGCCAGCGATAAATGAGCCTTCTTGTTTAGCTAGAGCCCCACCGATAGGTCGTATTGTTAGAAGGCTTGGCGTGGTGCCAATCTGATCATTGAGAAGTGGCACCTCGGTGTAGCTTTCCTTGAGTGTCTCCATTCTGAGAGGGGCCAAGCATCTCTCCAGGGTTAAGATGGATTTGCCTTGTTTCTGTAAACTTCCTCCCACCCTGAGCTGGGGCTGGAACCTAGAGCTCCATGCACACTGAGCAAGCTCTCTCCCACTGAACAGCATCCCCCAGTCTTTCTTTTAATGAGACGAGGTCTTAATCTGTGGTACAGACAGGCCTTGAATTTATGATTCTCCGGCCTTGAGCTCTTGAGCAATTGGGAGTAACTGGATTTATAGGCCTGCACACCTGGGCCTGACTTCCTGTGCTCTTTCTTACATTCCTAACCCATTTTCCCATTGCAGATATTTTCACCAGTTCATTGCTTATTTCTTAACGTGTGTGTGTGTGTGTGTGTGTGTGTGTGTGTGTGTGTGTGTTTCTGAAGATGGAACCCAGGGCTTGGAACACATGGGGCCTGTTTTCTAGCACTGAGCTGTGCTGGGACCGAGATGGTCTGCTCTTCATTGTTTTGTTTTTATCTGTGTAGTATTTTCTGTGTAATCAATTGTATTGACTCCCCTACCTCCGAAGCTTCTGGGCTTTTGAGCCTTTGCTTGTTGTTCGGCTCTCATGATCACGTTTGAGTCTCCTGTGCTGTTTCTACTTTTGCACCCACAGTTTGTTCATTAGTATTCGTTCTGTGTCCAAGGCCCTGTGAAATGTCACTTCCTGTGAGGTGGAGATTTGCATGCAGAGTTTTAGGGAAGATCCCCTTAGGCAGTGACAGGGTGTGACAGAAATAGAAACTGAATCACTTGGATGCCCTGGACTCAAACTAGTGGCCCTTTGGGGTTGAGGCATGGGGCCAGGGCTCCACCCAGGGAGTGCACTTAAGATGCTCCCCTTAGCCAGCTAGCACCACCAAGAACAGTCCTCGGTTTGGAGACCTTTCCTGGGAGAATGAACACCACGGTCCTGAAGCAGGGGGCCACCTGAGGCCACCGCATCCTTTTGGTATCTCATTTGTATAGTTCAGTGTTGTGTTCTCTGTACTCTGAAGTGTGCTCAGGAAATCTCTGATGAGTGAATGAAAGACAAGTGTCAGCTATGAAAACGTACATCCTCAAGTGACATCTGGAGTGAGCCGTTGTATTTATATATTTAGGAACACACACATATGCAGCAACACTTAAAGAAAGAGGCCATGAATTTGAATGAGGGTATATGAGAGGGATTGGAGGGAAGGAAGGGAGAAAATTATATAATTATATTTTAATCTGCGAGGGTGGGGGGAGCCCAGAAGAGCCCAAATTCCCATTTCCAGCCAACAGGCAACAGGATGGCAATGGCACAGGTGGGTGCAGGGAGGAGGAGCCCTGGGCAAGGCATCCGCTTATTTCCTCCAGTCTGCTTGCCCTGTGCTGCTCACTCAGTGACCACCCCCCCCCCCCCCCCCCCCCCCCCCCCCCGGCTCGGACGAGGGTGTTGGCTGACACATGCAGGCTGGGCTGAGGCCGTCAGTGTGACTGTTGTGTGAGCCCTCCTTGGACACATCGTCTTCATGATCTTTCAGTTTGGTTCTTCTTTCCCTTTAGCATTCCTTGAAGAAAAGAGGAACCCGATCTCTGGGGAAGACAGACAAGAAGCCCACTGCACAGGTACTTCCTCAGCACCCCCCACACCCTGCATGGAGTTTGGAAGACCAGGCCAACTTAAGTGTCCTGGGATGTGTGCCCCCCCCCCTCCTGTACACTTCCTTCCGTGTGCATGTTCTCAACTCCACTATTGCTTTCCTTTCTCCAAGCCCACTCTGAACCTATCCTTAGACACTCCAGGGTCAAAGGTCCTAGGACTCTGCGGCTTGATTGCCACCCGACTGAGATGAATCACTTCAACTTCCTGGTCCATTTCCTCATCTATTCCTATTCTGTGGGTTTGTTGTAAGAATTAGATAAAAGCACCACATTTTGCACAGGGCAGGCACAGAATCCTGTTAGCAGCCAGGGTGCCAGGCACTTTTTGTCCATTTTCCCATTTAACAGTCAGTGTGTAAGAAAGGAATGTTTCTGTCCCCTTTTACAGATGGAGCAATTCTAGCAGGAATGGCCATAGTCAGTCAGAATGTCACCGGCTCCAAGACTCCAAGATTGTAGTCAGTGTGCCCTGGTCTCTCAATACCAATGTCTCTGCTCTGCTTTCTGTGGTCTCCAGGCCTTGAGAGCCGGGCTGAGTCACCTCTGTGTTCTCAGACATAGTGCACTCCAGAATGCTGTGGCTAGCTCCAAGCTGTCAATAATCTTCCTTATTGCTATCTGTCTCTGTACCCATTGGGCCGCAGGAGGACAGCGCAGACCTGAAATGCCAGCTGCATTTCGCAAAGGAGGAGTCGGCCCTCATGTGCAAGAAGCTCACCAAGCTGGCCAAGGAGAACGACAGCATGAAGGAGGAGCTGCTCAAGTACCGCTCCTTGTATGGGGACCTGGACGCAGCCCTGTCCGCAGAGGAGCTGGCGGATGCTCCGCATTCCCGTGAGACCGAGCTGAAGGTGCACCTGAAGCTGGTGGAGGAGGAGGCCAACTTGCTGAGCCGGCGCATCGTGGAGCTGGAGGTGGAGAACCGGGGCCTCCGGGCCGAGATGGACGACATGAAGGACCATGGGGGTGGCGGGGGCCCTGAGGCCCGGTTGGCCTTCTCTGCTCTGGGTGGTGAGTGCGGGGAGAGCCTGGCTGAGTTGCGGCGCCACCTGCAGTTCGTGGAAGAAGAGGCTGAGCTGCTGCGGCGCTCCTCGGCTGAGCTAGAGGACCAGAACAAGTTGCTGCTGAACGAGCTGGCCAAATACCGCTCGGAGCACGAGCTGGATGTGACTCTGTCAGAGGACAGCTGCTCGGTGCTCAGCGAGCCCTCGCAGGAGGAGCTGGCGGCTGCCAAACTGCAGATTGGCGAGCTCAGCGGCAAGGTCAAGAAGCTGCAGTATGAGAACCGCGTGCTTCTCTCCAACCTGCAGCGCTGCGACCTGGCCTCTTGCCAGAGCACACGCCCCATGCTGGAGACGGACGCCGAGGCTGGGGACTCTGCGCAGTGCGTGCCTGCTCCTCTGGGCGAGGCGCTGGAGCCCCACACTGCCCGGCTCTGCAGGGCCCGTGAAGCCGAGGCGCTGCCCGGGCTGCGGGAGCAGGCCGCCCTGGTCAGCAAGGCCATTGACGTCCTGGTGGCTGATGCCAATGGCTTCTCGGTTGGCCTCCGGCTGTGCCTGGACAATGAGTGTGCAGACTTGCGATTGCACGAGGCGCCTGATAACAGTGAGGGTCCCAGGGATGCCAAGCTCATCCATGCCATCCTGGTGCGGCTCAGCGTGCTGCAGCAGGAACTGAACGCTTTCACACGCAAGGTGGATGTGGCCTTGGGTAGCTCTGGCAAGGAGCAACCTGAGTCCTTGCCTGCGCTACCTGCCTTGGGCTCCCAGGGGTCCTCTAAGGAGATCATGCTGGCCAAAGACCTTGGCTCTGACTTCCAGGTAAGATACCCAGGCCAGGGGCCTGTTACTTTTATTACATACAAACTTTGTGCTGGACCAGGCACACGACAGAGAAGGACACAAGTCTGTGTACAAACAACTCTATAAGTGTCTTGCACTCAACAGTCATGTGATCATCATCCAGAACATGACCAGTCCCAAGGCTGCCCTGCTCAATCTCCCCGATAGCCACTATCCCTGCTCCTCAGGACAACCTCCTGATTTTATCCATCTTTGAGCTTTATATAAATGGAATTGTATAAACCGAACACAGCAGTTCCTGCCTTTGTTCACTTGGCCTGCTATTTGCTCTTATAGGTAGTAAAAATGTATTTATTCCAACTTACTTAGTATAAGCCTATTGACTCGGTGATTGCCCAGCATGCATTTACTATGGATGGAGGTTGATTCTGAGGTCCTATCTTTTTGCTAGATTATTTTTTTCCCTTCCTTCCTCTCCCCTTGCCTCCCCTCTCCTCTCCCAGTGCTGGGGACAGAACCCAGGGCCTCATACACGCTGGGCAAGTTTTCTACCATTGAGCCACACCCCTGGCCCCCTCCTTTTAAAAGACTTGAAAATTTATGTGTGTGTGTGCACACGCATGCGAGCGCGCATACGTGTATATATATACCACCTGTATATGGGTGTCCACAGAAGCCAGAGGAAGGTGGTTGTGAGTGCCTATCTTGATATGGGTGCTAGGAACTGAACTTGGGTCCTCCTGAAGAGCATCAAGCTCTTAGCTATTGAGCTATTTCTCCAGGGCAGCCACCCCACCCCTTCTTTTCTTGTCTTTTGTAACTAAAATCTTTATTACACTTATTTTCTGGGGGTCAGAGGGAGCCACTGTGGACATGCAGTGGTCTCAGGAGTCAGTTCTCAGATGGTCCTGCAGATCCACTCGAGTTATCAGCCTTGGTAGCAAGTACATTTACCCACTAAGCTATCTTGCCAGCCCATAATTTTAAATTATAAAGCAAATGTTTGTGGTTTTTAAATCATTTTGATGAGTTTTTGAGAAGCTTAGTCTTAATACCCATGATATGCTACCTAGAAAAACTAAAACAGCAAAAATGTCCATAATTTGCAAAGTATTCTTGCAAAAGCAACACATAAACATTGGAAACAAAGACAAAAATAAGTGAACACCTTGTGTCCCTGCTTACCACTGTGTGCCAATACCTCTGTAGATGGTTTTGACTGGTGGTGTTCAGTACAGCCATCACATGGAGCAGCCATGTGGGGATGTGGCTCGTGGTAAGGCACTTGCCTTAGCAGGCCACACAGGCTGCATTTCCAGGACAGAATAGAAACAAAACAAAATTACCAAGACAAAATTTCAGAATTAAATGAACAAAAATGACATAGGATTGGGCTGAGGTTTCTTGGGTGCAGTTACGCATTTCAGATGCTAGCGTCTAGTTGCATCCTGGAAGCACCTCTCTAACCCTCCACGTGCCCTCCCCGCACTTCTTTTTCACACCCTTTGCTTCTGTTATAGCTGTTGTTGGACAGCGTCTTCCTCATGCACGTATTCCCGGTCCATTTGCTGGACACTTTGTTGCTGGTCCCTACCCTTTGTATTCCTGGATAGTGTGTTTTCCTCATGCACGGTATTCCCGGAACCATTTGCTGGACACTTTGTTGGTGGTCTCTATACTTTGTATTCCTGGATAGTGTGTTTTCCTCATGCACGGTATTCCCGGTCCATTTGCTGGACACTTTGTTGGTGGTCTCTATACTTTGTATTCCTGGATAGTGTGTTTTCTTCATGCATGGTATTCCCTAACCCTAACCCTAACCTGGTCCATTTGCTGGACACTTTGTTGCTGGTCCCTACCCTTTGTATTCCTGGATAGTGTGTTTTCCTCATGCACGGTATTCCCGGAACCATTTGCTGGACACTTTGTTGCTGGTCCCTACCCTTTGTGTTCAGCATAGGATAAGTGGTAGTCCCTAAAACCAGACAGAATAGGATTCGCACTCCCAAGGTCCTTATTGCCTAGTGAGGAAGAATTCATCCACATGGCAAGCCTGTGACTATGATAAGACAGACAGAAGAGGGACCTGAAAGAAAGATACATAGTTTCCATCAACAAGGAACTTGTCCTAGATCTTGAAGAGGCTCAGCTCATAGAGAAGGAACATGGTAGGTTCAAGGAACTGTGCAGAGTGGTGAGGCTGGGCTGCAGAGCATGGGGTGGTTTGGTTTTCATCCTGAGAGCAGATTTCCATGCATGGCACTGCACAGTACTACAGCAGCTTCAACTCATGCTTTGCTGCTGTGGCTTAAGATGGCTTCTTAAACAAGTGGACAGCTCCATGTCGAGTCTCCTCCTTGTTTCATCCTGAAGAGTGAGCAGGGATCACACAGGTGGTAGAGCAGTGGAACTGTTTCAGAAGGCTTTTGCATAACAGCCATTCACAAAAATAGTGTTTTCACTTGCCTACTCTTTCATCTTTGCAACAAGCAGTCATTGTGTGATGGCAATGCTCCCTGGTGAGGCTGGGTCCAGGGTGCAAGATTGATTCACCTGGGCCTCACTCTCATGTGGACAAAGCCTATTATGGAGCTGAGGCCTGGTGGGGACCTTTGGTAGTGATCCTCGGGCCTCTCCCCATGGCTCTCTCTGCTTGTGCCCCTCACTTTAGCCACCTGACTTCAGAGATCTGCTGGAATGGGAGCCTAGGATCCGAGAGGCCTTCCGTGCTGGTGACTTGGACTCCAAGCCTGACCCTAGTCGGAACTTCAGACCTTACCGAGCTGAAGATAATGATTCCTATGCCTCTGAGGTGGGTCGAGGCCTAAATTGGAGGTGGGATTGAAGGAGAGTGTCTGGGGCCTCTCAAAACCAGGGTGATCCTTGGAGGGTGATGGGCTTTGAGCATTCTGTTTGGTTTTAAGCTTCCTAACAACCAGGGAGGCAGGGGGAAGAAGAGAATTTGAATCAGTCCCATGGTCTAGTTAGAGAAAGTTTAGCTGGACATGGTGTGTATCTGTAATCCCAGTGTTAGGATGCCGAACTGGAGGCCATCATAAAATGTCTAATGTACATACCAGAGAGGCAATGGTGTAGCTGGAAGTTTCTCCTGCCTGCACCCCTCCTCCCCCCTGCATGCTACGAATCTCTCCCACCTGGGTCCTCCAGCTGCCTGGTCCTAAGTAAATACACAGAGGCTTATATTAATTAGCAATTGCATGGTCTATGGCAGGCTTCTTGCTAGCTAGCTCTTTTATCTTAAATTAACCCATTTCTATTAATGTATGTTTTGCTATGTGTTCTGTGGCTTTACCAGTTTGCTGGCATGTTGCTCCTTGGGTGGTAGGCTCGAGTTTCTCCAGACTCCTCTTTTCTCTTTCCTGTCTCTCTAAGAATAGAGCCCCTCATAGGGTTGTTGACGGGGGTAGATACATCAAAAGCTTTAGCTTAAGGCCTGGCCTCTATGGGTGAAGATGAGGATTAGTGTCCATGACATGTCACTTGGACTCAGGGGACCTGAGTGAGATCTCACTCTGATGGTCTGGTGGTGTGATCTTGAATACATTCACATCCTGTGGCCCCAGCTTTCCCACCCACAACATTAATGCTCATTAGAATTTCTAAAGTTCTCTGGTCTTTGAAAAGTTCCCTGTCCCCTTGAGTCTGGGATGCTCCCTGGAAACTGAGGCAGTCTGGACATTCTAGGGGAAGGGGAAAAACAGTGTCTGGATGTGTAACTGAACTGTGCACTTAGCATGCAGAAGACCTTAGCTTTGATCCCCAGTGGGGAGATGGACAGACAGAGAGAGAAGGGCAGGGAGAGAGGAGGAGAAGAAAAACCCTGAGATACTTAGATCTCATTTTCTGAGAAGAAATGAGCTTGATTGTGTGAGCTCCTTTACACATTTAATCGGTTTCAGTCACCCTTCCTGAGCAGTTATGATAGAAACGCGGCACCAGCCCTGAGTTCAAGGAGGGTGTGTGAGGGTAGCAGCCTGACTTCTTCTAAAGAGTTGTTTGTTTGCTGAACCAGGGTCTCAGGATGTAGACCACATTTACCTCAAACTTACCATCTTCCTGCCTCCAACTTCTTACTGCTGGGATTACAGGCACATGACACTTTGCCCAGCTCTGCAGAGATTTTTAATACACAACAGGTGTACAAGACATGCCTCAAATCATTGCAGAGACAGTGCCAAATTATCGTATTATTGGCCACATACTTTTTTCTCACAGCCGGACACCTGCCATGCCTGGGACCATTTCCATGTTCCTCTTCCTGCACAGTGTGTTAGAATAAACATTCCTGTTACCAGAAATACTCAATACTTTTCTTTTTCTTGAGATGGAGTCTCACTGTGTTGCTCAGGCTGGTCTCAAAGGCACAGGCTCAGGTGACCCTCCTGCTTCATGCACTACTTCATTTCATCTGGCTAAAACTTTCGTTACTGGAGTAAACAACAGAGTATCAATGGGGTCGGGCTATAGCTCAGTGATGAAACACTGCTTAGCATGTGTGGGGCTTTGAGTCCAATCCCCGGCTCAGCACGCACACACACACACACACACACACACACACACACACACACACACAGAGAGAGAGAGAGAGAGAGAGAGGGGGAAGGGAGAGAGAGAGAGAGAGAGATAGGGAAGGGAGAGAGAGGAGAAGGGAAGACAAACAGGTGCGTATGGCTTTTCACAGACTAAACACCTTGTTCGCCTTTGGTGCTCTGTGATGGGGTCTTGCTACGTAGCTCACGCTGGCCTCAAGCTCATGATCTTCCTGTTTTGTAAATTAGCCTCTAGATCCGCCAGCAGACTCTAGAAAGTTCCTTCTGTGGTCCCTTCTAGTCTCTAGCTGGACTTACAAAAGAACAGGTTTTAGAACACTTTTTACATTTATTTATTGTGTGTGTGTGTGTGTGTGTGTGTGTGTGTGTGTGGGTGTGTGTGGGTGTGCACATTGTGCTGCAGCATGCACCTTTAAGTCAGAGGACAACTTGTAGGAGTTGGCTCTCTCTCTCCCACCACGTGGGTCCCGGGAATCAAACTCAGGTCCTGATGCTTGTCTGCAAGAGCCTTTATTGGCTGAGCCATCCTATTGGGCCTATTTAATTCTAAATTCTTTTAAAACACCATTTTCCCCAGAAATTGGAGAATTTGGTTAACACTTTTTTTTAATAATCTTGCACCATAGTCATTGTAAGCCACAATAAGTACAATTAGACCCCTAAGCAGCATTACATGAAGGTATAAAGAAAGTTAAAATCATGTTGATAGTTAATGTGTTTCTGTTATGTAATAATACACAAAGACAGTGTCTGTAAGTGTACAGCTGAATGGATTTTTACATATATAGACACATTAAATACATTTTAGATTTCATTATTTATTATTTAAATTGCTTCTAAATTTTTTTCTTTTTAAAAAATTTATTTTATGTACATTTGTGTGAGGGTGTCAGATTCCCTGGAACTGGAGTTTGACAGTCGTGAGCTGCCATGTGGGTGCTGAGAATTGAACCCGGGTCCTCAGGAAGAGCAGTCAGTGCTCTTAACTGCTGAGCCATCTCTCCAGCCCCTAGATTTTTTTTTTTTTTTTTTTTGGTTTTTCGAGACAGGGTTTCTCTGTGTAGCTTTGCGCCTTTTCTGGAGCTCACTTGGTAGCCCAGGTTGGCCTCGAACTCACAGAGATCCGCCTGCCTCTGCCTCCTGAGTGCTGGGATTAAAGGCGTGCGCCACCACTGCCTGGCTAGATTTTTTTGTATTAATTAAATTTATTCATTTATTTTACATCCAGACCACAATTTCCCCTCCCTCGTGTCCTTCCATCCCCTTGACCAACTCCCCTTCACTACCACTGCAATCCACTTCTCTGATTCTGTTCAGAAATGGACAGGCCTCCCATGGGTGTCAACAAAGCATGGCATATCAAGCTGAGGCAGGACCAAGCTCCTCCCCTTGTATTAAGGCTGGGCAAGGCAACCCAGTATAAGGGATAGGTTCCCAAAAGCCAACCAAAGCACTTTGCACAGCCCTGGCACCCATTACTAGGAGTCCCATAAGTAGACCAAGCTACACCACTATCACATACATGCAGAAGGCCTAGTCCCATGTAGGCTCCCTGGCTGTCCATCCAGAGTCTGTGAGTTCCTGTGAGCCCAGATTAATTGTTTCTGTGGGTTCTCTTGTGATGCCCTTGACCACACCTCATACACACACACACCCCAGCTCATACAATCTTTCTTCCCTCTCTTCAGCAGGATTCCCTGAGCTTGGCCCAGTGCTTGGCTGTGGGTCTCTGTATCTGTTTCCATTGATTGCTGGATGAAGGCTCTCTGATGACAATTGGTATTGTCATCGATCTATGAGTATGTTGTTTGGCAGAATATTGTTAGGCATCATTGTGCTGACACTTTTTTCTCCAATCATATATGGAAAGATCTCCCCATGCTTATGAATCGGTAGGATTAACATAGTAAAATGGCCATCTTACCAAAAGCAATCTACAAATTCAGTGCAATTCCCATCAGAATTCCAACACAATTCTTTACAGACCCTGAAAGAGCAATATTCAACTTCATATGGAAAAACAAAAAACCCAGGGTAGCCAAAACAATCCTGAACTTCTGAAGTGATCACCATCCCCGATTTCAAGTTCCACTACAAAGCTGTAGTAATAAAAATGGCATGGTATTGGCATAAAAACAGACAGGTGAACCAATGGAATCGAAGACCCCGACATAAATCCACACACCTATGGCCACCTGAGTTTTGATAAAGAAGCTTCTAAACTTTAATTATAAACAATGAAATAGCATACTGTGGCAGCTTCTTGGGAGGCTGAAGCAGGGGGATGGCTTGAGCTCAGGAGTTCGAGACCAACCTGTGAAAAACACTGAGGCTGAGTCAAAAATAAGTAAATCAAGTGATTAAAGAGACTATGAACAACTTTGTGCATCAAATTTAGTTTTCACGGTATATTATTTTCTGCAAATAAATTTGCAAGAGAGAACTGTTAAAAATTATTCTGTGGAGGCTTTGACATGGACTGTTTGATTTAATGGTCACAATGACTCTGAGGCAAGGACGCCCGGGTCCAGCTTACCGTTGGTTCTCTGCTCCCGCCGTTCTTTGACCACAGCCTGTGTCCTCTCTCCACTCCTGTGTGGTCCCCACCCCACTGCAGATCAAAGAGCTTCAACTGGTTCTGGCCGAGGCCCATGACAGCCTCCGGGGCTTGCAAGAGCAGCTGTCCCAGGAGCGGCAGCTCCGGAAGGAGGAGGCTGACAGCTTCAACCAGAAAGTGGTCCAGGTGGGTTTGTACCACATTTTTTTTAACCTGCTACAACTTCTTCAGGACTGAAGATGCAGAGGCCATGGTGTAGCTCTGTGGTAGAGCGCTTGCCCAGTATGTTGGAGGCTCTGGGTTTTGTTCCTAGCATAGGAAGAAATTGAACACTGCTAAAAGCAGGGTCCTCAGAAGGGGATGACATGAGGGGAAACACCCCTGTGCCCTACCAGTGTTCTTCAAATCTTAGATGGTTTTTTAATAAAAACCCAGAGCCAGATTATCAGGGTGAAAGCTGAAAGAACAGAGAAGCAAGGCAGCCAGCCACCTCTACAAAATCCTCAGCCTAAAGATAGTGAGTTCCTTTTTTCTCACGCCTTGTATACCTTTCTCTGCCCAGACATTACTTCCTGGGATTAAAGGCGTGTGTGCTTCCCAAGCAAAGGATTGATTTCAAATGCTGGGATTAAAGGTGTGTGCCACCGCTGCGTGGCACTATGTCTAATCTAGTGACTGGTTCTGTCCTCTCATCCTCAGGCAAGTTTATTAGGGTACACAATATATCACCACATGCCAGGATGTCACCGAGTTTGTGATTGTAGCTCTAGCCTGGGCTGGGACCCCTGCACATGATATTGGCTGCCTAGATGACACTGGCCTGTTTAATCTCTTGGATTTTGCTCTGCTTTGTTTGAGACAGTGCCTCTGTTGTTGGTTGGTTTTCACTCTGACTCTTTTGGGAGCCTACCACCAGCTCCCAAATAAACCACACACAGTCTTATTCTTTCGTATGAATGCCTGGCCTTCGCTTGGCTTGTTTCTAGCCAGCTTGCCTTAACTTAAATCATCCTATCTACTGTTTGCCTCTGGGCATTTACCTTTCTCTATTTCTGTATACCTTTCTTTACTTCTTACTCTGTGGCTTGCTGTGTAGCCAAGTGGCTGGCCCCTGGAGTCCCCTCTCCTTCCTTTCTCGTTCCTTAATCTCCCGTTTCTCTCTTTTTCTCCTGTTCTCTCTGCCTGCCAGCCCCACCTATCCTTTCTCCTGCCTTGCTATTCAGGTTGTTCAGCTATTTATTAGACCACTCAGGTATTTTAGACAGGCACAGTAACACAGCTTCACAGAATTAAACACATGTATCATAAAAGAATGTAACACATCTTTGCATCATTAAACAGATATTCCACAGCATTGAAATAATATTCTATAGCATCTCTCTCTATGTAGCTCTGGCTGTCCACTCAATATGTAGAGTGGGCTGATTCGAACTCACAGAAATATGCCTGCCTCTGTCTCCCAAGTGCTGGGATTAAAGGCATGTGACACCATGACTCTCTGTTTCATCACTTAAAAAAAATTTTTTTTTTAAGATTTTTTGTTTTTAATTACACATAGATATGTGTGGATATGTGCATGTCAGTGCAGGTGTCTGTGGAGACCAGAAGTGTCAGATTTCCTGTGATCTGCCTGATATGGGTTCTGGGAATTGAAACCTATCGTGGACCTTGTTAGACCAGCCCCCACGATCTGCTCAGGGGAATGAAGGAAATGCCTCAGAGTATCGAGGGTAGGAAACTTATCTGAGGGAAATTAGGAACAAGTTTTAGTCTACCACATTTTATTCATTCGTTCTTTCACCCACTCACTTCCTCACACTTCTCCCATGCTTCTTCATGTTTCTTCTTCTGCATCTCTCACCCAGCATACGCACACACTTCACTCGCATTCTGTAGCAGCTCTTATCTGGGTTCACATGAATCCATGGAAAGAAGACCCAGGGGCACCTTAAGAATGAATTTAGCCTTCGAGGCTGCAGGGGAATCCAGCCTCTCTGGATTCAAAGCTCTAGGGACTGACCCCTTTTCCTTCACCCCAGGCATCTTTGTATTTCTCAATATTTACAGTTTAGCCAGTTGATTTCCATATGCTCAACACAACCTAAAAGGAGCTCCCAACAATACAATGCCAAGTGCAAATTCCTCAAGTTCTCAGGTACCACAGTTTGCCGGGTTTCCTGAACCAAGTTTTGCATAGGCCTTGTATCCTTAGGACGCTCTGAGACAAGATTCACATAGGACAAACAAAAGGTATCAGTTAAACAAAAGATGGATTAGGCTAGGTGCTGCTCTCTGGAGCCACTCCTGAGTAGCTCAGCGGAAATGCAGGCACAAGCTCTCACATAGCTCTACACAGCCAATAAACAACTGGCTGAACCTTGAGCGTCAGGGTACCCATAGAAAGGGAGCTACTGCAAGGAAGGGCTATGTCTTGATGTAAACAGCCTGGCCTTGATTTAGCAATAAACAACACCTGGGAATTAGTCTTTGTATCTATTCTGTAGGGGCAGCTAGTCTATATTGGACTTGTTCTAAGGTCTTTGCAAAATGTATGAAAGGCTGTCTTTGAGACTGAGAATACTGCCACTTTCCTGTGTCAGTAAAGAAGAATATTCTGGTAATATTTCTGTTCATCAGAATTATACAGCTTAAATAGAAATCCACAGCTTTGTGCCCAGAGATGTAAAAAACTACCGAAGGGCCATGGAAAGCACCCCACAGCTGTTCTTACAGGGGGAGATATAGTGGTGGCACATGAGAAAGTTACAGACAGAAAGCAACCAGTTTCCACAGCCAGTGACCCCATGGCCTTGCCAGGTAGGGCTCCCCATCAGAGAGCTATATACATCTGGTGGGTCGACTTGTCAAACATCAGTTGTTGCCGGGCGGCGGTGGCACATGCCTGTAATCCCAGCACTCAGGAGGCAGAGGCAGGTGGATCTCTGTGAGTTCGAGGCCAGCCTGGTCTACAGAGCTAGACCAGGACAGGCTCCAAAGCTACAGAGAAACCCTGTCTTGAAAAACCAAAAACAAACAAACAAACAAAAACATCAGTTGTTATCTGCTGTATACTCTCACAGCCCTCAACAGAAACCGGGTCCTCGGGAAGAGCAGCCAGTGCTTTTAACCACTGAGCCACCTCTCCAGCTCGTTTCAACTCTTGGCCTTAGTTTCTGATTTTTGAAACGGTGCACCTCTCAAGCCTGGCTGTGGGTCAATTTGATAGTTCGATAATAGCATTTATTAATGGTGAGATGGGTAAAGACACTAGTCACCAAGCCTTACAACTTAAGTTTGATCTCCAGGACCCATACAGTAAGAAAGAACTAACCTCTCTAGTCCTCTGACCACCATACACGTGCCAAGGCACCTGTGCTCACCCATGTACATACAAAATAATAAGTAAATGTAAAAAAAAAAAAGAAAGAAAGGAAGGAAGGAAGGAAGGAAGGAAGGAAGGAAGGAAGAAAGAAAGAAAGAAAGAAGCAGACCTTCCTGAGTGGCCTGTGCAACACACATTCCACGTATTATATCCTGTCTGTAATCCTCATACTCTTCCCTGTGAGGTCCCCCACTTTACGGATCTGGAAGCTGCTGTGGTGATGGTGCAGGGTAGGATGTGCTGCAGAGGTAGAAGGATTACAGATTCGGAAACAGAGCTCACAGAACAGACGTGCTTTGCTCAGAGCTGTACATCCCGGGCCTTTGGCTCCCTTGGCCGTGACCCAGGGTTGCTCCTTAGGATAGTTACTGTTATTCGGCCTCCCTTGACCCCAGCATACCTCTGCTCTGCACCTCACCCTCTCTGCAGTCCCACTTACCTTCATAGTTCCCAGACCTATGTAAGCACATGGGAGACACCTGACGCCCGGGAAGCTCTCAGTCATGGTGGCCAGAGGTCATTCCTCAAGCTGATTACCCAGTGTTTTGAGTCAGGATCCCTCCCTGGCCCTCAGGGCTCACTGATTGATGACAGTAGGCTGGCTGGCTGAGCTTTTGTATGTGCCTTCTGGATGAATTGAAGTCCTTATGCTGTGTGGCAGGCACTGTCCTGACAGCTCTCTCTCCAGCCCACTGCTTTGGGTAGAAGCCCTAGCAGGGGTCACCAGCATGCATTCGCCATTAGTGTCCCCCTCTGCCTCTGGTCTGGGTCTCTGGAATCAACTGGGGCCTCCCTTGCTTATGCCTGTCCTGACAGCTAAAAGAAGACCAGCAGAGGGCGCTGCTGAGGCGGGAGTTCGAGCTGCAGAGTCTGAGCCTCCAAAGGAGGCTGGAGCAGAAATTCTGGAGCCAGGAGAAGAACATACTGGTGCAGGAGTCCCAGCAGTTCAAGCACAACTTCCTGCTGCTCTTCATGAAGCTCAGGTGGTTCCTGAAACGCTGGCGGCAGGGCAAGGTCCTGCCCCATGAGGAGGATGATTTCCTGGAGGTATGGCTGAGCTTAGCCCTAGCCCCGAGCGAGAAGGGGGCATGGGGCATGAGTTCTGCGTCTCTCTCTGAACAGTGCCAGGTTAGGGGTGGGTCACAGTTAAGGTGTGGAACGTCAATGGCAGGCTTTGGTTCATCCTTCCTGCATGGCTGTGCAATCCCCTTTCTTTTTTAAAATATTTTTATTTTATAATTAACTTAATTTCACATATCAGCTATGGATTTCCTGTCCTCCCTCCTCCCACCCTGCAATCCCCTTTCTACCTGGGCGGCTTGGCCGTGTCCCCACCCTCTGAAGGCTGAGGCTGTTGAATGTGGTTTCTCAAACCAGGTAAACAGCATGAAGGAACTGTACCTGCTGATGGAGGAGGAAGAGATGAACGCCCAACACTCAGATAACAAGGCCTGCACAGGGGACAGCTGGACCCAGAACACGGTGTGTTCAGTCCCTTCTCGTCCTACCCGTGTGTACCTCATCCATTAATGATCACTTCCGGCTGTCTTCTCACACAACCCTGATGGGACATGGGAGCTGCAGATGGTTATTGGCTGGGAACTGGCCCGCCAATTGCTCAGGGCTAGAGGGACGTGAGTCATCCGGGGTGGGTGACAGAAGAGCAGATGATCTGTGAAGTACAGGAAGAAGAGCAGTTAATTTGTTATATAGGGGAGAGTGTTACAGAGAAGGGGGTCCTGTGTAGTGCGCTTCCGTGGATGAATAGGGACTTGTTAAATTCAGAAAGGAAAACAGACCATATTGAACCATGAGGACTATGTGTACAGAGGTGTGGCAAGATGTGCTGGAGTAGCTGTGACCAATGGAACATTGGGAGAGGGTAAGGATACCAGGCCAGGGTCACATGAAGAGAGGCCCTTATGGTCTAGAGTTAAGAAAGAACTGTCAAGTCAAGCCACAGGTCAGAGGGAGCAATGGAGTCAGTCTGCCTCAAAGGGTTCTACAGTGAGCCGGGGTGTGGCTGAGCAGTGTGTAAGGAACCAGGAAAGGGGGGTACCATTTGAGAGGCTCCATGGAGGCCTCAGCTCAGACAGGCAAGAGAGCTGTAGCCTGGGGCCTGCAAAGCCTGGGGAAGGTTGTTTCTCTCCATCTGGACAGAACTGCTGCTCATGTAACAATACATGGCATGTGAGGCATGCTGCTTAGCCAGGCTACCCCAGGACCAGCCTTCACCCCCATTTTACTGGCTAGAGGACCTACAGAGGGTTCTCTGAGGTTGGTAGGGCCCCAGCTAGACTCCTGGGTGGGTCGGCAGCACCAGGGCCGCCCTCCCTGCCTTCACAGAGCTCTTGACCAGGCCTTACTCTGTCTGCAGCCTAATGAGTACATCAAGACCCTGGCTGACATGAAGGTCACACTGAAGGAGCTGTGCTGGCTGCTCCGGGACGAGCGTCGCAGTCTGACTGAGCTTCAGCAGCAGTTTGCAAAGGCTAAGGCCACATGGGAGACGGAGCGGGCAGAGCTCAAGGGCCATGCCTCACAGGTAAGCCTCCGTGCTTCTCAGGGACATCTCTCCCTTGTTCCCAGCCCGGATCTAGACCGTCAGATCTGGGAGGAGGGTCCTAAGCTGTGCTCTTGGATGCACAGGACCCCTTGCACTTCGCCTTGTGCCCCGGAGAGATAGAGAGGAGCCTAGGCTGCACTGTGGGCATGTAGAATGCTTCCACACCTGCCTGCAGGCCGCATCCAGCATGGCTCTGGGGTAGACTTGACTAGGATATCAAGAGAATGAAGAAAAGACAGAGGGACACAAGGATACACAGAAAGCTGGCATTGGGTGATCTGGGCTCTCTGCTGGAGAAAACACAGTGCTCTGGAAGCTTAGCCTATGTATTATGTAGTTGATTAGAGCAGAGAGACACAGGCAGGGTTATTAATACAGATAAATAGGCAGGGGCTGAGTGATGGTGGCACACACCTTTAATCCCAGCACTCAGGAGGCAGAGGCAGGAGGATCTCTGAGTTCAAGGTCAGCCTGGTCTACAGAGTGAGTTCCAGGATGCCCAGGGCTTTACAGAGAAACGCTGTCTTGAGAACAGCAACAATGAAAAAAGAGTTGATAAATGGCATGGTTGTCAGTAGCTGGGGGCTCTGCCTATGGTAGCCAGATGTGGAATGTTTATTTAGCCCCTTGGAGCCCCTCTGAGGGACGGGATGTAGCACTTGGCTTACAGAGGCTTAGGAAGAGAACATTAGTGCAGGGTCTGGCTTGTATACAGAAAGGGGTCCACAGCTCTATTGAAGGAGGATCAGCATGGAGGGTCCCCTGAGCCTCCCTGGTATGGGTGTGGAGCCAGTGTCCCCTCCACTACCCAGCTGGTGCTTCTTCCTGCAGATGGAGCTGAAGGCTGGGAAGGGTGCCAGCGAGAGGCCCGGGCCCGACTGGAAGGCTGCGCTGCAGCGGGAGCGGGAAGAACAGCAACACCTCCTGGCTGAGTCCTACAGCGCCGTCATGGAGCTGACGCGGCAGCTGCAGATCAGCGAGCGCCACTGGAGCCAGGAGAAGCTGCAGCTGGTGGAGCAGCTGCAGGGCGAGAAGCAGCAGGTGGAGCAGCAGGTGAAGGAGCTGCAGAACCGCCTCAGTCAGGTGAGGCTGGATCCAGGGCCTCAGGCGGCCAAAGCGCTCAGAGAGAGGCGTGAGAACCAGGCCTTTCCTCAGCCTGTCCTTCAGGCCCCTCCTCACCTGTGTTTGACACTCTTACACATGCCAGCCTCACGTAAGGCCGTCCTTCCCTGCTCATAGCTCACAGCTTAGCAGTTGCAATAAGAACCCCCCCCCACCCCAAGTTCTCATTGGCCAGGTGCATCATGATAGGTCCATTATGAGGGCCTATCAAAACCAGGACCCAAAAGTGATCGGAGGGCCGAGAGTGAT
Organism: Onychomys torridus; assembly: GCF_903995425.1. Taxonomy (NCBI): domain Eukaryota; kingdom Metazoa; phylum Chordata; class Mammalia; order Rodentia; family Cricetidae; genus Onychomys; species Onychomys torridus. The sequence continues at coordinate 124,686,684 of NC_050446.1, forward strand.
TCCCATAGGAAAACGGGAGTCCTCTGGAGAAGGGAAACCAAGATCTACATACTACCGAAACCATACTCCTTCTGGCTCCCTCCCTGTGTGCTGTGTGGGTTTACACCTGCGGAGGGTGTTCTGTTCGTTTCCCACTCTTGAGCCGTTATGTTCCTGCATGCACACTTGCTTCTCCTGTGCTTCTCCCAGTTGAACTGCTGTTGACTCCACCACTCATTATCCCACACAGACAAAATCCAGGCACTGCACTTTCGCTAGGGAGACTCAGAGCACTTGCCTAGCATGCGTGGAACTCTGGCTTGGATTCCCAGTACCATAGGAACCAACCATGGCAGCTCATACCTGTAATCTTTTGGGAGGTAAAGGCAGGAGAATTAAAGGTTCATGGTCATCGTCCTTAGCTAGTTAGTGTGTTTGGAGCCAGCCTGCTTTACAAGGAACCCTGTCTCAAAACAACCGAACAAGCGAAAGTAACCCCCTAGTGTGATCTGCACACAAGCGTGTGTACAGTATCACGATGCTACATTCAAGGGCACTTGAGCGTATAGTGATTGAAAAGCTGGTCTCAGAGGGGTTTTCCCATTGCCTTCCATCCCGATATTTTTTTTTTGTGCCTTCCCCTGACCGCCCATGGTAAGCAGAGCATTATGCAGACCTGCTTTGCTTTTTCCTTGCCAGTTTCCAAGACTCCCTGATCTTTGGACTCATCTGATGAGGGCGAGCATCTCTCCAAGATACCTTCTCAGAATATAATCTCCAACCCTCTCAACCTTGGAAGGTCACTTTGCAGATGAGCAAAATGACCCAAAATGTCCTGTTTCTGACAGGACAGAAACATACCAGACAGCTCACACCTAGCAGATTTAAAAAAAAAAAAAAGTGTGTGGATGAGTGGTTTGCATGTATGTATGTATGTATATGTACCATGTGCATTCCTGATGCGCTCAGGCCAAAAAAGCATGTTGGATTTCTTGGAACTGGAGTTACAGATGGTTGTGAACAGGCATGGGGTGCTGGGACCTGAGCCTGAGTCCTCTGGAAAAGCAGCAAGTTTTCAATGGCTGACCCATCGCTCCAGCCCTAGCATTTGGCGTGAACTGATTTCTCGCAAGGAACTAAGTTTCCTCTAGGGTCACACTCACTAGCTACAGAACATCGCACCTCTCAGGGTCACGTTTCATTGGTGTCTGTATGTGACAAGTTCAGGCTGGTACCCCCACAAATCAAAGCACATTCCCTGGGACATGTGGGGTGCTGCTGACCAGAGCACCCTTTTGCACCATCTGGCCACTTCCTGTCTGTAGGATGATTCCTTTTTGTTACATTGACATTATTATTTTTTTAAAGGTTTATTTATTATGTACACAGAAGAGGGCGCCAGATCTCATTACAGATGGTTGTGAGCCACCATGTGGTTGCTGGGAATTGAACTGAGGACCTCTGGAAGAGCAGTCAGTGCTTTTAACCTCTGAGCCATCTCTCCAGCCCCCTGTTTTATTATCTTAATTGGGTTCCTAAGAAGCAACGTTTGAGACATGGGTTCAAGTGCAAACAGCCATCCTGGCCTTGCTTAGGACTTCTGCTTTTCTCTTGGAACAGTCCTAGGCAGAACCTTCTTGCTTTTTCAGAACTGAAAGGTTTGGGGGAAGTAAGCCTTACTAACACTGGGAAAACCCTGGGGAAACTCAGGTGAGTCACTATGTGGGAGTCAGCTGTAAAGCTGTGGAGGAATTTAAGCAAAGTGACAGTGCAGCTCCTGTAATCCCAGCTGCTAATTCATCTGCCCACATCTGGGCCAGTTTTTTCCTTTTGTTGTCTTTAGCCTCTCACCTGCTCCATGGAAATAATCACAGTCACACCTACTCCTGTGGTTGCGAGTATTGATGATGATTAAATGAACTGATATGTACATGCAATGAACTCCCCGGAAGTTATGGTCCTCCGGGGGTCACCTCAGGACTCAGCAGGAAGTAGTGCTGGGTTGTCACGGATGGCTGCCGTTGATGGCAGCATGGTCCCTTCTGTGAAATGGCTGTTGCTCTTCTCTGCCTAGCTGTCCTATGACTCTACTATAGATTACTGTAGCGATAACAGCTGTTAACTCGATTAGCTATGTCAGGAAGATGCCTGCCAGTAGCTGCTTGTATTAACTGTTTTCCAAATCCACCTGTGGGGGCTCAGATCTCCACCCACTGAGAAGCTAATATTGGACCCATGATGTGAGTCACATGGGCTATAGAGTTGAGCCTGGGGAGTGGCCCGGCTCAGAGTTGCCCTGCTCACCAGCACATACCTTTTGCCTTTCTCAGCTGCAGAAGGCTGCTGAACCCTGGGTCCTGAAGCACTCGGACCTGGAGAAGCAGGACAACAACTGGAAAGAGGTGAGGGCATCCCTGCTACCCGTGTTCTGTTGGCTCCTGACTACACTAGAAAATCTCTTGCTTGTGGGAAATGTGGCCGAAGGCTGCAAACTCTGTCCCTAAAGCTAACCCTTTCTCATACTCCTGCCCATGGATTGGGGCTTGGGGAGGGTCCTCTGCTGGGGCCGTCTGACCGTGCCTGGGGGAAGACCCAGGCCACTTCAGTTGTACTTCAGCAGAAAGCAGGCTGTGTGGTCTTAGGTGAGTCACTCTCCATCTCTGAGACCCAGTTGTCTCATTGCCCTGGCCGAGTCCTGAGTGGGGTCAGTAGGGTCACACTGGAGGAGTTTGTGCATAGATCCAGGGGCATTGCCCATAGAACACAGAGCCAAGTAACAGAGGTTACGTCCAGGCCCTTCACATCGCCATTCCCTCACCATGACGGCATAATACTCGGGAAATGGGGCTACAGAAGGCAAATGCCTATTCTGGGGAGCTAAGGCACAGAAGATTTGTGGGGGCTCACAGGGCCAGTGATGCAGTTCCCTTTCACACATTGGTCACCAGAACTGACTCTTTTTGTCTCTCCCTTTGACAGACACGAAGTGAGAAGGTCCACGACAAGGAGGGTGTTTCTGAAGCTGAACTTGGGGGGACCGGCTTGAAAAGGTGCTGGCCCCTCACCCCCCAGCCCCTGCCCAGCTCTGCCTCCCCCGTAGACCCTTGGCTTTGACTCTCTGCACTCCCCTGCCCCATGTGCCCACTTCTGTCCCCATGAGGGTGGGGAGAGCCACCAGATGGTTTTTATCTCTGGAATCCCGTCACTCGGGCCCTGGAAAGCTTGGGGCTGTGAAGACTGTAGCATGCAGTTTAATGTTGATTCCAGGTTTGGGAAACTGGGACCGCCGCTGCACCTGCTGGCAAAGAAGCTGTTTCACTTCTTTGGGGATTATCTTTTTCTCCCTGGAGTTTGAGTCATGGTAGATATCCATTCCTGGGGTGTTTGGGCAGTGTCCACTGGGCCCAGCCCAGTGCTGTGGCCAAGGGGACGCTCAAGGATAGTGTCTCCACCATTAAGACCCTCCATGAAAGACGTGACGGGCAATACAGAACATTCTAGAGTGAGGGGGCTACTGGGGTCAGAAAGCCAGGCTTCAATTCTAGCTCTGCCATTTTTCGCACTGAGGCTTGGGTAGCTCCCTCTCTGCAGTGGGATAATTGGAGATGTCCCCAGAGCTGCCTACTGGCCAGTTATGTGCAGCAGACGACTCCTTAGAAGCAGACTCTACCTGGATGTAAGACACAGAATGAAGGCAGTGGGTCAAAGGAATTTCAAATGGTCGACGGCAGATCTGGGGTGCTGCCAGGTTAGTCAGTGGGCAGCTGGAGCTCAAGACTGCTGAGGAACCTGGGAGCTAGCAGAGGCCGAATCAGTCAATCAGAGCTACCCCAGTTAAGGTGTGAGAAGGCCGCGTACTTACTCCAGATCCCACCCGTTGTGTGCTGAGGGCTACATTCAGGGGGATTGAAGTGGCTGTTTCTGGCTTCCTCTGTCTAGAGGTTAAGTGTGGTCCCAGTGTTTGTACCACTTGAGTATATAAGGTAGCTGTATAGCGAGGGTTTGAGGAGGTGCCAGCAAGGCGCTCTATAAGTGACAGGCAAGCCAGACTTGGTCTCCACATGCATATCCAGGTGCGTAGACTAACGTGATTGATATGTGGTTTTCTATCAGTCCCATTTTCTTCCTCTACTCTTCCCAGGACCAAATCAGTTTCCTCCATGTCTGAGTTTGAAAGTTTGCTTGACTGTTCCCCCTACCTTGCTGGTGGAGATGCCCGGAACAAGAAGCTGCCCAACAGCCCTGCTTTTGCCTTTGTGAGTACTGAGCCGGTGGAGCCTGAGAAAGATGCCAAGGAAAAGCCTGGGCTTTCCACCCGGGACTGCGGCCGTGTGGGTCCCCTGGCTTGCCAGGAGCCTGCAGGGAGGCAGATGCAGCGCAGCTACACTGCTCCAGACAAGACGGGCATACGAGTCTACTATAGTCCCCCGGTGGCCCGGCGCCTGGGTGTCCCCGTGGTCCATGACAAGGAGGGCAAGATCCTCATTGAACCAGGCTTCCTCTTCACCACGGCCAAGCCCAAGGAGTCAACCGAGGCAGATGGGCTGGCCGAGAGTTCCTATGGCCGGTGGCTTTGCAACTTCTCTCGGCAGCGACTGGATGGAGGATCCGGGGGCAACACCTCAGCTTCCGGAGCTGCTTTCCCCGCAGCCTTGCATGACTTTGAGATGTCAGGCAACATGAGTGATGACATGAAGGAGATCACCAACTGTGTGCGGCAGGCCATGCGCTCTGGCTCCCTGGAGAGGAAGGTAAAGAGCACGTCCAGCCAGACGGTGGGCCTGGCCAGTGTGGGCACGCAGACCATTCGGACGGTCAGTGTGGGCCTGCAGACTGACCCACCCCGTAGCAGCCTCCACAGCAAGAGCTGGTCACCCCGCAGCTCCTCGCTCATGTCAGTACGCAGCAAGCAGATCTCCTCCTCCCTGGACAAGGTCCATTCGCGCATTGAGCGGCCATGCTGCTCACCTAAGTATGGCTCCCCCAAGCTCCAGAGGCGATCAGTGTCCAAGCTGGACAGCACCAAGGACCGCAGCTTGTGGAACCTGCACCAAGGCAAGCAGAATGGCTCTGCCTGGGCCCGCTCCACCACCACACGGGATAGCCCCGTGCTGAGGAACATCAATGATGGGCTGTCCAGCCTCTTCAGCGTGGTGGAGCACTCAGGGAGCACAGAATCTGTCTGGAAACTGGGCATGTCTGAGGCCCGAACCAAGCCCGAGCCTCCCAAGTATGGCATTGTGCAGGAGTTCTTCCGGAATGTGTGTGGCCGGGCACCGAGCCCCACTACTGCAGCAGGAGAGGAGAGTTCCAAGAAGCCAGAGCCTCTTTCCCCTGCCAGCTACCATCAACCTGAAGGTGTAGCCAGGATCCTGAATAAGAAGGCAGCCAAGGCAGGTGGTAGTGAAGAGGTCAGACCCACCATGCTCTCCCAGGTCGGGAAGGATGGTGTCCTTCGGGATGGAGATGGCGCCTTGATCCTCTCCAGTGAGGTAGGGATGGTCTTTACCCTTCTGTCAGGATGTGGGATTAGCCTAGGAAGTTCAAACTGTCCTGTTTTGCTTTGTGCTGTGTTGTGCTTTTTTATTCTTTAAAGTCAGAGTCTCTTGTAGCCCCGGCTGGCCTTGACCTTGAATTCCTGACTCCCTTGTCTCTACCTCCAGTGTGCTAGGATTATAGGTATGTGCATGACAACTGGTTTATATGGTGCTGGAGATGGTATCCAGGGCTTTGGGCACGCTAGGCAAGTCTCTACCAACTGAGGTGTGTGCCAAGGCTCTTTCCTGGCTCTTAAACCCAGGGAAGATATTAGCTGCGTGTCTTAAAATGTTCTTACACTGATCTGGGATGGACATGAACATCCCTGACTTGAAATAACACAGGCCTAGTGCCTTGGTGGACATGGCCTAAGCACTCACTTTGCCACCGTGTGGCAGAGATCTACAGCATCCCTCCAGCGGAGGCATGTGCCTATCCAGTGGCTTGTTGTGCTTCTAAGAGTCCGTTGTTAGCATTCTGTGTGCCTCGGTAGCTTAAGAGTGCTGTAATAGAGGATAAATGCCAGGGGTGGGGGACACTTGGAAAAGCTGCAGATCAGGGCTTCCCACCCTCACTCTTTGAAGACTGGTTCTAGCACATTCACCAGCTGCCACCTCCCCACCCCAACAATGTCTTGCTGCACACCCCACTCCTGATACCAATTTTGTGGTGTTAGGGATTAATTGAAATTTAGTAAAGGACTGTGTCTAAATTAGTGTTGGAGAAGGGAAGATATGGTCTCTGCAGGATGGTGTTCTTGTGGAACCCTAACGTGGGCCTGGCAGACTGCAGCATTGTCCTTCTATTGGAACTCTGTCTTCTCCTGTTTCTCCTCTCTTACCCTCTTCCTGGCTTTTTCTTTCTTTTTAAAAATATTTCAGTTTTATTGTATGTGCATTGGTGTTTTGCCTGCATGTGTGTCTGTGTGAAGGTGTCTTTTTTTTTTTTTTTTTAAGATTTATTTATTTATTATATATACAGTGCTCTGCCTGCACATATGCCTGTAGTCCAGAAGAGGGCGCCAGATCTCAATACAGATGGTTGTGAACCACCATGTGGTTGCTGGAAATCGAACTCAAGACCTCTGGAAGATCAGCCAGTGCTCTTAACCTCTGAGCCATCTCTCTAGCCCCCTGTGAAGGTGTCTTAACTCACTGGAGTTACAAAGAGTTGTGAGTCACTGTGTGGGTGCTGGAAATTGATCCCTGGTCCTCTGGAAGAGCAGCCAGTACTCTTAACCACTGAGCCATCTCTCCAGTCTCCTGGGTTTTTTCTTTTAGATTTATTTATTTTATATTCATGTGTAGGTATGTGAGTTCACTTTAGTCTTTTTGCATAATGTGTGTGAAAGTGCCTGCAGAGGCCAGATGATGTCAGGCCCCCTGCAACTGGAGTTGCAGCATCTATGAACAGTCTGATGTGGTGCTTTGCACGAACAGCCATTACTCTTGACTGCTGAGCCTTCTCTCCCTCCCTCTCTGTCTCTCTCTCTGAATCTGCCTAAGGATCAGGTAGAACATTGCAGCTCTGGTTTCACATCTTCCAGTTCAAGTACCTAAGAGACATTGACTCAAATCCCTCTGTCCCAGTTTTGTAGTTTCAGGAGCAAGAAATTGATTGGTTGGACCTGGATGAAATGTATCCCCTTGTTCTGTTAGCTGCAGTGGAGATAGTCCCACTGTGGACTCAGTGAGGAAGCACAGAGCTGTAAGGATGGAGAAGGCCATGGGTGGGGTGGGATCGTGACTGACTCAACAGGTCCACTTCTCCATTACTGTGTTTAGGTGGTTCCCAGTTTTTCCCTGTGATAAAGAATGCTGTAGTGAATGTCTTAGTGCAAAACCTTTTTTATTTGCATCTCAGATTATTTCACTAAGTTTGAGTTGCAGAAATAGGATAAAAGAATATTTCAAATTTTATAAGGCATTTGATGCATTGCCAAAGTCTTTCAGAAGAGGTTGTCTAGGTTAGGGTCCAGCTCAGTTGCACAACATGGGTTTAGTCATAGTACATCCAAGAGAGGAGAGAGGGAGGAACCAGGAAAGTCAATGACGTTAGCCAGGTCTGAAGGTGGGCAGGAAGTGCCCTTTATCAGTTCAAAGGCAAGAAAAGGGACCAGCAAAAAGTACTTGCCACAAACATGATGATCTGGGTTCAGTCCCTGGAGCTCACAAGGTAGGGTGAGAAAACTGACTCATGAAAGTTGTCCCCAGACCTCCACTGCGTGGATGCCTATTCCTATACTCCAACATACAAAATAAATGAATAAATATTTTTTAAATTCATAAAAAATAGAAACAGGAAAAACATCCAATGTCCCATTCTGAAGGTTGTCAACCATGAAGAATTTGCTTCCTTGGGGGAGAGACAGCCCTTTTGTGCTAGCCTTACATAAATGCCCAGGATAATGTTGGACTTGGTGTCCAAGGGCCCTGTGGCTTAGTCACATTGATATAGAATGGATCATCACAAACCAGAAGTGGTGGCACACACTTTTATTTTTATTTATTTTTTTTTTTAAAGATTTATTTATTATGTATACAGTGTTCTGCCTGCAGGACAGAAGAGGGCACCAGATGTCATTACAGATGGTTGTGAGCCACCATGTGGTTGCTGGGAATTGAACTCAGGACCTCTGGAAGAGCAGCCAGTGCTCTTAACCACTGAGCCATCTCTCCAGCCTGGCACACACTTTTAATCCCAGCATTTTGGAGGCAGAGGCAGGAGGCAGAGGTCTCTATCAGTTTGAGACCAGCCAGGTCTACATTGGCAAGTTCCAGACCATAAAACCAGCACAGTAAGAAACAACAACATGAAGCTGGGGAGCTGGCCCAGCAGTTAAGAGCATTTTCAGCTCTTGCAGAAGAACTGGGTTCAGTTCTCAGCACTCACCTGGTGGCTCACAATTGCCTATAACTCCAGTTCCGTAGTGAACTCAAGGCCAGCCTGGGCTGCGTAGTGTGACTCTGTCACAAAGAAGCAAACACAAAAGTAAATTGGGGCCGAGGATGGAGCTGTGTGGTAGAGCACCTGCCTGGCTTGCTCAAGGCCTAGGTTCTATCTCTAGTGCTGGGGGCGGGTGGATTGGAAGGTATTTATTTCCATTCAGCAGAATACTGTACAGCCACTAAAACAGAGACCCAGGGGCTGGAGAGATGGCTCAGTCATTAAGAGCACTGGCTGCTCTTCCAGGGGTCCTGGGTTTCATTCCCAGTACTCACATGATGGCTCACAGCTGTGTATAACTCCAGTTCCAGGGGATCTGACACCTTCTGGACTCCTTGGGCACTGTATATACATGTGGTGTACAGACACACGTGCAAGCAAAATGCCCAGACACAGTAAAAATAACAACAGAAACAAACCAACAGAAACCTAGACATTCACAGTGGCAGAGAAGTGTTTGTATTTTGTAAGTGGGAAAAAAAACGCTCTGGGGTTGAGGCTGGTCAGTGTGTGAATGTGTAAAATGCTGAGAATTTTAACCGTGGATAATGTCTGCCTTCTTCTTTGTGCCTTCCAGACCTCATTAGAACGAGGGTCCATTTCTGCCCTAATAGGAGTAATGTGATACAAATTTGTGTAGAACGGGGTTGTAGCCCCTGGGAAGCAGTGTGAGACTTGGCTCCTGGGTGGCTGCAGCCAGTGCCTAGGACTGCTCCTGACCACCTCCCTGTCTTTTCCCAGGATGCTGTTTGTGACTGTAGTGCCCAGTCGCTTGCCTCCTGCTTTGTCCGGCCATCCCGCAACACCATCCGACACTCTCCTTCCAAGTGCAGACTGCACCCTTCAGAGTCGGGCTGGGGCGGGGAGGAGAGGGCAGCCCCGCAATGAGTCCCAGAGCAGCCAAGCTCCCGCCTCAAGCAGCCCAGACCCTGGAGATGAGGCAAGGGGTCACGTCCTCAGCCTCACTCTGCCCAGGAGGAACAGCAGCTGTGCTAACTGCCAGAGAAGAGCTTTTCAAGGTAAAGCAGGGTGTCCCGCTAATTGCTGGGAGGTGACCTCTGATTTCCGGGGGAAGGCAGTGAGCAGGAGAAAGACCAAACCTGGGTGATCAGGACTCTGAGCCTCAAAAGCACCTGAAGAGTTCCACAAGTCATCTCTGGATCCTACAGGGGGCCTGGTACCACCCACACCACTTCTTAGAAGGATCCAGAAAAGGAGGCACTTCTGGCCAGGCTCCAGGAGTGGGGCTCACAGAGATGGGCCCTACCTGACCACATGTGGAGAAGCCGCCGAGAAGACTGGGTTTGCTCTGGGCCCAGCTTGCCGCTCTGAAGAGTGAGGGCTGGGTGGTGTCACCATCCCTCTTGCCTCCTCCTCCTAGCTCTGCTGATCCGGTGGCTGGGCCTCCTTAGAACAGGGAAGGGGGATATGATAGAGAAGAAGCCAGGGCCAAGAACACTTGGAATCCTGGAGCCCTGGATCCCCGTCCTGTACCCACATGTAACAAGAACTGGGAGGCAGGTAGGAGTGTGTAAGGTTCAGAATTGGAGGCCAGAAGAGCTGGCTCCCTTGTCAGGGTGACTTGAAAGCCCGACTTTCATAGGAGACTCCACGAGAACAGAAATGGGTAGGGTCCATCTCAACACCTGATGTAGTAAAAGCTACATGCCATGCCTTGATCCCTAGGGTCTCTTTCTTGGTAGCAGGGATGGGTGCCACAATCCTGCAGCAAGTAGGGGGCAGAAATGCTCCCTGGGAGAGACTCTATTGGTCAGGTCAGGCCAGAGAAAAGCGCCAAGAGGCCAGTATCCCTGGACACAGCCCAAGACAAGGGCCTACAGACATTTCTTGCCTCGATTGTTTATTTGAATTTTTCATACTATAAATATTTAAGGTGATTTACTTTATTTTAATAATTTAACTTACCAGCCCCTCCCCCCCCAAAGCCCTTAAGGTAATTTATTAGAGGTTTTCTTGCCGCTGGGACAATGTGGGGCTTGTGACACCATGGAGTCCCATGTAGCTGAGGCTGTTCAGCACCAGGCTCAGATCGCCTGGTTTCGTCAGAAGGGCCCCTTGGCAGAGCTCTGCACCTTGTTACCCCAGTGCCACTGGCCATTTAGTCTCAGATCACTACATTTTACTCATCACCTGGTACTTGGCCTGGTCTCTACAGGCCAGACTGTAAATACTTCAGACAAAGTGTAGGCCAGAATGATGTCTTCACTCTGCAGACATCCTCCGTGATCCTTCTCACCCCTCCCGTTCCTCCAACACCTTTTCTCCCGAGTCAAATGTAGATGACTGTAGCTGCAGCTCTGCTGTGAGCTCAGCGACCCTCCACGTTCCCCACGTGAGACCTCACAGGAAAACAGGATGGACTTGTAGAATGTTGTCTACCGCAGCTTTGCACATGGATCTGAGAGTGTCTACCAGCCCTTCCTTCTCTTAGCCTTATAGCCACTCACGGCTCTTCTTCTGGCCCCAGCTCTACTGCCTGCCCTTCCTATACCCCTAGGAGTCGCCTGAGCCACACCAGTGTAACTCAGACTGCAGTGTCGGGAGCTCACATGTCTCCCCTTGGTGCCAATGAACCAATTTCAGTTATGCACGGATGTGCTGCCTCCTGTTCCTGGCTGGGGATCTGGACTCATCCAAGGCTGGATTGGCGTCGTGCAGAGTTCCCCATCAGAAAGGCAGAGAGCCAGCTGCACAGTGAGTTTCCTCCAGACTAGGGAGATGCCTCTGCACTCCCACCTACCAGTTTCTAGGCTACCTCTTTGGGGACACCTGGAACAGTTACCCAAAGCCCCACGACCCCATTCCCTATGGGCAGTATACCAGGGTCAGTCCCTCCCACCAGCTGTTGCCTCGTGTCCTAGTGACTTGCATGGGCAGAGTCAGCAGGCCAGTGGACCTTGGGCCAGGTCCCTCCAGGAATGCTACTGCTCTCCTCCAAGAGGTCAGAGGCCCCTCTAAGGTTATCTCCAGCTGAGGGGACCACACTAGGCCACAAGCCACCAGAGGCCTTCTGCCACCTCCCAGAGCTGCTGAGAGCCAGGGAGGCTTGAAGAAAAGTCCCCATAGACCTGAACCCCAGGGCTTAGGGGCCACTCAGCCTTACCATCGTCTCCCATCTGGGTCGTTTTTGCGTTTCTGCCGTCTCAGCATCTGGCCCCCGTGGCCCTAGCAGGTGTTGCAAGCTCCAAGTCTTGGTTTTCAGTCCCTGTTTCTAATTCTTGCTTGCCACTGTGCAGAACCCTTTGTCACTGTCCCTATAGAAGCCCCTGGACATAGGGCGTGATGGGGTTGAAAATGTTACATGTAAATATTGGTTTGATTTGATCTTTAGCATTTTACTTGGTAACTGGTTCTGTTTTCTTTTGTGGGGGTGGAAGGGTTGGTTTGTAAATCTCTCTACTCTTTCGAAATGTAATTTCTAAGTTTGTTTGTTTCTTCAAATGCCTTTTATGTCTTGGTAACATTCCCAAAGCAGAAAACTGCCTGGCCTACATGGGGCACTCCCCCAGAGGCCTGGGGTCATGGGAAGGAGCACTGCCCTTCCTCCCAATCCATCCTCTTCCTGTCCACCTCGACTTTCTCCTCCTTTTCCTTCAGCTCTCTACCTCCTTTTCCCCCATCTCTCTTTCTCTCTTAGCCAATGTCCCAAGGAACCTTGGGGTCCCGGTCCTCTAATAGATTGCCTGGCTTGAGCCCACAGGGTTGACACAAATTGGCTGGGGGCATGAGGTTGAGTTACATGATTGAAACTAAACTAGGTCTCACCTTTTCCCAGGGCTAAACCAAATTAGACCCTCTTGGAGGCAATGGTGAAGGGTTTTGAATTCAGAGCCCTTGGGACCCCCTGACGACGGAACAAGGCATCAGAATGCATTCCCTTTGCTCTGTAACCTTCCTCCCAGTCCTTATCTGACCGAGGCTTGTCCTCAAACCGGGCCCTATCTCTTGTCCTCTCCAGGGATATTCATCTACCAGGTGACAAAAACAAGTACTCCAAAGACTTGGCCTTCTGGATACCGATATACCACTCTATGAACCGTTCATGGATCTATCCATTACTCAGCTCAGTCTCTTGCCCCAAGACCACCAGACTCTTCCTCTTTCCCACCCACCCAGAATGGATCCAGTTCCAGACTTAACTGTCCACTAGCTCCCTCTTGTAGTAACAGCCATCTCTCACACCATCCTCCCTAGAGTCCTTAACTGTTGAGAAGTCACGTCCCCAAACCCCTCTCCTCAGGTCTCTCAAGGACAACTCTTAAGAGGCAGTTTTGACAAGACAGGGCTTAATGCTCCTTCTGCCAATGAGAAAACAGATAGTTCTCATACCGGAGCCTGGAGCCAGGAAGTCATCACTTTTACAGCTGGACTCTTTCTGTGCAAACTCACTGGGACATTGGCTAGATTCAGGACATCCCAAATTTGCCACTGCCAAACCCATAGGCAACTCTGTAGACCTTTGTGTTCCAGAGGGTCTCCAGGGCCTGCTACATCTGAACCTCTGAGAGTGTGTTCACAGTGCAGATTCCTAGGTCTTACCATAACCTTCTGGACAGAGGACCTTCGGGTTCAGCTCTCTGGGAGATCCTTAAGTGCCAGTGATCACAGCGTTTTCATCCACAGGTCCAGCCATTTGTAGCTCTTGCATTGTGAGCCAGTACTCGTGGTGTGGGTTCTTGACAAGAGCCCTGAGCACCAAGCTGGGATATTGAGGATGGGGGGAGGGGTGTCCTCAACCAAACTCTGCTTTGAGGAAATTACCCCAAGGATTTCCAAAGGACACCCAAACCAGTGTTCCACCTTAGCCAGATGTTCATAAAATAACAAAGCTAGAAAGTTGAGGCTGATGGCACAGCCCTTTAATCCCAGCTACTCAGGAGGATGAGGCAGGGGGATCAAGTTCAAAGCCTGTTTGGGATATAGTTCATGGTCAGTCTGGGCAGTTTTCTGAGGCCTTATCTCAAAATAAGGATTTTAGAAAGTGCTGTGTAGCTCAGTGGTAGACACTTACTTCACATGTGTGAGGCCCTGGGTTCTTTCCCTAGGATTAGAAAACTAGAAAATCAAAGGGTGAGGACTGGAGACATATATCTCAGTAGTAGAGCACTTGCCCAGCATATGAAAAAGGGAAAGAAAAATCTTTTCCCAATCTACCTGCTGTCATGCCCGTAATTACACGATTTAAATTGTACTTCTTTTCTCTCTGCTTTTTATTTGTCTGTTTTTGTTTTTAGACACAACTGTGCTATGTATCCCTGGCAAATCTGGACATTGCTATGTAGACCTTAAACTTGGGGTAATTCTCCTGCCTCTGCCTCCCAAGTTTAATTAATTAATAATTAATAGCCATATATCACCATACACAGCCTGAAATTTCATTCTTGAGTTTCCTGGCAGCCATGGTAAGAGGAGAAGCATGTCAGGTTTCTATTGTTTCTGGCAGCCAGTCATGTGAGCGAGTGAGTATATTTGCTCTCAGAGACAAACTAATGTGGAACATGAGTTCTTTCCTAGAAGACTGAGGAGCTGGTTGGTGTTTTACCAATAAAGCATGTTTTCTAGGTGACTATTTATAAGATGATAAACTGCCACCAACTTGAATGACCTTGGCCAAATCACATAGCTAGTCCACGCTTGTTTCCCCAGCTTTAAGTGGTGGCTATGGTAATGACCAAATGCACCATGCCTGCTCACCTCATCTCCCAAGAAAAGCTGAAGTTCGCTACCTAAATCTGAATTACATCTGACCACACTCGTGAGAGCCATCCAGCCCCTCAGGGCCCTGGCTCCAGTGGTGGCATGTACCTCCTTCTCTCATCGGCCTTAAAATAAATAGAAGGGGACCACAGGAGAATCTCAACCAACCTGCTCACATTTTAAAACGCTACCGTAGTCCTTTTAATTGTGTGTGTGCACACATATACACACACACACACACACACACACACACACACACACACACACACACACGCTGAGAATGAGACTCAGCATGTGAGACAAGCCCTTTACCACTGAGCTACATCTTCAAAACCTAAGAGGCTTTTAGAAAATTAATTTATTATGAGAAAGGGTCTGCTCTGTCATCAGTTGGCCTCCTGATCTTCCTGTCTCTCTCTCCACTGGCATTTGCCACAAGCCCTGACCTTAAGTGTCTGTTGTGTATGTTCACAATATTGTGTCACCAGTACTATTTACAGAGCTTTTTCTTGGCCCCAGACTGAAACTACACCCCCTCATAATAATTAATAACTGACCCCTAAACAATAATTCCTGCTCCTGCCCCAGAGCGGAATGACCTCTGCTCTACGTCCTTCCTTTTTGTGCGTGTGTAGACAGAATCCAACATTATCCACCGTGTCTCACCCCTTCCTGTTTTACATGGTGAGAAGGCAGCAGCTTGCCCGAGGCCTCACAGCAAGGCAGAGAGGCATAGCCACCGGCACATGCAGGGCTCCTGACTTCCAGAAGATTCCACACATAGTGCATGAAGCATGCTCTGGGGGCTTGGCTGAATCCGAGTCTTCCTACCTCACACCCACCCCTCCTCCATCATCATCCAGAGCTTCCCCTTCTTAGCTGGTTTCTGCCACCTGGTGAAGTAATCCTAACCTAGAACCAGGTTTTCTCTGGGACCCTGGGATTTTTCTAGCACCAGCCCTCAGCCCTCCTGTATTCTCTGGCACACTCTTCCCTCTTTTGTGTGGACTTTTGTCTGACCTTGACATCCCCTCCCTGTCCTACAAACTCACATCCTCACCCCAGTAGGGCATTGCCATGTCCAGTTTTTCTTCTGAATCCAGGGTTTCCTCTCAGACCTGGAATTTTCCAGTCTTGTGTTTATTTTGTGTTTTTCCTCACTAGAGGCATCCCCTTTGTTCCATGCATCATGCACCGCCACCTCTTCCAGCCCTTCTTATCAGACTCACTCCAGCCCAGAACACCCGAGTCCCATCCCACTCTCTGGCTCCTGTCGTCCCTGCTCCCAGTAGCAGCCAGGTCACCTTCCTCTGGGAGGATGTGTAGTGCACACGGACCCAGTGTTCACCTGTGGGGCTTCTCTTCCCGATCACCACTCTCAGTGGCCTTAGTATAAAGCAGAAGTTTGGCTTCTATTTCTTTGGTTTTGTGTCCCTCTGTCCAACCTGTCTGTTCTCCCCTAGCCTTCACCTCCTCCAGATCAGCTCATCTTGGCAGAACCTCACCCTCTTGAACCAAGAGCATTTGCAGTTTGCAGAATCCACAGACCCGTGAAAGGGGACTGAGGGCGTGATACTGGGCCACAGTCTCTGCTCATGGCTCTTCTACTGTCTGACCACTTTCCTTCCTCACCCTCCCGAGACCCTTCTCTTCCCTTTGTCTACCCCATTGATTCTGTGCCCGCCCTCCTTTTCCTACCCTTCACCAGCTCCCTGGACCTAAGGGAAGAGTCTTCGGTTTCCTCTGAAAATCCTGGAGGGACTGAGGCAGTCAGAGTCTGGATTACTTGTCACACCACATCCAAAGCCACCTGTGCCACTTCTGTCAAGAGACCTCAGCTGGCAGTCTGGAAACCTATCCTAAGTTTGAGCCTCCCAGTTGTATGATCCTCCCAGGAGCACCAGGATGACCCTGTGGGCTTCAAACATCCTGTGCATTTGGGGGGTCCTACAGCCTCCACTGGATCCTCTGGGCCCTGGCACCCCTGGCTCTTCTCTTGTTTCTGCCATGGATCTCTGTGCCTTATTTTACTTCTCTGCACAGGGGGCTCACACACCACAACATCATTCCTAGCATCTGTCTAGATCTTTTGGTACCTCTACAGCTGGGCCTTGCTAACATGGCTTGCTGTAGGAGTACCAGGTTGCCAAGGCAACTGGGGGCATCACTGCAGACTAGTGTCTCTCAAACTCTCTCCCAGCAGTGGAGGCCTCAGCAGCAAGGTTGACAGAAGTGCAGATTGTTGGCCCCATCCAAGACCCACTGAAGCAAGTCCAGCCAGTTGGGGTTTGAAAGAGCCTCCAGGTCATTCTGAAGTAGACCACTTTGCCAACAACAACAAGGTTGTTGTCCCAGACGAGCTGTCCATTCAGCTTGGGCAGGCATTGTGCCTGGCCTGGGCCAAGAACAATGGAAAACAACCAGTCAACCAGACTGTAGATTCAAGGCCTCTGCCCACACCCCCACCCCAACAAAATATCACTGTAGCATCTCCTATTCTTTTGAAGCTGGGATGGGGAGACAGCCCTGCAGCTTTCCTATTACCTCCCTGGTTCCATTTCAGCCCAGCTCACCATCCCCCACTAATTTGGATTTTGGGGAAATCTGCATAGGAGGTCACAGCAAGCAAAGGGGAGAGTCCCCAGAGGCAGGAGGCAAAAAGGACCCTTTTTGTTTTTCCACTGGAATCCTCACCATTGCCAGAGGGTCTCTGTCCAAAGGGGAAAAACCTGCTGCAAGAAGAGCACCCCAGCCCCCTACTGTCAGCACTCCCACACCAGATCCAGACCTTCCCAATCCCAGGGAGACCTGTAGACAGTGCCAAAACCAACTCCAGACCCCAGCACCTGGGAAAGAGCTAGAAACTGCCCCTCCTCCTCAGCCTGGCTCCCCTCCCGCATCTGGCCAATACTGTGAAGCCCCTTCCTGGTCATCCTGGTTTCCTGGGGAGGGTCCTGCGGTCGTGGGTCCTAGGGGACCCCTCAGGAAGGATGGGACCAAGGGCATCCTTGGGCCCACTATCCACCTCTCCCTTCCACTATTCTTCCTCCTCCTCCTCCTCCTCCTCCTCCTCCTCCTCCTCCTCCTCCTCTTCCTCCTCTCTTCCTCCTTCCATTATCCCCACCCCCCTTTCTGTCTTTAAAGGCTCCTTCCTGGGATGGATTGGGTGACAGAGAACAGCAGTCTAGTCCACCAGCTCTCCTCGCCCTGTGTCTTATTTCAGACATGAGAACTGTACAGTGTAAACTTACAAAGTGTTTTTAATGGTTGTAGATTGGAAATAAAGTATGTCATATAAACAGGTGCCTGCTTTCTGCTCTCTGCTTTTCCCTGGAGAGGCTGGTGGGGCCCCAGCAGGTTTGAAAACTGACTCCATCCCACCTGGGATTACTTAAGAGGGGAAAACTGAAGCCAGCTGGCTGGTTTGGAATCACCTAGATGGGGCCACCAGGGGTTCTGGTGGCTCATGGCTGGTAACTCAGCATCTCCCAGGAAGTGTGTCACCACTACTGAGAAACAAATGCAGAATGCTCCAGAAGGAGAAAAATAGAATCAAGCTTTTCCCTAACACAATAATTTATTATGGGGGGAAAATATACTTTTAGGCATTACAGTGGAATTAATCATTCCAAACGTTATCATATCCTACCAATGTTGTGGGCTGCAAATGTGGGGGGCTGGGCAGTTCTATTCCATGGATTCTGGAGGCTTGCAATCTGATATCAAGTAGGGTATGAGTATTTGCACTGGGGATGGAACCCAGGGTCTGTGTCATGCATGTCAGGCAAGCTCTCTACCAGAGAGCTATAGGCCTGGGCAGCCTGCGCTACTTGGATTTCTGACTAGTGTTGGAAGATCCCTTTACAAAGTGGCTAATTCACAAACCTGGGGAGTCAGTACTGGCTATCAAGAAAGAGATTCAGTGCCTCAACATGTGGGGAAGCTTGTGTATCCTTGCCGTGTGGCCACTAGCTTATGGGCTAAGCCTTGAAAGTTACATTTCTATGATATTTTATTGGTTACATAAAGGGACTATACAGCCACTCTTCACCGTAGGAGATGACACACCGGGAGAAGGGATGCTGGGGCCATTTTGGGAGCTGCCTGCTGTATGTGAGGGCTACAGTAAGGAAGCTGCCGACATGGCTACTCCATGATATGGTTAAGGTTTTTATTGTAGATACGAGACAGAACAGCCAGAGGCACCTGAGAGAGTCCCGAGCACAGAGAGGAAGAAGTAGACTGAACATGGCCAGCGGACTGGACATGGCCAGGGCTAGGGAAGTGGGAGAGAATGGCGGAGAGAGTAGCAGGGTAGCCAGAGATCGAGCATAGCGCGAGGGTAAAGGAATAAGAAATTAAGTGCGAAGAAGAGACAAGCTAGAGTAACTGCAGGAATAGTCGAGAAGTCACAAAAGAGAGCTGTAGCTGGGAGGTGGGGAGTCAGGGTGGAGGAGGAAGTGAGAAGAGCTAGCTATGGACAGTGAGGCTGGAGCCTGGAGGGCAGCATGGGCTTTGCTATGCTCATAGCACTGTGGGCAGATGGGAACCAGCTTTGCAAGTTTCCAAAGAATGCTGGTTTTTATTTAACTGCTAGAAATCTTCCTGTAGTCCAGTTTTAGCTCATTTCTGGATGTTTGGACAGCCTAAGACATAACGCCTACTTTTATAGATCTCTTTTATGGGGGGCTAATAACTGCCAGGCCTATGCCAGGCATGGAGGATGTAACAGACGGAAGCTGCAGTCCCGCCACAGCCTGGGTTCGGGTCCTGAGACGGGAAGGGGTGTTGGTACAAAGAAATGGATTGTCTGACCCCCAGATGAGTTTCACACAAGTGGCCACCCGAAGAGTTCAAGCAGTCTTTATACTTCAAAAACAAGCATGTTTTTCCATACTAACAAATATGTTTTCCCACCGTCCGATGTTAACCTCCAGCAAAAAAAACAAATATGTCAAGTATGGGGTTTCCCCCAACTTTTACATCAAAACATTTTTTTTTAAAGATTTATTTATTTATTATGTATACAATGTTCTGTCTGCATGTGTCCCTGCAGGCCAGAAGAGGGCGCCAGATCTCATTACAGATGGTTGTGAGCCACCATGTGGTTGATGGGAATTGAACTCAGGACCTCTGGAAAAACAACCAGTGCTCTTAACCACTGAGCCGTCTCTCCAGCCCCAAAACATCTTTTAAACCAAAAACACTTATCATTTTGATAGCTTGGTCAAATACTGAGCCAGGTCCATCCTGTCTTTACAAAACTAAAAGGTGATAATAATAGGCGCACATTTTCAAGAACAACAATGTCATTCAAACTTAACAAAACATTTACAGAAATAGGGGTGAGCTGCCTCTGATCCTGTCAGCACTGAATCAGGACAGCTCCCAGGGTCTGGAGTGACAGCTAGTATCCCCAGACAAGAAACCTGAGAAGCATCAGCTCCCAAAGAATTTTAGGGGAAAATATTCAAGAGAAATTGAATTCTCTTTCCAGGACTGGTCACATCTGTCTCACATGTGACTGACAGAGTGACACTAAAAACAGCTAAGAGAATCATCAGGATTATGAGAGAGAAGAGAGTGTACAGGCCACACAGTTCCAGCAGCACTCGGCGCTGTCCCAAAGTCCACTGGTCCTTGCCGACTGAGACTGTCCCCGTGGGCTTTGCCTCATCTGGAGATCCCTTGGACAACCACTCATATACTGGCCCAGCTCCCAACAGATGGGCCTGGAAAGTAAGATATCAACCACCAGTCACAGAAGTGGGGAGCCCCTGGGAAGCACACCCAAATTTGGCATGTTGAATAAAGTGAATGGTAATGGATTGTAGGTGGGAAACAGAGGAGATGGTTCAGAGAGAGAAAGAACATGCCTGAACGCCTGGGGAAAGAGGGCAGAGACAGGCAGGGTGGCAACGTTGGTAATCCCCATGCTTGGGAGGGAGAGGCAGGAGGATCAGAAGTTACAGTGTCATCCTTAGCTATATATTGAGTTTGAGGCCAGCCTGGGCTACATGAGAACCTGTTTCAAAATAACCAGACATGGGGAGGCAGTACAAACCCAAGAAATGAAAGTTGAATGTGGAACAGGGAAAGAATTCATGTGTATCTTATAAAGAGGAGGGAACCATCAGAGAATTCAAAGGAAGGAAGACATAGTTGGATGTTGACTGGGACTGGATTGCATGAGGCCAGCCAACATGGCCAGCCCTGGCTGGAAATAGTAAATTCTGTCTGTGAGACATCAACACATGAAGTGCTGAAGGATGGAGGCATAGATAAAGGAACCCAGCTCCAGAAAGTGATATTCAGGGAACCAAGAACACACCTCTTTCAGATAACAGTTGAAACTATTAGGCCAGAGCGGCAGAGTAGAAATTTCTATTATACACATTTCTATCTTTTATCAGAAAACTTGCAAGGGACCACAATTACAATGGGAGAATGGCCAAAGTCATGTACATCCACCTGCCTCCTTAGGGACTCCTTAGGGGCCTTTTTGTTTTGTTTTGCTTTTGTTTGAGACAGGGTCTTACTATGTAGCCTTGGCTGGCCTCAAACTCAAGAGATGTGCCTGCCTCTGCCTTCCCAGTGCTGGGATTAAAGCATGTGCCACCACACTTGGCCCTTTGCAATCTCTCTTACTGCTCTCAATTCTGCATTCACAAGGTTCAGACCCGAAAGAAATCACTTCATTGATGCATCGAGCCATTCTGATGGCTCAATACCTTGTCCCAAGGACACAGCCTGCTTCGTGAACCCTTCCAGGCAAAGGAGGGTGAAGCCGGCATGGGTTGGGCTCTTGGGAGCACAGAACATCTGTCCTTCGACATGGAAGAGAAGGCTAGAAGGGGAAGAGAAAGGCTTTTAAGGCAAAGAGCATGCTGGAACAAAGGAGCCGGGTAAGAACTGGCAGACGGGTGGCAGCCGCAGGGTCGGCCTGTGATGAGGCTGGCAACGGATGTGCTCGAATATTGTGTGTACGTAGGAGACCGTGGGAGGGGCCCGTGGAGCAGGAGTAAGTAGGCAGGGGACAAACTGAGCTCAGAGTTCCAGTTGTCCCTGGAGAGAGTCACTGTCCACACTTTTGGAGTGAAAGAGATAGAGGCAGCCGTGGCCCAGAAGCAGACCCCCTGACTTTCCTATGTAAGCTGTATGGTAGTAAAGGCCAGCAAAGTGGTGCGTCGGAGAAGGCAATCCCGGGGCTGGGTGTGGCCGGACCAGTGGTGACCGTAATTGGACCGAAAAATCAAGGACAAGATGGGCTGGGCCAGAGCCTGGCACACCGGAGTACGCATGCGCTCTCCCGGAGGCGAGGCTCGCTCGAACGCCGCCGCCGCCGCTGGCTGCGCACGCGCAGTTGTTTGGCGGGAGTTTCGGAAGTGGCGGCAGCGACGCGGGACCGCGAGCCGTGCTAACCCGGGAGAGGGCCCTCTGCAGCGACGCGAGTTTTCAGAGGTGACCTTGGGCTTTGTGTTTCAGGAACCGGGGCCCCCGGGCTGGACGGGCGTCGCCCTGGGGTCGGAAGTCGCAGGCATCTCCCCGGATGTAGCTCGCTCGCCCCTGGCCCGCCTCTCGGCCCGGCCCACCCCGCTCTCCCGGCGCTCCCAGCCGCAGGGCCTCGGAGACGTCCTCTCGGTAGGACAACCGGGAAGGCCACTCCTCTCTCCCGGGCACAGGCGACCCTGACTCCAGACTGTGCCTGGGGACTGGGCAGAGGGCTGGGGTCACAGCCCGGGTTGCATTGTTCCTGTGCCCCAGGCTGGCCTCGGAAGGAGCCGGGGCCTCCTGATAGAGTAATAATACTCCGAGTTGTAGAACGTATTAAATGGGATAATGATACGTTATCTAAGCTTGAGCCTGTGTGATCTGTTACAAGGATTGTGGTAATTTAGATCCTTGAAGGACCCTTGTGTTCTTTTTAATGATCCCTCAGCAACCGTTCGATTTTTTTTCTTTACCAAACACCCCCCACATTCAGATGTCTTTTGGGAGGGAGAAATACATGCAAGATGGAGAGATGCCAGGCTGTGTCCCTGCCTCTCTTCGGGTCAGTTGTCTCTGACAGGTACTGGGAATGCAGTGCAGTCTGGGTGGGAAGACAGACATGTAAATATACTTTACAGCCAGTACTATAGAGAAAAGATTCGTGGCCATCAGATATGCCAAAGAGAAGTGACTTCAAATTTTTTAATTAGTTAGTTAATAATTTTATTTTTATGTGCACTGATGTTTTGCCATGGGTGTTGGGTCCCTTGGTACTGGAGTTACAGACAGTTGTAAGCTGCCATGTGGGTGCTGGGAATTAAACCTGGGTCATCCTGAAGAGCATTCAGTACTCTTACACTAAGCCATCTCTCCAGCCCTGTGACTTCAAATTTAAGCTGTTAAAAAGGATGAGTTTGGGGGCTGGAGAAATGGCTCAGGGGTTAAGAACACTGATTGCTTTTCCAGAGGACCCAGATTCAATTCCCAGCACCCACAAGGCAGCTCACAACTGTCTGATAACTCCAGTTCCAGGGGGCCCAGCACCCTTACACAGACATACATACAGGCAAAACACCAATGAGCATTAAAAAAAAAAAAAGGATAAGTCTGTTTTATGGGTGGAAGGAATATGTGTACAGAGATTTAAAAAGTAGGATTTCCAGGAATGGAAGGGTCTGTCGAGAATAAGAAGATATGATGTGGGGTTATTTTGTTTGTTTTCTAGTTTGGAAAACAAAGTAGATCCTAATACCATCTATGGAATTAGGGGCTAGTTAATCACAAAGTGCCTGGGAGCTAAGATAGGCTATGTGTAGTAAGTTCTGCAGGAGAGCTGTGGTGATATTTTATTTGTACTGAAATGTGATTTTATTTGTATATAAAGTTGCCTTGGGGTCAGAGCAAGCCATAGCAGAAGCTGGGTGGTGGTGGTGGTGGTGGTGGTGGTGGTGGTGGTGGTGGTGGTGCACGCCTTTAATCCCAGCACTTGGGAGGCAGAGTTGGGTGGATCTCTGTGTGTTCAAGGATACAGCCAGCATGGAGACACACGCCTTTAATCTCAATTCCAACCATAGAAAACCTGGAGGTCTGTACAGACAGGCAGTGATGAGGAGGTCATGTGGTTGGGTTTACAACCAATGAGAAGGCAGAACAGAAAGTCTATAAAAAAAGAGAAAAACACAGGAAGTAGCTCTCTCGCAGAGAGGAAAGACAGAGCAGCAGTGAAGGGTAAGGTTTTCAGCTCTCAGCTATTGCTCTGACATCCTGGCTTTTAACTCTGCAATTGGCTCTGTGTTTCTTCTTCTTCTTATTATTATTATAACCATCTTATAACAAGACGGTTACATCGACAGAGAGCAGTCAGTGACCCCTGCAGATAGTCTTTGGAGGAGGCAAGTGAGGGCAGTTCAAGACCTCTTATGGGGTTGTGAAGCCCTTGTGAGTCTGGAGCTGGAATGTGAAGAACGGATCGCCTCATTTTCCTATTTTCATTTCTCCATCCAGGATGACGTCAGTGCCCAGAGCAGAAGGTGAGTTTTACAGTGAAATTCAGTGCCTCTTGCCTTGGGTTCAGGCTCCTGAACTATTACAGAACCCTTCTCTGGCTCCTGGTGGCTTTGGAATCACACTCTGTATATTTGCAGAAAGACTTCCTGTTTCCTTCACCAGAGAAATAGATTTCCTTCCCTCCTTTGTTCCTTCTGCCTAGGCTCCCAGGAAGCTGAGACTACCAGTGTATGTCTTCTTGTGGGGTCGTACATTTTCTGTTGTCACTGAGCAAAAGCTCAGATACTTGGTTGCAGTATGTTTTGATTTTATATTTTGACTTTTCTATAACAAATGCTAGAACAGGAACCAATGATGTCCCAGACTCAGGATCATCAATTGCAATCAAGTCCCAACCCTTTGGAAGTGTTGCCTAAATCCTCTGCCTCCCTGGAGATGACGCAAGGCATTCCAACGGAAAAAAATCACCTCGGCTGGAGCCCTGAGAAGGGGGAAAGTTGTGACGCCAACCATCAGGAGAGACTTCAGTTGATGTCACTTCATTTGTCCCCCCAAGAACAGTCTGTCCGTCATCAAGACAGAAGGCAATCCTGGCGACGAGCAAGTATGAAAGAGATAAACCGACGGAAGTCATTGGCTCCCTTTCACCCAGGCATCACAGGTGGGGTGCTGTGTCCAGAAAACTGGAATTCCAGCCCAAATAAGAGTCATGAGTAATGAATGACAGGACGTGTGGCAGAGTAGACACGACTTGGCTACATTTAGCTATGCAACTTTGAACACATCACCTCCTTGAGCCTCAGTCTCCTTACCTGTAAACTAGAGAGACTCCTGTGGACATGCTCTCGTTTATACATCCTAATGCCACACACTCCTATTAAGTGTTCAGTGTTAATTGGTGGTTACATATGGGCTGCTTATGGTTTACATATGAACAGAAATTCTGGTTGTTAATTGTTTAATCCGTCATCCTATCTAGGATGCTAGGAATTTGAGTTCTTCCTGTGTCTTATACCTTAAAGTAGAAAAGAAGGCAAGTGGGTTAATACTTGCCTGATTTAGCCTTTATAACTATGACTCAGAAGGAAGATGTGCATAAAAATACATTAAGTGGGGATAGGAATATAGTTCAGTGGTGGTGTGCATACTTAGTGTGCCTGAGGTCCTTGGTTCAGTCCCTGACACTAAATAACAAAAAGTAAAATGGTTTTTAGGGATGCCATATTTGAATGTGAGTTGTGATTTTTTTTTCTAAATTTATAATCATTTGATTTGCCAGTATCAAAGTACAGGACATAATGCAGACAGTCTAGTTTGCTCTTGAGCTTCCCTTCCTTTGTCTTAAGTCCTTCTCAGTAAACTGGGGGAAATAAAACCACAGAACATGTACTTGGCCATTGGTAGACCCTCAGTGTTAAAGCTACTGTGATTTCTTTAAGGTGCTTACATGTGTGGAAGGGATCTGAGTAAAAACAGCCAAGTTGGAAAACTGGTGCCATAGTGCCCATGCACTTTACTCCCTAGACGAGCCAAGGGAGTAGTTGCCAAGACTAGCCCTACCTTCATTCCCATTCCAGAGCATCAGTTCTGTATAACATAGAATTGACCATGTAATAAGAGGAATTATTTTTCTGGTTATTCCTGGCTACTTGCCACGTTTCCTTGGTTATAGCCAGAAAGAATCTGGTTACCAGCAGCCAGAATCATTCAAGAGACAAGAATGCTTTTAAAATAGCCAGCTGAAGCCACAGGGCAAGAATTCTTGCAACCAATTCCTTTCCTATATGATCATTGTTTGCTATACAATTCCCTTACTGTATGATCATTGTTTACTATACAATTCCCTTAGAATTCTTGCAACCAATTCCTTTCCTATATGATCATTGTTTGCTATACAATTCCCTTACTGTATGATCATTGTTTACTATACAATTCCCTTACTATATGATCATTGTTTACTGTCCAACAATTCCATTACTATATGGTAATTGTTCTTAAATGGACATCATTGCGAGAACAGTATCTACAGCTTACAGCTGTTTGGGTCAGTGATGTGATTACATAAAGCACCCACCCAGTCCATTCTCATTGCTTGCTGTATAATCTTGAACAAGGAGTCTAACCAGCCTGTGTGCCACAGTGTTACCATCTGTTATCAAAATAGAATTGATGCCAGACATAGTCATCCTTGCCTGTGATCCCAGCACTTGGGAGTCTGATGCAGGAGGATTGCCAGGAGTTTAACACCAGCCCGGGCTACTACATTACAAGACCATGTTTCAAAAAGCCCAAATCAAATGAACAGAAGATACTTGCCTTAAAATTTTAATGAGATGTGCATAGCAGCAAAGGAAAATGTCTGTTATACAGCAGGTGTTCAGCTGGAGCTGGCTATTAATAGTAGATCACCACAGGCAGCATGCTACTACTAGGAAACAGATCTTGCTGGCATACTTGGATTTGAAACATGCCTTCTTCAGCCTGTCTTCAGACAGTTCACTTCCCTTCCTTGAGTTTCTCCATTTGTAAAGTAGAACCTATGGTATTTATACGAAAATGTTTTTTTGTTTTCAGTGCTGAAGGTAATATTCAGGTCAATGCACATTTGAGGCAAGGGTTCATCCACTGACTATGTACTAAAGCACATTGCAGTGCCTGTTACAAAAATGCCATCTACATTATTTGTATCTACCTTGTTTGTTTGTTTTTAATTGACATACAAAGTAATAGATTTCATTATATTTTCTATATACTTTGTTAAATAGAACAAGATTTTAATGTAATACATGAAAAGGTTCTAATAACACTTGAAAATTTGGATGCGTGAAAGTGTAAACTTTATTCCTCAGTTACTCTAGAAAAATTATAATTCTCTCCCTACTAAGAGAAGACAGCTTCTTGTCTTAAGCTGGGTTGCATCGAGAGGAAAGAGATTTTCCAGTTTTGTTGTCTTGCTAACTGTAGTGTGATGTTCCTTAAATGTGCTTTTTTATGTCAGAGCTCAGCAGATCCATCAGTTTGAAGTTAGCAGGTAGCAAACGGCTTGGCGCTCTCCTGCTCTCCAGCTTCCAGGTGAGGTTCCCGGGTTGAGAAGTGTTTTCCTTCACTGTTGTGTTATTGTCACAACTTCAGAGAGATCGCAGGGTCAGTGATGAGCTGAGGAAGATGGTTTTCCATGCGGGGGACTGACTTAAAAGCCAGTTCTCACTTGAGCAGGCAGCCTTCGTGCTGAACTCTGCTGTTGCCAGCTGAGCAGCGGAGAGGTTTTGCAGAGTTTTTTACTCACTGGCAGCGAGTGATGAAAATAATTTGGGTAGAGGTCAAAATCTGTCGCTGTAGACATTCAAGGCTGCTTACAAGGTGGACTAGTGTATGGAGATATGATTTTTGTTTGTTTGTTTGTTTTGTTGATTTTTTTTTTTTTTTTGGAGACAGGGTTTCTCTGTGTAGCCCTGGCTGTCCTAGAACTCACTCTAAACCAGCCTGACCTTGAATTTACAGAGATCTGCCTGCCTCTGCCTCTGCCTCCCGAGTACTGGGATTAAAAAAGTGTATACTGCCACCATTTTTTTTTTTTTTAAGATTTATTTATTTATTATGTACACAGAAGAGGGTGCCAGATCTCATTACAGATGGTTGTGAGCCACCATGTGCGTACTGGGAATTGAACTCAGGACCTCTGGAGGAGCAGTTGGTGCTCTTAACCTCTGAGCCATTTCTCCAGCCCACTTTTTTTTTTTTATTTAAAAAAAAAATAAACTTTTTAAGTTGTGTTTCATGTCTCACTGTTGCTTACGACTATTTAGATAAGCAAATAATTTATGAGAATTAAATGACTATTGTTTTCCCTGAGTTAAAAATCAAAATGTAAGCTGGGTGTGATAGTGCATGCCTTGTGGGTGGACCTCTGAGTTCAAGGCCAGCCTGTTCTACAGATCGAGTTCCAGGACAACCTACAGAGAAACCCTGTCTCCAAAAAAACAAAACAAAACAAAACAAAAAACCAAAAACTAAAATCAAAACGGAGTGTGAGCAACAGAGAATTTTTCCTTATCCACTTACTCACATGAAAAGTGTTGGGTGGGAAAATTAGGCCTTTGTAGTTTCAGCAAAGTTTATCCTAAGCATCATAAAGCCACACATAGAGCTTTCCTGCGAGACTTTGGTGGTTGTACTGAAAATGCTTTTCTTTTTTAGTTCTCTGTTGAGAAACTTGAACCTTTCCTAAAGAGCACTAAGGACTTCAGCCTAGAATGCTTTAGAGCGAAAGGTGAGTAGCTGAGCATAGACAAGTGCTTTGGCCTTGACCCATCCCCTCTCTCGGAACCAGCCAGCATGTGTTCAGTGTCCTTTTACAGGGGTGTGTTGTGGGATGTTCTGTATGTCAAATGTGTTGCTCTGATTGGTTAAAATAAATAAAGTGCTGATTGGCTAGTAGCCAGGCAGGAAGGATAGGGTAGGCGGGACAAGGAAGAGGAGAATGCTGGGAAGAGGAAGGCTGAGGAGAGGGATACTGCCAGCTGCTGCCATGACAAGATGTAAGGTACTGGTAAGCCATGAGCCACATGGCAAAGTATAGATTAATAGAAATGGGCTAATTATAAGAGTAAGAGCTAGACAATGGTAGGCCTGAGCTAATGATGGCCAAGCAGTTTAAATAATATAAGTGTCCGTATGATTATTTTATACGTGAGTTGTGGGACAGCGGGGGTTTGGTGGCCCCTGGAGAGGAGCTCTCCAACTACGGGGGTACCTCTTTAAAACCAGGTCCCTGACCTCTTTAAAAACTGCCCCTTCTTACTCCTCTGTAATGCTGTCTTCAGTGACAGCAGTTCACATCTCTGGGGAAAGTGAAATTGTATAGATAGCCATGTTTACCTGCTTTTTTTATTTGTATAAAAATAATTCATGGGCTGGAGGGATGGCTCAGAGGTTAAGGGCACTGACTGCTCTTCCAGTGGTCCTGAGTTCAATTCCCAGAACCCACATGGTGGCTCACAACCATCTGTAATGAGATCTGGTGCCCTCTTCTGTATACATAATAACTAAATAAATAAATCTATTAAAAAAAATTCATAAAGTTGCCTTCCATTTAGCCATCTACCCAATTAAAAGGATAACATTTTCTTTTGTATTTTTTGTCTCCACACCCCATATTAATTATTTTTCTCTTACCGTGATACAAAATCACGACCAAGGCAACTTAGAAAGTATTTAATTGGGCTTACAGTTGCAGAGGGCTAGAGTCCATGATTGCAGAGCAGAGGCATGGCAGCGGGAACAGCTGAGAGTGTACATCTTGATCTGCTAGGAGGAGGCAGAGAGCACACTGGGAATAACACAAATCATTTGAAACCTCAAAGCCCACCCCCAGTGACACACCTCCAACAAGGCTACACCTCCTAATCCTTCCCTAACAGTTCCACTAACTGGGGACAAAGTGTTCAAACATGAGCCTCTGGATACCGTTCTCATTCAGACCTCCACAGCCATCCCTGTAGTGTTGGGCTCCAAACCCAGACCTTGAATTTGCCATGCAAGTTCTCTACCATGAAGCTAAACTTCCAACCCCAAAGATAAAATATTAGCACACTTACATGACTGTTTTGTGTGAATGAGAGGGCCGGAATGAGATACGGAGTGGGACCCTAGTATTAGGAACTCCTTAAAATCTTTGTCATGTACTCCTGGTGAACAGCTGTAATCTTTTTCTTTTCTTTTCTTTTTTCTTTTTTCTTTTTTTTTTTTGGTATTTTAAGACAGGGTTCTCTGTGTAGCTTTGTGCCTTTCCTGGATCTTGCTCCATAGACCAGGCTGGCCTAGAACTCACAGAGATCCTCCTGCCTCTGCCTCTGCCTCCCGGGTGCTGGGATTAAAGTGTGTGCCACCACTACCCAGCTATCTTTTTATTTTCTAACAAATTTGTCCTCTCTAGCATCTTCTATCTCTGAAGAATTGAAACATTTTACAGACAGGCTGGAAAGTGATGGAACTCTACAAAGATGTTTTGTTGAAGATTCAAAAGAGTAAGAGCAATTCCCCTTATGTCCTTAATTATAACTGAGCTAAAACTTGATTATAATTACACCATTGCTTACACAATAAACATTTATCCAGCACCTGTGTACCACCATACTCTTAATTGTTTAATTTTGCTTTCTTGAGCTAGGATCTTTGTCGTCCAGACTGGACTTAACTTTGGCAATCCTTTTACCTCTGCCTTCCAATTGCTGGGATTACAGGCATGAGCTGCTATCCTTGGCTTGTACAAGGAAGGCTCTTCCAGGTGATGAGGAAGTGATCAATGAGTCAAGTCCCTCTTGTCATGTTTGTATTAGAGGAGATAATGTAGAGAAAATTCAGTTTCAGCTAGTGATAAATCAACCAGGAAGTCGGCATAAGTAGCTTAGTGATGTCAGGGGCAGGCAACCTTGGTAGAGGTTTGAGAGAAGATCCCTAATGGTTTCACTTCTGGGCTGGAACCAAAGACCTGGGTAGTGAGAAGGAACAGCTGTGGGAAGATTGAGGGTTCGTTCTCAGATCTTTGATTGTCATGCAGAAGGCAGCTCTTGTTCTAATGCTCTTTGCAAACAAGAATATTAGCAGAATGGGCTGGCAAGGTGGTGCGGTGGTTAAATGTAAGAGCTCCTGCTGCACAAGCTGATGACCTCATTTCTATCTACATCTCCCTTGGAAGGATGCAACCCCATTGTTGAAAGTTGTCTTCTGACCTGTACACACTCTGTCATATGCATACCTATACACGTTTGTGTGCACATGCAAACGCACTACTACTACTACTAAATAGAATTTATTGTTAAAAGGATATCACCCCCTAAGTTGGTAATCCTTCAAGGGTGCGGTTGCCATCACAACTCTACCCTGCAATGGATCATGCACTTGGTCCAAATTTAAAATTCATGCAAGGTCTGCTCATTCACAAGTTCTTAAGTGTGACATTTCTCATCAGACATGAAATATTTTAGCCCAAGAAAATCTCTCTGAATGTGTATTTAAGCACAGGTGGCTGCATCTTTGCTAGAGATAGTATGCACATGCCTTGGTAGAAAACCAGGAATTGGATGACTACTCATCTATGTTTGTTCGATGGCAGCCCAAGGATATCTGCAATACTTTGGCATTTTCAGTTCCTGCTTCTTTCCATTAGAAATAGTCATCTAAGTGAGCCGAACCATCAGAAATTTCTGAGTTAAGAGGAGCCAGAACACAGAAAGTCTCAAGAACCAAGCTAATTGTTTGCTTTTATTCTGTTTATAGTCATGGAGTTTTGAAGCTAGGGAGAAAAAGTATAAAGGACTATTTTTAGAAAAGTATGAAGTGGAGTTGATGAGCAAAAAAAAATTTAAAAACCATTTAGCCTAATAGTGCAAAGTGGACATTGAGTCCAAGAAAAAATATTCTCTGAATAATAAAAAATTATGAATATATTTAAATACCACTAAAATTATGTAAGACATTAAAGCAAGTGTTTGTTGAAGGATTCATATTAATCTCATAATATTATCTGTATTCTAGAAAAGCACCAGATTTTTCACTAGAAACCTCAGTGGCTGAGGTGAAGGAATATATAACAAAGTAAGTAAAATGGGTGAATCTTACTTGGAAAACAGAGCTTTGTTCTCCACCAGGGGGATAACTGAACCCGGAGAAAATGCCTGGTAAGCATGGTCGAAGCTCTCGTGTATCGGCTCTAGAGCTGGAAGGCACATGAGGAGCCCTGATAGTCAGGGTGCAGTCAAGGAATAAGGGTGTTAATTTGATTTCAACAGCTTGTGTATTACTTGATTAAATTAATACCCTCTGAATCAGTTGAGCTTTCTAATCCTTTAATGACCTTTTAATTCATTTTATAACCAGATTACATGCCTAGAGTACTTATTGTTGCCCTGAGTAATTAAAAATGTGACCAAAAATTAACTTAAATTCCCTTCCTGAATTCCACAGGTTTTCTTTGGAACGTCAAACTTGGGATCAGCTCTTACTACAATACCAGAATGAGGTTCCACCCGAAGAGACGCCCAGGTGAGGCCCAAGAACTGGAAAGAAGCAGCTGTCTTTTTACTTTGTGGAATTTGATTTGAGTTTATTTCAAATCCATTTGTACAAATTGAGTGATGAACCTGTTCTCATAGTTCAGTCAACTTTAAAGTACCAATTTGTTTTCTTTGGTGGAAAGGAGGACCCAAAGGGAAGCGGAAGTGTCACTTTTCAGACAG
Source organism: Onychomys torridus (assembly GCF_903995425.1). Taxonomy (NCBI): domain Eukaryota; kingdom Metazoa; phylum Chordata; class Mammalia; order Rodentia; family Cricetidae; genus Onychomys; species Onychomys torridus. The sequence goes on from NC_050446.1 coordinate 124,718,600, forward strand.
AGAGCAGAATTGCTTCTAGGCCGTGTTTTTGGCTACCATTCACAATCCACAGGGAGATGGGCACATGGCCACCCTTGCACCTGTTCCCCTGGAACTGGGCCAACATCGGTCCTCAAGAGACTTTAGCAAGTACATGGCCTTTGAGCTGTAGATAGGTTAAGGCCTTGGTGAAAACACAGCTATGAATGGATTGGAACAGGAGGTGTAAGATGTGAGAGGCCATCTTTGGCTAGGTAAGTCAGAGAAGGTTCGAAAGCACTAGATTTTGTTCTACTTCAGCATCTGAACTGGTTTCATTAGTTTAAAATGTGGTCTCATGAGGCAGCCAAGGTTGGCCTCAAATGCCCAGGTGTACATCAGATTCACAGTCCTCCTCAGCTTCCCAATTGCTGGGATTGTAAGTGTGTGGCACCACACACCTCTCAGCTGGTATTTGAAAGTTCTTCCCCAACCAAATCTCACTTACAAAGGCAACTATAGAATGTTAGGTGGAACCCTCATAGAAATGCTGCAGAGAGGCTTTGAGGAACAAAACAGGGTTTCCCTCTCAAAGACACTCTTATCTGTTTCCAGAGAATGATTGTAAACTCCAGGAAATCTCCGTTTTTTTGTTTTTGTTTTGTTGTTGTTTTTAGGGGATCAACTGAAACCAAAATCACTGAAGTCAAAGTGGACCCCATGACTTGTCTTGGCTCTTCCCAGAAGGAAGTCCTTCACACAAAGCCTGACTACCAGGAGATTATACGGAGTCAGAACCGTGTCTTTGCCTGCATGGAGTTAGTGGTTAGTGCTTCAGGCTTACTGCGTGGATTGCCCAGCTTCCTAGACTTGTCACCTGAGCTGCCTCATAAGGAGGAAGGGATTGTTTGGGCTACTAATTTCAGTCCATGGTTGTTTAAACCCTTTTGATTTGGACTGCAGCCATACAATAATTGTAGTGGGAACATGTGACAGGAGACGACTCCCCTTATGAGGATGAGTAACAAGAGGAGAGGGGAGAGACAGAGGGTTAGGTCCTGATAGCCACTTCATGCTTCCAAAAAGCTAAACTACTTCTAAAGGTCCCATCACCTCCTGCTGGTGTAGGCCTCAGGAGAACATGACAAATAGGAGTTAAGGCATAATCTTTGGAAGTAAAAAGATGTGTAATAAGGATATCAACTTTTCTACCATGGGAAAATGAGGAAAAAATGTAAGTAAACATATAATGTTAAGTGCTAATAAAACAGAGTGAAGGGGGTAAAGAATACAGGAGGAATGGAACAGTGAGCTACATACACTGTATTTTACATACAGTGGCTATTAGCTCCTTTGTCATTATGCTCAAACAAAACTTAAAGGACTTGGCATCTTGTTGGTAGAGGTTTAGGGGTAGGTCTCCTGGGGCATGGAGCAAGCTAGGGAAATGTGGGGTGTGGTTGAGTGGGTGCCAAGAGCAAATGTCTAGCGTAAGCATTCCAGGCTGAAAGAGCAGGGTTAAAGCTCCACAGCAGGAGCTTGCCCGGCAGTATGGGGAATCAGAGAAAGTCCTTTCTGTCTGCAGATGGATGAGCTGCAAGGGTCAGTGAAGCAGTTGCAAGCCTTCATGGACGAAAGTACTCAGTACCTCCAGAAGGTGTCACTACAGCTCAGTAAGTGCGTCTCTTGAGGGGATCCTTCCCAGGCAGAAGGGCCTTAGACTTAAACCATATGACTTGTTTTACTCCCCATAGTAAGTCGGATGTTGATAGAAATGCCTTAATGTAATTCCGTAAAAGCACTCCGTGAAGATACCCACTGCTTTTCGACGGCTTCAGTTTTCCAGAATGCCTGAAGTAAAGCTGCAGGTGCTTCCCCAGAGTTTTTCCTGTCCATTTTCTTATTTATCATACTGTACCGGCTTTCCTACTAGACAGCCATCTCTTTGAGAAGAGAGACTTTCTCATGTGTCATTTAGTGGCCTTCACTGTCTGGCACAGTTTCCACATTTAGTTCCAATAATTGAAATGTGTTTTTGCTCCTTCCCTCTGCAGAGAAGAGAAGCATGGAGCAATTAGATTCTTCACCTGCTCGAAAACTGCTCAAACTACACCTGCAGAGCTCATGACTACACAGTGATCAGGGTCTTGTCGGCGACCTTACCTGTAGTTTCTGTGGTGAGCTGCCAGGGAGAGGACAGGGAAGAGTGCCTCCATACATGGCAAGCTCACAGCGGTTTCCTCAGAGCTGGAAAGTTCCAACTGCAGAGCACTTTGACTGTTTCTGAACGACAGAATGTGTGTATCCAGAAGAATGTTGTTAGAGACACTTTCCATAGGAATGTGCAAAATGCCTGAGATGACCTTCAGAAACAGTGGCCCATTCCTTTAAAGGCCCTCAGGGTCAGCACTTTTTATCCCCTGAAGATATTGTCAAGTTTTAAAACAACCCAAAGACATTTAGAACCAATCTTAACGAAGTGTTCAAGGAGTCAAGTTGGGTTCTTGTCATAAAAGAATGAAGCTCAAGTTCTTAAGCGTGGCACTGAGGGTGGAGCGGGAATGTTGTTGCATGATGGGTCTGTTTGGATCATGTCACAAAATGCCCATTTTCTGAAGTGTCCTAATGTCTGTAGTGTGCTTAGTTTTTAATACTGAATTGACCTCCTGCAATCTAAATTTATGACAAGAAAGGGCTGAGACGATTTAATTTTTTTCCCTATGGTAATTACCCATTGCCCCGCTACGAATCGACCCCAGGGCTTTGCATGTTAAGCACGCATTCTCACTGCATCATTAGTCCCCATATTTTATTTTACTTTTTAAAAGTTGTAGCCAGGCGGCTGCGGCACATGCCTTTAATCCCAGAACTCAGGAGGCAGAGGCAGGTGGATCTCTGTGAGTTCGAGACCAGCCTGAGCTACCAAGTGAGTTCCAGGAAAGGCGCAAAGCTACACAGAGAAACCCTGTCTTTAAAAAAAATAATAATAATTGTTCTGGTTGCTGAATGGTGCCTAGAACATAATAGACCTATAAGATATGTTTTAAAAATCTTGTGTTGTCATTTCCCATGACTGAAGAACAGTTATTTAACCTCTTGTCTAGAACGTTGGAATAATGTTAGAATCTGTGTTTTAAGGACACTCTAAGGATTTTAAATAGTAAAAACCTAAAACAATATTATCAGTTTATTGCTGAAGATTTAAAAAATGAGTAGACGGTAGAGTAGTTAATGAAGTGGGAAAGCGCTAATGTCTAATTGGACTACCACATGGAGAATTCAAGCAGGCTGCTGCTATATACACAGGTGGAGACCTGTGTAGTGAAGTCTGGATTAGAAATAAAATTTAAGTTATGCCTAGTTATTGAAGATTGAGGATTTATATTGTCCAAAGTAGAACAAGAAAGAACATTCCAGATAGCCTCCAAGAAAGTCAGTATTTTAAGAGTCAAAGACAGTATTATTAAGTATTGTTTCAAAAGCAGAGAAGTATAACAGAGTATAAACTTTGGAGCATAGTTTCAACTCATTAGTTTGCTCTGTCTTCAAGGGTGATTATGACTGGGTGGTGGCTCACGCCTTTAATCCCAGCACTCGGGAGGCAGAGGCAGGCGGATCTTTGTGAGTTCGAGGCCAGCCTGGTCTACAGAGCGAGATCCAAGAAAGGCGCAGCACAAAGCTACACAGAGAAACCCTGTCTCAACCTCCCCACCCCCAAAAAAAGGTTATTATGCCTTCCTCCATTGTATTATATTCTATCACGTTTTGTTTATTTGTAAGTGTTCAAATGAAGATAGGAGATGTGTTGCATGTCTTCAACCACTTAAAAGGGCTAGAACATTAAAAAAAAAAACCAAAACACTAAAAAGTTAGATCTCAGCACTCAAGTAGTAGAAGCAACAGAATCAGGATTTGGAGGCTCACCTTGGCTATGTTGCAGATTCTAGACCGGTGGACTGCATTAGACCCTGTCTCACAATACTTAGTGAGCTCTAAGCATCATTAGTGCTTACCACAGCTTTATTATTGAGAGAGGCTTTATTTTTGTCATTTATAGAACATTAGAAATGTTTCCTAATTTAGCCAAGTATATATAGGTAGTTTTAGCATGAAGCCTAAAGGGTGTTATTAATAAAAACAAACATGGAGCCAGGTACTGGAAGATCAGAGAAGTCGAACAAGCCACAGCCACCTCACCTTGCCAGTTCCTTAGCTGATCCGGTTTCCTCAGACTAGAAGAAGCCTCTGAGTCCTTATCCAGAATGAATCTCGGCTGAACTGTGCTCTAGTTCCTGGTCCTCACACTTTATACACCTTTCTGCTTTCTGCCATCACTTCCTGGGATAAAAGGCGTGAGTTACCATGCCTGGCTGTTTCCAGTGTGGCTTTGAACTCACAGAGATCCAGGCAGATCTCTGCCTCTGAAATGCTAGGATTAAAGGCATGTGTGCCACCATTTTCTGGCCTCTATATCTAGTGGCTGTTCTGTTCTCTGACCCCAGATAAGTTTATTAGGATACACAATATTTTGGGGAACACAATATCACTACAGGTAGTGAGGGTAAGCCAGCACTAGTTCAGTACTTAGTAACTGTTAACAATTAAATATAAATCATATAATAAAAGGTTGTCAGTTTTGCCTTCATTCAGATTTGTTTGGGAATAATGCCTGATTAATAACAATGAGAATCTCAGAGTTTGGGGCCAACCTGGTCTACATAGTGAGTTCTAGGATGGCTCAGACTACATGGAGAGACCTTATCTCAAGAAACAAAGTGTGGTTGAATTTGTTCTCTTCAAGAATAATGATCTTTATTTAGTTAATTATACTTACTTTTAATAAGATAATAGGTTAATAAGCTCTTAAGAGAGATTGGCTGCATAGCAAATTCTAGGCTAGTATAGTATCTTGGAGTTAACATTCCTGTGATAAAACATCATGACCAAAATCAACTTGGAGAAAGAGGTTTGTTTTGTTTTACACTTTTAGGTAACAGTTTATCACTGAGGGAAGATGGCAGGAACTGTTAGTAAGCCATCGAGCTGTGGTTCTCAGCCTTCCTAGTGCTGTGACCCTTCAACGCAGTTCCTTGTGTTGTAGTGACCCCAACCATAAAATTATTTTGTTGCTTCTTATAACTAACTTTGCTATGTTATGAATCATAATGTAAATATCTGATATGCAACCCACAGGTTGAGAAGTGCTGTCTACCAGCTTGCTCTCTGATGGCTTGCTCAGCCTGCTTTGTTAAACCATCTGGGACTGCCTGCTCACAGTAAGCTGGGCCCTCCCTCATCAGTCAGTCAAGAAAATACACCACACCAGCCAATTTGGGGGGGGGGGGGAGAAAAACATAAATCAGCTGCGCAGTGGTGGCACACGCTTTTAATCCCAGCACTCGGGAGGCCGAGCTAGGCGGATCTCTGCGAGTTCCAGGAGAGGTGCAAAGCTACACAGAGACACCCTGTCTTGAAAAAAACAACAAAACAACAACAAAAAAACAAACAAGTAAAAGAAAAACATAATCAGGTACATTCCTTCCTTCTCTCCTCACCTGTAGCCATCCTGATTGAAGTTAGATGGAATCTCACTGTCACTTGGATTTGCATTTCCCTGATGGCTAAAGATATCAAATATTTTTTTATTACCAAAAAAAAAAAAAAAAAAAAAACAAACCCAAAAAGACCTTTGCGTTTCCATGAGAACAGAAGTTAACCATGTAACACGTTACTCTGACTGGTTTCAACAGGGTGAGATTTGTCCATGGTTGAGCTGCAAGCGACCAATTAAATGAAGGCTCCATGCCCCAAGTGTTCTCCGGTAGTCACAGTAAGGAAATCTGCTTGCATACAGTGTTGCATGAACCGCCCTGCTGGCTGAAGTACCTCAGGGATGAAGTCAGCATACCCGTAGGCTGAAGAGGGGGCATACTCTGCACTATACATACGTGTCTCAGTGTGGTTTGACTGGCCTCAAAGATCATATACTGGAAGCTTGGGCCACAGTTGGCAGTGAGGTGGCTGAGGCCCAGTGCAAGGTGATTAGGAGGTCAATGCTTGTCTTCCAGAGTTAGTTCTTGTGAGACCAAGCTCCAAGGACAAGAATGGAATGGCTCATGTCTGTAACCCTTGCACTCAGAAGGCTGAGGCAGGGGGATCGCCATTAAGTTCAAGGCTACACAGACTTCCAGGACAGCCTGAGCTAGTTTAAGACTGTCAGCATGCCTGGGTTTTGACTCTCTCTTGCTTCCTGTCACATGTGCTCACTCCTGCATGTTCTCCTACCAGCTGAGAGCTCATATTTTGAGTCACAGGCAGGAGGCAAAGTGAACTAATTGGGAATGATGTGGGCTTTTGAAACTTCCAAGCTGCAATGACACACCTCCATCAAGGCCATACCCCCTAATCCTTCCCAAACAGTTCTACCAACTGAGGACCAAGTGTTCAAATATATGAGCCATGAGGCCCTCAGGAGGCTAAATTTGGGGGTTGGCATCTCAGGTCTTCATCCTCCTAGGCAGTAAAAGAAATAAAAAAAACCTCTTTTCTTGGTAAAGGAAAAAGAAAGAAAAAGAAAATATACTACACAGGCCAATTTGGTGGGGGATTTTCTCAACTGAGATTCTCTCTCCCAAATGACACCCAACTTTATGTCAAGTTGACATAAAAGCGGCCAGCACATTTTGATTCTGGTCTGGAGAAATAGCTTAGTGGCAAGAATGCATACTGTTCCTATAGAGGATGGAGTTCACATCAAGTCCCCATATTTGATGGCCCACAAAGTTCTCTAACTCCAGCTCTAGGGGAAATCTGCAACCTCTGACCTACTTGGGTACCTGCTACATTCATGCACATCATCACGTACATATAATTAACAATGAAAAATCTTTGTTTAGTCATTAACTTAGAGTAACCATCTCTTCATACTCAAGCAAATGATATGGCTGCCATTTGTTAAGAGGCGAAAGAGGACTAGGAATTTGAACTCTTGAGACTCATTCCAGCGCATGAGTGCCAGATGATCTTGCATGTAGCTCTAAATCTTGTTAAAACAAGTATGTCATGGCCCTTAAAGGCTTACTAATAATTTAACCAAGAGGAATAGATCGACGGCACCAGATTGAGCTTTTCACATCTCAGGGCAGTTCTGAGCCACAGCCTCTGAGGCCTCAAGAAGAAAAACTACAGACAAGATGGCGCTGCTAGGCTCTCCGGGCCTGGCCACCATCTTTCCTGTAGTTCCCAGCGTAAGCGAGCGCGTTGCGCATGCGTAAACCCCCGGCTCCCTCAGCGCGCGTGCGCAGCGCAGCGCCTCCCCCGTCCCTCGTTCCTGCCGCTGCCGCTGCAGCTGCTGTTGACTGACGGCCCGCGGTAGCGCTTCAGGTGAGTGAGCGCCTCTGCCACAGCGGGCGGAGGGCGCGCGGCGCGGCACACCCGGGTGTCGCTCCCTGGGGTGCCGCGGACGGACGCCCACACGGCAGAACCCAGGTCCTCGCGGTCGGCCTCCTCCGAGCCCCCGGCGCGTTGCGCGTTCAGCCCGGCCTCCCGCGCCGGCACCTGGCCCGCGGGGGACAGCGTGTGCCCCGCCGGGGTCGAGCCTCTCTCCCGAGGCCTGCACCCTCCGTCGCAGGGACCCTCTGAGGGTGTCACCGTCGTCCCGGCTCCCACGGCGCAGCTCGGAGCTCCTAGATCTGAGCATCCCCTACCCCGCCGCCCCTCACAGCCCAGAGTTTTGACAGGGGCCTTGACGCGCCTTCGGTGGGTTCCGTCCCAAAGCCTCAGAGGTCTCCCTCTCTCCTGGGACCCATGACCCCGGTTTGCATAAAGCCCACTTTGTAGTCAAGAAAACTGAGGCACTGGGAGGTGAAATGCCGAGTCCAAGGTCATGGGACCGACAAGTGACACGGCCAGCGCTCTAACTCAGAGGCTTTGGGGCTTTCACGGCCAGAGCTGCTGGAATTTGATCTTGTATCTTTAAATATTTTGGAAATACACTTGTCATTTATAGAGTTGCTTTTAGACGTCGTAAAAGTGGGCTACGAATAGAATTTGTCAGTACGATGGAAGAGCTGTTGTGATAACAATTGCCATGTTAATATGAGCTGGCTCTCTCCCAGATACTCGCCTTGTGCCAGTGTCTTGCTAAGCGTTTTATTAAAATTGTTTCACCTTTGTACCTCACTGCTTTCCCATCCAGTGCTTCCTCCCTTCTTTTCTTTGAAGATTTTTTCTCCCTCCCTGTCACAGGTAGACTGGGAGTCTTGGCTTAAGCAGGGAGGCCCTCCCCTGGTGGTTCCCTGACAGAACTCAGTAAGCTTTGCTTACATCCACCTCACACTCCCACCCCCCCCTAAACCCCCCCCCCCCCCCAAGGTATATAACTAGCCTTCCTTTTCTAGCTGCCAGGACTAGGCAATAGAACAGGGCTGGTTGGACTTGTGGAGGTGACAGAGCAGATTTAGCCAGTACTCACCTCCTTGGGGGACTTTCTGGCTCTGCTCCAGAACATTTTCAGGCTTTAAGATAAAAAGGGAAAGCATTGACGGGGTGATGTGGAATCTAAGACACCTCCTTTGATTTGAGCCCCAAATGAACAACTATAAAAATGTGTTGATTTTTGCCCCCAAAATAACTAGCTCAAACTGTCTTTTCCTTCCTTAGCAAATCCTCCTCCACACTTTAAAGGCTCCACAAAATGTTCACCTTCCTTATAAAGCCTTCCCTGCTTAATCTTCCCAACCAGAGTTAAATAATACACTACAGGCTGCAGGCCTGTGTCTTACCTTCAGGACTGTTATCCCCTCAGGGTCAGGCATCGTCTTTGCACTTGCTCCTAGTAGACCCTTGGTAAATCCTTACTCAAAGGGTGATGTTTTCTTGTCCTTCTGTTAGTCCTCTTGTCCTTCAGGCTCACTTTGCTGTCATCCCTCTCTTTAGATTTATCTTCTGATCATCTCCACTCATCCTTAGTCTACCCTTTTGTTTTTGAAAGTTTGCAGATAATGGTCTTGCATCTAGAAGTCTCCCCTTCCGTGGAGCCGGTATATGCTTCGCTAGCCTACAGAGGAGTTTTTCTTTTTGTGGCAGTAGGAGTGCCCAAGGCTTATGACATTTTAGTCTGTACTGAAGTTTGTGTGAGATGCATTTTTTCATTCTTTTGCTTTGTGTGGCTTATTACCCCAGGTGACACGAGAGTGATCATAGTTTTTATTGTATATCAATACATGGTATTTATAATAAAAATTAATAATATTCACAAGGCCCTTTTGGAGACAGCAGATATGTGCATAGGTTTTCTTCATAAATGAGCTGCTGCTGCTTTTGTTTAGTTTTTAGATTTATTTATCTATTTGTTCCTGTGTCTGTGCATATATTAGATCACATGTGCCCCACAGCATGCATATGGGGTCAGAGGACAATTTTGGAGAGTCAATTCCTCTTCTACTGTGCAGGTCCTTGGGAATGAACTCAGGTCATCAGGATTGGGGGAAAGTGCCTTTACCAGCTGAGCCATTTTGCCAGCCCAATTATTTTATTTTTTTTAAGCAGAGCCTCACTTTGTAGGCCAGTCTAGCCTCAAACTCTTGATCTTTTGACCTCAACCTCTGGAATACTGGAATTACAGGCACATGCCACCAAACTTTACTTAATAAAGTTCCTTTAAAATTTTTAAATTTATTTATTGGGGGGCACAATGCTATGCTGTGCATGTAGAAGTCATAGGACAACTTTGTCTATACTTCAGGGATTGAATTCAGGGTGCCAAGCAAGCATCTTTACTAATAAAACACCCTGAAACTTCTTAAAGAGTTATTTGAAATGATTTCCTGATATTACAGTGAATTATTATTATATAGAAGGTATATTAATGAGTATTGTAGAAGATTCAGAATTGAATAAAAAATGATTCCTTTTTAAGCAGTTTACTAGCTGACTAGGGAATACTGTTTTAACTGTGACATATCTAAACACTGCCACATTAGGTTACAAGCAAAGCAATATGAGAATATAAGGAAATGATAGTCCAATGTGGGAATTATTAGTTGTTTTGTTTTGTTTTGTTTTGTTTGAGAAGGGGTCTCTTATATCCCAGGCTGTCCTTAACTCCTGATCCTCATGCTTCTATCTAAGTGCTGGGGCTACTGGCATGTGCCACCACCCCCAGTTTGGAAAATACCATAAAATTATATTCAATCTGAAAACAAGCATTGATCTTACTTTCTCTCTTTGGTAGACAGTATCCTAAGAACTGAATTTGTCCAAGGTTATAGAACTGAGACTACAGCTTGACATTCCAGACTTTTTATTTATTAAGGGTTTGCCAGGGCAGAGAGGATAGCTCAGTGGTAGAGAACATGACTAGTATGTGTGAGGCCTTGGAAATCATTCCCAGAATTTTTTTTTTTTTTAAGTTACCAATGTTTCTTCTTTGTGTGAAGACTCTTAAAAATTCTGGGCCAGGCGGTAGTGGTGCATGCCTTTAATCCCAGCACTCGGGAGGCAGAGCCAGGCAGATCTTTGTGAGTTCGAGGCTAGCCTGGGCTACAGAGTGAGATCCAGGAAAGGCGCAAAGCTACACAGAGAAACCCTGTCTCGAAAAACCAAAAAAAAAAAAAAAATTCTGGGTATATGTTTAGATAAAGAGGTAGAGGAGATAAATACACTTATGGCTATAAGGAGCATCTGGTCTATTAGGGAGATAGCTGTTCTGGACACTGAGGACAGTGTATAGATAATGTCAAGGTAGATTAGGTGTGGTGTGGGACCTGGAGAAGAGGTTAGGAATAGTATACACAACATCAGAGAGTCGGGGGAAGAATTAAGAGTTTCAGAGTTTAGCTGGGCGGTGGTGGCGCACGCCTTTAATCCCAGCACTCAGGAGGCAGAGGTAGGCAGATCTCTGTGAGTTCAAGGCCAGCCTGGTCTACAGAGTGAGTTCTAGGAAAGGCGCCAAAGCTACACAGAGAAACCCTGTCTCAAAAAAAAAAAAAAAAAAAAGATTTTCAGAGCTTGACAGATTGATAGTGTCAGAATTGAAAGGGCAAGGAAAGCATTTTGAAGTTTGGGTGACAAAACTGAGACAAGATAGCAGTGTCTGTCATGGTTAAAGGGTGGGGAAAAAAACCCCGACTTGATTGTGTTAGAACTGTAGTTCTTTTTTTATTTTTATTTTTTTCTGGAGCTGAGGACCGAACCCAGGACCTTGCGCTTGCTAGGCAAGCGCTCTACCACTGAGCTAAATCCCCAACCCCTAGAACTGTAGTTCTTAACCTCTCCTGTGCATCAGTCAACTAGACAGCTCATTAGCACATTGCTTCTCTTGCCTCCAGAGGTTCTGTTTTTGTTTTTTTGTTTGTTTGTTTGTTTTGTTTTTGTTTTTTGGTTTTTCGAGACAGAGTTTCTCTGTAGCTTTGGAGGCTGTACTGGAACTTGCTTTGTAGACCAGGCTGGCCTCAAACTCACAGATATCCACCTGCCTCTGCCTCCCGAGTACTGGGATTACAGGCGTGCGCCACCACCGCCTGGCCTACCTCCAGAGTTTCTGATTCAGTAGGTTTTAACAGGGGCCTGAGAATTGGGTTCTAACACATTCCCAATCATGTTAATTCTCCTAGTCTGAGGGCCACACTTTGAAACCCACTGGATGAGAATATTGAAAAGCTAGTCAGAAAATGTCAAAGAGCTTGTTCCAGAGGAGAGAGAGAAGAGGGCGTGGGGCAGAAGGAATGAGGGAGGGAGGGAATGAGGGAAGGAGAGACTGAGAGACTGACTAAGTGTGTTACTGGCATGGGTCAGTTCTGGAAAAATACATATGACACCATAATAGTCACTTCAAAAAATGGGATATGGGAGCCTGAGGAATTAGTTTTGAAATTTATACCTTTGTAAGTTATTTTTATAGTGTGCACATATTGCTTTTATATTTTAAAAAGGAAAGGAAATGAAACCTTCTTGAAGATTGATATTAAAATATTTATGGATTTTAAAAAGAGCTCAATAAAGTGATCTAGTCATACTACAAACATTTTTAGTGCCTGCTGTATGACAGATGCTGGTAGCTTCTGGAAATACAAATTGTTTGCTGAAGCATCGAGTCTGGTGATAGGGCTCTGCAAATAACAACTCCAGTTAGTATCACAGTGAGCTCCCTAGGAGTAGGGATCAGGGCCTTGCTGAAAATAGGCACTTGATAAATGAATGGATGATTGAATCCAGGTAAGAAATAAGGACCATAGGAAAGAAAAGACCAAATGGAAGGTTTGTTTTTACTTTTGTTTTTGTTTGTTTGTTTGTTTGTTTGCTGGGTTGCAAGGGCGGGGAATGGGGTATGTGTGTGGGGGGGAGGGTAGTGATAAGCCTGGATAAGCAATATGAAAGGAAACAGTTCACCAGGAAGTACTCTAGGAGGTACAAGAATTTAAGGTATTCTTGGCTACATAGCAAGTTTGAGGCCAGCCTGGATTACAGAAGACCATCTCAGAAAGGAGTGCCAGGGAGGAGAGGGGCTCTCTGAAGTTCAAAGATTAATAATACTGCAAGTTTAATGCTGAAAAGGTGTTATCCTGAGAAATTCCCATTCCACTTACGAGGCTGCTTGAGAACAGCTTGCCAAGATTGAGAACACAAATTTATAGGTTTCAGGGTTTCCTTTGGTAAATGAAAAAAAACTTTAGTTATAGTGCTAACTCTATTGTATTTATAACTATAACCTATAATTTTGTCATTACTTTCCTCTCATATTCACATAAAATTAACTGATATATTAAGGACATTTTAAATAGAAGAATGAATTGCTTTGAATTGGGTATGTAACTAAGTAGTAGAGCTAATGCTTAATATACCCCAGGCTCTAGGGTTTGATTCCCAGCTTCCCTTCACTAGAATGGTATTCTTTTTTGAAAAAAAAAAAAAAAAAATCCTATGTTTCTTATAATTAACCCAAGAGGGCTTGACACATTATCAGTCCTAAGTAAATATTGTTGTTGCTGGCTGTAGGGGTGCACAGTGAAGGAGGTGTGCCTTCTTTGCATGCTGGGTTGCATTCATGTAAACATTAATTATGGTACTGAGCATGCTATGCTATTAAACCTAATGTGGGGCTGTGTAGTGTAGAGCTGTTGGTCTCCTTGACTATTTATGTGTAGGAGTTACTTTTTGTCTTTCCAGAGACTGAATTTAGTAAATTAATATTAGTTTCCTGGGGCTGACAAAGTAGCTTAATAGGTCAAATCTCTTGCTGGAGAATGGAGTTTGGTCCCTGGATCCCATATAATGGTGAAAGGAAAAACTGACTCCATAAAGTTGTCTTCTGACCTCCATGTGCTTGCTGTCTCCACACCCATCATACACACACATACACACTTGTAATTTTTGTTGTTTGTTTGTTTTTGTTTTGAGACAGGGTTTCTCTGTGTAGCTTTGGCTGGATCTCGCTCTAGCCGAGGCTGGCCTCGAACTCACAGAGATCTGCCCTGCCTCTGCCCCCTAAGTGCTGGGATTAAAGGCCTGGTCCACCAACACCCAGCTTTGTAAAAATTTTTTAAAATATATTAATTCCTTAAGTATAGGGGTGGCTTCTACCAAGCTTTGACTATGTTATTTTTATCAACTAATGCCCATAGTATACAGTCTGAATTTTTCAGTTGGTTGATCAAGATTCAGTTCCAAATACAGCATTCTTTATACTTCATCTCTTGACTCATTAAAACCTTTTGTTATATATTTTGTAGTATCTTTTTTTTTTTTTTTTTTTTTTGAGACAGGGTTGCTCTGTAACTTTGGAGCCTATCCTGGCACTTGCTTTGTAGACCAGGCTCGTCTCAAACTCACAGTCACCTGCCTCTGTCTCCCAAGTGCTGGTATTAAGGGAATGTACCAACACAGCCTGGCTATTTGTAGTATCTTTAAGGTAGATGCTGTTTTGACTTTTAGGGAAATAGCTGTCATCTGGGGAAACTATCAGTGTGATGGCTTACAAACTTATAAATCTAATAAATTAGGATAAGGAAACCCTATGTAGATCATAAACGTACTATGAAATTGCTTCCTAATTCTAATTGTAATTTAAGATTTGAAATCATATCAACTTCCCATTAATTCATAATTGTGGTAATTTTTCAAGAAACAGCATTTGTTTAAAAAACAGACAGATTACTAGAAGTGACAGTTTTATTGGTTTATTCTTACAGTACTTCTACATTTTATACCTTAGGTTTCAGTTCATCATTAAAAAGTGAATGAGCCTCATGGTAAAGCTCACTACTAGAGTCCTTGTCTAGCATGCATGAGGACCTAATTTTGATACCCAGTTTCAAAAAAGAAAAAGTGAGTGCTTTCATAAAATTATGAGATCTTAGCAGCAAGACCATTGTACATTAATTTTTAAAACTTGGCAGGGAGAAGAGGGAGATTAGATTATTGTCTCTCTTCCTGGACTTGAGAAGCTCGGGGTGGGGTGGGGGCCGAGGTCCTCCCAACAGTCTTCAGCCTTGAAGGATGCTGCTGTGTTGAAATGGTGTCAACCTGTGTTGACCGTAACATAACTTGGGTCCTTAGATGTCCCACAAGTAGATTGCTTTTCCAGTAACCCCAGGTAGCTGTTAGTCTCTTCCTTGTAATAATAGTCAAAGTTTGTATATTGCTTTTCTGTTTTCAAAACTTGCTGATCATGAAATTCCTAATAGACTTTAGAAATGTCTTAGTTACTTTTCTGTAGTGGGTAGCCATCCGAGCCTTGGCCTGGAAGTTCCAACCCCCATTGAGGCTTTGGTAATGGTCACGCCCACAAGGTGGGGCTGAGGGAGGAAGCTGAAGACCCAGGATGGAGAGCAGAGGTCTCTCTTGGTTCTAGGACCCTGGACACTGGAGGTAGACTAAGCAGAATTCTCCAGAGAACACCGCCGGACTGTGCCATACCTTTGCCAGACGCTACAACCTATCCCTTCATTTGTAAGTTACCCCACAAAATAAACCTCCTTTTTAACTACGTGGAGTGGCCATAATAATTTCACCAATACTTTTCTATTGCTATGATAAGATAACATGAACAAGTCAACTTATAAAAGAAAGAGTTTATTTGGGGCTTATTCTAGAGGGTTAGAGTCTGTGACCATCATGGCAGGGGCAAGGTAGCAGTCAGGCAGACATGGTGCTCGACCAACAGCTGAGAGCTCATATTTTGAGTCACAGCCAGGAGGCAAAGTGAACTAATTGGGAATGATGTGGGCTTTTGAAACTTCCAAGCTGCAATGACACACCTCCATCAAGGCCATACCCCCTAATCCTTCCCAAACAGTTCTACCAACTGAGGACCAAGTGTTCAAATATATGAACCAATGGGGGCTATTTTCATTCAACCCATCACAGAAACGAAACCTGAAAAAATGAAGAATTAACGAGCAGTTGGCACCAGAAATAATTGTTAATAGAGACTTGTCCAAGATTTGGATGCAGAATGCTAAAGTTCAAATCCTTGCTCTGCTGCTTGCTAACTGTGTGGCTTTTGGAAAATTATAAAGTCAAGCTATGCCTCAGTTTCTTCATCTGTGAAAGGGGGAGGATTACACTGCCTCGCTTTTAAGTATTGGAACATAACATAAAATAATGAATGGATAAAATGCTTGTCCTGGTACCTGACATAGGGTAAGCACTCAGTAACTGTGGCAGGTATGAACATGAAGTACTGCTGTTAGGGTTCTTGTTTGTCATTTACCACATTCACACTGTAGAAAGGAACAAATTGTTTTCATGGATTCTGCCTTCATCTGGTAAGAACCCGGAGCTCTTCCAAACTCTGTACCAGGGCCTTGCCAGCAGTAGCTTCCCCAGTGTCTTGAGCTGCGTCCTTCAAGAGTGGAAGGCAGAAGGGGATGCTTCTGGTGCCAGAATTGCTTTAGACAAGCCTTGTGTTAGAAGACTCTGTTAGTTGGGAGTCTGTAATTAACAAGATCTCTCTATGGGGATTGCTTTGTTCTAGCAGTTATCTGTACCAAGACCCTGGAATGAATAAAATGAACACATAGGACAGACTTGGATTTCCAATTTGGCAGTCTCTGCAAATCTATTTACCATCTGCTGCCAAAACCCAAGAAAGATATAGCAAAAGGTGTCTCTCTCTCTCTCTCTCTCTCTCTCTCTCTCTCTCTCTCTGTGTGTGTGTGTGTGTGTGTGTGTTGTAAGGTGTGTGGTTATACCTTATCCAGGGCCAAGGAGAAGCAAGGGAATTTCCTGTTAGATGAAGATCTATGAGTATATCTCAACAGCTGCCTTTGACCCTCACTCCCCTCTTTTGCTTATGTAGGGAGGGGGTAGCATCTGAAACTATTTCTTCCTGTAAAGAGAAATACAGATTTTCATTTGTGCAGGGAAAAAAATCTGTGAGCTATATTTTAAAAGGTCTATTTGTTCCGTGGAGTTGGTTTGTTTATTTGGCTTTCCAGGCTGTCTCTTGAGATCCTTTGCTTTATAAAGGGCCCCCAGGGGACAGCAGTGAAACCAACATCCATTACCCTAGATGCTTGGGAGGATGCTTAAGTCAATGGTTTTATGATTAGATTAATTCAGGCTTTAAGCCTGACAAAACTTAAGAGCCAAGTCATCACATAATTGTGTTTCTTATAGATGGAAGTATGGAATGTAGCCCAGTGTCCTCGAATATCTTCCAGAATCTGGGCTTGGTGTCCAAACAGTGGTCTTAGCCCCATACACATTCAGGTGTATGGATTTAGTCAAATCATTTTAATTTTCTTTCTCTTCCTTATTGGAGGAAAGGGACACTGTTGAAGACCAGTGCTTCTTCGCCTTAGTTGCATTTAACAACCCATGGACCTTTAAAAACAATGCCTAAGTTGTGCCCCAACCCGTTAAAATGATCTTTAGGATTGAGGCCTTGTATTGATATTCTTTAAAGCTCCTAGATCTAATTGTAGCTAAGAAAACTGTAGACAAGATGAGCAGGGATTTTGTTGCTTTTAATTTAAATGTTTTAATTTGTGAGAATTTCATATACGACTACTGTATTTATATAATGTCCGCCTCTCTTTTTCCTCCAGCTCCTCCTGTGTCTTCCTCCAACTCCTTCTCAAATTTACAACCTCTTCTATTATTATTATTTAAACTTCTGTAAATATACAGCATATGACCTAGTTGGTCCATTTAGTGTTGTCCATATGTATATGGGCTTAGGGCTGACTATTTTAGATTGGGTAACTTATCAGGGAGTTTGTCCCTAGAGAAAGTTGATTGTCCCTCTCTCAGCAGCCATTTATTTCCTGTAACTCTTCATCTAGTGTGGGTCTTCTAAGATTTCCCCCCTCTACATTAACATGTCAGCTGGTGTTGTCATTATGTAGGCTTTGTTTAGGCAACCATATTATTGAGATTTCATGGGTACACCTTTTCCATCTAGAAGATACTATCTGGCAGCAGATATCCTGGTCATCTGACTTTTAGTCTTTCTGCCCCCTCTTTGGTAATGTGGTGTAGGAGTTGCATTGTAGATGTATTGGTTGGAGTTGAGCATCACACAGTCGGTTGTTCTCTGCTTTTTGTCCAGTTGTGAATTGATTTATTTGGTTTTGTTTGTTTTCTGAGACAGAGTTTCACAGAATAGACCGTGCTGGCCTTGTACTTACAGATTTACCTGCCTCTGCTGGGATTAAAGGCATGTGTCTCTACACCTACCATATTTCCTTTGTTCCTTTCCTTCCCTAAAAAAGAAGGAGGAGGAGGAGGGGGAGGAGGAGGAGGAGGAGGAGGAGGAGGAGGAGGAGGAGGAGGAGGAGGAGGAGGAGAAGAAGAAGATTATTATTATTATTTATTTAGGGAACTGAAGGGATACCTCAGTGGTTATGCTGCTCTTTTTTTTTTTTTTTTTTAAAGATTTATTTATTTATTACAAATACAGTGTTCTGTCTACAAGCCAGAAGAGGGCACCAGATCTCATTACAGATGGTTGTGAGCCACCATGTGGTTGCTGGGAATTGAACTCAGGACCTCTGGAAGAGCAGACAGTGCTCTTAACCTCTGAAAGGACCTCTGAGTTCCATTCACCGAACCCACACCAGGCAGCTCACAACTGCCTGGAACTCAGTTTCTGGAGATCCATTGTTCTCTTCTGGCTTCCACAGGCACCTGCAAGTACATGAGCATACTAACACATACATAAACATAAATAAAAGTAAAATGTTGAAAAAATAAAAATACTTTAAAAATTTTTTTTACTTAAAAATAAAAAGGTTTTATTTTATGTATTTGAGTGTTTTGTTTACATGTATGTATATTTACATGTATGTATATGTACTCTCTGACATCAGAGAGAGCTAGATTTATTGAAACTAGAGTTAGGGACCATTGTAAGCTGCTGTGCAGGTACTGGGAATTAAACTGGGGTCCTATGAAGGAGCAGCCAGTGCTCTTAACCACTAAGCCCAATGGTTGTGGATTTCTATAACAGTTTCCATCTTTTCTATCTGCTGCTGCAAAAAAAAGCTTTGATTAGGGATGAGAGCTATACTTACTTGTGTTTTTTTGACTGGGGAGTTGAGCCCATTAATATATAAAGTTATTATTGAAAGATGTATGTTATTGCTGTTATTCTGTTGTTTGGTTTGCTTGGGTTTTGCTGTTTTTGTTCTTAATTCCTATATTGTATTTCAGTACTCGTACCTTCATTTGTTTTCCTTCTATGGTCTCTTGGCTGTGCTTATTTCTCTCTTCTTCAGTCTGAAGTAATGCTTCTGGTATCCTCTGTAGAGCTGGTGTGGTGAACATGAATTCTTTCAGCCTGTTTGTATCATGGAAAGTTTTTCTTTTTCCTTCAATTACAGTGGCTAGATTTTCTGGGTGCAGTAGTCTAGGTTGGCGTCTGTGGTCTTTTAGAATTTAAATCACGTTGTTCTAGGCTCTTCTGGCTTTTAAAGTCTCTACTGAGAAATCAACTGTTGTTTTAGTGGGTTTGCTTTCATATATAACTTGTGTTTTTTCTCTTGTAGCTTTCAATACTCTGTCTTTGCTTTGTTTATTTAGTGTTTTAACTATAATATGCTGTGGGGAATTTCTCTTTTTACTTTCATCTATGGTGTTGGCTTCTTATAGGTCTTTCCTTTATTAGGAGAGGTTTTCCTCTCATCCTGTTGAAGATCTGGTCTATGCCATTGACCTGAGGTTCTTTTCCTTCTTCTGTGTCTATAACCCAAAGATCTTTTCATAGTGTTAAAAAGTTCCTGCATGTTTCTCCCATGTTTTGTTTTCATATTATTTGTTTGAATGGTCTAATTCCTCTACTTTATCTTCAAGTCCTGATAATTCTGTCTTCTCCTACATCCATCCTACTGATAAGGCTTCCCCTGAGTTTTCTAATTGAACTATTGAGTTTTTCAGTTCCATCTTATTTCAGCTTAAGTTCTCTTCAGCATGTCTATCTCTTTACTGAATTCAGTTTTCAGATCCTGAATTGTCTTCATCACTTCATTCAGCCTTACACTTGTGTTTTCTTGGTTGTCACTAAGAGTTCACTGAGGCGTTTGCTCATGTCCTCTTTAAACTCCTTAAATTTTTTTGGTCATGTTCATGATTGTTCTTTTGAATTTTTGAGTCCTAGGGTTGTACGTAATTTTCATTGGAGAACATTTCTACAAGAGTAGTGGGTTTGGGGTTGGGGGAGACATTATCTTGGCCTTTCATATTGTTTAAGTTTTTTGTCATGTGACGTGGGCATTTGGACTTCTTTTACTGGTTGTGTCTGCTGTGAGAGTCTAGCCTGCCTCAGGCTGGCTGATGTAGGGCCTGCATGATTAGAGGTAGGCCTTAGGACTCTAGAGATGGCATTGAGGGCTCAAGTTGTTTCTTCTTTGTCTTTGTCTTCTGGTTTTTGTTCTATGGTTGTTTCTTGTTTGTTTTAAGACAGAGGTTCACCATGTAGTTGTGGCTAGCTTGGAACTCTCTCTATAAAAAAGATGGTATCAAACTGACATCACCTGCCTCTCCCTTGCAAGTGGTGAGATGAAAGGCTTGTCCACATCTGGCAAAGATAACCAAGTTTCAAACATCTGATAAAGCTAAGCTTCTGTATCATTCTCCCTAGAAACCACCAGTGTCGTCCATAGAATATAAAGTGGTCTGTGTCCTTTGTTCCGACTCAGTTTCCTTTGTAGCTTGTCTTCTCTCAGTGGTCATCCATTTTTCCTTGCCTTGAGTGTTCTCACTTGGAATGGCTGCTCCTGCATTCCAATTATTCAAGCATATCCTTTCAAATTTATCATTCTCACCTCCTTTGGGAATATCTTGGCCATCGTAGCCTGGGGAAGCTTCTTTTAGCTCTAATGCTATGTTCCAAACACTAGATGGACTGTAAGACAACCCAAGCGACCCCCTTTCTTCTTGGTAAGGTGGAACACATATAGAAATACCACTGCTGAAACTTGCATACCCTTAAACATGTATGTCATGTCACATGTTGTTGGGTACTCTTTATATGTTCTATTTTGTGAGTTACTTGATGGATAGACCTTTTCTAGCGTTCCTCTTCAGCCTAGTAGGAGCTCTCAGCTCTTGCCAAAGTGGAGCCTTTTCCAGAAGATCTGTGCTCTCTCATCCCCTTGTCTTTAAGGAACTTTTTTTCCCCCCAAGACAGAGTTTCTTTGTGTGCCTTTTACTGTCCTGGAACTTGATCTGTAAACCAGGCTGGCCTTGAACTCACAGAGATCCACCTGCCTCTGCCTCTTGAGTGTTGGGATTAAAGGCATTTACCACATTTAAATGTACTTGAAAGTACAGATATTACTTTCTTTATGAAACTTTCTCAGCAACTACAACCTGTATTTTGTCTTAAACCTTTGTAATTTAAGGTAGTTTTCTTTCTTTTTCTTTGTTTGTTTTTTTGATGTAGGGATTCTCTGTGTAGCCCTGGCTGCCCTACAACTCGATCTATAGACCAGGCTGACTCTAAGATTTGCCCAATTTTATCTCCTGATTGCTGGGATTAAAGTGTGTGCTGCCACCACTCTGCTAAGGTAGTTTTCTTTTTCTTTCTCTTTTTTTTTTTTTTTTGAGCCGAGGATTGAACCCAGGGCCTTGTGCTTGCTAGGCAAGCGCTCTACCACTGAGCTATATCCCCAACCCAGTTTTCTTAACTGATGTTTATACCTTACAGAGATTATTTGCATGAAACAGGCTTTGGTGGTTAAGTTATTGGGGGATGGTGCTGTTGCCATCTATTTGTAAATGTCTAGGATATTCCTAAACATGGCAATGGGTAAACACATCCCCCAACACTGTCTTTGTCGATGATGATCAGTGAGGCAGTGTGAGAGACTGGGCATAAAGTTAGTGTTTGCACTTAGAAAACTTGAGTTTCAATTCCAGCTGTGCCATTTCATTAGTAGTAGTAGTTTAGTTGGTCTGTTAGTCTTTTTTTATATATAAACATGACCTTTTTATAATTTAACTTTTTTTTAATGTGTATTTGTGTGAAGGTGTCAGATCTCCTGGAACTGGAGTTATAGACAGTTATGAGCTGCCATTTGGGTGCTGGGAATTGAACTTGGGTCCTCTGGAAGAGCAACCAGTACTCTTAACCATTGAGCTATCTCTCCAACCCCGTTTGTCTTCTTAAGCCTCAGTTTTTTCATCTTTGTAATAGCAGTGATGCCAGTACCTCTATTTTTCATTGTGATAATCCAGTGAGCTTTTGGGGAGAGAGAGAGAATGAATACCTATGAGTCTGCATGCTGTCCCAGTGTTCTGGCTAATCCTCTGGATGCTTCCTGCCTCTTTTAGTTGTAACTGCTTCAGGACTAGCTGCAGCTGACTCCTTCCAGCTCATTCTCCCTATTGTGCCTCGTGTTTGCTCCCTTCATTCTGTTTTGGTAATCTGTCTGCAATCTTGCCAAAACCAAAAGTGATTGACTTTGCCCCTAGAATACAAATGAGTATCTTGGTGACAGTATGTCCATACAGAGCCAAAGATAACAAATTACTTTGGTCATAGGAGAATGCTATGAAATAAGACAGTACTTTATTACTGCTTTAAAAAGTGTTTTTAAGGGCTGGAAATTTCACAGCACAGACTCCCATGTTCCTTTGAGTTAGACCAAATGTACCTGCCTGCTGATTTGCTAGGTAACCTTTACCAAGTTCTTGATTCATACTAGGTTGCTAATTGGTTGACCTCTTAGAATTACAGTAAAATATGAATTATAAGGCGAGAATTCACCCTGAGGAAAATATGAAGTACTACATTTATGGAGAATTCAGAATGTGAGTCCTGTCCAGGACCCAAAAAGATCATTCTGCCCAACTTCTTTCTTTTACAAATAGAGAAACTGAGGCCTAGACAGGAAAAAATGCTTTGCCCAGTGTCACTCAGCCAATTAGGGTCCTGCCTAGGTCTGAAGTACACCCCTGATGTCCTTATGGACACAATAAGTGTCCAGTATCTCCAGGCTTCTACTTTCTGAGTGGACAAAGGCTTGCATTTTGCATCTCTGGACTGACTTTCTTTCTTTCTTTCTTTTTTTTTTTCTTTTTTTCTTTTTTTCTTTTTTTTTTTTTTTTTTTTTTTTTTTTTTTTTTGAGACAGGGTTTCTCTGTGTAGCTTTGGAGCCTGTCCTGGATCTCACTTTGTAGACCAGGCTGGACTTGAACTCACAAAGACTGTTGCCTTTTAGCTGGGTTCCTAAAAATCGTTCTTTCTGGCGTATTCTCCTTCTAGTTGATCTGGTCTATTGAGTATATTCTTCTTGGAAGATGGCAGAATGACAATAATACTGTCTCTGCTCATCTCACTATCTCTAGTAAAGATGCTGTCAGTGATCACTCCTTCAATCCACCCTCTCATCTCAGGTGATCTCAGTCCTTAGTGCTGGATCCTATGCTAGACTGTTCTCCCTCAAAACTAATAAAAAGTCCCAGGAGAGTGTACGTTGAAGGTTGAAGCACACAATTTTAACAAGTGAAAAGTAGCCCTTGTTTCTAAAACTGGCTACAAGAAATAGCTGGAATTTAATTCCCCTCTTCTTATTTTATATTCTCCTTGCCCTGAATTAGCTACTGAAAGAGTGAGTTCTTATCCTCGTGTGATGACTCAAACCTCCATTTCCAAGGGGTCTGAGTCATTGTTGATATGTATAGGATTGCTTTAGGCTTCCATCAACTTTACCTCAAGGAGTGCCATCATGTGGGTGGAGAGGAAGGAACTGATCCAGGTTCCCATAACCAGCTGGTGGGGCTTGGTATAGACATTATTATATAGTGTTATATTATATAGAAAGAAAGAAAAAAATCATTTCCTTATCCCTTACACATAGAATTTCCGAAAACTGGTCCAAGCCTAAGTTTCTTGCTTATAAAGTAAATGAAAATATCTCCCTGGGAAGACTGATGTGAAAGTTAACCATGAGATGCTTAGAGAACTCTGGGCATGCAATTGGTGCCTACTTTTGCCCCTTTCCTTTTCCTTCAGTTGAAGGGTACCTGGGTTTTATCACTCTTCTTATTTCCTTTCTAAACTAGTGAAGAGGGCAAACATTTGTAGCTTATGAAATCTTTACCAGCCTTTTGAAAATATGCCAACCTTTTTGTGCCAGGATGGGACCTGGCAACAGATGCCGGAACTGCAGGCCACAGATCCCCAGGAGGGAGCCAGTCTGTGTAGCTGAGGGATATGGAGATGGAGTTTTCCACCATGTGATCTTACTTTTCTTATAGATATTATAAAACTGCTCACTGGCAAGGGCCCAAGATGGCAGAACTAAGAAAAAAGAATTCACTAGGTCCCTTCATATGTGGAAGGTGAATGCTCCTATCTTCTTGGCAGTTTCTAAATAACCCTGAGCAACTCCAGCAGTCCTTCCTTAGTCTGCCCAGCTAGGGGGACAGTCTTCTGTAGTTTACATCTAAGTGTACTGGCGCAGACATCTCATTTTCTTCTGTTGTAGAAGCAGGAGATGGCCAGGCATGGTGACACTTGCTTGTAATCCCACCACTTAATATCAGAAGGATGAATAATTCAAGGACAGTCGCAGATACATATCAAGTTTGGGGCTAGCCTGGACTATATGGAACCCTGCCTTAGAAAACAAACAAAAAATGCAGGGGAGCAGTAAGCGGATGTCTTGATTTTGAACCTGAGGTTCCCTGACAGGCCCACCCACCCACAATGAAGTTTGTGCCGCTTTATTGCGAGTGAATTGAACTAGGAAATAAAGCAGGTGGTATGGAAAACACAATGTCAGGAAATCACCATTTTACATGGGAAAAAAAGAACATCATGGGGACAAACTAAAATTGGTGTTTATTTTGAGACAGGTTCTTCCTGTGGAGCCCAGGATGGCATCAAACTTTCGGTCCCCTGTCTCTGCCTTGCCAGTGGTAGTAAAAGGTTTATCCTTAGATGGAGAAACTGTCAGTAAAGTATCTTTATATTATTGTTATTTTCAATTGGTCTGAATGGTCATATAAAGTCCAAATGAAAAGCAGCCACAGTTTATTGTATGATTAATAAACAAAAATTGAGTCTCAAAAAAACAAAACAAAAACAAAAATTGAGTAAATTTCAGGCCTTTTTTTTTTTTTTTTCCAGAGCTAGAGATTAAACCCAGGGCCACATGTGTGCTAGAAAAGTAGCTATACCTTCTGAGCTTTGAGTTTCTACTTGTTTCTTAGGCTAGTGATATGTAGAACAATGCCTCTTGTCATGCTGGATAGAGGCAGCAATCCTCATCACCAGTCATGTGAGCATGGGGAACAGCAGCAGATACACTGCAGTGTACTGCATTGCTAAGCTGTGATGTTTAGTAGGAGAGCTGTATTCAATCATTTTGTCTAATTTCAGTTCACAGTGGGTTTAATCAGATCCAATTTCATCATGGGTCCAGCATCTGCAGCACACCAATCTCTTCTGAGGCCTTCTTAATTCTCACCAATTAGAAGCAATTGTTTCCACTTGGAACTCTGTCTCTTATTTTTATTTATCATTTTATAAACCATTGTCATCTCTGTTCTTTTATCCTCTTCTGATCTTTCCCAGTGTTTTGCACAGTAGGTCCCCAGTAAGTGATGTTGAGTAGCTACATCCCAAACTCATTGAATTAGCATTTTTGCTGACTTGATAGTTCCAGGGACAAGAGAGAAGGGAGAAAGTCTAGAGCTTTGAAGTCAGGGTGGGAATCATGTGCCTGCAGTATCCAGTGTTTAGTCTACCCATGACTGTATGGTGGGGTGAAGGAAAGCTTTCTGGTTAGCTACCTTATCTCCCTCTAGGTGGCTTCCTTTCTTTGAATTCCACAATTTGTTCCCTTTACTGGTTACCTATTGCTATATAACATATCACTTCAAAACAAAATTATTTATTATTTTTTATAGTTTCTGTGAGTCAGAAACACAGAAACAGGCTTGGCAGAGCAGTTCTGGACAATGTCTCATGTGGTTGCTGTCAGATGTTTCTCTGGCTTAAACATCTAAATTCTTTACTAGGGCTTAAGGATTCATTTGCAAGATCATTCACATGGCTAGCAGGTTAGTACTGATGTGTTAATCCCTTCCACATGGACCTCCAGAGGTCTGTGTATGCCCTCACAACATACTAGTTTTCTCTCTTGGCAATAGAAGCTCAACATCACAGAAACTACAATGCCCATGTAATAGAACTCTAAAAAGTCACATTTTATTATGTACTTCTCTCATATTCTATGAGTAATGAAGGTCATTCCTAATTTATTTGGGTGGAAGATTATAAGTGAGTGTGAATATCAAGAATCAGGGATAATGGAACTCATAGAAGGCCATCTCAGAAGTCAGCTACCATCCTATCCATGCTGCAATTCCTTGGTAAATAGCTGTTTATTTATTTCCTCTTTATTGCCATTGTCATTATTAATTCAGGGTCCTATTCTACATCATTAACTTTGAGTTGTTAACCTTCCTTAACCCACTCTCTACATGGTTGCTTCCAGAGCATAGTTTGAGAATGTTGTTTTCTTCCCCATCTTTAGGAACCAAGATATATACTGTGTGAGTGCAAAGTCTACTGTATTTGTTGTTTCTTCATTAAAATATCACCACAGACTTAGTAATCTAAAGCAACACACCTTTATTATCTCAAGGCATCATGGATCCTTTGTAAGGCTTCAAATAAGGTGTCAGTTTGGTTTACCTCTCAGCTAAATCTCCATTGGGGAAGAATCTGTTTCCAGAGTCATGTGTTGTTGGCAGTATTCAGTTTCTTGTAGACATACTGAACCTAGGGTCTCAGTTTCTGTCTTTTTTTTCCCCTCCTTGCTGGCTTAAGGGAAGCTGAGCTTAGTTCCCTGCCTCATGGCCATCTTATAGTATGTCAGTTGGCTCAACAAAGCTAACAGGGCAGATTATCTTTCAGCAAGACAGATAGATGTTAAGATATTTTGTGATGTAACCCTTAAAAGTATTCATGTACATTCTATTACATTTCCCTCATTCTGTTAGTCAAAAGCAAGGTACAGATCCTCCCCACATTAGGGTTGGGGAGGGGAGATAGGAAGCTGTGGAAAGGTATGAATACCAGAGGAAAAGAATAACATAGTCCATTTGAGAGTCTGTCTGCCTCCACTATGTGTCTGCTGCACCCTGTGCAGTACATGATATACATAGAGCAAATTCCAGTATCTGAATGAATGATGTTATGTTTCCAGCACCAGCTTGAGCATCTGTCTTCTCTTCCATCTCTTCTGTTTCAGAGTTACTGGTTCATTCTTGAGACTTATCTACTCTAAGCCATCCTCATGGATGAACTTCAGGATGTTCAACTCACAGAGATCAAACCGCTTCTAAATGATAAGGTAAAGACTGTTTGCTTTAGCTAAAATATATACAGATGGTTTTCTTCTGCTATAATTAATTTCTTATATCATCAGAATACTAGGTAAAATATTAGCTTGATTTTTAATGCCTGGAGACTAGAGGGCGGAGCTAGCCAGTAGTTAACCAAAGAGGCCAGGCAGTGGTGGCACACACCTTTAATCCTGGCACTTGGGAGGAGAAAGCAGGAAAATCAGGAGTTCAAGCTACCCTGGGCTACAAGAGATTGAACCAGTCTAAAAGAGAAACAGAGCCAGGTAGTGGTGGCTCATACCTTTAATCCTAGCACTAGGGAGGTGGAGACAGGAATATAAGATGGGTGGAGACAGGCTCTCGCTGCCCCTTCAGTCTGAGGATTCTTGGAAACAGGAGGAGCTCGCCCCATTCAGTCAGAGGATCCAGAGAGATAAGAAGTGACTGTGACTGCTTCTTTGCTTCTCTGATCTCCAGGCAAGCTTTATTTGTCAGAACACAAACAAAATACCATACAACAGGGAATATTCGTAAAAACTCATTTCTTAACCTACTCTTTGGTGCCTCCCTACCTTTTCTTTTCTTTTCGACAAGAATATGCAGTAATTTTCTTTTTTTAAGTTTTCCTACTTTATAGAGATCTAAAAGGAAAAAAAATATGGCCAATTTAAAATAGAAAGTGTAAAGGTGGCATTTGATTTAGGATCCAAATGCTTTACCTTTTAGTTTCTATAAGGAGATTTTAACATGCATGGTTAGTGATAAGACACAGGCTACAATGCTGTCCTAAAATTTGTTGAGTCTACAATGTGACCTTTTGGTCAACACCATTTTCATCAGAGATAGATGTCAGTAATATACCTCATTTTTTGGTGGCAGGGGTGTTGGTTTTTTGATATAGGGTTTCTATGTATAGCCCTGTGTAAACCAGGCTGGCCTTGAACTTTGAGATCTACCTGCCTCTGCCTCCTTAGTGCTAGGATTAAAGGTGTGTACTGCCATGCCTGACAGAATATACCTCATTTTTATCTTAGCATTAGAGGATTTTATGATGAATGGCATAGTTGACAGCCATTAGGACTCACCAGATACAAGGCATGATGTGAGGTACCAAACATTAAGACAACAGATCCCTCTTGTCCTCCCTGTTCAGTGTACACATCCAAAACTCTTTCCTATACTATTCTTTTGGTTTATTGTCATAGTCTTCTGTCAAAATACTTTATAGCTTGGTGTGAGTCCATAACATCCTTAAAGGAAAAAAAATGAGTGTGTGGATAAGGTGAGTGGGTGGGAAAGGATGAGAGCACTAAACAATGTTGATGCTAATGATCTTTGTCTGTCCGAAGCAAGGCTCTTTATAACATCTGGTTCTGCTGACTTATATTTTTACTAAATTATATTGCATCCTGCCAGCCCTATACTTATCCCTGTGACTTCTCTCTGTCACTCCTTCCTTTGACTTTCACTAGACTTCATGTTCTCTCCTTTGGCAGTCTATACTTTTTAACACCCTCTTGATTTCTGCTGCCCTCCCCCAACATGTCTCCAGAAATCTTTATCCATTAAATACCATCTTTCTATGTATAAGGAGGACTGTACCTAAAATAATGTGCAGGAAGAGGAGAAGGAACTAAAACCTACAGCTGTAAAGCTCATGTCTGGCCACAGAAATGAATATTCTCAAAGCAGGAGAAAGCAGACCATTTAGCTTCAGTAACTAAATAACCTGCCCTCAGTCTAGCTAACCATCAGAATCAGGTAAAGGATTGTTTAAAGATGAAGGTCCCAGATACCACTCCAGACCAGTCTGAGGGGTAAAGACTGTGGTCAGTAGGTGTCAGCTTTAGCTTCACATTGGAATTACCTGTGGAGATGTAAAAGTAACTGCTGCCAAGTCATCCCTCTTAACTAGTACCTTACTGGACTGGTTGGCTATATAGTTTAGTTGTTTTGTTCATAATAGGGATTGAACCAAGGATCTTTTACATGATTGTCAAGTGTTCATCCATTAAGCCACTTACCCCCATCATCTTCATTATTGTTTTGAGACAGGGTCTCACTGTAATTTATACTGGCCTTGAACTCTGGATTCTCATTTATGCTGTGTCTTGGCTGTTCAGCATTTTTAAAAGCTCCCAAGATTGAGACTGGACCATAGTTAATTTTGATTGCCAATGTTAGAAAAATGGCCTGATTGACTTCAGATATTTGAAGACTGAGACACAAATACATGCCCTTCCCTGGCCCTGAAAAGCCACAAGATGGCTGAGGAGGCATTAATGCAGAAGTTAGTTGCCTGTGTACATCACAGAAAGGGCAGTTTGGAGAAGGAAAGGGGTGGTGGTTGTGCCTATAGAAAAGTACTGAATTGGGGCTGGACAGATGGCTCACCAGTAAAGAATGTATATTGCTCTTGCAGAGGATGTGAGTTGGGTTCCTAGCATCCAGGTTGGGCGGCTCATAGCTGCCTATAACTCCAGCTCCAGGAGTTATATATCCTTTTCTGGCCTCCATGGACACCTGCATGCTCATGCACATATTCCCACAAAGGCACATACACATAATTTACACAAAGGAAAGAAAATCCCTGGATTAATGTCTGAACCTTTCTAAGGCTACAAGGATGTTTCAGCTAGGTATGATTTGTGCCTTAACATTATAGAATGAATTGTGTTCCCCCAATTTTATGCACAGAAACTTTAACCCACACCACATGTGACTTTTGGAGAGGAAGCCTTGTAATGGTTAGTTTTTTGTTTTTGTTTTTTGTTTGTTTGTTTTTCAAGACAGGCTTTGGAGCCTGTCCTGGAACTCGCTCTGTAGACCAGGCTGGCCTTGAACTCACAGAGATCCACCTGCCTTTTCCTCCCCAGTGCTGGCATTATAGGCATGCGCCACCACTGCCCGGCATGATGGTTAGTTTTAATTGTCAGCTTGAGATGATTTAGAATCACCTGGGAAGGCAGTCTTGATGAGGAATTGATTATCTAGACTAGGTTGGTCTATGGGCATGACTGTGGGGAATTGTCTCGATTGTGCTAAATGATTAGGGAAGATAACC
Organism: Onychomys torridus; assembly: GCF_903995425.1. Taxonomy (NCBI): domain Eukaryota; kingdom Metazoa; phylum Chordata; class Mammalia; order Rodentia; family Cricetidae; genus Onychomys; species Onychomys torridus. The sequence continues at coordinate 124,748,427 of NC_050446.1, forward strand.
TACAGCGCCCTATACTGGGTTTGAGTCATGGACTAGATGAAAAAGGGGAAGGCAAGCTGAGCACTGCAAGCTTGTATGTTCTCACTCTCTCTGCTCTTGACATCCCAGCGATAATCGATAACCTGGTTTGTGAGCTAAAACCAAACTTTTCTCTGTTAAGTTGCTTTTGTCAGGTGTTTTTATTGTAGCAACAGTACAAACAGACCTTTATAGAAGTGTTTAAAATTCAGTAAGGGCCAGAACATAGTAACTCACCTGATAGGGTTGGTGGCCTCTCCCTGTTACCACATGAGGGTACAGTGAGAAGGCTGTTATCTGTGAAGCAGGAAGAGCCTTCATCAGAGACTGAACTGAGCCAGAACCTCCATCTGAAACTTTGTGACTTCCAGAACTGTGAGGAACTAACCTTCTGTTGTAAGTCTTCCTATCTGTGTTATTTCCTTGTGACCCAAATAGACTGACACCAAGCAAAGTCTCACTCCTTAACTTCTGTCAGTTCCTCTTTGATATGCTTGCCCTGTTTCCATCCACTTCCCACACTCCATCTTGCTTCTTCCTCTCCCTGAGACATATTCCTGTCCCATTTACTATTCATGAAAGTCCCATGGTCAGACTGAGTGAAGTTCCCTTTGAACAGTGGCATTCTCAGAGAATTATACCTCAGATCCCCCCATGTTCACTGTTCGCAGGGATTCCTTGGTATTTGAAAACTGCCAGCTTAGCTCAGTAAGTTGATACTTTTGTATATATTGTAAAAGAAAATAATGAAGAAAATGCTTCTCACCCATCTCCACCATTTCATTGGATGTCTAAATAGCTTGGTGAGGTAGAGAGCACAGATAAGGGTATTTCCATATTGCTGTGTAAAATAAAGCTAAGAGAGGAAGTAGCTCTCTAGATTGAGCTCCAAATAATGCTCGCAGGATTTCTTCATATTGACACTGATGTTGTTTTGGACTAGATATTCTTTGGGACACTATTCTGTGCATTATAGAAAGTTTAGCAGCAACTTTGGCCTGTATCTACTGGATGCTACTAGCCCTCCTCTAGTGACAACTAAAAAGTCTCTAGACATTGCTAAATATCTTCTGGGGTACAAGGTCCCTGGATGACAATCACTGGCACTGGGTTTGAACGGATAGATGCCTTAAGACACTTTGTTGTTCCTTTGGCTTCCTTCCCTCCTTCCCTCTCTCCCTCTCTTTCCTCCCTTCCTCCCTCTTTTCATTTTTTGTGGGGTATGGACTATCCAGCTATTATTTATTTATTAAGTACTTTTTATGTGCCAAATGCTTTACATCCATTCTCTCTTAGTACTCAGATTACTCCTTTGAAATAGTATTAATATGCACCTAGCAGATAAAAGTAAGCTGATTGACAGGCCAGCTTGCCCAGTCAATAAGTGGCAGAGCTGGGACTGAAACCCAAGTCTTTCTGTTCTGCCAACTGTTGTGACCATGTAGACCTTGCCAGTGTGACTTCTCTTGTCTCTTTAAGGAGCAACCTAGAGATGTATATTATTTTATCCCATCTTTTTCTTTATGATTTGCTTTTAGCCTAAGACATTGCCAAACCCTTTCAGGCTTCAGGGAGCTAAAGGAAATGTAGACCAACTCTACTGCAGAGAAGCGTGTCCTGGGTGACCATAAGGAAGCATTTTCCATATATTTTAAGAGACACTTATGTTAACTTATCCCATCACTCGTTGGTGTTCTTCCCATTTTATTTTAGTATGCCTGTAATTTTGGCTATAGCTCAGAATTGTCAAGAAGTGGGTGAATTTGCCATGTTTATTTTGGCTCCAGTGATGAAAAGAATTTACCATCAGCACAGAATGTATAGATAAATGAGTGGTTTTTTTTTCTTAAATAACATTATAAGTTATAGTACAGACTATAATACCAGTGCTTAGAAAGCTGAGATAAGAGAACACCAAGTCCTAGAATACTTAGCAAGATCCTGTCTTAAGAGAAAAACCAGGCATAGTAGCATACCTCTGAAATCCTAGCACTTGGGAGACAGAGTCAAGAATGTTATCAAAGCTGACCAGTGCTAGTTGGAGCTCATTGACTCTGGACTGACAGCTCGGGAACCTGTGTGGAACTGAACTAGGCCCGCTGAATGTGGGAAACAGTTGTGTGGCTTGATCTGTTAGTGGGGTCCCTGGCAGCAGGGCCAGGACTTATCCCAGGTGCATGAACTGACTTTTTGGAACCCATTCCCTGTGGTGAGATACCTTGCTCAGCTTTGATACAATGGGGAGGGGCTAGGCTCTCCTTCAAAAAAGAATGTTGTCAAGAGTTCAAGATTAGTCTGAGTTACATAGTGAGTTCCAGGCTAGCCAGGCAGGGCTACATAAGACCCTGTCTCAAAAAAAAAAATGTTTAGCCATTTTTACAAATATATTATTTTCCAGCCTGGCATGGTGGCACATACCTTTAATCCCAGCACTTGGGAGGCAGAGGCTGGTGGATCTCTGTGAGTTTGAGGCCAGCCTGGTCTACATAGTGAGGGGTATGTAGAGAAATCCTGTCTCATAAAAACAAACAAAAGAACAAACATTATATTATTCTCTTAGCCTCTTGCTAAATAATCACCTGTTTTACAGATGAGGCATATAACTTGTCCAAAGCCAGTGTCTATTAAAGTATGAGAGCCCAGTCTAGAACCTTTAACTTTTAACTCTGACCCTGATCTGGGGATTTGATGCTGATCCTGCCATCTGCTGCTGCTTATTTGTTATTCAGCCACCTCACCCAGCAAACCTCATATCAAGCAGGAGAGTTGACCATGCTTCATTCTCCCTGTCTTCTAGTCTGCCTACTTGCTTTAGATGCTAAAGAGCCTAGTAAAAGCCAGAAGCCAGGTATGAAAACAAAAACAAAAAACAAATAGGAAGCCACAGTTAAAGATATATCAGGAAGGGGAATAAATACCCAAGGGGATAATGGAAACAAACTATTTGCTTTGTTTTGATTATTACAGTAAATTGTGAAATAACTCATACTGTAATTTAAGGTTTGCTTTTCTACTGATGACTAGCCATGTGAGCAAAGGGAAAGGGGAGGGTGTAAGAATTGTAAGAGGGAGAACTCTGGGATCAACTTTTTAAAAATTGCTTTTTATTAATATGGTTGTTTTGTCTGCATGTATGTCTAGGCACCACTTGTGTGCCTGATGCCCAAGAGACCAGAAGATGGCATTGGATCCCCTGGAACTGTAGTTAGAGATGCATGTGAGCTGCCATGAGAGTGTTAGGAATTGAACCTGGGACCTTGGAAGAGCAGCAAGCACTCTTAACTGCTGAGCCACCTCTCCAGCCCCTGGGAACAACATTTGTAAGCTCCAGGAGAACAGAAACAGAAGAGTTTGTGTCAGGGTTACTTTTTTAAAGATTGTCTGTGGAGTGGGACATGGGGTGGAAGGAGATTGGATGGCTCAGCCTTAACAGCACATGTTGTATAATAAGCCTGATGACCTGAGTTTAATCCCCAAAACCTATGTAAAGGTGGAAGGAGAGAACCAGCTGCCCTTTGTCCTCTGACCTCCATATGTATGCAGTGGTACATATATTCCTCCTCCAATAATACACATACAATAATAAAATAACATTTTTTAAAAATTTAATAAAGGTTTCCAGAGGGTCTGCCCTATTTGGCGGGTTACTGGTTAAAGGCTGGGTAGCTGGAGTGTCCGGAAGAGCTGTGTAATAGGGCAGGCAGTACCTAAGTTCCCTGGCAGTCCCAGGTGAGCCTGCAATATTTACTTACTATGATCAAGCCTCATTGTGGATGGTGTTGCCTGCTTAGAATCTGAGATTATGAAAAAATTCCAGGGAAAATCTGGCTCAGGGAAATGATAAGAGATATTGTGGAGTTAATTAGAGGTAGGTTTAGGGGTGCCCCTGCTACTGTAACTGTTGGCCCTGGCTAATGAGAACTTGATCACTGTATATTCTGAGTTTCTGGGAATCAGGAGATGGAGTATGCTCCGAAAGAAAGACTGTGGCTGAGAGAAAGAAAAGGAAGAGTGTGTGGGGGCTTGATGGTGGGTCACACATCTCGTATGTATGAGGCCCTGGGTTCAGTCTCTAGCACTGCCCCCCAACAAGTCTGCAGTTAAAATCACATTTGTTGACATTTTCATCAGAGAGTATTCTGAGGTGCTATTTCTGATATGCACTACAAGGTGGGTATATCTTAGTGTGCTGAGGCAATTGTCACAACTGTAAAAAATCACCTAAAAGGACTGAGGCAGGCACATATGAATGCCACCACAACAGACTGGGCGACTGTCAACCGATTTCAAGAAGCAGGGATAGTGAGAAAAGCCCAAACCACAGCCACAGCCTATCAGAGTGCTCAGGGGTTAATGCAGGAGTCTACGGCCTATAGCGTTAGCCCAACAGTGTGCAGTCTACGTGTCAGTTTCAAAGCTGAAATTGTATTTTTTTTCAGCAGTCGACAGGTGATAACTTAATTACAGATGACAGTTTTCTCATAGCATCTGGACTCTATGGATTTATTTAGGAAGTCTGTTATTATTTTTGGAAATAATGATTGATATAGATGCTTAAAATACATACATATAGAGTTTTCATTCTTATCTTAGATTGTCAGCTTGAACATATTTCTCCTCAGAAAATGGTTTTCTGAGGAGGCTAAAGTGGAAGAATCATAAAGTTGAGGCCAGCCTAAGCTACATAGCTCTATCTCAAAGCTTTGAAGTAACGCTGGTTATTAACGTATGTTAATTGTTTGTTTTACTCAATTAAAAAAATGGGGTATTTTTTGAGCTTATTTGAACTGCTTGTTCACACTCCCATTTTCATTTGCTTTCTGTTGGGAAGCATTTTTTTTTTTTTTTTTTAAGAGAGATGCTGTGTTTTTCTTCTCTCTAGAAGGTTCTTTGTTGTTTTGGCTTTTGCCCCTAAGGGTGGAACCTAGGGCTTCTGGTGTGTTACCCAAGCATCGTATCACAGAGCTACATCTCCAGCCATGCTCCCCTTTAGAAAAATTGTATCTTCAGAAAGAATCTTGCTAAGCTGTCTAGACTGGCCTGTAATTTGTCGTTGTCCTGCCTCAGTGATTCATATATAGTTGATTACAGGTATGCTACAACACCTGGCAGTTAATTTTTGTGTCCTTTTGTTTTTTGAGATCAATTTATTTCTAAAACTTTTATTGTTGTAACAACTTACTATTCCCACTTTAGTTCCTCCCCTGTTTGGTATTTGTGTCTGCCTCAAATTCTGTCTCTTTTGAGGTGTTCGTAACCTCTTCAAGATGACAGTTTTGCACTTGCTGAGTGTCAGGACCAAGAATAGCTGGTGAGTCAGACATAGGCCCCTCCCTGCTGCGAGCTCACAGAACAGCCAGATTCCCTGGGTCTCCTTTCGGTGTTGCTTTCAAGGTCTTATTAACTCATCTTTCTTTACATTGTGGCCATTGTCTTCTGCCTCTCAGAACTTCATATACTTGTTTTGCCTGCATGTTATGTGAATAAATGTACCATAGCATGCCTGGTGCCTGCAGAGTTCAGAAGAGGGTGTCAGATCTCCAGGAACTAGTCTTACAGACAGTTGTGAGCCATCAAGTGTATGCTAGGAACCAGGACCTCTGGAAGAGCAGCCAGTGCTCTCAACCACCGAGTCTGCTTCCAGCTCCACTTTTTACATTTCTTTTTTAAATTATTAATTATGTATACAGCATGTATACCAGAAGACCAGATGACCAGAAGAGGGCACCAGATCTCAATACAGATGGTTGTGAGCCACCATGTGGTTGCTGGGAATTGAACTCAGGACCTCTGGAAGAACAGTCAGTGCTCTTAACCTCTGAGCCATCTCTCCAGCACTTTTTTCCTTTTTTGGAGCTGAGGATCGAACCCAGGGCCTTGCGCTTGCTAGGCAAGCGCTCTACCACTGAGCTAAATCCTCAACCCCTTTACATTTCTTGATGTGACATGGTATTGGGGAAATACATCTCTCTTCTCTCTAGTGATTACTGTTTCTCCCTTCCAATTTTTCAAATTTATTTGTGTTACATACTCTTCTCCTTTCTTTGACCAGTTCTTAGTTGCTTTTTCCTTACTCAGTTGGGGGAATTACTTGCTTTCAATTTATATTTTTCTTGTTTGCTTGTTGTTTAATTTTTTGTAGTGCTGAAGTTAGAACACAGAGCTTTGATGTGTCATGCAAACACCTCTATACTGAGCCACATATGAAGCTCAGAGCGCTGCACAAAGATGGTCTTGCATTTCTCTCTGTCTCTCTGTCTCTGTCTCTCTGTCTCTTTGTCTCTCTCTCTCTCTCTCTCTCTCTCACACACACACACACACACACACACACATACACACACACACACAAATAAGTAAAAAAATTATTATTAGTACCCATTTTTTTCCTGGGAGTCGAGTTTGTACATTAGAGTAAGATTTTTCCTAACTCATCAACAAACAAGATAGCTGACATTTCTGGAAGCAATTGCCTGTTTCTGCTTTTGGCATTTCTCTTGTGCTCATCTCAGAGGCTTGTACTTCACAAAATGCCTTGTGGTTACTATCACATGATCACAAGGAATCTGAAGTCATGCATCCAGTGACAGCTGCTCCCAAAGAGCCCAGTCAGATTAGAGTGATTTTTTTTCTTTAATCTTTCTAGATAATCCCTAAAGGAACCTCTAGGAACACTATAAGACTGCAGCCCTAATATGACCCATCTTTAAACCTATGCTTTTTTGTACAAATCCTTTTTGTTTGGTATATTACAAAAGAGAAACACATGCTTGTGGTAGAAAAGCATTAAAGAAATTACAATCACTCACAAATTCTGCAGAGATAGATGGTGGTTAATGTTTGGTATTTTCCTTCTGGTCCTTTTGTTTTTAGACAAGTCCTCATAGTCTAGCCAGGCTGGGCTGGACCTCACACTGTAGCTCAGACCAGCCTTGAACTCCCAGCAATCCCGCCTCAGTCTATAGGGATAGGACTAAGCATGCACCTAGCTTAATCTTTTAAAATTGTCTTGCTTACTGCATAGATCAAAGAATTCACCTGCTGGTCACTTATATCTTATTGAAACCATCTACTTTAGTCTGTGCAAGGACCCTTCCTTTGGTCTTTCATCGTCTTACTGGAAATTAAATGCAATGGCTTCTTTGAAGAAGTTCTTATCTGTATCTTGTAGAACTATTAGGAGGCATACAACACCATGATGTCTTTTTGCTTATAGCGGCCTTCCTTGGAATGTGCTATCCTATCTCATCTGCATGGTTATCATAGCTGTCTTTCCCTGCTGTAACTATATCAGACTTTAAAATTATTTATTCAGTTTTGAGTAAAAAATGATACTCAGGCTAGCCTTCTCTGTCCTTGTTTATTATTTGTGGCATCTGCAGTTCCCCAGTTGATATGTTATGATTTTACTGTGTACCTCTTAGAAAACCCAAGTCTGTTTATCTAGAATCTTATACCTTCAAAAGGTCATCAGACAGCATTATACAGATATTTCTGCAATAGTGGAAGTGTTATGTGTATGTGCTGCCCAGTAACATGGGCATTAGATATGACTAATGCAGCTGAGAAATTGATTTTTTTAAAATTTTAAACCTAATAGCAAGGAATATTCCATACACCTGTAATCTCAGCACTCAAGGGGTAAGAGGATTGTGAGTTCAAGGCAAGCCTAGGCTGCATAGTGAGAACCTGTCTCACAAAACAAAATTAAAAACAATGCAGAAAATGTTAAATATATACATGCATAACTTGAATTCTTCATGTAACTGATGGCTACCATATTAGATTGCACTGATCCAGATTACTCCAGCTGGTTCTACTAGCTCCTCTCCTGGGCAGGGCAGTTTGTTTCTTTTGGTATGTGTACCCATAGGCTCCACCTCAACCTTTGTTCTGTCTTGCCAGCTGGATAAGTGGTGGGATCAGGAAGAATGGGTTTTTTTTGTTTTTTTGTTTTTTTATGTTGGGAATCAAACCCAGGGGCCTTGAATATACCAAGGCCAGTGGTGTAGTAGCCACACAACCACCAGCTACACCTCTGGCTCATTGAAGAACTATTTCTAAGGTGAGCTTCTTGAGCAGTTGTATATCTAGAAAGGCAATGTTGAGAAAGGCTCTTATTTGGAAGCTGTTGGGGAGAAAAATACATGTACCCTTATATAACAGTCTAACTAGTAAGAGCTTTTCAGGGACGGGCTTATCTTTTATGAAAAATCAAGTCAGAAGGGTTTTTCTCTCTTTTTTTCCACATACATCACCTGTTACCCTTTTTGTACTCTTATGTTGTACTCTTTCAACTTTGGCAGCTTCAGCACTGCAGATGTGCCTATGAACCATTCCTTGACTCCCTCAAGCATTACTGTCAAACAATCCCTTCCAGAAGCTTGGTGATTTCATTTGGAACTTTTAGATATATTGTGCTTTTTTAAATGATTCAGTGATTTTTTTCCCCTCTTTTTTTCTTATCAGCAATTTCATAGGATATAATTAATATGCCAGTCTATTAAGAACTCCGTTTTGGCTGGGCGTTGGTGGCGCACGTCTTTAATCCCAGCACTCAGGAGGCAGAGCCAGGTGGATCTCTGTGAGTTTGAGGCCGGCCTGGGCTACCAAGTGAGTTCCAGGAAAGGCGCAAAGCTACACAGAGAAACCCTGTCTCGAAAAACAAAAAAACAAACAAAAAAAGAACAAGAACTCTGTTTTGTTTTTCTTTCTTTCTGTAACATTGCTTTTTAGAAAAATTTCATTGATTTTTATTTATGTCTGTGTGTGAGCCTGTTTATATATGTGCAATTCCCACAGAAGGCATTGGATCTCTTGAACTGGAGTTACAGGTGGTTGTGAGTCACCTAACCTGGATCACTCTGCAGGTGCTCTTAACTGCTGTGGCATCTCTCCAACCCCCAACATTGCTTTTCTTTTTTTCTTTGTAATTAAGGTTTACTATTTTTATTTATATACATGTGTACGTAGATGTGTGCACAAGTGTGGGAGTGCCTGCAGAGGCCAGAGGTTTTTGATTTCCTGGAGCTGGAGTTATAGGTAGTTGTGAGCTACCCCAAATGAGTGCCAGAACTGAACTCATGTCCTCTGCATGAGTAGTGTGCATTCTTTTGGTTTTTTGAGACAAGGTTTCTCTGTGTAGCTCTGGCTATCCTGGAACTTGCTCTATAGACCAGGTTGGCCTCAAACTCAGAGATCCATGTGCTTCTGCCTCCCAAATACTGGGATTAAAGGCATGCCTGGCACAGTGTGCTCTCTTAACTGGGAGCCATCTCCACAACATTGCTTTTCTTCCTCCTCCTCCTCCTCCTCCTCCTCCTCCTCCTCCTCCTCTCCTCCTCCTCCTCCTCCTCCTCCTCCTCCTCCTTCTCCTCCTTTTTCTTTTTTTTTTTTTTTTTTTTTTTGGTGCCTGTCCTGGATCTCTCTCTGTAGACCAGGCTGGCCTCGAACTCACAAAGATCCTCCTGTCCTCCTGAATGCTGAGATTAAAAGTGTGTGCCACTGGCTAACATTGCTTTTCTTAAAGAAATCTAACTAAAGTTAAATTTGAAAATCTTCATTTCTTGGCTTTGTCTTCTTCCCAGTTGTTTCTTTAATTTCTAGATCTGGGAACCTTCTTTCGATTCTCCATCACTGTTGGTGTGGCCTCCAATGTCTTACTTCCCATGTGTGTTGAGGATGAGCTTTAGACTGTGGTTCATGTTTTGCCCTCTTCCTACACATCCTTACTGCTTTCTTTCCTCAGAAAGCATAATACAACAGGATTTGCTGGATGACTAGGCTTTATCTTCATGTTAATCTCACCTCTGAAAATGAAGCCTGCAGTAGCATATCAAACATCCACCCTCTCTCCAAAGCCTTCCAATGGGAATCATTTTAGTTTGTGAGAACTAGGGAGTCTGCACGTGCACTGCTTTCATTGTGAACTAAATTTACTGCACATTTGGGGAAACTGACTGTGTTTTCTGCCTTCCATTGACAGAATGGCACACGAAACTTCCAGGACTTTGACTGCCAGGTAAGGACTGTACAAGCACCAAAGAGGCTCTGTACAGGGTCCCTACAGTGCCTTCCTCCCTGTGCCAGTGGTCTTAGAGAAGTAGATCTTGTATTGTTGTTGTTCGTATTTTGTTTTCTTTTGTTGAAGCAGGGGCTGTAGCCAAGGCTGGCCGTGAACTCATGACAGTGCCTCCTGTTTCAGCCTCCCAAGTTCTGTGTTTATAGACATGAGCCACCACATCTAGCTAAAAGTGTGCTCATCATACTAATTATGACTCATTAGTGTTCTTTTAGTCATTGGATCAAGTTTATTTAAAATGATTTGCTATCATATTGAAATAGTGCCTTCTAGGAACTTTTTGAGATCTCCTTTCCTCAAATGATATTAGAGACCTCATTTGTCACCAGTGGTGGAAGATTGTCACCAGACTGCAGATAAAATAGATGATGGGCAGTTTGGAGAAGAGACATCTTAATAGCAAAATTGTTTCCCAAACCAAAAAACCAATTATTATTAATACAAAGTGAAAATTTTTCCTTGGCTTTATGTTTGGAAATGCAAAATTTATCCTAACTCAGTATTCTCCTACATGGTACTGTTCTTCATAATCTACTATTGCCAATTTGAAAACCAATAAAATGAGCCAGCCATTCTCTACCCACTTATTTTATCTGTTAACTACCCCAGAAAGAAGTCTAAGAAAGGAACACACATGGATACACAGGGAACCCTATAAGCACACACAGCCTGACCCTCTCACTCTGGGGTTGTGCCATTGCAACAGCATGAAGTCAACTCAAAGGGTATGGGCAGGAAAGGATGGCCCTTCCAACTGCACTTCTTGTTTCCAGTACTCAGCCATCCTGCACATCCATCAGCAAAGAGTTACTTATGTTAAGTACAGTCTTTATAGCATTAGCATAAAAAGGAAAAACCAGTCCATTCAATCCTTGTATAGAATTTTTTTTTTAAATAGCTTTTGCATTGGCAAACCAGTTCTATCATAATTATTGGTCACCTATGGTAGAGTATCTATTAGACAGATGTGATCTTGGAAATGTATATTTTAGAGAAACAAAGCAATATTATAAGATGGTTTTTCTTGTTCCTCTTTTCCAAGTGAGGACATGAAGTGATTGGGACTGAAAAACTGCCTCCTCCTGAATCCATTACTTATTTTTCCCCAGATAAGTCCAGAACTAACATGTTTTAAGGAGTCAGCTTGTCCTCAAAGCTGAGGTTATTTGGCAGGTTAGATGAGGCTTGCTGTGCAAGGGCGGGCTGGTAGCACTGTCCTTGAGTTTTAGTTCTAGCTGGTTCTTTCTTTTGATAGAATCAGCCTAGTGTGCATGGGAGTCATTTTTACTCAGATTCAAAAAGTCTTTAGAACTTCTGATACTTTGTGGCAATAGGGTCAGTCAAGATTGAGTTTAGTTGTATTTAATTTAATCTGACTTCAGTGTGGTTTGGGTTCTGGTTGAATGGTTGGAGTTGTTGTTTTTAATATAATTTACCTAGAAGGATATCATTGAGATAAGAGTGACAGGAGACTCAGTATAATGCACTTTAGAAATATTATGTGTGCACTCCTTTCTGAAAGCATGGAAGCACTTGCCTTCATCAGAGACCAAAAAGTTAGTAAGTTTAAACCATCTATTTCTTCTGCTGTGTGTGTGTGTGTGTGTGTGTCTTGCACCCCTTTACCCCTGAGCTGGGGATGGAACCCAGGGCCTTGCTCATTCTAGACAAGTACTGTTTTCATATGTAAGTATAAGTATAGATTTAAGTGAAATTAAATTTAATATTGTCTTAGGGTTTCTATTGGGGTGGCTTACATCTGCAGAGGTTTAGTCCATTATCATCATAATGGGATATAGTTGTGTGCAGGCAAGCATAGTGCTGGAGAAGTAGCTGAGTGTCCTATATCTTGACTTGCAGGCAACAGCAAGTGGCCTGTCCCACTGGAAGTAACTTGAGCATATATGAGACCTCCAAGCCTACCTCCATAGTGACACATTTCCTCCAACAAGGCCACACCTACTCCAACAAGGCCACACCTCCTGAGGGTGCCACTCCCTGTGGGGGCCATTTTCTTTCAAAGCACCACAAATATTAAGGCTTAAAAATAGTCTAGCAGGAGCCAGTAAAATGGTCCAGTGTGTAAAGCCACTTGTGACATAAGCCTGATAACCTGAGTTCAATCCCTGGAACCTGCATAAGGTAGAGGGAGAGACAAACACCACGAAGCTGTCCTCTCACCTTCAAATGTATTCTGTGGTACGCATATATACACATGCAAGACACGATAATACTCTAGCAAGGGATCAATGAGATAGTTCAGTGGGTAAAGGCAGTTACTGCCTGATAACCTGAGTTTAATTTCTAAAACCCATCTTTTTAAAAATCCATAGGCAGCCAGAAAGATGGCTTAGCAGATAAAGATGCTTACTGCCAAGGCTGACAGCCTGAGTTCAATTTCCAGAGCCCACAGAATAGCAGGAAAGACCAAATTCTCACAGGTTGTCTTTTAACTTTTATGTGCGTGCCATGGCATGCCTCTCCCCACCTGTAAATGTGTAAATATAAATTTATTTACACATAAATGTATAAAAATGTAAGTGTAATAAAATTTCTAGAAAGAAGTCCAGATGCAATGGTATGTATCTATAATCCCATCACTCCTACATCTATACAGGAGACAGAGACAGAAGAATTTAGAAGCTCACAGTCTAGCTAGCCTAGTGTATACAGTATGGCAAAAACAGCAAGAGGAACCCTGCCTCAGCAAGCTGGAAGGAGAGAATTGACTCCTTAACATTGTCCTTTAATCTCCACAAGTGCGCTGTGCAATGCTTGCATCCCCAGAACAACAACAATAATAATAGCTACTACTATATTATTGTTATTATTATTTTATATTGGAATCTCCACTATAACTCAGTGGTAGAGCTCTTGCCTGGCATGTGTGAGGTCCTGGGTTCAGTCCTCAGCCCTGAAAATCAACAATAAAAAATTATATTCCTGCTTTTTTTTTAATTATGAAGTCCTGTACTGTTGTGTTACCATTTTCTTTGGAACCTTCATATGACATATTTTTTTTTTTAATGTATCTGAATGATAAGAAAGCTTAAACCTTATTTCACCAATGTGGATATATATATATGTATATGTATACACACACACACACACACACACACACACACACACACACACATATATAATCTGAAATAGCCTACCAAAAGGTCCTGATACCTTGAGTGAAAGTTTACTATCTTCTGGCATTGTGAAGATCACTTTAGTTGAGATCTGATAGAAATAGAATGAGATAGGCTGGAGAGATGGCTCAGTGGTTAAGAGCACAGACTGCTCTTCCAGAGGTCCTGAGTTCAATTCCCAGCAACCACATGGTGGCTCACAACCACTTGTAGTGAGATCTGGTGCCCTCTTCTGGCTTGCAGTGACACATGCAGACAGAATACTGTATACATAATAAATAAATAAATAACTCTTAAAAAAAAGAAATAGAATGAGAGCAGGTGTTTGTAAAGATCACATTTGTCACTAGTTCTGGATATATGGAGTCTCTGTGTTATAAAGAAAAACTGACTAGGGATATAGCTTAGTGGTAGAGTGTTTGAAGACCCTAGGTTCAGTCCTCAGTCTCCAGCATACACACACACAAAGACCTAAGATATAGGAACTATGATGTGAAAAGTCAAAGATGGCCCAGCTTGCCTGAGTCTTCTGTCTTAGTTTGTTTTCTATTACTGTGATAAAGGCCATGACCAAGAGTATGGTCATGGGGAGGAAAGGGTTTATTTCATTTTACATCTTATAGTCCATCATCAGGAGAAGCCAAGGTAGAAACTCAAGATAGGAACTGAAGCAGAGGCCATGTAGGAGCACAGCGCAATGATTTGTTACCCATGGCTTCCTCAGTCTGCTTTCTTATGCAGTCCAGGACCACCTACCAAAGGAGGCAGAGCCACAGTGGCAGGGCCCTTCCACAGCAGTCACTAATCAAGAAACTGCCCTGCAGACTTGCCTGCAGGCAATCTGATGGAGCCTTTTTCTCAAATGAGGTTCCCATTCCCAGGGAACTCTAAAGTGAGGTTGGTCAAAAAGCTAACTAGGACAGCTTAAATATCCGTGGACATTGTTAGGAAAGAGATCAGAACAAATGTCAGCCCGGCATAGTCATTTCAACAGTGAAAATTAATTATATGTGTGCTATTTCTCTTGATTCTTGTCACAAGTGGTAGCATTGCTGTTCAGGTCCTCTGAGGCAAACTTAGGTATATTGTAGGTGTAGAATAGTAAAGGAAGGGGTGATGCCAGTTGACCTGGTTAGAGCTGATAAGAAGGGAGAAAAAGCAATTATTGTGTGATGACAGTGATAAGCCCCTCACTGTCCCTTTGTCTACTTGGTGCTTCCTGACCCTTCTGTCCCATGTGACTACTTAGAAATGTGGAGCTAGAGCTTAAACAAATGCTGTAGCTTCTCTGTGTATATACTGTGTTGCTGTAAGAAAAATGACACTTTCATGATAATCAATAGCAACTTAAGGAAATTCAGCCAGCCAGGTGTTAGTGATGTATGCCTTTAATCCCAGCACTCAGTAAATATTAGTGGATAGTAAGAAGCTCTTGTCTGGGAGGATATATCATTCCCGTAGAAGAAGCTGATAATGATGGTGTAGGGTAATCTAGGCTTGGCCAAGGACTGAATAATTTCATGTTGCCTGTTTAATTGTAGTTGCTCTGTAGAGGACCCATTTGAGACCTGATACTATTACTATAGTGCAAATCAGTGTATGTGACCACTTCTTCAAAGGTGTTCAAACATCTTTAAACCTCTACAGATGAGGTCACTTGGTCAATGTTTTGTTACCAAGTGAGAATTAAGGGCTGGAGAGATGGCTCAGCTGTTAAAGGCTAGGCTCACAACCACAAATATAAGAGAATTAAGTTAGCAGTGAGTGGGGGTAGGGTAGGGGGAGCTTAGAGAAAAAGCTGAAGTAAAAAACAAACAAAAATCACAAATCACCACCTGCCTGTAAGCTCTGTAAGTAGAGGGTTTATTCCTCCAACAGGCCGTATCACATCACATTTATGATGGCTACCAACTTTTTCAAACCTTACAGCCCAGAGCCACAGTGCTAAGAAAAGATTTTTATTGTAATGTTATGGTAAAGTCTAGGGCAGGATTCTCAGTGGTAGAGAAATGGTCACATATGGGTGTCATACACAGCACAACCCTGAAACACAATGTGGTTAGAGTTCTGGGGTATTGGGTGGGGTTGGATATTTGCTCTTTATCCTCATTGTCAGCTAAGGTTGTGGAAAGAAGATATTGGAGCTGGTTCTTAAGGAGGAAAATAACTTCTTAGGTTGACATATTGCAAAAGAGATTTTCCAATGAGAAACGTGACTTGTGGGAAAGCTAGAAGTTGTGGGTGGCTGCAACAGAAAAACTAGATGTCTGGAAGTGTTGTGTGAACAAACTCGAGTGAAGGGCATGAGAGGTAAGAAAGAAGAAAGTTAAGGCCAGAGTCAAGGGAAATGTGTCACAGAACTTTAAACAGGGAAACGTGATAGGACAGGGGCTAAGTAACTGCAGGCATTTTACGGTGAGATTACACAAGTGAACCTTCTCCCTCTGTACAGAAAGAAGTAAGGTAATGAACAAGCATTATAGCAAGAAGCCTTGTGTTGGGACTTGGGGTGTAGCTCAGAGGAAGTATAATTGCCTAGCAAGCCTTGAATTCCACACACATCATACCTGCCTTTTGGAAACAATAAAAGTTTATACTAACAACATGTTTAGTAGGGAAGAAGTAATGACAAGCACGACGTGATCATAATTTAACTAAAGTAAAGGGCAAGTAGAAGTGTGGCAGCACATTTAACTAGAGGGAGAGGACATGAGAAAGAGACCAGACTTGGTGGCTATCCAACACTGGTACCATCCTAGCTCAAATTGTTAACAGGCTCTCTGGTTAAGATGAATCTTTGGTTGATAGGACAAGGCAGTCAAGATAGGTAGAGATGTCAGCAGCCTTTAGGAGCTTGAGTTGTTTCATAAGCCTGGAATTGTAGCATGTTCATAAAGTATACCCCTCAGAGATAGATACCAGAGCCTGGGGGAAGCCACCTGAGCTCCACCCTTGGATCACAGGCTGCCATTGTGGTCACATTCTAGAATGCTAGTGTGCAAGTCCCTAAAGAAAGAACCAGAAAGACAAATGAGGGTTGGCAGCGGCAGCTCACACCCTGAGGTGGTCTGACCATTGACTCAGCCCCACAGCCGGGGTCTCTGCACCCCTGCCCTAGTTGACAATGGAGATCCATACACAGCGCCCCCTGGAGGTTAGTGCCTTCTTTCTCTTCAGCCGCTGCTCTCAGACCATTTGCATTCACGCTCTTCCAAAAGGAAGAGGAGCTCCAGACAAGGACAACGTAAAGCAACAGGCCAAGACAGGGCAACAAGTGACAGTGAAGACTCTTGGCTCTTTGATGCTTTGGTTGTTACATGGTTTGAAGTCATATTATGGGGAGGTAGGGACTGAGTTCTCCCTTGAAAGGTTGAGATTGTGTTAAGGGTCCAATTTTGACTCTGAAGGTCATGCACATTGTGAGTGGTGACAAAGCAGTTACTTTGCCCCGCTCCCTTCCCACTTTAAAGTGTTCTTTTAGCTGGGGCGGTGGTGGCGCACGCCTTTAATCCCAGCACTCAGTAGGCAGAGGCAGGTGGATCTCCGTGAGTTCGAGGTCAGCCTGGGCTACAGAGCAAGGTCCAGGAAAGGCGCAAAACTGCACAGAGAAACCCTGTCTCGAAAAACAACAAAAAAAAATGTTCTTTTAAAAAAAACTCCATCATTTACAGCTCCATTTTTATCATTGTTCTGTTTTTCCTGTTTCAGCTCATTTTCCATCCCCTCAAACACATACCGCTGCTGACTACTGGCTAGGGATTGAGAGACTCCTGTGTTAAGGTCACATTGTATTTGAGTGTTTTCGTCTCATTTCTGAGGCCCAAGTGGACTGTTTCAGCAAGATTGTTTTTTTTTAATCAAGGTTTGGGTGAAGCAGATGGAAGGTTCTACTACTAGATCATCATAGTGACAAATTGGGGGACTTTCTTGAACTGTGATGCCTAACAAATAAGAGGACTTATTCCTCTCTCCCTTTATTCTTTTTCCCTCCTGTATTTTTCTCCATAAACAGAGCATGGAGATGAGACCTTGGTCCCCTGGAGTTCCCTTTCAGCATCCATTTCCTTCCTCAAGAAATTGAAGCTCTGAGATTGTCATACATTGCTTCTCTTCCAGTACTATATTTGTTAAATATCATAAACACAGTTTGTGGTGTGCTGTGAAATGTTTGTGTGAATAACTTACTGTACACATAGTCTTCTCTATCCTGCTCTTACTGGACACTGAATTTTTAAAAATTTCTTGGTGTTAATACTTAAACTGCTAGTTTACTCATTTTCATTTCATATATAAATAAATGATATATAAATTCATGATATAAATAAAGCAATTGATCTATTAATTTCCCTGTTAGTAGGGGCTGGGTTCTTTGTTTGTTTGTTTTTAATTTTTTGAGACAGGGTTTCTCTGTGTGGCTTTACGCCTGTCTGGGAACTCACTCTGTAGCCCAGGCTGGCCTCAAACTCTCAGAGATCCACCTGCTTCTGCTTTCCGAGTGCTGGGATTGAAAGTGTGTGTTACCACCGCGGGGCAGGGTCTGGTTTTTAAAAAATAAACATGATTGATGATTTTGTGTATATAACCGTGTTTGAGAATTTCTTTAGATATATCTGAAAGGAGGATTGTGACCAGGGACACACAATGAGATACTAAAAAACAACAACAAAATGCGCGCGCGCGCACACACACACACACACACACAGATGTTGTAGGTAGGCTCTTCTCAATACAACCAGAAATTACTAAACTCTTCTTCAGAGCTGCTATTCCAAATTACATCCAAGAATATGTATGAGCTCTTACTTTTCTACATTCTTGGGTATGTCAAATAGCATTTCATGGATTTGCATTTTGTACTTTCCTGATTGCTTTGTTGTTGTTGTTGTTGTTGTTGTTGTTGGTGGTGGTGGTGGTGGTGGTGGTGGTGGTGTTTTTCATGACAGGGTTTCTCTGTGTAGCTTTGGAGCCTTTCCTGGAATTCACTCTGTAGCCCAGGCTGGCCTTGAACTCACAGAGATCCACCTGCCTCTGCCTCCCGAGTGAGTGCTGGGATTAAAGGCGTGCGCCACCACCGACCAGTCCTGATTGCTTTCTTAATTTTCTAGGACAGGACTATGTTTGTCATGAGCTATTATGGATTGGTTGGGTTTTGGTTTCATTGGTTGACATTCTGTCCAGAATATAGTCTTTCTAAGGCAGAAACACCTCTCTGGTATGCTCTATTAGCCTCAGAGCTCACATCAGAATGTAGCATATAATAAGGGTTCAGTGTGGAGATACTTCATAAATTAACTTGGAGTGTGTGTGTATGCACACACACACAAAGCACATACATGTAAATCTGGCATGTCTATAAATAAATGACTATGCAATAACAGAGATTTATATCTTTATAGTCTTTCTATCCAAACCCTATGCTTCATCTCATAACCAGTTCATAATACTCAAGTCTAGTCTTCATTTCTGCCTTCCTTTATGTAAGCCATGCAGTGAGTTTTCATAGGCAAAATCAGTAACCAGGAGCATCAAATAGTGAAGCATACATACCATGAATCAGTAAAGGTCTCTCTCTACTCTGATCTGGAGCCTAGGATTTGAAATATACTGATGTCCTATTAGGCAGAAATTGTATTTCCCACATGAGAGAAACCAAAGTTATAGTGAAGTTCACTATTAAATAGAAAATTATACTGGAAGCCTATTGCATTTGTTGAGATTACCAGTGGCACAATTAATTCTTTCTTATCCATGTGAAACTTTCTGAGACAGATGGAGACTTCAGCAGAAATTCATGAGGCTAAGTGCTATAATTTTTTTTTAGAAATGTAAAAGTTGAGAAAGACTAGAATAAACCTCAGCATTCTGCCCCCTCTCCCTTCCCATCCACCGTTCTCTGTGTTGCAGGCATCCCAACATTACCAGCTCAAACCTTTCTGGCTTCACTCTGTTCCCTGAGCTGAGCTCTACTTTGACTGCTTCTCAGCTTCGTTTTGCTTTGGTTCCTGTCTTATGGGATATATGGGGCAAGCTGCCCAGCACACCTTAAGCCAGGAGCAGTCCAGGATGTCTTAAGAGCATACACAGTGAGGACCAGGAATTATAGTAGTCGCAGGCCACCCAGAAGCTACCAAAGTTACTCCTGTTTCAAGAGAAGCACCAAGTCACACATGTGGTCTCTCAGTCCCAAACAGATTCCTAGGGAAAGATGCTGACACCACATGACCAGATGGCTTCCTACCTCTAGGGAGCCATGGCCCGAAGGTTTCATTCTACAATTCATCCTATGAACATGACAGCCAGGGGTCACTCCTGTGACAGATGATGTAAGACACATCCAAGAAAGGAGAAGGATTCTAGGCCAACATTCCTTTTGATGTCTGCCAGAGTTTTCTGCAGCCGAACACGTACGTGTTCAAGGTTTTTGAAGCCTCTGGCTTTTACCCAGGAACAGTTTCACATCTTCTGTTTCCTTAACTGTTCTTTCCCTAAGTATTTCCTGGTTCTTTATCCAACTTGTTGGTTTCCTTCCATTACCAATTACAAATTTATCAACAAATCCTTGATTTCCTGGACTCCTAAAACTGAGCTTTTTTTATTTTATTTTTTTTGAACTGAGGATCAAACCCAGGGCCTTGCTCTTGCCAGGCAAGTGCTCTACCATTGAGCTAAATCCCCAACCCAAAACTGACCTTTGAGGACAAGGGTTTTTTTTTTTTTTTTTTTTTTTTCTGTGTATTTATTTATTATCTATTTAATTAGTAGAATTAGAAAGTTCAAATAGTGTATGTAGCACTGCCTCTTTCTGGTGGGCTTATAGTTCATGAAGCCTTTCTGAGATTTTACATTGTCTTATTGCAGGAACATGACATCGAAACACCCCATGGTATGGTCCATGTCACCATAAGAGGCTTACCAAAAGGAAATAGACCAGTTATCCTGACATACCATGACATTGGGCTCAACCGTATGTATTTGATTTACAGCTTCACTTTTTATCACTGTGTGTAATCTTTATATATTAAGGGAAAAATAGTATTCCATTATTCATTTATTTTTATTTACTTGTTTATTTATTTATTGGTTTTTCAAGGCAGGGTTTCTCTGTGTAGCCCTGGCTGTCCTAGAACTCTCTTTGTAGACCAGGTTGGCCTTGAACTCACAGAAATCTACCTGCCACATGCTGGGATAAAAGACTAAATGCATGTCCACCACTGCCCAGCCTTCTTAATTTTATTTTTATTTTTGGGGGACAGGGGGATAGTATTCATTTTTTTAAAATTATTTTATGTGTATGAATGCTTTTACTGCATGTGCACTACATGTGTGCTTGATGCCTGTGGATGTCAAAAAGTATCATCAGATCCCCTGGAACTGCAGTTACAAACAGTTGGAAGCCACCAAGTGGGTGCTGTGAACCAAATCCTAGTCCTCAGTAAGAACAGCAAGTGCTCTTCACCACTGAGCCAGCTCTCCAATCCCAAACAGTGGTATATAATAGAGCAGAGCTAGTCTTTCTTACACTCTGTTGTTATTGTCATGTGCAGGCTTAGCATCGTTAGGTAGTATACAGGACATGTTCTTGGGGGATTTTAGACTATATTCTCCTTTCTGTTGTGTCCACTGCAGACAGATCAGTCTACTTCTATGAGAGCAGAGCCAAAGTCTGTTTCTTTTTTCTTGTTTTTGTTGTGATGGTCCTAGAGATGGGATGTAGGGCCACACTCATGCCAAGTGCTTTGCAACTACCTCAGCCATGGTGTTTTCTGTTGTTTTGTTTAGGTTGAGGTTAGAAAACTTAGAGTTTTAACTTAATTTTATTGTGAGAAACTCACTGAAATATTGTTTTCTTTCTACAGCCTATTATTGAGCTTCTTTAAGTTAGTGCTCTATTACAGTACAGTTTGAGTAACCCTACTATCCAAACGCAAACACAAAAATACTACAATATCTGAAGCTGTTTTAGTGGTGCTGTGATGTGATGAGTAATTTCCTTGCCTGACTTCATGTGATAAGTCACACTCAGCACAGAGGTACACTAAAAATACTACATATAACAAATAATCATTAGTCAATCTGTATTAAGTATATGTGAGATAAAAATGAATTTCATATTCAAATCTGACTTCCAACCAGAAGATTTCTCATTATTTATATGCAGATATTTCAAAATACAAAATCCTTGGCACTTCTGTTAAAAAGCATTGCAGAAAAGTAATACTGAACCTATGGAATGAGATTAGACTCTAATGCAGGGAGAGTGTAATGCCAGTGTTGGAATACCCTCTCAAGTTTAGATTCTAACTACAGATGCACAGACTCTGCAGACCTGTAGCCTTCATGCTGCTCTGGCTCTGAGTGTTGAGTTGAGAGCCCAGGGCTGAGCCTTAGCATGCGAAGTGATGAAGGCCCTCCACTAAGAGAGTAATATGAAGCAGCATCTCCTCCTTGCACAGAGCAGTTCTGACAAAGCCCCATGTGATGACCAGCAGCTGAGGATGTCCTCTAGCCAGGGTCAGGGGAAGGCAGTGTCTCCTCATCAGGTAGAGGAAGAAGGTGCATGGAGACAGCACTGTGGATAGAAGATTATTTGTGCACCACCAGGAAACCCAGCCAACCTCCACAAGGTGGATCCTACTCAGAACCCATTGCTAGAGTTGAGAAGCAGCTGTTCTCCAGTCCCTGAGGGGCCTCCTGTGGAGTCTCCTTCAGAGCTGGGGTCCAGGCTTTGTGCAGAGCCCTGGCTTAGTGGACTGCTGCTGAGAAGGGAGTGAAAGGGCAGTGGCCCAGCATTGCTGGGCAGAGGAAAACTGGGGCCAGCTGGAGAACTTGTGATCCACAGCTGTTCTCATCTCATAGATAAATCCTGTTTCAATACCTTCTTCAACTTCGAGGATATGCAGGAGATCACCCAGCACTTTGCTGTCTGCCATGTGGACGCCCCAGGCCAGCAGGAAGGGGCACCCTCCTTCCCAACAGGGTAAGGCCCTAGGAAGATCTCTGGGAGAATGCAGGCCAGAGCACATGCGGTGAACTGGTTGTGGGGCTCCTGGTGTGTTCCCCTCCCTGTGATGGTGTCACACCTACAGGTGGTGCTGCTTGCCTGTCTCTCTGCCCCTGGTCTCAGGCCACGACCTGTGTGCCTATAGCCCCAAGGCAGAATGTGTCTGGAACACCCACTTCTCACAGACTCTGATCTGTCCCCCGACTCCTTTGTTTCACATTTGTTACATGTGTCTCTTCCTAAAGTGCCAGACACATGGGCTGAACCCAGACTCCTTCGAGCTTGCTCTGGGAATACCTTTCCATCTGAGTTCCCACCTAGAGATGGATTTTGGACACCCAGGGAACCATTTACTCTGGAGCCATCTTGACAGGAAAGGGCACCATCTTGACTGGCCTTGGTACTCAACATCATCCTAAACTTGCTCTGTATGCCAGTGTCACAGACTCCCAAGTGCCCCCTGGGCAGGGTGCCAGTGAGAGCTTTGGAGGGAAGAGGGAGACCTTCCCTTTTTGTGCTTCAATTCCTAGTGACTTCTGGAGCTTAAACATTCCAAAGACAATGGAGAGTCTGCACCTGCAAGAACCCGGCTCTTCCTGTTTAAATGCTTGTTGTTGGCTCCCTTGATCCACACAACCCTATAGGGTCTGTATCAGTGTGCAAATAAGTAGCTGAGCTGGAATTCCAACCCAAGAAGTCTTGTTACAGAATCTTAGTTGACTTTCCAAGCTGTTGTGTCTCTCAAATACAAGTTGTCATTCACCCAGGTGATATCCATCAAGATTTTTCCTGACTTGTGCATAAATAGTTTTGAGAACACTCTATCCCTTATAGTGTTTACCAGATACAATCTGAGCTCCCTGTTGGTTATAGAGCCTTGCCTCCTTATATAGAAGCCCATTTACTATATACATATACACACACTTACTCTAGTACAATATGTTTTATCCTAAGGAAATGAATGATATTTATTCTGAGGAGCCTAAGTTTTATAATAGTGCATAGGCCCAGCAAACTATGTTTCCTATTAGAGTTTAACTGCCTAAATATGATTGGCAGACTTTGAGCTACTTTCTGAGTTGACTGTTGTTGCTGAACATTCCTCAGCCTGGAAGTGAATGTTAAGGGTTTGGAAATAGCACATAGTGGGCCATCTAACCAGTTCTCTTCCTATAGCTTCCTCTGGCATAAAGAGGGTGACCCCTTTTACTTCCTTCCTCACATGGCAGTCATGGAGGATTATGGAGCAGGCCACAATTGTTTCTAGGCACCACATCACATCCTTTGAGCCTTTGGTTTAAAAAAAACAAAAACAAAAACATGTGTTTCTCTAAGACTCCTGGACTGGTCAAGGTCTCCTAGTGGCTGGGAACTGTGGGTGCTTTCTAACTCAGAAGGTGTCCTTCTGGGTTTCAGGTATCAGTACCCCACCATGGATGAGCTAGCCAAAATGCTGCCTCCTGTTCTTACACACTTAAGGTGAGTAGATTCTGTAGTCTTCCACTTTCTTCCCCCTCATTGCTACAAATGAAACCCAGGCTTTCATTCCCAATAAACAGATATCCTTCCCAAAAAAAAACAAAACAAAACAAAACAAAACAAAACAAAACAAAACAATAGATTATTGTTTTATTTTATTACTTTATATTCCCTAAATATAAATAGAGTGATTCACAAACAGAAGAGTCATCACATTCATTGCATTTAGTTGGGAGATGGGTGTAGGTGAGAGATAATCACAATAAACGCCTTAGACAAAGTAGATTGGAGTGTATCTCTGTGATAGAGCTCATGTTTACCAAGTATTGTGCTCTGAGATTGGTCCTTAGCACCTAGCAATTATCAGTACAAAGAAGTCTGTGGCTATTATGATGGATAAAAGAGAAGGCTCCTCATAAATGAAGCTAGCTAGGGAATGTCTCGCTGGATAGGTGCCATACAGGCTAGGACAGAAAGCCAGAGAAAAAGAAAGACTAATAAGATCAAGTGGAAGAAAGGCATGTTATAAAATCTGAGAAACACAGACCAGATTCCATAGGTCTGAAAGATTAGGTAAAAGTTGACAATGTCCTTATTGGTAAAAAGGAAGGATATCAAAGGATTTTAATTCTGGACTGATACACAAATTAGACTTTTAAAAGGATTACTGTAGGTATATAAATTATACAGTGGTAAAACTATTTAACTTAAAACAAACAAACAATTGCCGGGTGGTAGTGGCATCTGTCTTTAATTCCAGCACTCGGAAGGCAGAGGCAGGCAGATCTCTGTGAGTTTGAGGCCAGTCTGGTCTACAAAGTGAGATCCAGGATAGGCACCAAAACAACATGGGGAAACCCTGTCTCAAAAAACCAAAAGAAAAAGAAAAAGAAAAAAAGATTATTCCTCTTCTAGTTATTTGTAAAGGAGTAAAAGCAAAATGCTTGGAGACAAGTTAAACAACCACTATAGTTTAGGAAAAGATAAGGATAGCTTGGTACTTGAATGTGTTATGGGTAGATTAAAATACATTGTAAGGACTGAAGAGAGGCTCAGTAGTTGAGATTCCTGCTCCTGCAGAGAACCAGAGTTTAGTTCCCAGCACCTATGTTGGGTGACTAACAACTGTCTGTAGCTCCAGCTCCAGGAGATTCATTTCCCTATTTTGGACTCCACAGGCCCCTTGCACTCACCCTGCACTTATCCGCATATCGATACAAGTGTATATATACATTATAATAAATGAAAATTTAGTTATTTTTAAAAAGTTAAAATTATAAAAAATAGAAAGTGAATAGTAACTAATGGAAATATTTTGGGGGTAGTTTTGACATGATTTGCTGATGAATTTTGAGGTGGTAGTGAAAATGAATTCCAGGTTTAGGCATACACACACACACACACACACACACACACACACACAATTTTTGAGACAGCATCTCTCTTGTAGTCCTGGCTGTCCTGGAACTCACAATGTAGACAAAGCTGACCTGGAACTCACAGAGATCTGCCTGCCTCTGCCTCCCAAGTCCTGAAATTAAAGGTGTACATCACCACACCCACAGCATATTTCATTTAACTATAAAAGCAAATTTGAAAGTAGGTGGTGTTACCCTTGTTAATGTAGGTAAGATGCTGAAGTTGGAGAAGTTAAAGAAGCTTATCTAGGAAACTGTGTGAGACCCTGCATGTACAACCAGCTGGTATTCTTTCCAAAGGTAGTTGACTTTGTTGATTGTTGATGTGTCTATTTACAGTTTGAAGAGCATCATTGGTATTGGAGTTGGAGCAGGAGCCTACATCCTCAGCCGATTTGCAGTAAGTACAGGAAGGATTAGATGTCTCAACTCCTGAGGCGGTGAGTGTGGGGGTCCCAGCCGGGTGCCTGCTTGTGTTGGTTTTGTAAGTCCCAGCTGCTCCAGCCACATGTGTGTGTAAAGGCTTGCTTTGTGTGTAGAGGACCTGAAAGTCCACACACGAGGACAGAGCACTGTAAAGAGACCCAGAGGTGGCTTCTGGGGGATTGTAAAGCCGTGAAAAGTGAGCTTGGGAAGAGCTGAAACCGTAATGTGTGGGGGTGGCATCGCCTATTCAGGTGGCTTCAGGAAAACCATTGCAGGAGCCCACATAAGCCCCTGTGCCAAGGGTTTTAGCACACTTGCTCATAAGGAAGTCCCCCTAGGAGATGAACAACTGCAGCTTGCTCTCCTCTGCTGTAGCTACAAAACTCTGGTCTTCCCTAAGCCCCCATGCAAGGGAAGATGGCTTGACAGCATTTTGAGAGACTGGTTTCCAGGTGCTGGGCCAGATTTCAAGAGGTGCTGTCTGTAGGTGCTGCAGAGCACCTCTCTGTAGTCTTCCTTCCAGACAGAGGCAGTGGGGCTTAGCACAAACCTGCTGACCATGTCGACTGCTTTAAGAGAGTGGGGAGTGGGTGTCTCACACAGTTGTCTCTGTCTGTCTCTCAGCTCAATCATCCAGAGCTGGTAGAAGGTCTTGTGCTCATTAACGTTGACCCGTGTGCTAAAGGCTGGATTGATTGGGCAGCTTCCAAAGTAAGTACTAAATGATGGTCCCTTAGAAAATTACCTATTTGTGAAGTTTAGAGGAAAATGAGATGTTTTGTTTTGTTGAGTGTTGTGAACTGAATGTGTTATACAAGCATTCTTAACATCAACCTTCATCCACGGGCTATCATAAAATGTTTTAAGTATATAACTTACGAATGTTTTTACAGGTAATCACTACATAGCCAATACATAGAATATTTTCAGATCTACCTTTTCTGTAAGATACTCTTTGCCAGTTACTACTTTATTCTGACTTCTGTTACCAACAGACTGGTCTTATGTGTTCTGAAGCCTCATGTAATTGGTTTGTAGATTATATTCTTCTGTGTGTCTCTTCTTCTTCCCCTTATCTTTGTGTCGCCCCACCCCCACAAGCTGAGGCTGGAACCCAGGGCCTTGCATGCAAGCGCTCTACCACTGAGCTACATCCCCATCCCTTCTTCCCTGTAAGACTGCTACAACAACAAAGAGTTTCCTGCCATTGTATTTGTTTCTTCCCTGCGGTGTAGGGAATGAGTCCAGGCCATTTCACATGCTAGAGGAGTACTATAGTGTTACGCTACATCCCAACTCTTAGCATCTTTTTAAAAGTTATATGAGGGCTGGAGAGATGGCTCAGAGGTTGAGAGCACTGACTGTTCTTCCAGAGGTCCTAAGTTCAATTCCCAGCAACCACATGGTGGCTCATAACCATCTGTAATGAGATCTGTATACTAAATAAATAAATCTTTAAAATAAGTAAATAAATAAATAAATAAATAAATAAATAAATAAATAAAAAGTTATATGAATTTCCCTAAGAGGCAGTGACATCTCTGCCTATTTTTGAAATATTCTTGTAAAGTTCCTTTTAAAATTCTCTGCCCTTCTTGTGGGAGTCCCCATTCAACATAAAAACATTTTACATGTATGGAGCTGGAGAGATGGCTCAGGTGTTAAGAACACTGGCTGCTATTCCAACCTGGGTTCAATTCCCAGCACCCACATGGCTCACAACTGTCTCTAACTCCAGTTCCGGGGATACGACACCCTCACATAGACATACATGCAGGCAAAACACCAGTGCACATAATAATAAGTAAATATTTTAAAATATTTTTCATGTAAGTCTCCTGCTAGATTATTTCTAGTATCTCAATTGTCTTAATCTGGTTTGATTTATTCTCCTGATAAATAAAATGAATGAATGAATCATATCTCTAGTAAACACAGAAATAGCTCTTTCCTACTGTTCCAAGAGTCATAAGGATTATTAATGTTCAGCATATGAAAAATGAAGGAATTTGATCTCTAAAATATGTGCTAGCAGATAGGAAACAAAATAAGTATGCTAATTGTTGGTTTTATTGCAGAGGCACTATGTTATTTATTAAGCGACGCTGGAATTGTGCGGGAAGGGCCACAAGGCATGACAAAACCCACTATCAGAGTTTTATTAGGAGAAGGGAGGGACAGAAGAGAGTGTCACCAGGCATGTGAAAGACAAGTGCAGAGAGAGAGGTGGGGGAGAGAAGAAGGGGAGGAGTCTGTGTCCAGCTTCTTGTGGATTCCCCTGCACATGTGCATATGGGCTTCCGGAGCAACACATGCATGCACATAGATTGTGTGATCACGCTGTGCACAATTATGAGATCATGCAGCTCACTGATTACATAGAACATCTGGCCCCTTTCTTGGCTACTGAACTGCACATGTGCGGTCATGTAGCTGGGGGAGTGGCCAGGAATTCCAACACGAATGACCTAATGAATATAAAAATCCGCGTGCTAAACTAGAGTAAAAGAGAGATCATGGAAAAGGCATCATATTCTGTTAGCATTGGGTTCTCCTGTGTTGAAGCATGATTCCCTGTTTTCAGATTGCAATGGAAGCAGTCCATTTTCTTCTTGAAGGCAAATGTTGTTTCTGTTTTCATATGAATCTGTGGGTGTTGAGGTTAAAGCAGTGATGTTTCTGTAAGAGAAAAAGAACTGAAGCTTTCATTTTCTTATCACAAGACGACTAATGTAAAATCTCACTTCAAATACCTGCTTTTAAATACTTTGTGGTCACCATGGATGTCTTTGTAATTTGTCCCCGAAAGATGTGTTCTCCAGAGTACTACAACCTCATTTGTCACGTGTATCAGGGACTCATTGATACCCATGATATCTAATAATTCAGAATCTGAAAACTTTAAAGGATAGTGATATAGATTTAAGGGGAGGGTTAATAATGATTTTGAAAGAAATTAACACAAACTTAATGCTTACTGTATAGCAGCCACTGTTTTGCTTTTGGGGGGATTTACTTGGTTTGTTTCGGTTCTGATTTTTTAAGATAGGATTTCTTTGTATAGTCCTGGCTCTCCTGGAACTCCCTATGTAGACCAAACTGGCCTTGAACTCAGAGATCCACCTGCCTTTGCCTCCAAAGTGCTGTGATTAAAGGTGTGTGCCATCATCACCCAATTTTTTTTTTTTTAATGTTTAAATTGCTCTTCTCAGGTTAACCAAGTCAATTAATAAATTATTTAAGGTCACATAGCAAGAAACTCACCAAGCTAGGATACTTGTGAAAACATTATTTGTAAGACAAACAGATAGACAAAGTCTAATCACCAAAGAGAAAGAAACATAAATTTGATACTATAGAATAGTATATGATCAAAAATTTATCTTATTTAGGCCTGACGTGAGATGAGGATAGAGTTTGAGGCCAGACAAGCTATATTGTTAGACCTTGTTTCTAAAACAAATAAAACAGATTTTGGCTGTTTGATAAGGAAAATTATAAAATTCTCACATAAAGAAAAACCTATCTTGGCCAGGAATGGTGGCACAGGCCTTTAATCCCAGCACTCTGGAAGCAGAAGCAGGCAGATAGATCTTTGTGAGTTTCAGGCTAGCCTGGTCTGTTTTTCAGATTCCAGGTAAATGAGACCCTGCATGTATTTTTCTACCTATCACCAGACCAGATTCAAGCAGTCTGTCTGTCCCTCCCCACATTTATTTACACTTGGGGAACGTTGCCTTCCCTAGCTTTGGCTGGAGTGCACTGACAACACTGTTGGCAGCTGCTGTGCTCTTCTCTCACAGTCAGACTGTGTAAACTGTGCTCACCTGTCTAGTAGAGCACCCCGCACTTAGATGTGGAACAGCCTAGTGACATCCACAGAACACTTTGGGACTCTGAGCATTAGGAATAGTGCAACACATGACGTGAGCTGGGTGATTAATCTCCTCCTCTTACATCTGTAGCCTATGGCTCACCCACAGCCCAGGGGGTGATTTCAGGCCATCTTTCCTCCTTAGTCTTTCACCCATGCCCATGTCTCTCCCTCACCTCCTCTTCTGCATCCCCACCTCCAACTCAGCGCCTCACCTCCGATCCAAGTCCTCAGTAGGAATTCCATCTAAAGCCCAGGAAGAAAGCTAAAGAGGAGTTGGCAAGATCGTTTGAGCTGGAAATGTTTCTGAAAATAGACTGTCTCCAGATT
The DNA here is from genome assembly GCF_903995425.1 of Onychomys torridus. Lineage (NCBI taxonomy): Eukaryota > Metazoa > Chordata > Mammalia > Rodentia > Cricetidae > Onychomys > Onychomys torridus. The sequence continues at coordinate 124,778,188 of NC_050446.1, forward strand.
TACACAGATTGCTGCATTTATTAGATATGAGATGCATCATTTTGAAATGGGAAGAACTGGGAGAAAAATGTTCAAAATGTGAGAACATTCTGTAAATATAGCTATTCCTCCCACTGCCTGAAATAAAGATGGCTAAAACTGGAAGGAATTTTTTTTTTGTCTCTTGCATGTCTTGGGCGGGATTGTAAGTGGATCTCTACCTGCCATCAACCCAGTGTAGATGCAGAAAAGGGGCAGAAATGAAGCAGCAGACTGCCACGAGTCTCAGGATTCAGAGTTTTGAAGGAATGGCCACTGTTCCTTCCAGCCCTATTTCAAAGCAAGCCCTGCTCATACCATGGAAAGAATACTTCGTTTTTGCCTTATATTTTTCTTTCTTTTTTTTCAAATTTCTTTGAAATGATACTGATCTGTGTTTTTGATTTGCTTTTGAATGATAATATGTGTAAAGTACACCTTCCTTTAGTGAGCAGCCATGAAATGCTCACATATGCTCACTCTCCTAACACAGTTTTTATCTTGCAGCTCTCAGGCTTGACGACCAACATTGTGGACATAATTTTGGCTCATCACTTTGGACAGGTAAGCACCTGTGCAACCTGAAGAGCTGGGTTTACTGGCTTGTGTGCAAAGCTTTGTTGTGCTTTAGGAAGGAAAGAGGTACCTTGCAATCTACTGGATCCTGCGGTTAGAAGGGCATGTGGCCCTGCAAAGGCCAGGCCTATGGGAGAGGCTTCCCTTAGCCTCAGGGATCTTGGCACTTGGAGAGTGACAGAAAACAGCATCTCCCCCACCTGTCCCCTGTGAGCAGAATGCCATCTGTGAATGTTTGACAACACAGTGCCTCACCAGACATCTTTAGAGCCATCAGGAGGTTCAGGAAAGGCTTCACAGAAATACAGATTTCAGAAGAAGAAGAAGAAAAAGTAAAGAATTCTGAAATGTTATTTTGAGGGAGCTTAGAGATGATCTTATTCAGCCCTCAGGAACTGATGGACACTGAAATCTCCAGCAGGGGTACTGTGGTCCTGTGGATAACTGTTGGTGGGGATTTGCCTCCTGTTCTGTTTTCAAAGGGAAAAGTGAGTGAAGTACGTGATGGAGAAACTGAGCAGGGAGATCAAGAGCTGTGAGGTGGCTGGAGTGTGGAGGAACAGTATAGCGAGGGGTAGAGGCTGGTCAGCCTGCATACCTAATTCTAAATACGTCTATAGGAACGTGGAAGATTAGAGAGTTGATATTGCTACTGATTATGTATAGACTCAGTTTTTTATCTTGTGTATATAATGTAAGCCTGCGTCCTCTGGATGAACATCCAATGCTCTTAGCCACTGAGCCATCTCTCTGGCACCTTTAGCTTTATTTTAAGATAGGGGAACAAAGGGCAGAAACACAGCACAATATTCTACCATTGTCCACACAGAAAATGATGGAGCTGACCTTTGAATCAAAGTCCAGCTCCAAAGTGATAGTCTTTCCTTCATTGTTTTATTTCATCAGGTTTTATCAGTGTGACAAATTTACTTTTATTTTAGAGAAAGGAGCTTATACAGGCTTATTACAGAAAATCTGCAGCCCATCTCATTTCCTGTTTCTTACAGGCAGTCACTCTAAGTCTTCCGATTCTTCCCTCTCTTGCCTCTGAGACAGTGCCTTATGCCCAGGCATGGCCTCAAACTGGGATCCTCTTCCTTCTGCCTTCCAAGTGCTGGGATTTTAATCTCATTCTTTTGTTGGTGGGTGGCCTCCATCCTATTGTTTTATTAAAAACGGAGATGTAATTCACATATATTATGATGCACACACTGTAAGTGCGTGTCTCTGATCTTTGTCCTATGTATTCACATGTAGCTACCATGTATATTATTGTATAGAATATTTCTATCAGCCAAAAAGGTTCTTTTGTGTTCTTTCTAGTCACTAATCCCCCTAGACAAAGTACCCACTATTCTATTACCTCTCTTCTTTCCTTTGCCTGTTTTTGAACTTGAAATAAGTAAAATCATAGTGTATACTGTTTGGGCCTGACATTTTTGGCTCTATGTAACTGTCTTTAGTATATGCCATGCCATATACCAATTGGTGCCCTCATTTGACACAGAATATGGAACTGAACTATGGATGAGGCAAATAAAAAAGATGTTAGCCATTCAGTGTATCTGTGCATTAGTAAATCCTAAGCTCCACCCTAAGTCCCCTCATGAGCGGAAAGGCTATTGCCACTAAAAATACAAACCAAATAAGGTGGACTTGTTCTGCAGCCCGGTTTACTGGTATTTTCTTTCACTTATTCTAGGAAGAACTGCAGGCCAATTTGGACCTCATTCAAACCTACAGACTGCACATTGCCCAAGACATCAACCAAGAAAATCTCCAGCTCTTCCTCGGTTCCTATAATGGGTAGAGTTGTTTCTCATTCCTTCAGTTAACTGTGTAGTCCAGCTCTAAAATCTGCGTGACTTCTAAGAAAGCGGAGAAGAGAAATAATCTACTGCCATTGTTGTATTGCCCTGTGCTGTTTGACCATTCTAGAATGGAAGAGCTATAAGACCGATTTTAGAAAGAGCTTTCAAGAAGTAAACTGTGAGTTCTAAAAAGTTGTAGTTTCTAGGTTGTCCTGGGGGGGGGGGGGGGAGAAAGCTAACTTACACATATTCAAGAAAAGCAAACAATGGTGGGGACCTGAAGGGAAGCACATGTAGGAAGACAATGGAGAGAACACTAGGGCTTGGTTTTGATTCTGTTTGCTGATATCATGAAGCAGGCAGAGTAACACGTGGATGTAAGTCAACTCCTTTTTCCTTGAGTATTTCAGACTTTACTTTCCTGTCTGTTCCTGTCAGAGGGTAAGCTGAGGAGAGAGCACTGATTCCCACCCTAGCAGTAGTTTTCCAAGGAGGGAATGTGGTAGGAAAGGCTGCATTTGTCAGCTCTGAGCTTGCAGAGTTACACACCTAGTAAGGTGCAATGCTGAATTCTGAATCTGGTCTGGAGAGCTTTCCTGCTTTTAATTGAAATGAAAAAGATAACAGCTCGATGCAAAGCTATTGTAAGTATAACCCTCTTCCCAAATAGAAGTATTGCATTCCCTCCATTCCTACAGACCACTTGGAAAATTCGTTACACTTGAGGATTTCAGCAGTGCTTTTGTTTGAGTTTTAAAGTTCTCCCCCTTTTTAGCATCCCATAAAATCCCTGTTCCTGCTCTGTAGCATGCAGGGTGCCATGGAAACAGCCTCAGGAGAACGCTCAGGGCCCTTCCATCCTCAGGTGTGAAGAAAAGACAGTGTTCCTAGACTGTCATACTCTGGATTACATGTCCAGGAAACACATGAAGGGCCATGATTTTCCTCAAGTGATGCTGATTCTGCTTTGTTTGTCTAGACGCAGAGACCTGGAGATTGAAAGACCTATATTGGGCCAAAATGATAACAGGCTGAAAACATTAAAGTAAGCCCCTGAGTCTCCCCACTGAATGGCTGTGTATCTGCCTGTCATAACAGATCCATTGTCCACAGTGTTTGTGCTTACTTGCTGACTGACTCTTCTTCCTCGTGTTCCTAGGTGTTCTACTTTACTGGTGGTGGGGGACAATTCACCTGCTGTGGAGGCTGTGGTAAGTATGTCCTGATGTGAGCAGGCTGGGATTGAAGTGTAATCAAATGTATGTGGCAGGCACACCACTGACATTGTGTCGTGGAAACATGACCACATGGGATCATGCTGTATCTCATTGCACCTACCAGGTTTTACTGTTACATATTTTGAAAATCAATTCCTCAGCAGTCACCAGGTCTCATCGGATTGATTAGTGTGGTCCTTGATGGCTCTGTGTGCTGCTGTCCATTCTGTGGCAGTGATTGTCAGATTTTCAGCCTTCCACTTAAGGGAAGTTAACCACCACAAATTCAGCAAATAAGAAGGTTGCAGAGGGCCTGTAATGCTTTTTCTTGTGTTGACTTAAATAGCATGTTCATTTATTTTTTAAAGGTACAGGTTAGCTAAATAAATAATGCCTTTTTATCTTATTTCCACACTCCTGTTTTTTGAAAGGAGGGCCCTCATCCAAAACACAGAGTAGACACTCCTCTAATCATCCTTAGACCTGACTCCCTGGCCAGAGCTCTGGTGGTGCGGACTTGAGAGGTAGCCCTGGGACCATCCAGAAGAAGCTCCGCAGGTGCTAGCTAGTTCAGGATTGACACCTGGCTATGTTCACTAATTCAGCATCGTTTTGAGCATCCCCTATTTATTCAGGGCTGAGGAGTAACAGATCTATTTGGGTATTTGGAAAATGCATAGATGTGTCAGAGACCAGTGATTGAGGCTGGGAATGTAGCTCAAGGCAGAGCACTCACATGTAAGGTCCTGCAAGAAAACACACTGGGCCCTGGTGACTGTGGTTAGTTAAACATGGAAACACGGTCAATTGTATGAATTACAAAGTAGTAGATAAAGGAAAGCATGCTTTATTATGCTAAATCCAGACATGGAAATTGATTTCTTAGAAAATATATATAGCTTATCTACTGTATTCCGAGCACTGTGACTAGCCATTAGATACCCATTTTAAAATTCTACCTGTAGAATCATTGCATATTCTATAGAAAATGGTGCATTTATCACAACCTGCATTGTCATTCACACAGAGCAAATTAAATCTCTGACTTGATCTTGGCTTTTAGATCATCTCCTGATTTTAGAGGAGTTTTGTATACCTGCCCATCAGCAATCCCAAGATCCAAAGTTCACCTGGATTGCTGATTCTTGCCTAGGTAACTAGAACCACTACCTGACGGGCCCACTGCCTCTTCAGTATGCCACACATGCCACTGCTCTCCAAACACTCAGACCTGTCACCTCAGAAACCCTCTGCCTTCTACGGGGAGCTCCAGTCTGCCCTGAATTTGCCTCTGTGCACTTTATACTAGCCGCTGTAGTGACACGCGTACTGACGACCTTCCTTTCTCTACCTCTGGAAGTCTTCAGACACCCACCTTTTCCTCTTGTCTATCCCTGAAAATCCCACCTGGCTTTCTATGTGTTCATTACACACAGCTGTTAAGTTTTCAGAGTTTATTCATTTTCTTTTGTGGTATATATTCCACATATATATATTATGACAGGTATTATGTGTATGTTCTTAGAAAACATAAGGGAAAGCTGTTTGAGTGAGCCATAAACTATTGTCCTTCTGGAGCTGGAGGTACATAGCTCAGTGATGGAGCATGTGCTCCAAGATTATCTTCCCAAAATATTTTGATAGAAGGGTACAAGATCCCATACATGGAGATGTGCCAAGCTGTCATCCCTGACTTTGCTGACCATTGCAAGGGAACAGTCACAGAAGAATTCAGCTTCCCACTGGGGAGCCAGAGACCTTGAAGCAGAAGAGTTGGTGGTTGGGGAGGGGCAGCCCTCCACTCTAGGCAGGAGGGACTGAGCAGGGAGGTGGAGACAGTGCACAGTCCCAGCTGATAGGCCATTGGTGCTGGGACAGCATGGAGGAGATCTCAGCAGGACAGGGCCACAGTCCTGTTTGTCTCTCAGAGAAGGAATGTACCTGGCCCACATGTCATGGCCAACAGGAAAAGCCTTTAGATTCAACATGTTGTTCATTAAAGACTGAAAGCATCAGAAAAGGAAATGGCAAAATTTTAGAAGAACTCTGAACCATCAGACAAAGTGTGCCTCATACGTGACATCTAATCTCTTTGGCTTATATGATCTCTGGGATGGTAATTCTAGCAATTTATAAATTTTTTTTTCAGGTTGAATGTAATTCTCGCCTTGACCCTATAAATACAACTTTGCTAAAGGTAATGTGTCTTTTTTCACAGCCAACCATTTGTGATAAGTTAGATACGCTTCAACTCTGTGTTTTCATGCAGAAAGGATCATTCTCTTCCCTTTGCTCATGGGCACTTGGGAGGCAGAGAATCAGGAGTTGAAGTTCATCCTCAGCTACATGCCAAGTTTAGGCCAGATTGGGCTTCATGAGACTCTAGCTCACAAAACCATGGGCCAGCTAGATGGCTCCACAAGTAAAGAAAGGCACTTGCTGCCAAGCATGACAACTTGAGTTTGATCCCCAGATCTCACATGGTAGAAGATAACTGACCCCCACCAGAGGCTTTGACCTCCACACACACCAGGCATGATATGCATACACACATACAAACTAAAGAAATGCAACTTTTAAAATTTAATAAACACTAACAGGGGCTGGAGAGAAGGTTCATTGGTTAAGAGTGCATACTACTCTTGAAGAGGACCCAAGTTTGGTTCCCAGTACCCATGTCCCAAGGCATACAGATGTTTGTGAGTCCAGCTTCAGGGAATCTGATACCTCTGACCTCTGCCAACCAAACTCTGGAAGAGTAGTAGTAGCAAGTGCTCTTAACCAGTGAGCTCACACACATAGTTTTTTTGTGTTTCTTGTTTATCTGTTTTTGGGTTTTTTTGTTTTTGTTTTTGTTTTTTGTTTTTTTTTGTTTTTTTTAAATCTGTTTTTTGAGACAAGGTCTCACTATGTAGCTCTAGTTGACCTGGAGCTTACTGTGTAGACCAGACTCATCTTGAACTCAGAGATCCACCTGCCTCTGCCTCCTGAGTGCTGGGATTAAAGGCGTGCCCCACTACCACTGGCTTCTAATTTTTTTTTAAATTATTCTTTGATAGTTTCAGGCATTTATTATTTTGGTTTTACTATTGTTAATGGGTTTTGTTTTGTTTTTGTTTTTGTTTTTTGAGATCGGGTCTCTCCAGATAGCCCTGGCTACTGGAACTCATTATGTAAACCAGACCAAACTCACAGGCAGGGTTTCCCTACCTCCAAAGTGCTGGGATTAAAAGCATGCACCCCCATGCCTGGCTCAGACATGATATTTTCTGGTCACACTCTTTTCCCTACCTCTGCCATACCCATAAGCCTCCCCACCCCACCCCATATCCCAACAAGTTCCCACCGCACTTTCATGTCTTTTTGTTTTTACTTTGTAACCCACTGGGCTTACCCAGGCCATCCACATGGGCATCCTGTGGAGCTAGCCACTGGAGCATGAGTAAGTCACCAGTGGCCACACCACCAAAGACAGTGACTGCCTCTCCACCAGCAGCCCTTCAACTCCCCTTCTTTTCTTTTCTTATTTCTTTTTCTTCCTTCCTTCCTTCCTACTTTCCTCTCTTTCTCTCTCTCTCTCTCTCTCTCTCTCTCTCTCTCTCTCTCTCTCTCTCTCTCTTTTTTAATAGAAACAGTAGCTCTCTGTATAGTCAAGGTTTGCCTGGAACTCACTATATAACCTGGGTGGCCTTGCCCCAGATGTACAAGGCTTGCATTACAGGCATGTGCAACAGTGTCTTACTTCTAACCAGTTTTTAGCTTCTAAACTTTGCAAAAATCTCAGCCCATACTAGTTTGGTCTGTTTTATATTTGTCAGGTTAAATGGTTGTTTCTCATGCTTGTTTTTCTCAAATTGTCCCTTCTTAACCTCAAATTCTTACACTTTCTGTGGTATTCTCCTGTCTTAAATAATGGCTCCCATTTAAAGAAAGTGTTAATCCCAGCAATGAAACAGGAATTCATAAAGGTTGGTTTGGTTTTGGTTTTTTAAGACAGGGTTTCTCTGTGTAACAGCCCTGGCTGTCCTGGAACTCACTCTATAGACCAGACTGCCCTCAAACTCAGAAATCTACCTACCTCTGCCTCCCAAGTGCTGGGATTAAAGTTGTGTGCCACCACTACCTGGCTGATGATTTATATAGTTTTAAATCTTTATTTTATTTTGTGTGTGTGTGTGTGTGTGTGTGTGTGTGTGTACACATCATGCATGTGCTTAGCTGGTGTGAGGTCAAAAGAGGGTATCAAATGCTCTAGATCTGGAATTATAATTGTGAGCTACCATGTAGGTGCTAGGAATTGAACCCAGGATCTCTAGAAGAATAGCAGGTACTTGCTGTAACCACTGAGCCATCTCTTCAGACCTTTCATATCCCTTTAAATAGAGGCAAGTCAGGCAAGTAGCCTCTCTCTGAGGTCTGGTCATGTCAGCTAGAAGGAATACATTGGTTTCTGTTTGGCCATCATGCAATGGGGACAGTCTTGAGTGCAAGCTGGCAGCTGCTATATCTGTCACAGTGTTAGAGATGGAGTTCTCCAGCCTCATTGAGGAAGCCTGGGGTAATATCCAAAAGTCAGGAATAAACAGGGGATTCCAGTGCACACTAGGGAAGCTCGAAGACTGATTGATGAAAATCCTTCAAAAGCAAAGAACAGTACCACCAGATCCAGCTTGGGGAGGTAATAGGCAGGTCTCCACTCCTCATGGCATCACACCCCTTTGTCATAGAGTAAAGACAATGAAGAGATTAAGGGGATTAGAAAGCAAGCATGGTGAGCCACGCCTGTGCCCAAGTACTTACAGGCAAGAAGTGGAGGAGTAAGCAACACAGGAAACCCTGCCCTGACCTCTTAGTAGGAAAACAGGACCTTACAAAGCATTAAGGCATGACAGCATATTGTTTGAGGGCTCTGAAGATAAGCTTCTTTGGACACAGGCAGAGCTAGGATGGAAGTTGTAGCTGAAAGCACTGTCAGCCTAACAAGAAACACCTACACAGGCCTGAAAGCCAGGCCTGACATCCTGGGAATGAAGAGCACTGGATGCCTCTCTCAGGTTTCAGTCTAAGGGTATCACCAGCATTGAGACCGTATAGAGTGCATCAAAGTGATGCAGAGATAGTGCAGTTAAGCATCAGGGAGCCCACAGTTCATTCCTGACCCTTTCTGTGCAGCCCTGGCTGCCCTGGAGCTCACAGAGATCCACCTGCCTCTGCCTCCTAAGTGCTGGGATTAAAGGTGTGCACCATACTGCCCAGCCATTCCTGACCTCTTTGAAAGGCCTCGGGGTACTGAGAGCATTCCCCTTAGTGGAGGTCCTGCTCACTTAGGTGTTCTTCCTTTTCTAGATGGCAGACTGTGGAGGACTGCCCCAAGTAGTTCAGGTAAGAAAGTGTTCATAATAACTACATAGTTTCTCTCTCTCCTCTCTCTCATTGCTACCTCTCTACTTACGTACAAATTAATGCCTTCTTTGTTTGTTCCCCCAGCCTGGGAAGCTCACCGAGGCCTTCAAGTACTTTTTACAGGGAATGGGCTACAGTGAGTAGTATGTTTTCTATTGAGTAGGAATTTATGGATAATGGGATACGTTTATCATCTGGGAAACCACAGGTCTCAGGACATAGCCCATCTGCTAGTCATCCTTTAAGTAGAGAACGATAAAGTATGGAGGGTTCACCCATCTGTGCATGTTTAAGTTAGACTGACAGCTAACATGTCCTCAGACTAAGGTGATTCTTTTTCTGTTGGTTTGTTTGTTTTGTTTTGTTTTGTTTTGTTTTTCAAGACAAAGTTTCTCTGTGTAGACTGGCTTGTCCTGGAACTCACTCTGTAGATCAGAGTGGCCTCAAACGCAGAGATCCACCTGCCTCTCCCTCCTGAGTGCTGGGATTAAAGGCATATGCCACCACACCTGGCTCTAAGAAGTGATTTTATAGCCTACTAAGGCTCCAGAATGTTTAGCTTGCCTCCTGGGGAAACCAACCATAAGCAGCATAGCCATGATTGAAATCTCGGAAGTCTAACCAGGCCCACGTTAACCTCTGAAGCTTTGGCTGCCTTAGCCATGAACTAGATCTTGTGATTTATATCTGAACCCAGCAGGTTTTACCTGGCCCACAGAACATAGTAGATACTCCAGGAGAAAAGGACAGTGTCCTTTGTGAAATGTCTTCTGCTGTGAGATAAGTTGGTAGTGTTTAGAGCATATCCATGTCATGCGCTACTGTATTGGGCTCCTACTTATTCCCCACCCTGAGCTTTCTCCTTTGTCACAGAAACTCTCACGAACTTCTCTCAGGGGAAATAAATAAATACCTTTTGCCCCAATACCGAGCTCTTTATCCAGGAAGCAGGTTTTTGGTGTCCACTCGATAATGACCATTGGCGAGCTGCCTCGGAAGCTGGGTCCTAGGTTCAGACCTGTAGCTGCCAGGAAGACCATGTATGTCTTGTCTAGAGTGGCTATGTTGTCCCTGTATGTGAGCTACTACCAACCGAGCCCACACACATGGCCCTCTGGCTCACCAGGAGAAGTCCTCTCCTAGCCTAGTCTCATCCTCTCTCCAGAAAAATACCTGGTTGTGTAGCTGACTCCTAAACCAGAGTAGGGTGCTACCTGTAGAACAAGGATGGGATAGCTTTTTGTCTGTTTAGAGAAGTGACATTAAAGGAGGTGCTTCAGCACCAATGCTCTTCTCTAGGACCTTGAGAGAAACTTCCATCCCGGCTCAGTATCCTGTTAGCATCTTCTAGGCAGCCAGAGTTGTCACTTAGTTCTTGTGGGTCACTAACCTGCCTTTTCCTGTGTCCATCCTGCTTCCAGTCCCGTATGTGCAGCTCAGTCACCTCAGCAGCGAGTCAGGTACCTTCCTGTGCTGGCCCTGCCCGCCTCCCAACCATGCTCTTCCTGCTGCATTGGCTGCCTGCAGCATGTCCGCGGTGTCCCTGTGCAGTGAGAGCCCGATAGAACAGGGCTTTGTGTGTTCTAAGAGTTGACCCTGCAGACCAGGCCTGGTCCTGTAAGAAAAGAGGACTCTACTGAACTGCAGGCCTCCTCTCGGTCCTTAGCGAGAGTGGCAGCAAAGCACAGCTCGGGGAGGGACCCTCTCCCACCACCACCACCGGTTTCTTAACCCGTGAAGTGAGCCCTAGACAGGGTTCAAAAGGGCCTGCAGCCTTGACACCAGGTGGAGTGTTAGCATCTGTGTCCAGAGACCACCACAGAGATGGTGTCTTCTGACCACAGTGATGAGATGACAGCAGGGACAGTGACTGATGATCCAGAATAATAGGCAGTGAGTTCTGTCAGGTAAAGCCCTGTCCAGGCCATGCTGAAATTAAATGATCTCAGAGTCAGAGTAGTAACAGGAACAACATAGGAGTCTAAATTAAAATACCCCAGAGTCAGTCCCCTCTCAACCCCCTAACAGCCTGTACCTCATCCCTGTGTAGCCATCAGCTCCAGAACACCTTCCCTCCCCTCTACCCATCTGTGTCTCCTACCCAGAGGGCAGCAGTAGCCTGTGGACACGGATGGTAGTCTTGTTGTATCGGGCTTGCACTGTGTTTGTGAAATACCTTCCTACTTGTGTGGTTTGTCATTCTTTCTTTTGGTTTAGTCTTGCATGTGCTGCAGGTTTTGGTCACCAGTATGTGTTCCCAAAGCCACTTTCCCATCACTGTATGAATGGCGTGGGCACAGCAAAGAGGCTTTACTCCACCCTTAGGGTCTCCCATCGTACTCTGAAGTAGAATCTGGGGAGAATCGAGGTGCAGGGGATCAAAACAGCCATGCATACAGCCCCTCACCTAGAGCAAATAGTGCAGAGTGGGGCACCTCTTCTGTCGTCCTTGGCATCATCTTAGGTGTCTTTGGTGAAACCTATAGGGTACCTGAGCTACACTGAGCTCCTTCTAATATCCTGCTTCTTTATTACAGTACCATCTGCCAGCATGACCCGGCTCGCCCGATCACGAACCCACTCCACCTCGAGTAGCATTGGCTCTGGAGAAAGTCCCTTTAGCAGGTCTGTGACCAGCAATCAGTCAGATGGAACTCAAGAATCCTGTGAGTCCCCTGATGTCCTGGACAGACACCAGACCATGGAGGTGTCTTGCTAAGCAGATGCTACCCCCTGGACCATGCAAGTCCCTCCTCCTTGAAATGACCACTCCATAATAGAACATTTCATCCTGTCAGCTGGCCTCCACTTTCACTCATGCATGGCCACAGAACCTTTCTCTAATAGCCTGGATTTATCATTCTCTCCACATACCCCTTTTTTGTATATACCAAGAACCACACCCATGCCATTACTGTAACATTCCAACATCTTGATCCGATCTGATCTCCATATCTTCTCTTGCCAGCCTTTCCCTATGCTCCCTCAAATATGTATCTGACGAGATTCTTTGATTCCCAACTCCGTGTGTGTGCGAGCACGCGTGTCTGTGCGAGCACGCGTGTCTGTGTCTGTGTGTGCATAGTTCTATGATTTTAGACATGCTTTCTTATAGTGCTTCTGCAAAGGGACTTTTTTTGCATTCTCAGTGGCGTTTTAAAGGGAAATATGCAGAGCAGATATCTGGATAGCTTGGACCACAAGATTGGATTTTGGTTCCACTTGGACAATATTTGCAGTGATTTCAGAGGAGAACAGGTCTGAGGGATGTGGGAACCGTAGTTACTGTGTGGACTATTGATTAGCTGTGACCAGTAAAAGAGTCACCTGTTACACAGATAGGCAAGGTGGCAGGCACCTCCCTTGTCCAAGTGTATTCATATATACCATTGTATAAGTCAGAGAGAGGGATCTGAAACCCATAAATGATGTCTGTACACCATGGAGTTTTCTCCAAAGAATTGGCCTAAGCTCTAGATTAGCCAAGGAAGATGGAAAACAAAACGCCAGGCTCCACTCTGCAGACAAAAGTGCTGTCCCTGTAACATCTGTACCACTTCCCAGACACCCACACATCTGCAGGAAGTGCCTCCCAGGTCTGGAAAGAGAGTGGTTCTCCATCCCTCTGTCCCAGGAAAGGGGGACAGTATGATTTAAAATGCCATCAATGGTGAGGGTCTTAATGGGGTAGAGGAGGAATCATTAACACATCACCATGATAAGTAAGTGTAGCCTAGGTTTCAGCAAACATTAATGGAAACCAAGTCACATTGAAGTGGAACCCATTTCTGGAAAGTTTTAAGCGTGCAGTGTCCCTTTATAGGAGGGAAGGGGACAATCTCAGGGCAGCCTTGTCCAGGTTGTCAGTGAGGGACCATACCAACCAGGGAGATCCTCTGTGAGAATGCTGCCACACAGCAAGGACTCCTCTCTTGGAAGTATCCAGATGTGAGCCCAGCCAGGGTCATGTGGTTCCAAATCTGAGGAAGAGCTTTTTCACACACACACGCCTTGCTTTCTGCTAAGATAAGGAAGGTGTCTGCCAGAGTGTGACGTTTACAGATGAAATAAAGCTGTCTATGTCTCATTGTTCCCTGGCTGCTGGTGTCATCTATCCAAGCGACTCTCTAAAGGCTTGGGCTGGGAATGAGATGTTTTACTGGGTCTGGACTGTGCATTTTCTTGTCTGTAATTACTTATCCCATTCAGTGACCCTTAATAGAGGAAGAGACACTTTAGAATAATATGTTTGAGGTATCACAGCCAGTAAGGGCATACTATGCTGAATTCCCCATCTACCTGACATGCCCAGGTCCCCTCAAAACTCCCAAGATGCCTGACAATGCTGTTCTTGATGAGAGGGAACTTGAGTCTGAGAAAGCCAGTCCACATCTTATGTTCCATCATCTCTGTGGAATTCCTGGTCCTAGTCTGTGATAATTTACAACCACTTTCCTGGGTTCTTCTTAAAATAGCAGGCATAGGCCAGGCGGTGGTAGCACATGCCTTTAATCCTAGCACTCGGGAGGCAAAGCCAGGTGAGTTCAAGGCCAGCCTGGTCTACAAAGTGAGATCCAGGACAGGCACCAAAACTACACAGAGAAACCCAGTATTGAAAAAGAGAGAGAGAGAGAGAGAGAGAGAGAGAGAGAGAGAGAGAGAGAGATAGCAGGGTGTATTTTTTCATAAGCTGCTGTGCTTATGCCCTCTAAGAATAGTTTTTAAAGCCCACCATCTTATAAAGGGTAGAAAGAATGGTCCACTCTGGGACTGGAAAAGGGCTTTGCTTATATCAGGAATGAAGGATTCAGGAGAAGAGCTGGTGGCTATAACAGGTTTCTAAGGTTCCGTAGAAACAGTCTAATCTCTGCTCTGATTACCTCAAAGAGACTTGCATTCTTCCATCTAACATGCCCTCATATACATGCTGGTCTCTTCTGGACTACCTACTTGACTACCCACTACTACCCACAGGGCCTTCGACCACACTCTTCTAACATGACTGAAAAGAACTCTGGATTATCCTCCAAAGACACTGTAAGCTTCTGAATCTATAGCTGCTCTCACAGGGTGAGATTCTCAGTTTGAAAGGAGTGGAGCTAGAAACAGCAGTGGACCCTTGGAGTCAATTCCAAGCTCTAAAACAAAGCAAAAAAGCCCACAAAATCCCAAGAGAAGATGGCCGTCCTATCTCTGCACTGTCTATCCTGCTGCCTGAGCAGCAGGCAGCTCATCCTCTAGATGAGGTCACTGCACCCTCCAGACATGGCCATTGCGATATAAATGGGATTAGAGAGAAGTACAGCAGCCTGGGCACTGTGCAGTTTCTACGGCCTTTCGCCAACACTGCCCACCCACTCGCCAGGACACCACAGACAGTGCCTGAGCACATGGTATGCTTCTCAGACACGTGACAAATGATCTAGTCTCCTCTGCAAAGGTGGCCAACACCTGTTTATCCTCAGCCTCATTGCCACTGTCTGGACCTCATCTTCCCCAATAGTTTACCATGCCATGGCCAGACCAGGAAGAGAAAGTTGCAGAGTCCTGGAGAAGTGTCCAGGAAAGAGCAGGTCCCTTAGGGCCCAAGGGTCCTAAAGGTTATGGTCTTGCTGAGCTACAGCCGGGAAGTTAATCACCTCTAATCCCTCCTTCAGCCATGTGGAATCAGTATTATCATCCTTCCTCACGGGAGACACTACAGGCTGAAGGCTTTGCCTGAGGTCACACAGCTGGTCTGAGTTAGTCACCCATGCTACCCGGGGCAGGCATAAACCAAGCATTTAGCTTGAACCTCATACTCATGGCCAGCTGAAATGGGAGAATTGCCCTGGTAGTGAGCAAATCCCATCCCTCAGGAGCCAGCAGAACTCCCACCACCACCAAGGCTGTCCAGTCTCCAAAGTCTGAGAGGAAGGGGCTGTCCAGAGCCATTCCCGGGGTACCCGTCTGCTTGGTGCTCCTGAGCTCTGTGCTGTGGACTCTGAGGTCCTGCACAGGGGCAGCAGAGAGCACTGTTTCTCCAGTTGGTAAAGCAGGGCTGCAGGACAGATGTGCAGAAGAGCAGTCCTCCCTGCAAGACTGGGTCCACTCAGTGGGGACTGTTCCAGGACATGGATGCCACCCTATGGCACTGAGGGACAACACCCTCATCCAAGCAGCGCACCGCCCTAGGGCAAAGGAAGGTGCCCACTGTGTCCCCATGCTGTTCTGTGAGCTGCTCCTTCCAATTGTGAGCCCTTGGCAGTGCCTGACACACACCACCACCTCAGTCGATGACTTGAATAGAACCTCCAGCATGAGAATGGGAGGAGTGAACAGTGAGACCATACCTTGTCCTGCTGAAAACAATGAGACCATCTGAAAAGGATTAGAGCCAGTACCCCTCACCAAAACACTTAATATAGTAGTGGGAAAGCAGCGTTCCTCTAGAGACCAAGGTTTGCTTAGTCTGAGGACAAGACACTGTGCACAACATTCTACTCACTTTGGTTCATTCTGTCGCTGTGTGTTGGGTGCCTTTGGGGGGCCTCACAATGCTGAGGACAGGGCAAGGAACTGTAGGGAATGGTGGATTGAACACATGTTCCAGCTGAGCCTGGTGGCGGTCACAAGCCTATGAAGCAAGAGGATCACCTGAGCCCAAGAGTTTGGGGACAACCTAGGGAACATAGTCCTCATTTCATAGTCTCATGGAAACAAAACACAAGACAACAATAACAGAGTCTGTAATAGGATATTCAAAACCAGGAAGGAAGTATGCTCCCAGGGCTGGCTTTCCCAGGCATTATCTACCATGCCCAAGTGTTGGGTGTGGTTATCCCCACTTCTCAGATGAGGAAAAGGGGCACCGAGAATGGAAGTGACCAGTCAGTCCCTCAGAGTTCCTCAGAGTCACCACTATGTCACATAGACTGACAGACTCCCAGCAATCTTACCCAGTGCTCTTGGCACCAATAAGTATTTGGTGTCACCTCTGCTTGTGACTCCCATCCCAAGGCCTCCTGGCTCCTCCTCGGTCCATCTCTAACCCTAGCCCTGGTCCCTGATGTGCCTGGAGAGAGCTCAGTGTCTTGTCACTATCCCTGCCACCAACTAGCAGAATGTGACCCTAGATGAAGGAATGGTTCTTCAGGCCACGGGAGTTCAAAGGAGGATCAGCAAAGGCTAAACATGCCTAGGAAGCTTCCTGAGAAATGCTGGGATCCAGACAAACACAAAGAAAATGGAAAGGGCAGGCTGGCCCTCCAGAGGGGACACCAAAAATGGCCCCAAAGCTCCTACACAGAGATAGAAAAGACCATTGGTGTTCTTAAGAATGGAGCAAGGCCACAGCCTAGGAAAGACTGATACAAAGCAAACCACCTACAGCTTGCTGGCAGTCTCTTCATGTGAAGAAAGGGCTGGGGCTTGAACCTGACAGGAGGGGTCACTCCCAGTGTGGGTCAAGTGTCTGGGTCCTAGCTGGGATCCATGGACTGTGTCTCCAGAGCAGCACCCTTTTCAGATTTCTTTTGGCAGTGTGCTTCTAAGAGTCTGCTGAAGATTGATGGAAAGGATGCCTAGTGGCAGGGAAAAGGCCTGTCTAACCCAGGCTCCAGTGTCTGTTTACACCAGGGACCCTTGTCCACAAAACCAGGTAGGTCATATCTGTGGGATCACCAGGGCCTTCCCAGACCCTGAGTCTATATAAACTTAGATCTCACCACCTCTGGGTCTTTGGCCAACAAGCCTAAAACATAGCATCAAGCTTCAGTGAGAGCCTACCAAAACCCAGTGATCTACAGGTGCCCAGCTTCTGCTGAGTGTGCAGTGTTGGTAAGAACATTGCAGAAGCAGATAAGAGAGGAGACAAGGGCTAGTCAAGTGGTGGAGAACCTGGTTAGCACACAGAAAGCCATGGCTTCCATCTCCAGCCCACACAATACAATACATAGTTCCTCAATCACACTGTCTGCATTCAAAGAGTTCAGTGGCCTCATGTCCTGAGTGCTACCTTATGAGGTAGCTTAGAAATAAGATGTCTACATTATTTGTTGCAGGAAGTTCTCAGCCTAAGAGATTATATGAAATACTTGACAGAGAATCAGTTTTCTTGCTGTATATGTGTGTTTGATATTTTTAATTGTGTGTGTGGGGGTGCACATGAGTTTAAGTATTCTAAGATGCTAGAAGCATTGGATGCCCTGTAGCTGGAGTTATAGGTGGTTGTGAGCCTCTGACATGGGTGCTAGGGACAAAACTTGGTTCCTCTGCAAGAGCAATAAGAGCCCATATCTCTGAGACACCTCTCCAGCCCCTTGCTTTGCTTTTTTTTAATGAAGTCTTGTTATTTAGTCCAGGACCCTGGAACTTGCTGTTACAGACAAACCTGATCTGAACTCACACTCCTTCTACATCAGACTCCTTAATATTGGGGCTGTGGGTGTGCCCTAGCACTTGTGTGGGTTTACGATGTCTCGGTATAAAAATAAAGTATATGAGATTACATATTACTGTTTATTGCATTAATATGTAATTGTTCAAAATAATGGATTTCATACTTATGCTAAGTACTTTGATCATATTCATTTCCATTACCCTCTCACCCCTCCCATCTTCCCTCTCCCTGAGGATTCCTTTCTACTTTCATGTCAGAGTGTGTGTGTGTGTGTGTGTGTGTGTGTGTGTATGCGCGTGTGTGTATGCACGCACACACACGCATGCATCTGTGTAACCTATGTTCCACAAATGACACAAAACATACAACATCTTAAGTTGGCTTATGTTTACTAAACACAATGATCGCTAACTTTAAACATTTTACTGAAAATGATATGTTGTTCATTATGAACAAATGAAACTCTGATATATGTATGGTATTTTTCTTTCTCTATTCATTTGTTCATGGCCACCTAGGCTGATTCTAAAGTTTGGGTATCATGAAAGTGGTAAAATAAATATAGATGTGCAGGGGTTTTTGTTTCGTTTTTATTCCAGACAGGGTTTCTCTATGTAACCCTGGCTGTCATGGAACTAACTCTATAAACCAGGCTGGTCTCGAACATGCTGCCTCTGCCTCCTGAATGCTGGGATTAAAGGCATACACCACCTGCCCAGCTAGATGTGCAGGTTTTACCATGGTTTATTGATTTGAACTTCTTTAGGTATCTATGAAGGAGTATAAGAAAGATTGTCTAAGATATCCCTGAGCAAAAGTCCCAGCATTTAAGATAATTGCATGACCCGACTGGACTAAGAGAGCCTTTGTCCAGTGACAGATGGAGGCAGATACAGAGATCCATGGCCAGGCACCAGGCTGAGCTCCGGGAATCCAACTGATGAGACAGAGGAGAGATACTGCAGGCGAAGGACGTCGAGATCATGATGGAAGGACATGCGGAAAGGACTGGCCACACTAGTGGAAGCCCATGAACTGTGGACTGGTGGCTGTGGAGCCCCCATGGGACTGGACTAGGCCCTCTGGATACGGAAGATGGTTGTTTGGCTCGAACTGTTTTGGGGGCACCCAGGCAGGGGGATCGGGATCTGTCCCTGGTCTATGAGCAGTCTTCTGGAATCCAGTGCCTGTGGTGTGACACCTTGCACAGCCTTGGTGCAGTAGGAAGGAGCTTGGACCTGCCTAGGCTCAGTGTGCTGGGCTCTGCTGACTCCCCATGGGAGACCTCGATTTGGGGGATGTGGGGATGCAGGGTGGCTTGGGAAAGAGGAGTGGGTGGTGGGAGGGGGGAGGAGCAGGGATCTATAGATAGCATGTGGAGTGAGTAGAAAATTTCTTAATAAAAGAAAATGGAAAAAATAATTACATAAGCAAATTATCCTAGAAACTTTAATATTTTTATGTCAAAACTAGCTATGGGTTTAAGTCTAGTTCTTATTACCAAAAACAGCCCGCTAATACTTTTTTTGTTTGTTTATTTGTTTTTAGGTTTCTCTGTGTAGCCCTGGCTGTCCTGGAACTCACTCTGTAGACCAGATTGGCCTCAAATTCACAGAGATCCACTTGCTTCTGCTTCTCAAGTACTGGGATTAAAGGCATGCACCACCACCCAGCTTTGTGGGTTTTTTGTTTTGTTTTGTTTTGTTTAACTAAAAGGCACTTTATTATAAAGAATTTGAAAATATAAATATCACACAGACAGATTAACATAGCCACTCAAGCACTTGCCTAGACTCAAAGTCTGGATAACTCAGTGAATAGTTAGAATAGCCATTTAGAAGCCACGGAGCTTCACTTTGGATTTTACACTTTCACTATCAATTAATTATATTTTTATGCACATTCACGACACAAAAAGAAAAATCCATGATAGAATTAAAACTAGGAGAACAAGTAGCTTTTTTTTTTTTTCATGACTTGGATCCATTATCCACATCCTTCCCTTCCTTATCACCTAATAATACCCTTTCTTGTTCTCCTGTCCACATATTATACTATACCTACACATGTACACATCCTAGACCAGGATCTACATAGGACATGTAGGTTTTTTCTCTGATTGGGTGACCCCAATGTTATATAAATCTCTTCTGAGATCACACCTTGATTTAGAGTTTAAATAACATTATGGTTCTCCAGAAAAAAACAGGAAGAGTCATGTGCATGTGGCTATGCATGTATGTGTATATATAAAGATTGACGGTAAGGAAGCTGCTTGTGTGAATGTGAAGCTGCAAAGTTAGATGGCCACAAAGATAAAGATCAGGGGAGAGTTGGTGTCCCAGTCCTGGGCCCTAGAGCAATATGGAGCTTAATGGAGGTGGTGGTTTAGGTAAGTGATGTCCCCCATAGGCTCATATATCTGAACACTTGGTTCCCAGTCGGTGGTGCTGTTGGAGAGGCTGTGGAACCTTTAGGAGGTAGAGCCTTGCTAGAGGAAGTGTGTTACTGGGAACAGACTGAGAATTTCCAGCCTCACCCCACTCCCAGTCACTCTCTCACCATCCTGTTTGGGATTGAAGACTTCAACTCTCAGCCTTGCACACCTGCTGTGATGCCTCCCCTGCTGCTGCAGAGTCGCTCTCTGGAGTGGTGGGTTATACTTTTCCCTAAGTTGCTTTTGCTCATGATGTTTTATCACAGCAGCAGAAAGTAACTAATACCATGTAACTGGGTCGTGTGCACACCACACTATGGCCAGAGAGAGTTGCTGAGCATTGTGTGGAGTTAGTCATTTACTCTCCCTCATCGTCAACTAAGTCCATGTAAAGACAAGAAAGAAGAGACACATTTTAGGTTGACATGTCAAAGAAGTTTCCAGATGAGGTGTGCTGGGAGTTGTGACTTGTCGAAAGCAGAAACAGGAATCCAGAAGTGTTGGCTGAACAGAATGAGCAGTAATGCAGGGCTCATGGGGCTCACAGAAACTGACAGTTATGGAGCCTGAATGGGTCTGAGCTAGGTCCTCTGCTTATCTGTTATTGTTGTACAGCTGTGTGTTCTTATGGGACCCCTAACAGTAGGAGTGAAGATGTCTCTGACTCTCACTATCTCTTGGGACTCTCTTTCTCCTACTGAGTTGCCTTGTCCAGCCTTTTTTTTTTTTTTTTTTTTTTTTTTTTTGGTTTTTCAAGACAGGGTTTCTCTGTGTATTTTTGGTGCCTGTCCTGGATCTCGCTCTATAGAACAGGTTGGCCTTGAACTCACAGAGATCCACTGGGCTCTGCCTCCTGAGTGCTGGCATTAAAGGCATGTGCCATCACCGCCAGGCCCTTGTCCAGCCTTGACGTGAGTGTTCCTGCCTAGTCTTATTTGTTTGTTTGTTTGTTCCTATCATCAGCTTGATACAGTAGAAATTCTTATCCTAGTAGTGAAATGCTTCATTGAGGCTTGCCCAGTAATTGAGCAAAACAAAACTTACTATAAGCCATAGTCATCCTAGGGTCCCCCCTGCTGTATAGCCTCTCTAGTTCTATGGGTCGCAGTCTGATTGTTCTTTGCTTTATATCTAGAATCCATTTATGAGTGAGTACATACCATGTTTGTCTTTCTGGGTTTGGATTACCTCACTCAGGATGATATTTTCTAGTTCCATCCATTTGCCTGCGAATTTCATGCTGTCATTGTTTTTCTCTGCTGAGTAGTACTCCATTGTGTGTATATGTATCACATTTTCTTAATCCATTCTTCAGTTGACGGGCATCTAGATTGTTTCCAGGTTCTGGCTATTATGAATAGTGCTGCTATGAACATAGTTGAGCATGTATCTTTATGGTATGATTGAGCATTCCTTGGGTATATGTCCAAGAGTGATATGGCCGGGTCTTGAGGTAGATCGATTTCCAACTTTCTGGGGAACCGCCATACTGATTTCCACAGTGGTTGTACAAGTTTGCATTCCCACCAACAGTGGAAGAGTGTTCCCTTTGCTCTGCATCCTCTCCAACATTGACTGTCATTAGTGTTTTTGATCATCGCCATTCTGACAAGTGTAAAGTGGTATCTTAGAGTCATTTTGATTTGCATTTCTCTGATGATTAAGGATGTTGAGCATTTCTTTAAATGTCTTTCAGCCATTTGAGATTCTTCTTTTGAGAATACTCTGTTTATCTCTTTAGCCCAATTTTTAATTGGATTGTTCAGTATTTTGATGTCTAGTTTCTTGAGTTCTTTATTTACTTTGGAGATCAGTCCTCTGTCAGATGTGGGGTTGATGAAGGTCTTTTCCCTTCTTGTCTTATTGACTGTGTCTTTTGCCCTACAAAAGCTTCTCAGTTTCAAGATGTCCCATTATTAATCTTGTGCTCAGTGTCTGTGCTGCTGGTGTTATATTTAGGAAGTGACCTCCTGTGCCAATGCATTCAAGAGTACTTCCTACTTTCTCTTAAGTTTAGTGTAACTGGATTCATGTTGAGGTCTTTGATCCACTTGGATTTGAGTTTTGTGTATGGTGACACATATGGATCTATTTGTAATCTTTTGTTTGTTTTTTTGTTTGTTTGTTTTTTGAGACAGGGTTTCTCTGTGTAGCTTTGTGCCTTTTTCCTGGAACTAACTTGGTAGCCCAGGCTGGCCTCGAACTCACAGAAATCTGCCTGGCTCTGCCTCCCAAGTGCTGGGACTACAGGCATGTGCCACCAGCACCTGGCTATTTGTAATCTTTTACATATTGACATCCAGTTATGCCAGCACCATTGGTTGAAGACACTTTCTTTTTTCCATTGTATAGTTTTGGATGCTTTGTGAAAAATCAGGTGTTCATACATGTGCAGATTAATGTCAGGGTCTTCAATTTGATTCCATTGGTCTGTATGTTGGTTTTTATACCAGTACCAAGCTGTTTTTTAATTACTATAGCTCTATAGTAGAGCTTGATGTTAGAGATGGTGATGCCTCCAGAGGTTGCTTTATTATACAGGATTCTTTTAGCTATCCCGGGTCTCTTGTTTTTCCATATGAAGTTGAGTATTTTCCTTCCAAGTCTGTGAAGAATTGTGTTGGGATTTTGATGGGGATTGCATTGAATCTGTAGATTGCTTTTGGTAAGATCGCCATTTTTACTATGTTGATCCTACCTATTCATGAGCATGGGAGATCCTTCCATTTTCTGATATCTTCTTTAATTTCTTTCTTTAGAGACTTAAAGTTCTTATCAAACAGGTCCTTCACTTGTTTAGTTAGTGTTATCCCAAGGTATTTTATATTATTTGTGGCTATTGTAAAGGGTGATGTTTCTCTGACTTCTTTCTCATCCCTTTCAGCATTTGTGTATAGGAGGGCTACTGATTTTTTTTTTTTTTTGAGATGACCTTGTATCCTGCTACTTTTTGAAATATTTTTTAAAGATTTATTTATTTATTTTGTATACAGAAGAGCCAGATCTCATTATAGATGGTTATGAGCCACCATGTGGTTGCTGGGAATTGACTTCAGGACCTCTGGAAGAGCAGTCAGTGCTCTTAACCTCTGAGCCATCTCTCCAGCCCCGTATCCTGCCACTTTACTGAAGGAATTTATCAGCTGTAGGAGTTCCCTGGTAGAATTTTTGGGGTCACTTATGTATACTATCATATCATCTGCAAATAGTGAAAATTTGACTTCTTCTTTTCTAATTTGTATCCCCTTGATCTCCTTTTATTGTCTTATTGCTTGTAGTTAGAGTTTTCCTGCCTGGCCCAGTCAGGACAAATCTCTCTCACCCACCAGTCCCACAGTCTCTCAGACCCAACCAAGAAAGCACACAGAAACTTATATTGTTTACAAACTGTATGGCTGTGGCAGGCTGCTTGTTATCTACCTTTTCTATCTTAAATTAATCCATTTCTGTTAGTCTATACTTTGCCACATGGCTTGTGGCTTACCAGTGTCTTTACATGTTGCTTTTCATGGCGGTGGCTGGCGGTGTCTCTCCCCAGTCTTCTACTTCCCAGAATTCTCTTCTCTCTTGTCCCGCCTATACTTCCTGCCTGGCCACTGGCCAATCAGAACTTTATTTACACAGAGCGATATCCACAGCACTTCCCCTTTTCTTCTTTTTTTAAGGAAGGTTTTAACTTTTACATAGTACAATTACATATAACAAAACAATTATCTAGCAAGAATTACAGTTACAATATTAAAGAAGATATCCTATCTATCTTATATTTGTGAGTCTATGGTTTGAGTCCAACATGTTGGCAAGAATTTCCACCTAAAGTGCTGTGGATATCGCTCTGTGTAAATAAAGTTCTGATTGGCCAGTGGCCAGGCAGGAAGTATAGGCGGGACAAGAGAGAAGAGAATTCTGGGAAGTAGAAGACTGGGGAGAGACACCGCCAGCCACTGCCATGAAAAGCAACATGTAAAGACACTGGTAAGCCACAAGCCATGTGGCAAAGTATAGACTAACAGAAATGGGTTAATTTAAGATAGAAAAGGCAGATAACAAGCAGCCTGCCACAGCCATACAGTTTGTAAACAATATAAGTTTCTGTGTGCTTTCTTGGTTGGGTCTGAGAGACTGTGGGACTGGTGGGTGAGAGAGATTTGTCCTAACTGGGCCAGGCAGGAAAAATCTAACTACAATTGCTCTAGCTAGAATTCAAGTACTATATTGAATAAATATGGAGAAAGGGTACAGCTTTGTCTTGTTCCTGATTTTAGTGGTATTGCTTTGAGTTTCTCTCCATTTAATTTGATGGTGGCTTGCTGTAAATTGCCTTTATTATGTTTAGGAATGTTCCTTGTATTCTGTCGCGCCCGCCTCAACCAGTAAGGATGACGCAACACCGGGATTCTTCTTAATACAGTTTAATCAGACCCTTGGTTAGTTGCATTGTCTCTCTCCTGGGGCAAGCCTCTCCCAGCACCTAAGTAGGGCTGGGCTGCCAACCCCAGTCAGCCACGTGGGCACTGTCCACAGGTTCACGCATATGCCAGCAGCACACGAATCCAGCCATAGCCAAATAAGGAGCTGTGTTACCATAAAGAGTGTTTGCCATCGGGAAGGCAGAGGGTAGAAGCCAGCGCCATCTTTAGGGTGCGGCTACACGCAGCTCTCTACAGTTCCCCCTTTTTGTTTTACAGAGCAACAGGCAAGAGTAGAGGTCTGATCTCTGCTAAAATGGAACATGTACTAATGTTTGTCCAGGCGTCGTCCACCCAGAGAACACTAGACCCGTCCGATACCCTTTTCACAGAGGTGGGAGTTAGGGTACCAACCCACATGCAATCAGACTTGCTCTTCTTGAGGTCAGCGTATCATAACCTCAAGTGCAGTGCGCAGGCCTCGCATCCTGTGCCTAAATATCTTTTAAAGTAGCCAACCAGGCTTGGGGGGACTGTCCTGCATCAATGGCCATAAAGGCTTGGACAATCATGGCTGCATGGCGACGCTGTGAGATCCTAATGCGACAAATGCACCACAAGCATACTAGGGAGGTGAGCACCAGTAAGCCTACTAGGGCTCCTATTCCCGCCCACTCCTTCATGTGATCCATGGCTGTAGCAATCCAGGAAGATAATCCCTCCACCAGTCCGGTATCCACTCGTGTCGAATTCACCGTGACAATAGCCACTCTCAGCTGGTCCATCAGGTTATCAAACTCTCCGGTCCAATTGCCTAAAAGATAACTAGACAACTTTTTAGATAAATCTGCAGCAGAACAATTGGAAGCATCCAAATTCAAAAAATTCAAAGTAAATAATGCAAGAGAGAGTCTGTCCTTAGGGGTACGGCCATAGCCTATTCCCTCTTTTTGTTTTTGAAGCAACTCTTTCAAGGAGCGATTTGCACGCTCCACAATGCCTTGACCTTGTGGATTATATGGTAGGCCATGTACAAGTTGCACATTCATCTGTTGACAGAAGGAAGCGAACTTCTGTCCGGTATATGTAGGACCATTGCTGTTTTTAACTGTTGAGGCTTACCCCATGCTGCCCAAGCTTCTAAGCAATGAGCAATAACATGAGAGGCTTTCTCTCCTGCCATTGGGGTGGCATGAATGATTCCAGAGCAGGTATCAACAGATACATGTACATATTTGACACGTCCAAATTCAGAGATGTGTGTAACATCCATTTGCCATATTTTTAAGGGGAGCAAACCACGAGGGTTAACTCCTAATCTAGAAGGATGATGAAAAATGACATATTGGGGACAATCTAGTACCACCTTTCGTGCATCCGCACGTGAGATAGAAAACTTTTGTTGTAATGTCTTTGCATTAACATGAAATTCTTTGTGGAAAGCATGTGCTCGTTGTATGGCAGAAGCCACAAACATCCATTCCTGTCTAGTACACTGGTCCACTATATCATTGCCTTTAGCCAATGGACCTGGCAGACTGGTATGTGCACGGATGTGTCGCACAAAAAAGGGATTCTTACGTTGCCAGATCAGTTTCTGTAATTGGCCAAACAATGAGCTAACCAGGCTAGAAGATTTGATGGGCCCTGCACATTCAAGGCTTTTCAAAGCATTAACAACATAACTAGAATCTGACACTAAATTAAATGCAAATGGACAAGCCTTGAAAACGTCAAGAACTATTGAAAGCTCCACCTGTTGAGGTGCACCTGGCAAGAATTGATACTTTACAGGTTCATTAGAATCCACCATATAAGCACCACAGCCTGTCTTAGACCCATCTGTAAATATAACACTTGCTCCTGAAATGGGCTGGGAAGCAGTTACTTTAGGGAAAACTACAGGATGTTCTTTAAAGAAAGTTAATAGTGGATGTTTAGGATAATGGCAATCTATGTGTCCTGAATAGGTACAACGCAGTATTGTCCAATCATCTATGGCAGCACATAATACCTTGACTTGAGTAGAATCATAAGGAACAACTAGCGTTTGTGGTGATGTTCCAAAATATTGTAAACATTGTTGAATATCCTGTTGTGCAAGTAATGCTACAGCAGTAGGATAATACTCAATTGATTTTGCAGGTGAGATTTTAGTATAAATCCATAACAAGGGTCCTTTTTGCCATAAAATTCCCGTAGGTTGTAACTGGGTAGGCAGAATGTACAGGGTAATATTATCATTATTTTGTACTCTTTGAAGAAAAGCTTTTTGTAGCCTATCCTCTAATTTTGTTAAGGCTTCCCGGGCTGTATTGGTTAGTTGCCTCGGTGAATCCAAGGCTGCATCTCCAATTAGAATATCATATAATGGTTTTAATTCATAATTGGCCATTCCTAAACTTCCTCTTATCCAATTTATATCTCCTAATAATTTTTGAAAATCATTCAATGTGCAAAGATGATCCTTCCTTAACTCTACCTTTTGTGGCATGATATGATGATTAGTTATTTTAGAGCCAAGATAATTGACAACTTTGCTCTGTTGCACCTTCTCAGGGGCAATACAGAGTCCCTTTGGTTTTAGCAGTTTTACAAGTGAGCTATATGCTTCTTGAAGAATGCTCTCCTCTTTTGCTGCTAACAGTATATCATCCATACAATGGAGACATTTCAAGCCAGGAAAACGTGCTCTCAAGGGTTCTAAAGCAGTTGCTACAAATAATTGACACATTGTAGGACTGTTGGCCATGCCTTGTGGCAATACAACCCACTGATATCTTTTATCAGGTTCCTCATGATTAGTGGACGGTAAAGTGAAAGCAAATCTCTCACTGTCTTTGCTATTCAGCGGAATGGAAAAGAAGCAGTCCTTAATATCTACCACAATAATAGGCCAATTTTCAGGCAAGGCTGACAGCAATGGAAGACCACGCTGTACAGGTCCCATAATTCTCATTTGTTCATTTATAGCTCTAAGATCATGTAGCAATCTCCATTTTCCTGATTTCTTCTTGATGACAAATATGGGTGTATTCCAGGGAGAAAGGGAGGGTTTAATGTGCCCTTTCTCCAATTGCTCTTTCACTAATTGATATGCAGCATGTAATTTCTCAGAGGAGAGTGGCCACTGAGGAACCCAAACTGACTCCTCCGTTATCTAGGATATGGGAATGCCCTCCTCAGCGGCCCCTAGGAAAAACCCAACCCTTGTTTGGGTTTCCTAGGTACTGTTTGTATTGGCTCCTTTCTGCCTTGTAAAAATTTTCCCAGGCCAAAATCAGGATGACACCCCATGTTTTTCATATTTTTAGATCCTTTGGAGTATTCATTACTCAACTGAAAGCCCATGGATTTTATAAGATCCCTCCCCCAGAGGGACACTGGAAGCTCAAGGACGTAGGGTTGCATAACGCCAGAGTGACCTTCTGAATCTTGCCAATTTAACAAATTTGCACTAATGTTAGGAACACTGGCATAACCCAATCCCTGCAATGTTTATGAGGAAGCCTGTATAGGCCAACCTCGAGGCCAATCTTTGCTAGCTATGATACTGCCATCTGCTCCTGCGATCTGCTCCAGTATCCAAATCTAGGTCTCTTCCCAATTTCTCCCAGGAAGGCAATGTGAGGCTTCCTGAAATTGCAAAACCAAGGTGCAACTACATCACACTGTTGCAAAAATTGCTCTAGGGTGTGTTGTTTTGTTTTCAATTTCTTAGAGAGAAGCAGCTCATTAAGAGCCAAAAAAATTGGGTGCGAGGAGGAAGCGCCCATGTTAGTATATTTCTTTTCTTTCCTCAATTTGAGAAGTTTCTCGGAGGTTTCTCGGAGCCTCTGCAGAACAGCTCCAGCACTCCGGTTTCACCCGTTTGTTTTGTTTCACCTGCTGGTTTTTGTTTTGCAAATTACCCGTCCGCTATTGTCGCGGCCCTATTGAATTATCCGTCTGCTTTTGTCGTGGCTCTATTATCCCGCTCCCCTTTTGTCTACAGGTGAGCGTTACCTGCTTTTGTCGTGGATCCCCAGTTTTTTTTTCTGAGGACTTACCGGTACCGCCTGACTGTAAAACGTTTTGAATCCCACAGAGAGAGACGTGGAATGTCCCCGTATGTTCCTTTCTCCGTTTTCCCCGTACGAGGCCACCACTTGTCGCGCCCGCCTCGACCAGCAAGGATGACGCAACACTGGGATTCTTCTTAATACAGTTTAATCAGACCCTTGGTTAGTTGCATTGTCTCTCTCCTGGGGCAAGCCTCTCCCAGCACCTAAGTAGGGCTGGGCTGCCAACCCCAGTCAGCCACGTGGGCACTGTCCACAGGTTCACACATATGCCAGCAGCACACGAATCCAGCCATAGCCAAATAAGGAGCTGTGTTACCATAAAGAGTGTTTGCCATCGGGAAGGCAGAGGGTAGAAGCCAGCGCCATCTTTAGGGTGCGGCTACATGCAGCTCTCTACAGTATTCCTGATCTCTCTAAGACCTTTGTCATGAAGGGGTGTTGTATTTTGTCAAAGGCTTTTTCAGCATCTAATGAGATGATCATGTGGTTTTTTTTCTTTCATTTTGTTTATATGGTGTATCACATTGACAGATTTTCATACGTTGAACTATCTTTGCATCCCTGGGATGAAACCTACTTGGTCATGGTGGATATTTTTTTTTGATGTATTCTTGGATTCAGTTTGCTAATATTTTGTTGAGTATTTTTGCATCAATGTTCATGAGGGGGATTGGTCTGTAATTCTCTTTCTTTGTTTCATCCTTGTGTGAGTTGGGTATCGGTAATTGTAGCCTCATAAAACAAGTTTAGTAATGTTCCTTCTGTTTCTATTGTGTGGAACAATTTGAAAAGTATTGGAATTAGTTCTCCTTCTTTGAAAATCTCGGGGCTGGAGAGATGGCTCAGAGGTTAAGAGCACTGGCTGCTCTTCCTGAGGTCAAAGAAAGAAAGAAAGAAAGAAAGAGAGAGAGAGAGAGAGAGAGAGAGAAAGAAAGAAAGAAAGAAAGAAAGAAAGAAAGAAAGAAAGAAAGAAAGAAAGAAAAAAATCTAGAAGAATTCTGCACTGAAACCATCTGGTCCTGGGCTTTTTTTTTTTTTTTTTTGGAAGACTTTTAATGACTGTTTCTATTTCTTTAGGGGTTATTAGTCTATTTAAATAGTTTATTTGGTCTTGATTTAACTTTGGTATGTAGTATCTAGAAAATTGTCAGTTTCTTCCAGATTTTCCAATTTTGTGGAGTCCAGTTTTTTGAAGTATGACCTGATGATTCTCTGGATTTCCTCGTTGTCTGTTTTTATGTCTCCCTTTTCATTTCTGTTTTTGTTAATTTGTGTGTTCTCTCTTTGCCTTTTGGTTAATTTGGCTAGGGGTTTGTCTATCTTGTTGATTTTTTTTTTCAAAGAACCGACTCTTTGTTTCATTGATTATTTGTATTGTTCTCTTGGTTTCTATTTCATTGATTTCAGCTCTCAATTTGATTATTTCCTGGCATCTATTTCTCCTGGGTGAGTTTGTTTCTTTTTGTTCTAGTGCTTTCAGTTGTGCTGTTAATTCATTGGTATGAGATTTCTCCGTCTTCTTTATGTGTGCATTCAGAGCCATGAATTTTCCTCTTAGCACTGCTTGCATAGTGTCCCATAAGTTTGGGTATGTTGTACTTTCATTTTCATTGAATTCTAAGAAATCTTTAATTTCTTTATTTCTTCCTTGACCCATTGATATTTCAGGTGGGCATTATTCAGTTTCCATGAGATTGTAGGCTTTCTATAATTTTTGTTGTTGTTGAAATTTAACTTTAAGGCATGATGGTCCAATATTATACAGGAGGTTATTCCAATGTTTTTGTATCTGTTGAGATTTGCTTTGTGACCAAGCATGTGGTCAATTTTCGAGAAGGTTCCCTGGGGTGCTGAGAAGAAGGTATATTCTTTTGTGTTAGGATGGAATGTTCTGTAGATATCTATTAAGTCCATTTGAGTCATAGCTTCTGTTAGGTCCTTTATTTCTTTGTTAAGTTTCAGTCTGGTAGATCTGTCTTTTGGTGAGAGTGGTGTGTTGAAATCTCCCACTACTAATGTGTGGGGTTTTGATATGTGATTTAAGCTTTAGTATTTCTAAATATTTAGTATTTCTTTTATAAATGTGGGTGCCTTTGTATTTGGGGCATAAATGTTCAGAATAGAGACTTCATCTTGGTGGATTTTTCCTGTGATAAATATGTAATGGCCATCCTGATTTCTTTCTATTGATTTTAGTTTGAAGTCTATTTTATTAGATATTAGGACAGTTACACCAGCTTGCTTCTTAAGTCCATTTGATTAGAAAGCCTTTCTCAGGCCCTTTACTCTGAGGTAGTGTCTGTCTTTGAAGTTAAGGTGTGTTTCTTGTATGCAGCAGAGGGATGGATCCTGTTTTCTTATCTATTCTGTTAGCCTTTATCTTTTTTTTTTTTAAGCTGAGGATCGAACCCAGGGGCTTACACTTGGTAGGCAAGCACTCTACCACTGAGCTAAATCCCCAACCCCCTAGCCTGTATCTTTTTATAGGAGAGTCGAGACCATTGAAATTGATGGGTATTATTGACCAGTGATTGTTAATTCCTGTTATTTTTTGTGGTCGTGTTGCATTTTCCTTCTTTGTTGTTTGTTGGTGTGTGATTATCTATTGCCTGAGTTTTCATGGGTGTGTTTAACTTCTTTAGGTTGGATTTTTCCTTCTAGTGCTTTCTGTAGGGCTGGATTTGTGAGTAGGTATTGTTTAAATCTGGTTTTATCATGGAATATTTTGTTTACTCCATCTATGGTGAGTGAGAGTTTTGCTGGGTATAATAATCTGGGTTGGTATCTGTGGTCTCTTAGTGTCTGCATAACATTTGTCCAGGACCATCTAGCTTTCATAGTCTCTATTGAGAAGTCTGGTGTTATTCTGATGGGTCTACCTTTATATATTACTTGGTCTTTTTCCTTTGCTGCTTTTTTTTTTTAAAGATTTATTTATTTATTTATTTATTTATTATGTATACAATGTTCTGTCTGCATATATCCCTGCAGACCAGAAGAGGGCATCAGATTTCATTACAGATGGTTGTGAGCCACCATGTGGTTGCTGGGAATTGAACTCAGGACCTTTGGAAGAGCAGTCAGTCCTCTTAAACTCTGAGCCATCTCTCCAGCCCCCTTTGCTGCTCTTAATATTTTTCTTTGTTCTGTATGTTTAGTGTCTTGATTATTGTGGCGAGAGGACTTTTTTTTTTTTTTTTTAATCTAGCCTATTTGGTGTTCTATAAGCTTCTTCTTGTATCTTCATAGCTATTTCTTTCTTTGGGTTAGGAAAGTTTTCTTTATAATTTTGTTGAATATATTTTTTCTGTGCCTTTGAGTTGGTATTCTTCTCCTTCTTCTATCCCTATTATTCTTAGGTTTGGTCTTTTCATGGTGTCCCAAATTTCTTGGACGTTTTGTGTTATGACTTTTTTGTCTTTCGTGTTTTCTTGGACTGACGAATCTATTTTCTCTATTGTGTCTTCAGCTTTGTGCCTAGTCTTAATGTAACTCATTATTTGGTGTTCAGCTGACATTCCTGAGAGGCCTGCTCTTTTCTGAAGGAAAACAGAGGAGGAGTGGATCTGGGGGAGAAGGGAGGTTGGTGGGAACTGGGAAAAGTAGAGGGGGCAGAAACTGCAGTCAGGATGTAACATATGAGATTAAAAAAAAAAAAAAGAAAAAAGAAAAAGAAAAACAATGTGAGAGGCAGAGGTGGGGAGTTAATGCCAGGTCAGAGAGAATGTGATCTACTGATGAGCCAGAGGCTAATTAGCAGATTGTTTTACTGTGAGACTGAGAACATGAAATGTGTACCTCTTCTAAGGGCTGCGGTAGTGGGTATTGTATCAGAAATTCTTGGAGTGGGGCTGATGAGAACCCATCCATCCCTGAGGATCTGTAGAAAGTTAATGGTTACTGAGGGAAGAAGAAAAAAAATTTTTTTCCCTGTGGTAGAGTCACTGATAAAGTGCCATGTTCCTGTAAATGACTCCTAAAAGCAACAATATGAAACTCATCAGGGGACGGACACACACACACACACACACACACACACACACACACACACCTGAAATAGAACAGTGACTGCTTGTGAAGAAAAAGGGAATCAGTGGGAATGGGATGAGGAGGCAATGATGGGTAGATGAGATTAAAGTACATTATATGCATGTCATAATGAAACCCATTGTTGTTTATAATTCATATTTGCTAATAAAAACATTTTAAAATTCCTATGTATTGGGTTGTAGTTGTAGCTCAGATGATATACTTGTCAAAAGTGGATAAGGCCCTGGATTCCATATTCAGCACCACACACACACATACACACACACACACACACACACACACACACACACACACACACACTAAATAACAATGGAAGACTCATAAGGGTAAAAAGGACCAGTGAAAGAACACCCTGGCCCTGGAGTCAAGGAAACACACCCTGCCCCTATATTGAAATCCAACCAACCCAGAGCATGAAAACCAACCAACCTTGAGCACAAAATCCAACCAATCTCTGAGCTTGTCCCAAACTCAGGAATTGAAATCCTACAATTCCCACCCTGAAAGTCGCTACCTTGGAAAGCTCTGCCCCTAAGAAACACTATATAAGCCCTGTGCCTGTTCTGTTTAAGGCTACCCTTTTTCTACCCTGGCAGAAGCAGCCACTCTCCTGGATTCCTCCCTCCCAATAAATCTCCTGAGTGAGGTTTGTGGTAACAACTTTCTTTCTCTGGAGCAGAGCAGAGATGTAACACTTTTGCTGGGTAAACTCTCTTGCTAGAACAGAACACAATTGTTACACTCTGGGGAAGCTGAGCAGAGCTCTGACACCCCAGCTGGAGCAGAGTTGTTACACTTGCATTAGGGAAACTTTTCCCGGAGCAAGGACTGTAACACTTTGCTGGGGAAACCATCTCCCACAGGAACAGAGCTGTAACCCTTCTGTTGGGATACCTTCAGAGCTGTAGTATTCTTTGACTTCTGACTGCCAGGATAGCTTTCCCTTCAGAGCTGTAACACAACTCATACTCTGATAAACAGAAACAATAAATGTTCACATTAGCAAAGATGTTGCTAGAATGGAGAAGAAATAGTGACAGGCATGAACTGATCATAATTTAACTGATAGGAGATAAAGGATCAGTGATACTGTGACAATTCATTTAACTAAAGGGAGGGGACATTAAAAAAAAAAAGAGAGACCAGAGTTGGTAGTTATCCAATACTAGTACCATCCTAGCTCAAACTGTTTGTTTGTTTTGTTTTGTTTTGTTTTTTCCAGACAGGGTTTCTCTGTGTAAAAGCCAGGGTTTCTCTGTGTAAAAGCCCTGGCTGTCCTGGAACTTGATCTGTAAACCACAGAGCTCCACCTGCTCTGCCTCCTGAGTGCTGGGATTAAAGGAGTGTGCCGCCACACCAGGCTCTAGCTCAAATTGTTAACAGGCTCTCTGGTTAAGATGAATCTTTGGTTGATAGGACAAGGCAGTCAAGATAGGTAGAGATGTCAGCAGCCTTTAGGAGCTTGAGTTGTTTCATAAGCCTGGAATTGTAGCATGTTCATAAAGTATACCCTCAGAGATAGATACCAGAGCCTGGGGGAAGCCACCTGAGCTCCACCCTTGGATCACAGGCTGCCATTGTGGTCACATTCTAGAATGCTAGTGTGCAAGTCCCTAAAGAAAGAACCAGAAAGACAAATGAGGGTTGGCGGTGGCAGCTCACACCCTGAGGTGGTCTGACCATTGACTCAGCCCCACAGCCGGGGTCTCTGCACCCCTGCCCACATGGAGTCCCATTCAAGCCCTCCATATGCCAGCCTACAACGGATCTGTGTGCAAATCCCTGTGCAGGTGAGTTTCTTCCCTCTCTGCATGCTGTTTCTCTGGACAATTCATATTCACATTCTTCAAAAGGAAGACTTCGAGAACACAATAGGCCCAAATAGGGCAACACTCAGTTTCCTCCAAATGATATAATTCTCCTTGTGGCTGAATAACTCCATTGTGTATATATGCCACATTTCCAGCTTCCGTCTTGATAGCAGCTATGTGACTGAGGGGAGATGAAATCTCAATGCAGCCCAGGAAATTTACATCTCCCTGAGAGCTAAGAATGTGTTTCTTACTTTATTGTTATGTATTTTTATGGTGTGTATGACGCAAAGGGGAGGGCTGGGCACATATGGGGTCGGAGACAGTTCTGTGGAGTCTCTCCTCCTCTACTTGGGATCGGACTTATATTTCCAGCCTGAGCAGCCAGGGCTTTACCTGCTGAGTCTCCTCACCAGTCATGAACTTCTTTTATTGTCTGTCCAGTTCACACACTCCTTTATTGAGTTTATGATTTTTATACAAAACACTAACTCTGATGTCTTAAAAACTTAGTATTTTACATTTATCTATTTGTTTGTGAGGGATAGCCTACATACCATGGTGCAGTGGGGAGATAAGACAGTTTGTGGGAGTCAGTTCTCTCCTCCCACTCTGTGGGCTCTGGGAATTGAACTCAGGTCATCAGACTTGGTAGCAAGTGCCTTTACCTACTGAGCCATCTTGATGGTCCCCCACGTTTAATTTTTTTGGGTTCTTTATGTATTTACTACCAAGTATAGAGTGACCAAAGGTTTTCTCAAACACTGTGCACTGTCTCTGGCTCTGCTGATTGCTTTGCTGTCCAGAGCTTTTCCTTTGATGTAATCTCATTTATCAGTTATTATTTCCCGGGCTGTTGGGGCCCCTTTAGAAAGGCCTTGCCTATCCCTTAGCTTGAAGTGTTTGCTCTAGCATTTCAGTTTGCAGTCTTACATCAAGGCCTTTGATTTATTTGGAACTGATCATTGCAGAGAATGAGAGATAGGAATGCAGCTGAAGTTTTTCTGTGCCTGCCCAGCTAGCTCAGGCAATAGAGCATGAGACTCTTAATCTCAGGGTTGTGGGTTCATGCCCCACATTTGGGCGCCAGCTGTAGACGAAATTCTAAACAATCTTATTAAATAAGAAACACGGAGCCAAACACAGAGGTGCAAGCCATAGAGATCAGAGCAATAGCCACCAACTAACCTTAGCTTACCACCTCGCCGTAGTTTCCCAAGAGAGCTTCTTCCTGTCTAACCTGTGTCTTTATTGCCTTCCTGCTCTGCGTTCTCATTGGCTCTAAGCCCAGCCACATCACTTCCTCATCACTGCCTGTCTATACAGACCTCCAGATCTCTATGATTGGTACTAGGATTAAAGGCATGTGTCATCACGCTTGGCTGTGTCCTTGAACACACAGAGACTCTGCCTGCCATGTGATCAGATTAAAGACATGGGCTACCGCTGCCTGACTTCTGTTTATGTCTGACTATGACCTCTGATCTCCGGGCAAACTTTATTTATTAACATACAAATAAATGATCACCGCATAGGAATCTACCTTCATTTTCTACATGTGGCTCTCTGGTTTCTTCAGCACTGTTGGTTGAGAGATACCCTTTTTCTTCAGTATTTGAGCACCTTTGTCAAAGTCAGGAGGCTGTGGTTGCCTGTGTTATTTCTGGCTCCTCTGGTTTATGACATTGATCTACATGTCTGTTTTTATGCCTGTACCATGCTGTCTTTAGAGCTTTATAGGGCTGTTTTGTCTTGACTCTTTGTCAGACGTTAGTATGGCTCCACCGGCTTGCCTGGCTTCCATGTGCCTAGACTTCTCTCCCTCTCAGTGACTGTCTTTAGTGAGGCCTGTCTGACACAGACGACAACCATTGGATCTTGTTTTTTGTGTTTGTTTGGTTTTCAAGACACGGTTTCTCTGTGTAGCTGGATGTCTTGGAACTCACTCGGTAGTCCAGGCTGGCCTCGAACTCAAGAGTTCTACCTGCCTCTGCCTCCCAAGTGCTGGGATTAAAGGCGTGCGCCACCACCGCCTGGCTTGGATCTTGTTTTGAATCTGGTCAGCTCATCTTTTGGAGAATTAGGGTGATTTACACTTGGGTCATTATTGGTGGTTTTGCTGATTCCTGTTATTTTGCTGGTTGTTTTCTTGGCTGGTCAGCCGGTTTGGATAGTTTATGCATTTTTACGTGTAGTTTGTGCGTGAACTGAGTTAGACATGAGTTGGAATGAGTCCTTCTCAGTTCTCGTTGGTTCAGTATTTCTCTCATGAGATGAACCCTTACTGTGCTCTGTGATTGAACCCGCCTCCTATCTCCCCTGGTGTCACATTCCTTTGTGTCTTTGGAAGGTTTCTGCTCTCTTAGTTTCTACCTCAGCCCCTTCTCCTCCCCCCTCCCCCAGCTGAGGACCGAACCCAGGGCCTTGCGCTTGCTAGGCAAGCGTTATCTACCACTGAGCTAAATCCCCAACCCCTATAAAGTTAGTCTTTTTTTTTTTTTTTTTTTTTGGTTTTCTGAGACAGGGCTTCTCTGTGTAGCTTTGCGCCTTTTCCTGGAACTCACTCTATAGCCCAGGCTGGCCTCAAACTCACAGAGATCTGCCTGGC
Source organism: Onychomys torridus (assembly GCF_903995425.1). Classification (NCBI taxonomy): domain Eukaryota; kingdom Metazoa; phylum Chordata; class Mammalia; order Rodentia; family Cricetidae; genus Onychomys; species Onychomys torridus. The sequence continues at coordinate 124,814,972 of NC_050446.1, forward strand.
TCTGCCTCCCTAGTGCTGAGATTAAAGGGTGGGCCACCACTGCCCGGCTGAGCCCCTTCTAATCCATGAACATTTGTACCATGTCTCTTGATCATGCATCATTTCATGAATGCTTTGGTCATATATTTTTTTAAATTTAAAATTATTCATGTGTATATGTGTGCACATGCCATGGTATTTGTGTGTTGGTCAGAAAACAGCTTGCAGTGACCTGTTTAGGGTGACCTTTACTTGACTCATAAAGCTTTTTTTCTTTTTACATATTTATATGTGTGATATGTGTGCTTGACTGTATGCGAGTTAACATGTGTGTACATCTATATATGTGCAGATGAACAAAATAAGGAAATAATTGCAAAGGCTCAGTAAGAAAACCAACCCTTGCATTTATTTTTGTATTTCATCCATATGCTCAAACTACAAAAAAAAGAGTCTATAAGTCATTAAGATAAAACTAACTCTATTTTTCTACGCCACCATATACTGGCACAAGAAACAAAGCTATGCACTTAAATTTGCCAGTCTCTTAGACCCAGGATGCTTGAAAAGAATTTCAGGTAAAATACACTATTAAAAGTTCTTGGGGAAGCCAGGCAGCGGTGGCGTACACTTTTAATCCCAGCACTGAGGAGGCAGAGGCAGGCAGATCTCTGTGAGTTTGAGGCCAGCCTGGTCTACAGAGTGAGATCCAGGACAGGCACCAAAACTACAGAGAAACCCTGTCTCGAAACAACAACAAAAAGTTCTTGGGGAAGTTAGGAGTGCATATGAAATTCATAACAGGAAATAGCTGATATATTAAAAGCCAAATAACACCAAATACTCCTTGAGATTTGGCTTAATCCTCTGGAAGAATGCCTTGATTTTTCCAGGCATAGCTTTATCATATTCAGCTGAATTCTTACTACAATCTTGCAGCTCATAACAAAAGGGCAATGAGGAAAAAGCTAGGTCAGACAAAAGAGAAGAAATGAGCCAGGCGTGATGGCTCAGGAGGCTTTCTATTCCCAGCATTCTGGAGACTGAAGCAGGAGGGTCTTTATAAGTTCAGGCTCTGTCAGAGACAGACAGACAGACAGAGAGATGGAGGAGAGAGAGAGAAGGAGGAAGAAAGAGAAAATATGGATGTTAGAGGCACAAAAAAAGTAAAACAATCTTAAGAAGAAAACAAAAACAGAAAAAGCTTTCTAGAAGTAAATGTTACACTAAAAGTGAAGGCAAAGAGAAAGGAGACACTAAGGGGCAGGAAGAGTCTGTATCTTCTGTGGCCATGGCTACCACAGCCTGTTGAAAGAAAAATAAGCGGCTCTGGCGGCTGAGCTAGGTTCTGCATGGAAAGGTCACAAGCCGCAGCCACGACTAACTAGGTACAAAGAGCTTTAGTAGTAGGAAGAGGGGGTGGGGTACAAGTGCTGGGAGGGGCATGTGCGAGAGCAGAGGGAAAGATGGGGAGGTGGGGGGAGAGCAGAGTGGAGCAGAGAAAGAGGGTGGGGTTTGTTATCAGGCTCAGCAGCAAGTGCTGAGCCATCTCACTGGCCCGAACTGTGGAGATGTATTAATATCCGATCAGCTTGATAGTTCTGCATCTTCAGCAAAGATGCAGTTCACTGTAGAGAAGGAGTTATATTGGAAGCCCTTTGTAGGTTTTGTTTTGTTTTAAGATAGGTTCTCTAATGCAGGTGAACTCCTGGCATAGCCAAGGATAACTTTGAACTTCTGATTCTCCTGCCTTCAGCTCCTGGGTTCTGTCATTAAAGGCATTCACCACTAAACACAGTGGGTTTTGCATTTTAAATCTCATCCTACCTGACGTGACAGGTGCAGATGTCAGCAATCTCATCGACTCATTAACTAATCATACTGTTTATTTGGGAGATGTAAAAGTTGAGAAAGACTAGAAAAACCACAGCATTCTGCCCCTCTCCCTTCCCATCCACCGTTCTCTGTGCTGCAGGCATTCCCAACATTACCAGCTCAAACCTTTCTGGCTTCACTCTGTTCCCTGAGCTGAGCTCTACTCTGACTGCTTCTCAGCTTCGTTTTGCTTTGGTTCCTGTCTTATGGGATATATGGGGCAAGCTGCCCAGCACACCTTAAGCAAGGAGCAGTCCAGGATGTCTAACCATGTGAGGAAAGCCATGAGGCACAACAAAACACACTATAGAGTTTATTAACAGAAGGAACAGAGAGAAATGTGCTTAGGCCTATGGAAGATGGTGCTGGGGGAGAGCGAGGAAGAAGAGGAAGGAGAGGGGAGGAGTCTGTGACCTGCTTTTTATGGATCCCCCCCATAACTCCACATGCACATATGGGCTCACATATCTACGCCACACATAAGCATAGGTTTTGTGATCATGCAGCACATGGATTACTAGGACATAAGGGATGACTAAGCCTCTTGCTTGCCTACTGGACAACGCATGTGCAGTCATGTAGCAACAGTGGAGAACAGGATGTAAGTGTGATGCCAATGCCCCCTTTGATGTTAACTCACTTCCCAGGTGTCAAATCCTGTCTGTTAGCTAAGGACTCACAGTGTCCCATTATGGTACCTGCCAGCATCTGAGAAAGAGGATGCTGCATGAGCAGCAGCCGGATTCTAGCAGTAAATTCACACACTACTGAAAGAATCTGCAGAAGACACGCGTTGAGAGGCTTTGAAACCTGTAATTCTTTTTACCCAGAAGGAACTTGATGTTTCTGTTTCCTTAACTGAACTCCCAGGTCTTTCCTGGCTCCTTATCCAACTTGCTGATCTCCTTCCCACAGCCAATTGCAAATTTATTCTCAACAGATATTTCCTGGACTCATAAGTGAGCTTTTCAGATGTAAAGTGAACCTTTTTTTCTATGTATTTGTTTCTTTATTATCTATCTAGAGAGAAGAATTAGAAAGTAGCAATACTATGTGTAATAGCCTCTCTCTGGTGGGCTTTCTAAGACCTACATTGTCTTGTTACAGGAACATGACATAGAAACAATCCATGGTATAGTCCATGTCACCATAAGGGGCTCACTGAAGGGAAATAAACCAGTAATCCTGACGTACCATGACATCGGGCTTAACCGTATGTATTTGATTTTGCACATTCCCTTTTTTAAAGAAAATATTTGTTTTTATTTCATGTGTATGAGTGTTTGCCTGTGTGTATATATGGACTTTTCTGCCACATGGATGCATGCAGTACCTGTGAGGCCAGAAGGGGATGTTGGATCCTCCAGAACTGGAGTTAGAGATAATTGTGAACCATCATATGAATGCTGGAGTTGAACCCAGGTCCTCTGCAAGAGCAATAAGTGTTCCTAACCACTGAGCCATCTCTTCAACCCCAAACAGGTTCCCTTTTCAGCACGTATAATCTTTGTATTAAAGAACACAATAATAGCATTCTGGTAAGACAGATACATCCCTCCTCTGTCTTAATACCTTTTTAAATTAATGGCAGGTTAACATTCGGGGGAACGAACAGGGTCAAGTATGTTGGGAGAACTGAAATTACATTTTACATTTGTGTCATATCTTCAAAAGGATAGATTATCTGATAAACTGAGAAAGGAACTAGAACTGAGGTCATATATAAGTAGAAAGAGATAGCATCTCTCTACATAATCCTGGCTGTCCAGGAGCTCACTATGTAGATCAGGCTGGCCTTGAATTCACAGAGATCTGCCTGGCTGTGTTGGAATTAAAGGCATACACCATCATGCCCAGCCTTGAAATCTGATTTCTTTTTATTCATATCCCAGGTTAGAAAATTCCAGAGTTTAAGGATTTTGAATTCAGTAGTAAAAGTCTTATTCCTACAGACTTTACTACCTGGTATAGGTTGAGCTTCCCTAACCTAATAATTCAGAATCTAAAATGCTATAAATCTGAATTGAGTGCTGACAGAGAACACCTAGAAACAATGAAGAGCCAGCAGCAGCAGCAGCACAAATGCTTGTGTGTTCAGGGTCAGTCCCCACGGCCCCAACAGCAGTTATTTTAAAAGTTCCTTCAGGCTATGTGTATTAGGTATATGTAAAACTAAGTCTATTTCATGCTAATCTTTCAACAAATCCCCAGGATGTCTCATTACACATCTACAAATATTTCCAAAGCTGAAATCCATACCAATTTCACTACTAGGCATTTCAGAAGTGGCTACTCAACAAGCAGTATAGAATTAGGTAGGCTCTTGCCATTGGGCCAGACTCTGCAGACCTGTAGCCTTCATGCTGCTCTGGCTCTGAGTGTTGAGTTGAGAGCCCAGGGCTGAGCCTTAGCATGAGAAGTGATGAAGGCCCTCCACTAAGAGAGTAATATGAAGCAGCATCTCCTCCTTGCACAGAGCAGTTCTGACAAAGCCCCATGTGATGACCAGCAGCTGAGGATGTCCTCTAGCCAGGGTCAGGGGAAGGCAGTGTCTCCTCATCAGGTAGAGGAAGAAGGTGCATGGAGACAGCACTGTGGATAGAAGATTATTTGTGCACCACCAGGAAACCCAGCCAACCTCCACAAGGTGGATCCTACTCAGAACCCATTGCTAGAGTTGAGAAGCAGCTGTTCTCCAGTCCCTGAGGGGCCTCCTGTGGAGTCTCCTTCAGAGCTGGGGTCCAGGCTTTGTGCAGAGCCCTGGCTTAGTGGACTGCTGCTGAGAAGGGAGTGAAAGGGCAGTGGCCCAGCATTGCTGGGCAGAGGAAAACTGGGGCCAGCTGGAGAACTTGTGATCCACAGCTGTTCTCATCTCATAGATAAATCCTGTTTCAATACCTTCTTCAACTTCGAGGATATGCAGGAGATCACCCAGCACTTTGCTGTCTGCCATGTGGACGCCCCAGGCCAGCAGGAAGGGGCACCCTCCTTCCCAACAGGGTAAGGCCCTAGGAAGATCTCTGGGAGAATGCAGGCCAGAGCACATGCGGTGAACTGGTTGTGGGGCTCCTGGTGTGTTCCCCTCCCTGTGATGGTGTCACACCTACAGGTGGTGCTGCTTGCCTGTCTCTCTGCCCCTGGTCTCAGGCCACGACCTGTGTGCCTATAGCCCCAAGGCAGAATGTGTCTGGAACACCCACTTCTCACAGACTCTGATCTGTCCCCCGACTCCTTTGTTTCACATTTGTTACATGTGTCTCTTCCTAAAGTGCCAGACACATGGGCTGAACCCAGACTCCTTCGAGCTTGCTCTGGGAATACCTTTCCATCTGAGTTCCCACCTAGAGATGGATTTTGGACACCCAGGGAACCATTTACTCTGGAGCCATCTTGACAGGAAAGGGCACCATCTTGACTGGCCTTGGTACTCAACATCATCCTAAACTTGCTCTGTATGCCAGTGTCACAGACTCCCAAGTGCCCCCTGGGCAGGGTGCCAGTGAGAGCTTTGGAGGGAAGAGGGAGACCTTCCCTTTTTGTGCTTCAATTCCTAGTGACTTCTGGAGCTTAAACATTCCAAAGACAATGGAGAGTCTGCACCTGCAAGAACCCGGCTCTTCCTGTTTAAATGCTTGTTGTTGGCTCCCTTGATCCACACAACCCTATAGGGTCTGTATCAGTGTGCAAATAAGTAGCTGAGCTGGAATTCCAACCCAAGAAGTCTTGTTACAGAATCTTAGTTGACTTTCCAAGCTGTTGTGTCTCTCAAATACAAGTTGTCATTCGCCCAGGTGATATCCATCAAGATTTTTCCTGACTTGTGCATAAATAGTTTTGAGAACACTCTATCCCTTATAGTGTTTACCAGATACAATCTGAGCTCCCTGTTGGTTATAGAGCCTTGCCTCCTTATATAGAAGCCCATTTACTATATACATATACACACACTTACTCTAGTACAATATGTTTTATCCTAAGGAAATGAATGATATTTATTCTGAGGAGCCTAAGTTTTATAATAGTGCATAGGCCCAGCAAACTATGTTTCCTATTAGAGTTTAACTGCCTAAATATGATTGGCAGACTTTGAGCTACTTTCTGAGTTGACTGTTGTTGCTGAACATTCCTCAGCCTGGAAGTGAATGTTAAGGGTTTGGAAATAGCACATAGTGGGCCATCTAACCAGTTCTCTTCCTATAGCTTCCTCTGGCATAAAGAGGGTGACCCCTTTTACTTCCTTCCTCACATGGCAGTCATGGAGGATTATGGAGCAGGCCACAATTGTTTCTAGGCACCACATCACATCCTTTGAGCCTTTGGTTTAAAAAAAACAAAAACAAAAACATGTGTTTCTCTAAGACTCCTGGACTGGTCAAGGTCTCCTAGTGGCTGGGAACTGTGGGTGCTTTCTAACTCAGAAGGTGTCCTTCTGGGTTTCAGGTATCAGTACCCCACCATGGATGAGCTAGCCAAAATGCTGCCTTGCATTCTTATACACTTAAGGTGAGTCCAAACTACAGTCTCCCACTTGGCTCTCCTCATTGTTGCAAACCAAACCCAGGCTTCCACTCCTACAAACAGATGCTCTGCAGCTGAGCTACCCCCCCACTCTATTCCTGTTTTCACTCTTCCTTCTGTGTCTGTCTCTTGCAAATGTAATTTAATGAGCAAAACTGAAGAGTTAGGAAATGAGCTGCTTGATAAACAATCACAATAAGTGCCTTAAACAAAGCAGGACTGGAGGTGTAGCTCAGTGATAGAGCGTGTCTAGCAAGCACTGTGCTCTGAGGTTCATCATGAGGTTCATCTTTAGTACCTTCAACACAAAGAAAACATGGGGTCGATTAAGTGGGTGGTAACTGATGGCAACACTCCCGGGTAGATTTGACAGAATTTGCTGATGGATTTTGAGGGAGTGGGGCAATGAAGATGAATTCCAGATTTCAGGAATTGTTCATTTAACCATAAAGGCAAATTTTAAACTAGGTAGTATGGCTGCTGCGAAGTATAACCATGAGGTCCTAGGTTCAATCCTCAGAGGGTGGGGTTGTGAAAGAGAAAAAGAAAAGAAAGTAGAGGAAGGAGAAAGGACAGTGTTTTTGTCAAATAAGGAGGGTACTAACGCTTGAGACACAAACAAGAAGCTTACCCAAGTTCCCACAGCTACTAAGTGTGAGCCTGGCTATGCGCCCAGCTTGTTTTCCTTCCATTATACAATGACGCCAATAAGACACTGTCAATTGTCCGTCTGCCTTGTTCAGTGTGAAGAGCATCGTTGGTATTGGAGTTGGAGCAGGAGCCTACATCCTCAGCCGATTTGCAGTAAGTACAGGAAGGATTAGATGTCTCAACTCCTGAGGCGGTGAGTGTGGGGGTCCCAGCTGGGTGCCTGCTTGTGTTGGTTTTGTAAGTCCCAGCTGCTCCAGCCACATGTGTGTGTAAAGGCTTGCTTTGTGTGTAGAGGACCTGAAAGTCCACACACGAGGACAGAGCACTGTAAAGAGACCCAGAGGTGGCTTCTGGGGGATTGTAAAGCCGTGAAAAGTGAGCTTGGGAAGAGCTGACACCATAATGTGTGGGGGTGGCATCGCCTATTCAGGTGGCTTCAGGAAAACCATTGCAGGAACCCACATAAGCCCCTGTGCCAAGGGTTTTAGCACACTTGCTCATAAGGAAGTCCCCCTAGGAGATGAACAACTGCAGCTTGCTCTCCTCTGCTGTAGCTACAAAACTCTGGTCTTCCCTAAGCCCCCATGCAAGGGAAGATGGCTTGACAGCATTTTGAGAGACTGGTTTCCAGGTGCTGGGCCAGATTTCAAGAGGTGCTGTCTGTAGGTGCTGCAGAGCACCTCTCTGTAGTCTTCCTTCCAGACAGAGGCAGTGGGGCTTAGCACAAACCTGCTGACCATGTTGACTGCTTTAAGAGAGTGGGGAGTGGGTGTCTCACACAGTTGTCTCTGTCTGTCTCTCAGCTCAATCATCCAGAGCTGGTAGAAGGTCTTGTGCTCATTAACGTTGACCCGTGTGCTAAAGGCTGGATTGATTGGGCAGCTTCCAAAGTAAGTACTAAATGACGGTCTCCATCCGTTCATTTTCTGGTCCTCCTCCTCTCTCTCCTCCTCTTCTTCCTTGTCCTCTTCCCCTTATCCACTTCTCTCTCTCCCTTCCCCACCTGTCAGTGGTACTAGAGATTAAACCCCATTGTCTCATGCATTCTAGGGTGCCATTTTATCACTGAACTTTTTACCTTGAGACAGGATCTCACTAAATTGCTCAGGCTAGCCATGATCTTGTGACCCTTGAGTCTCCTAAGAAGCTTGGACTTCAGGCCCAGGTCACGAAACTAGACTTCTCTTGTTCCTTCATAAAAATAGCTTGGCTTTTCAACTTTTTGTAAATTTTTATTAATTTTTATTTTATGTACTTGTTTATGTGCTTATTTTTATTTTATTATTTTATGGTTTACCTGCATGTATATCTGTGCACAATGTGTGTGCAGTTCCCACACAGCCATCTTTCCAGCCCCCGGCCTCTTGTGAATATACTATTAAAAATGTCTTTTACCCATCACCATGTATCTCTTATTAAAAAATGTTTTGCATATGAGTCTTTTGCTAGATACATGTATTACTTGGATTTGTGTAGCTGGGACCAAATTACCCAAGAGAACAACAGAGGCAAGATCTTTTTTGACCCACAATTTCAGACATTTCAATCTGTTGTGGCCGAGAGGGGACTGCATAATGGAGTAGTTGACTTTGGGGCACTGGGGAAATGGCAGTACAGACTCCACCCACTCCACCCATCCCCCCCTTAACCCTCCCCCCCCCCCCCCCCCCCCGCCTAATTTCTCTCTCTACATTGTACTACCGTCTAATAATAAATACCAGGGCATTATGAGTCCAGGAAACTAATCCATTCGTTCGCCAGGTCAGAAACCCAGGATCCGATTGTATGGGAAAGCCCATCAGCTACATAATGAAAGATGTGCCTTAGTGATTGTCTAAGCACCCTCTTTACTGTGTGTGTGTGTTTACTGTGAGTTTATGTATTTATTTTTATTGAATGGGCTTTGTTTGTGGTCGTTTTAGACAGGATCATCTAACTTGTGGCATTCCTCCTGCCTCAGCCTCCCAAGTGCTGGGACTGCAGGTGTGAGTCTTCTCACCCAGTCACATGTTGCTTTGTTATGCTGTGTTTTCAGATAGGGCATCATGTACTCCAGGCTGGCTTTGAACTCCCTGTTGTAGCTGAGGATGCCCTTGAGCCTCTGATTCTCCTGCCATCAGCTCCCAAGTTCTGGTATTACAGGTCTGCACTACTATGCCCCAGTTCTAAAACAACTGGTGTGCCTGTGGATGAAGGTCAGAGGACAGCCTTAGGGAGTCAGTTTTGCCTTCCTCCTCGCTAAAACGGTCTCTCTTTTCTGCTACTGAGCAGCTTACTCCAGGCCATCTGGCTTTTTACAGGGGTTCCCTGGGTTCTGGGGATTAATTCAGGTCATCAGGCTTGAGTAGTTAACACTTTGATCCACTGAGCCAGATCCTGGTACAAATGCTAGGCAAACGATCTTATTACTGTTGTTGTTGTGAGTTATGTGTGTATAAGTGTGGGTGCATGTGTGCCTTGATGCACCTGTAGAGGTCACAAAACCACTTGCACAAGTTGATTCTCTCCTTTCGCCATGTGGGTTCCAGGGCTTGAACTCCCGTCCTCAGGCAGGAAGGGCCCTTGCTTGAGCCATTTCTCATCACTCTTATCCTAAGTATCTGTGTTTGTGTTTTGTTGTGAAACAGGGCTTCATACATGGCCCTGGCTCACCTGGAACCATTAGACAAAACAGCGTGGCCTTCAAATAGCAGCAGCCCTCCTTCCTACCTCTGCTCAGAGTGCTAGGGTCACAGGCATGGGCACCATGCTTGGCTTCCTAGGCATTCCTCAGTACAGTCAGGCTGGCAAACAGAATTAACCCTTGAAATACATGAACCTCATCAGGACAGCCAGGGCTAAACAGAGAAACTCTGTCTCAAATTATATAAACAAACAAATAATTTGCTCCTCAAATATCTTCTGTCTGTAGACTGCAGTTTTCCTTTCTTGATGAATAAAATGAATGAATGAATGAATGAATGAATGAGTCACTATCTTTAATAAGATTGTTGATGTTTGCTATCTGAAAAATGAAGAAATTTAATTAACCCTTAAGATACATCCAAGGAGAGAAGAAACTGAAAGGCATGCTATTGACTTTATTAATATAAGCAATCACTGAGCTAAATGAGTAAAAAGGGCAAAAGGGGCCACCAGGGAGTTGGCTCAGTAGGCACAAGCACTTGTCTTGGGGGCTGCAAGAATATATTATAGAGATTCAGCTGTGAATTAAAGCTGTACCTTGACCGGCCAAGGGTCCTGTCAAGAGGCAAGCCATTTATTATGAATATTTGGTGCTATCCAGCCTTTAATATTCCAGCTGTCTTCTACTATGAAATTCCTGTGTGGCCAAATATTTTCAGACCTGCTGAACTTCTAGGTAACTTCCCTGCTGGAGCCTATACCTGGGTAAGGACACATAGGCAAAGACAAGCTGGTGGGAGACACATAGCTTTGTTTCTTGTGCAAATGAAGCTCAGAGCATCCTCCCGACCCCAGGCCTAGTGGCTCTCCAGAGCAACTGACTGAGAACAAAAGAGGATTTTACATGTCAAGGTGAGAGGTAGAATAACATTCCTGAGGAGGCAGAGAACCCCGTGCCCAGGGAAAGAAAGAGCAGGCATTTTCTGTGAAAACAGACAGAATGGCATGGCAAGAGAGAAGAAAGGAAGACAGGGGTCCCTAGAGGGTAAGCAGATCTCGGGTAGAGTTTTCTGAGTGCCAGGAGTAGAGAGCAGGGATGGAGAAAGAGGATACAGAGGACGAAGATGAGGCTGGAAGCACAAGAGTTAGTTGTTAGCAGGACTATGAGCTGGGGAGCCAGACGTAAGTGAAGCTGTGGAGACAGGATTTCATCCCAGAGAAATAGAGTAGACGGCTAAGGAGCTTGGTGTGCCTAGAGTTATTCCTGCCCTGAATGCCTGATGGAGCTGTAGCTGAATTGATAGAATTTTGTCTTAGAGGAGTAAAGTTAACAGACATAAAAATATAGTGTATGTAGATTATTTTCCCTCATCTATCCCATGCTGGACGTAGCTAGACCCCAGGGACCCTAGGTACTCCATACACTTGCCTCCAAGGCTGATGACCTGAGCTCAATCCCTGGGACCCACATAGCAGAAGAAGAGAACCAGATCTCACAAGTTGTTCTCTGACCTCTGCGTGCACAGTGTGGCACGCAATAAAAGTAAATACTTGTACTTACTTAGAAAGATACTCTGCAGTTAAGAGTGCTTGCTTGCAGCTCTTGCTGACAACCTGTTTGATTACCAGCACCTACATGGGAAGGCTCAGAATCACCTCCAACTCCAGTTCCAGGGTATGTGATGCCCTCTTCTGGGCTCTGAGGGCACCTGCACTCATGTGCACATATCCACACAACACATGGATATACACATAATTAAAAAAAATAAAAAATAAATCTTTAGGAGTTAAAAAGAGGGCTCAGTGGTTAAAAGCACTTTAACTGACTTTCTAGAGGACCCAGGTTCAGTTCCCAGCATTCACATGACAGCTCTCAGCTGCCAGAGGATCTGATGCCCTTCTTCTGACCTCTGTGGGCACCAGGCATGCACATGTGCATGTATATACATGCAGGCAAAACGCCCATACAGATAAAATAAAATAAGTCTAAACTTTTAATTTTATTATTTTATTTTAGCTTTTCAAGACAGGATAGCTCTGGCTGTCCTGGAACTCACTCTGTATACACCAGGCTGGCATCAAACTGCCTCCCCCGACCCCATACAATTACTGGGATTAAAGGGGTGTGCCACTACTGCCCAGCCTAAAACTTTTTTAAATAAATCTTTTTTAAAAAATACAGAAATGAGGGAAATGCGTTGTATTATATATTAAACCATTTGCATGGATCTCACCTATGCTGAAAATGATTCCTTGTTTTTAGGTTGAAAAGAAGCAGGGGTTTTTGTTTTGTTTTGTTTTTTGTTTTTGTTGTTTTGTTTTGTTTTTTCAAGACCGAGTTTCTCTGTGTAGTTTTGGTGCACATCCTGGATCTCGCTCTGTAGACCAGGCTGGCCTCTTGATTCACAGAGATCCGCCTGGGTCTGCCTCCCCAGTGCTGGAGTTAAAGGTGTGCGCCCCCACCCCCCGGGGAAAAGAAGCAGATTTGAGACATTTTCTTGCTAATATGTAAGTATTGTTATAATCTACACTGTGTCCATGCACATGTGGAGGCCTAAGATTGATGTTGGGAACCTGTATCACTGATTCACTTTACCCACTGACACAGGTCTCTCAATCAAACCCAGAACTCATTGATAAGGCTGTTCCTACTAATCAGCTTGCTTGGGAGTGGCAGGATTGCAGACCGGATGCAACACTCTCTCAGCATTTGTGTGGGTTTCTGGGTGTCTGAACTACTATAGTACTCACATTCACACAACAACCACTTTAACACTGCCATTTCCACAGCTCTGACAAGAGTTCTTACGTTTATTTAATTATATTTTAGTATTGTTATTAGTTTTGTGTGTGTGTGTGTGTGTGTGTGTGTGTGTGTGTGTGTGTGTGTGCATCTAGGCCATATCAGACTTGTAGCTATCAGAAAACTACCCTCTGGATTTGATTACCTTTATCCACCATTTTGGGTCTGGGATCCTCAGGCTTGGCAACAAGTGAGTTTATTGGGTGAGCCACCTCAGGAGCCCCAAGGATTTTTTTAGTAGAACATCTGATACCTATATAGTGTTTATTGAGTACCAGATACTGTTCTTTTTTTTTAAAAAAATACATTTATTTATTAAAATTTTTTTCATTTTACATACCAACCCCAGTTCCCCCTCCCTCCCCTTCTCCTGCCTCCTTACCTCCCTCCCACTCTGCCCCTATCCACTCCTCAGACTGGGCAAGGCCTCCTATGGTAGTCAATAAAGTCTGGCATACCAAGTTGAAGGAGAGCCTAGCCTCTAGAGAAGTGCAGAGAGAGAGGTGGGGGAAGAGAAGAAAGGGGAGGAGTCTGTGTCCAGCTTCTTGTGGATTCCCCTGCACATGCGCATATGGGCTTCCGGAGCAACACATGCATGCACATAGATTGTGTGATCACGCTGTGCACAATTATGAGATCATGCAGCTCACTGATTACATAGAACATATGGCCCCTTTCTTGGCTACTGAACTGCACATGTGCGGTCATGTAGCTGGGGGAGTGGCCAGGAATTCCAACACGAATGACCTAATGAATATAAAAATCCGCGTGCTAAACTAGAGTAAAAGAGAGATCATGGAAAAGGCATCATATTCTGTTAGCATTGGGTTCTCCTGTGTTGAAGCATGATTCCCTGTTTTCAGATTGCAATGGAAGCAGTCCATTTTCTTCTTGAAGGCAAATGTTGTTTCTGTTTTCATATGAATCTGTGGGTGTTGAGGTTAAAGCAGTGATGTTTCTGTAAGAGAAAAAGAACTGAAGCTTTCATTTTCTTATCACAAGACGACTAATGTAAAATCTCACTTCAAATACCTGCTTTTAAATACTTTGTGGTCACCATGGATGTCTTTGTAATTTGTCCCCGAAAGATGTGTTCTCCAGAGTACTACAACCTCATTTGTCACGTGTATCAGGGACTCATTGATACCCATGATATCTAATAATTCAGAATCTGAAAACTTTAAAGGATAGTGATATAGATTTAAGGGGAGGGTTAATAATGATTTTGAAAGAAATTAACACAAACTTAATGCTTACTGTATAGCAGCCACTGTTTTGCTTTTGGGGGGATTTACTTGGTTTGTTTCGGTTCTGATTTTTTAAGATAGGATTTCTTTGTATAGTCCTGGCTCTCCTGGAACTCCCTATGTAGACCAAACTGGCCTTGAACTCAGAGATCCACCTGCCTTTGCCTCCAAAGTGCTGTGATTAAAGGTGTGTGCCATCATCACCCAATTTTTTTTTTTTTAATGTTTAAATTGCTCTTCTCAGGTTAACCAAGTCAATTAATAAATTATTTAAGGTCACATAGCAAGAAACTCACCAAGCTAGGATACTTGTGAAAACATTATTTGTAAGACAAACAGATAGACAAAGTCTAATCACCAAAGAGAAAGAAACATAAATTTGATACTATAGAATAGTATATGATCAAAAATTTATCTTATTTAGGCCTGACGTGAGATGAGGATAGAGTTTGAGGCCAGACAAGCTATATTGTTAGACCTTGTTTCTAAAACAAATAAAACAGATTTTGGCTGTTTGATAAGGAAAATTATAAAATTCTCACATAAAGAAAAACCTATCTTGGCCAGGAATGGTGGCACAGGCCTTTAATCCCAGCACTCTGGAAGCAGAAGCAGGCAGATAGATCTTTGTGAGTTTCAGGCTAGCCTGGTCTGTTTTTCAGATTCCAGGTAAATGAGACCCTGCATGTATTTTTCTACCTATCACCAGACCAGATTCAAGCAGTCTGTCTGTCCCTCCCCACATTTATTTACACTTGGGGAACGTTGCCTTCCCTAGCTTTGGCTGGAGTGCACTGACAACACTGTTGGCAGCTGCTGTGCACTTCTCTCACAGTCAGACTGTGTAAACTGTGCTCACCTGTCTAGTAGAGCACCCCGCACTTAGATGTGGAACAGCCTAGTGACATCCACAGAACACTTTGGGACTCTGAGCATTAGGAATAGTGCAACACATGACGTGAGCTGGGTGATTAATCTCCTCCTCTTACATCTGTAGCCTATGGCTCACCCACAGCCCAGGGGGTGATTTCAGGCCATCTTTCCTCCTTAGTCTTTCACCCATGCCCATGTCTCTCCCTCACCTCCTCTTCTGCATCCCCACCTCCAACTCAGCGCCTCACCTCCGATCCAAGTCCTCAGTAGGAATTCCATCTAAAGCCCAGGAAGAAAGCTAAAGAGGAGTTGGCAAGATCGTTTGAGCTGGAAATGTTTCTGAAAATAGACTGTCTCCAGATTTACACAGATTGCTGCATTTATTAGATATGAGATGCATCATTTTGAAATGGGAAGAACTGGGAGAAAAATGTTCAAAATGTGAGAACATTCTGTAAATATAGCTATTCCTCCCACTGCCTGAAATAAAGATGGCTAAAACTGGAAGGAATTTTTTTTTTGTCTCTTGCATGTCTTGGGCGGGATTGTAAGTGGATCTCTACCTGCCATCAACCCAGTGTAGATGCAGAAAAGGGGCAGAAATGAAGCAGCAGACTGCCACGAGTCTCAGGATTCAGAGTTTTGAAGGAATGGCCACTGTTCCTTCCAGCCCTATTTCAAAGCAAGCCCTGCTCATACCATGGAAAGAATACTTCGTTTTTGCCTTATATTTTTCTTTCTTTTTTTTCAAATTTCTTTGAAATGATACTGATCTGTGTTTTTGATTTGCTTTTGAATGATAATATGTGTAAAGTACACCTTCCTTTAGTGAGCAGCCATGAAATGCTCACATATGCTCACTCTCCTAACACAGTTTTTATCTTGCAGCTCTCAGGCTTGACGACCAACATTGTGGACATAATTTTGGCTCATCACTTTGGACAGGTAAGCACTTGTGCAACCTGAAGAGCTGGGTTTACTGGCTTGTGTGCAAAGCTTTGTTGTGCTTTAGGAAGGAAAGAGGTACCTTGCAATCTACTGGATCCTGCAGTTAGAAGGGCATGTGGCCCTGCAAAGGCCAGGCCTATGGGAGAGGCTTCCCTTAGCCTCAGGGATCTTGGCACTTGGAGAGTGACAGAAAACAGCATCTCCCCCACCTGTCCCCTGTGAGCAGAATGCCATCTGTGAATGTTTGACAACACAGTGCCTCACCAGACATCTTTAGAGCCATCAGGAGGTTCAGGAAAGGCTTCACAGAAATACAGATTTCAGAAGAAGAAGAAGAAAAGTAAAGAATTCTGAAATGTTATTGTGAGGGAGCTTAGAGATGATCTTATTCAGCCCTCAGGAACTGATGGACACTGAAATCTCCAGCAGGGGTACTGTGGTACTGTGGACTGATCTGTAACTTTCAGTCTTAGGGGATCGGATGCCCTCTTCTGGCCTCTGCAGGCACTGTGAGCATGGTGCACAGACAAGTGCCCACAAAAATGGCCAAACATACAATAAGAATTTTCAGGTTGGAGAGATGGCTCAGAGGTTAAGTGCACCAACTGCCCTTCCAGAGGTCCTGAGTTCAATTCCCAGCAACCATATGGTGGCTCACAACCATCTGTAATGAGATCTGGTGCCTTCTTCTGGCCTGCAAGCATACATGCTGTATACGTAATAAATAAATCTTAAAAAAAAAAGAATTTTCAATAAAATTAAAAGAAAATCTGGGCATGGTGGCACACGCCTTTAATCCCACCATTGGGGAGGCAGAGGCAGGTAGATCTTTGTGAGTTCCAGGATACAGAGCCTGGTTTATAAACCAAGTTTCAGGGTAGCCAGGGCTACACAGAGACCCTGTCTCAAAAGAACAAAACAAAATAAATAACTTGCTTCAGATATCCAAACTCAGTTATTTTTCTCAGGTTTGGTGGCCTAATCATACAATAGAGAAACTGAGGCCCGGATTTATTGTTATCCATATTGTAAATGGAGTTGACATAATTTTTAAACTTTAGCTTCAGTTCTTTGAGAATTTCATGCATGAGTGTTCATGTTGTTTCCACCTCATTCTCCCTGGAGTTGACATTTGAAGCCAAGGTCACTGCCAAAGCCAATATCTTTCTTTCTTTGTGTCTTTGTGTGTGTGTGGCATGTAAATATGTTTGTATGTATGCATGTGGGTATGTGTACATGTGTATGCATGTGTGTGGAGGTCAGAGGTCAGCATAGGTGTCTTCTGTCTTGCTGAATAAGGCTGTTCCCACTAGTTAATTATCAGATGTAGGCATTATCTGCTTGTTACCAGGGCTTCTGGCCAAAAGGCTTGGCTCTGGGTCTGAACATTTATTTGTCCATATTAAGAGAAAACAACATTATGTGTGTATAACATATTGATTCTCATATGGAAAATTTAGTTTGTTTTTAGTTTGGATCAAAACCAGGGAGAGAGAAACCCTCAGTCTGTGTCCACCTTGCACAGAAGCAAAGGATGAAACAAAAGCCCACATAAGTGTGCAAATGTGGGTTTACCTGTGCCTGTCGCAGGAATACTGGGTTGGCTATTTTCATTCCCATCATGGCGTTTCTCCAGGAATCCCTTTTTCTTGTTCATGCTTCATTCTATTCTATTTTTTAATTCATGCTTCATTCTTGATGGATTTGGGACACTGTGCCATTGGGTTGTCATCTGTCACTAGATTGTAACATGGGTTCTATCAGGGAACCTGAAGCAGGTAAAGATTTATGAAAAAATGAAACAATAGAAGAGGGAAGGAGAGAGGGAGGGAGCTGCATACCTACACCTAAGACTGAAAAACCACCAGAATACGGGCGGGAGTCAAGGTTGGAGAGATTGCTTCACCTAGTGGACAGATAGGTGATGTGCACAGGAGCCACTGGGTCCTCCATCTCCACAGCTTTCAATCAGGGAATGGAGGTCACAATTTGCCCCTGGTCTCCGAACAAAGACTTTCTTTGAAGTCATCAGTGATGCTCCTGCACCATCATAGCTGGGAGGAGTGCACACAGAACAGAATCTCACTTAGAAAAGGAAGACGTAGTAAAGAAGACCTTGAGCTGGAGAGCTGGCTCAGTCATTAAGTGTACTGGCTACTCTTGAGAGGACCCAGACTTAACACCCAGCACCTACTTAGCAGCTCACAACTATGCCACCAGATTCAGGGGATCCAGTGCACTCTTTTGGTTAACTTGTGACCTCATATACATGGTGCACTAAACACACAAGCAAATACATATACACATAAAAATAAAACAAATATTTTTAAGGCACTTTTTGGCTAAATTTAAGTAGCAAAACCAGTTTTTAAGAATGGCCTTTGTTAAGTTTATCTGGATTTAGATAATCATTCTTAAACAGGAATTATAGCCAGGATGGTGATGCATGCTTGTAATCCTAGTACTTGAGAGGTGGGAAAAAAAATCAGGTGTCCTGCTAAGTGGAAGTGGAAAAGTATATATTAGCACTGTGTGTATAAGAAGACAGTTTGTGTTTTTTTAAAAGATCCATGTGTATTGGTAGAGGGAGGGGAATTTCTTTTTTCCAAAGATTTATTTATTTATTATATATGCACTGTTCTGCCCGCATGCCAGAAGAGAGCATCAGATCTCATTATAGATGAGATGAATTGAACTCCCTGAGTCTCTGCCTACCTGAGGATCGAACCCAGGGCCTTGCTCTTGCTAGGCAAGTGCGCTACCACTGAGCTAAATCTCCAACCCTCCTCTCTCGTTTTTCAAGATAGGGTTTCTCTGTGTAACAGCCTGGCTGTTCTGGAACAGCTGTGTAGACCAGTCTGGCCTTGAACGCAGAGATCTTCCTGCCTCTGCCTCCTGAGTGCTGGGATTAAAGGCATGGGCCACCACACCTGACACTCATTGGTATTCCTTAACTTTGAATTTTTAAAGTAACTTTGTGATATCCCTATCCCTATCCTCTCATCCTTCGTTGATTTGAGCTTTTACATGTTTTTTCTTTTTCTTTTTCTTTTTTTTTTTTTTTGGTCATTTGTAAGAGTTTATATTTTAGGGTCTCAGTTTGTAGCCCAGGTTGTCCTGTAGCTTACTGGGTAGCCCAGGCTGGCCTTGGACTTCTCAATCCCCTTCTCCCACTTCCCAAAGGCTAGGATTGCAGATGTGTCCACCATGCCTGCTCTTTAAACATTGTAAGTTGCTTACGTATTTGGAGATGAGGAGAACATGCAGATGGGAAGAAAGTGAATTACCCATTTTGGAATGGACAAATCAGGAAGGGATGTGGTGGACAAGTGTGTGTGTGTTGCTCTTGGTGAGCGGCTCAGCTACAGCAGTGCAGCTTACTCAGGCTTACTGCTCATGCATGTGAGTCTTTCCTGAGCTGCTTGGGTTTCCGTACAGCATGGTGGCTCCTTCTAAGAGAGGACCATCCTGAGAGCAAGGTGAAAGAGCAAGACTTTATGATCTAGCCTTAGGTAATACTGCCTCATATCTACCACCTTCTGTGTGATTCTCTGGAATCAAGGGGAGGGCACATAGACTTTATCTCTAGACTTGGCTATGGAAACATTTTAGAAGACTCTGGGTCAGATAACGGGGTTACTGTCTTTAGAGGGTCCATTATGCCAGTGAGAGTCATCTATGTTGTAAGGTAGTCATTATTTTCTAGGTTTTGCTTTTTTTTTTTTTTTTAACATGGATCTCATATAGCACAGGCTGTGTAACCACGGCTGACCTGTCTGATGCTCTCGCTTCCACCTCTACAGTGCTAGAATTACAGGCGTGCACCATCACCTGTCAGCTTACTTGCTTACTTTTTAAATTGCTGTGTAGTTTCCCTCCCTACCCCACTCTATCTCCCCCCCTCCCTGCCCCTCCCTCTGGTTTCTTATGTAGCCCAGGCTGCCTTCAGACTCATTATGTAGCCAAAACTGGTTTGAACTCCTGATGCTTCTGACTCCACCTCACAAGTACTGGTGTTAGCTGTATGCCACCACCTAGGAAGTAAATTATCGTTCTGTCTCCCTGCCCTCAAGGGGTCTACATAGCCCCCACTGGCCTGGAACTCACTATGTAGACCAGGCTAGCTACAAATTCACCGAGATCTGCCTGCCTCTGCCTCCTGAGTGCTGGAATTTAAAAACGTGTGCTACAACACCTGGCTTGTTGGCTTCCTTTTGTGAGTCTCACTGTTTAGTGTACACTGGCTTGGAACTTAGTCTGTAGCCCAATCTGGGTTAGATCCCATGATTCCCTGACTCTGCCTCTAATACTGTTGTTGCAGGCAGACACTACCACTCCTAGAAAATTATTGTGTGATATTTCGTTGAGTGTGTAGAGTCCAATTTATGTATCTGCACTTCTATTAGATATCTGTAGTCTTGGCCATGTTGGAGAGCTGCTGTGAATGTCTTTTTTTGTTTGTTTGTTTGGTTGCTTTTTTGTTTATTGAGACAGGGTTTCTCTGTGTAGTTTTGGTACCTGTCCTGGATCTCTGCCCCTCTGCCTCTCCGCCTCTCTCCTCAAGGATTGAGCCCATCTCTCCTCTCTCTTTTTTTTTAAGCTGAGGATCGAACCCAGGGCCTTAGGCTTGCTAGGCAAGTACTCTACCACTGAGCTAAATCCTCAACCCTCCTCTCTGGTTTTTCAAGATAGGGTTTCTCTGTGTAACAGCCTTGGCTGTTCTGGAACAGCTGTGTAGACCAGGCTGGCCTTGAACTCAGAGATCTTCCTGCCTCTGCCTCTGAGCAGGCCTTCCACAGTGTAGGGTTAGAGGGCTTGAGGTGTGATGGGTGCTGAAGGAGCCCATGTACAGGACAGAAGAAGCATACCATCTCCAAGGTAACGTTTCTGCAAAACATTTCCTAGAGGACCAACATGTCTTCATGCAGAGCTGAGGGGACCTGGTCCAAATATTAGAGAGCAAAGGAGAGAGACACCGATCCAGGCCTCTTGTCCCATTTTCATTGCCCATCAGATAGTTACAGGCTCAAATGAAGGGCCAGTGCTTTCAGCAAATGCAGCCTTCAAACTTCTTCTGTTACCTAGGCAACTGTCATCATAACTCACACCTCAGAAGTGCCGTCTACAGGAATGCTAGAGTCGGAGCAATGATGTATTGCCAAGCTGTGTGACTTCCAAAATTCAGTGCTAAGTCAGTTAAGGCCCAGTAAGCTGGGGTGGGGCAATCTGGGTTCTTTAGTGACAGTTTCCCGGTTGTCTTTGACGTTTGTGCGGCTTCTCAGCCCCCTTCAGATTTGTAATGGGCATCTGTGAAGAACTCAGAGGTATTTGTGTTTTGCCCCTTCAGCAATCTCTGCCTGTCTCAGAGTTGCATTTATTCCTTTTCTTAACCTCAGATTCCTCTCTAGGGGACTGGATCGTCATTTCACTCTGATTATTGTCATTTGTGTTGTCGTCTGTCATAGTACTCATTTCCTGTTTGTTCCTGTGTGTCTGTGTGTGCATGTGTGTGCACATGTGTATGTGTATATGCACGTGCTCAAGTGTGTGTGTATGTATATGCATGCTCGTGTGTGTGTGTGTGTGTGTGTGTGTGTGTGTGTGTGTGTGTGTGTGTCTGGTGTGTGTCTGGTGTTGTTCCTTAGGAACTGCCCTGTTGCTGAGTCCAAGTCTCTCACCGGGACTTATTCCTGGCTCATTAGGCTTGGCTAACTGCCCAGGGACCCCCAGGGATCCCCTTGTCTCTGCCTCTCAGGTTGCAAAGGTGCACCTGCACAGGTCCTCATGTTTGCACAGCAGGCGCTCAGTGACTGAGCTAGCTCCTCATTTTTCTCCTTCTAATGTCTTTAGGTTGCAGTTGGTGCCCTTCCATGTTTCAGTGTCTTCTGTTTCAGGAAGCTGTCCTTAGCTTATCTTCTTGGCTCCCGTCATGTCTGTGCTGTCTGTGCAGCTTTTTTCCTTGTCTCTGTTTCTCCTCAAGACTTTGTGGTGACACTTACACACTGTTCTGGATTTAATGTCTTCCCAACTGTTCCTGAAACACCTTTTCCATTTAATATTCCCAGTATGCTTAGAATTGCTTATTGTCTGGTCTGAAGTGTGTGTGTGTGTGTGTGTGTGTGTGTGTGTGTGTGTGTGTGTTGGTTGGTTGTTGTTATTTGTTTTTTGGCTCTTTTGAGGGCCACCACCCAGCTCCCAAATACATCACACACGGAGGCTTATTCTTTTTGTTTGTTTGTTTGGTTGGTTGGTTTTTCGAGACAGGGTTTCTCTGTGTAGCTTTGGAGCCTGTCCTGGAACTCACTCTATAGCCCAGGATGGCCTCGAACTCACAGAGATCCCCCTGCCTCTGCCTCCTGAGTGCTAAGATTAAAGGTGTGTGCCACCACTGGCTGGCTGGAGGCTTATTCTTAATTATGAATGCCTGGCCTTAACTTGGCTTAGCTTCTAGCCAGCTTTTCTTTTCTTTTTCTTTTTTCTTTTTTTAAGATTTATTTATTTATTATGTACACAGAAGAGGATGACAGATCTTATTGCAGATGGTTGAGAGCCACCATGTGGTTGCTGGGAATTGAACTCAGGACCTCTGGAAGAGCAGTCAGTGCTCTTAACCTCTGAGCCATCTCTCCAGCCCCTAGCCAGTTTTTCTTAACTTAAATTATCCCATCTATCCTTTGCCTCTGGGCTTTTCTCATTCTCTTCTGTAAATCTTACTCTTACTCCGTAGCTTGCTATGTGGCTGGGTGGCTGGCCCTGAGTCCTCCTCTTTCTCTGGCTCTTAGATCTCTCCTCCCAGATTTCTCCTTCTGTATGTTCTCTCTGCTTGCCAGCCCCACCTTTCCTTTCCCCTGCCTCACTATTGGCCATTCAGTTCGTTATTAGACCATCAGGTGTTGTAGAGAAGCACAGTAACACAGCCCTGACAGCGTTACACAAATGCAACATAAACAAAAGTAACACACCTTAAAATAATATTACCCAACATATGTGTGTGTGTGTGTGTGTGTGTGTGTGTGTGTGTGTGTGCACTCTCAGACTGTTTCTCTGTCTTAGAATATGTCTTCTGCTTATTCTAGGAAGAGCTGAGGACCAACCTGGAACTGATTCAAAGTTACAGACTACGCATTGCCCAAGATATCAATCAAGGGAACCTAGAGCTTTTCCTGCGTTCTTATGATAGGTACAGTGTTTCCCATTCCTGGAGACCAGTTCAAAAGAGATGATTGGTACTTGTAAGAGAGAAGCAGCAAGGCACTTCCCTTGTGTTGTGTGTAAGGAGAGAAACCTGGAGCTTTGAGTTAACTGCTCTTTGCTGGAATTGTTTCATAAGGCGGAAGTGGCCTGTGGGTGCTGAAATACGAAAGAAGAGTTTATGTGTTCCAGAATTCACACCCATCTTCCTCCACTGTCAGAGTGAGAAGGGTGTGCTGATGCCTGTCCTGGGAACACTTCTCAGGGTGCAGACACTGGCTCCTTGGAGGAGGGAAGAGCCTGAGGGACTGGGTCAATGTAACTTTCCCCAGAGTTACACAGCAGGAGCATAGCCAGGATTGAACCTGCTCTCCAGGCCGGCCGGCCCTGTTTGTAGCTGAAAATCTATTAGTAGAATGCTTGTCTCAGTGCACAAGGTTCTGTGTTGGATCCCAGCGCTGAAAGGAAAATCCTGTGCTAGACTGTTACAAAGAAAGTCCTTCCTTCTTCTCCATCCCAAACAGTAAGGGTATGCTATTCCCTCCTTCTAAGGGGCTCATTCCTACACACCACTTGGAAAATTCTAGACTTGAGGATTTCAATAGTTTGCGTTTTAAAGTCTCCCCCTTTTTAGCATCCCATAAAATCCCTGTTCCTGCTCTGTAGCATGCAGGGTGCCATGGAAACAGCCTCAGGAGAACGCTCAGGGCCCTTCCATCCTCAGGTGTGAAGAAAAGACAGTGTTCCTAGACTGTCATACTCTGGATTACATGTCCAGGAAACACATGAAGGGCCATGATTTTCCTCAAGTGATGCTGATTCTGCTTTGTTTGTCTAGACGCAGAAACCTGAAGATAAAAAGACCCAAACCAGGCCAAAATGATAACAGGCTGAAAACATTAAAGTAAGCCCCTGAGTCTCCCCACTGAATGGCTGTGTATCTGCCTGTCATGACAGATCCATTGTCCACAGTGTTTGTGCTTACTTGCTGACTGACTCTTCTTCCTCGTGTTCCTAGGTGTTCTACTTTACTGGTGGTGGGGGACAATTCACCTGCTGTGGAGGCTGTGGTAAGTATGTCCTGATGTGAGCAGGCTGGGATTGAAGTGTAATCAAATGTATGTGGCAGCACACCACTGACAGTGTGTCGTGGAAACATGACCACATGGGGTCATGCTGTATCTCATTGCACCTACCAGGTATTACTGTTACATATTTTGAAAATCAATTCCTCAGCTATAGTTGGAATTTTCTTTGAGCCGCCAATCAGCTCTCAGATAAAGATATGGAGACTTATTAATTATGAATGCTCGGTCTTAGCTTAAGCTTGTCACACTAGCTCTTTTAGCTTAATTTAACTTGTTTCTATTCATCACTTTTTGCCTTGGGGCTTTTTACCTTTCATTCTGTATTGTCCCACTTTCCTGTTTCCTTCATGTCTGTCTGTCTGGCCCCTGGTGTCTCCCTGACATCTCCTTTTCTTTCTTCTGTTTTTCAAGCCTAAATTCCTCCTCCTACTTACTCTCTCTGCCCAGAAGATCTGCCTATACCTCCACCCTTACCATTGGCCATTCTAGTCAGGCAAGCTAAAAACAGCTACACAACTTTACATAATTAAACAAATGCAACACATCTTTACATAATTAAACAAATGCAACACATCTTTGCATAGTTAAACAAATATTTCTGCAATACTCACCTAAAGCGAGAAATCCATGGGAGTCTGCCTAAGGAGTATTAGGGAATTTATTAGGATATAAATTGAGGAAATACACTCACAAATACAGAACCAAGTAGACAGCTGAAGTCATCTTCTGATCTGACTGGGAGTGAATCCACCTGGCAGTTCAATCACACCAGGAAGCAGGCAGCAGGGAGAAGGGGCTTGTGACCCTCTTCCTTTCCTTTAAGAGGTCATATACAACAGAAGCACCGCCTCCTTCAGGCCTGTATAGCCCAAGGTCATGGGCGGAGCAGGTATTATTATACTCAGCGGTCACAAGCAGGTCTCATTAGATTGATGAGTGTGATCCTTGATGGTTCTGTGTGCTGCTGTCCACTCTGAGGCAATTAGTGCAGGGAAACACTGTATACTTATTCCAGAGTTCTGTTGCATAACCCCCCCCCCCCCCCCCCCCCCCCCCCGACGGGGGAAGTTACCACAAATCTGCAGCCTGGAAAGTGGCTGAGGGCCTGTAGCCTCTCTCTGCTTACTTCTGTACATTGCATATTGAAAAAAGTGCTCAGTGTGAATAAGGAAAATGTTACAAAGCAGGAGGATAGGCAGTTGTGTTCCCATTACCCAAAGACAAACTTTTCTTTAACTTAGCCCTGATTATGTTAAATATGTCAGATTTGGAGGCTGGTTACTGGGGAAGATGGCACCTGAGAGCTAGTTGGGTTTTTGTTTGTTTGTTTGTTTTTGGGTTTGTTTGTTTGTTTTTGGGTTTGTTTGTTTGTTTGTTTTGGGTTTGTTTGTTTGTTTGTTTTGGGTTTGTTTGGTTGGTTGGTTGGGGTTTTGTTTGTTTGTTTGTTTCTTTTGTTTTTGTTTGGTTTGGTTTGGTTTTGGTTTTTCGAGACAGGGTTTCTCTGTGTAGCTTTGGTGCCTGTCCTGGATCTCACTCTGTAGACCAGGCTGGCCCCGAACTCACAGAGATCCACCTGCCTCTGAGTACTGGAATTAGAGTCACGTGCCACCACCCGGCTCTGGAATATTTTCAGTTACATCTGGAAGGCTGGAGAGATGGCTCAGTGGTTAAGAGCACTGGCTGCTCTTCCAGAGGATCCAGGTTCAATTCCCAGCAACCACATGGTAGTTCACAACTGACTGTAGTAACTCCAGTTCCAGGGGATCAAACACTCATGGCAAAACACCAATGGGGGGGTGAGGGGGTGAGATTATTTACATCTGGTCTCACGTTTCTCGTAGAACCATTTTCTAAAAAACTTCTCCTTGGTCCTTGCCCTGTCAGAACTGTAACAACTCTGGTTGTGGCAGTCCATTTTCCTAACAATTGTAATAATGGGCTGTGAAAGATGGAAATTTTGAGTACATACTTTATATGGTATAAAATTGTGAGTCAGTAGAAACAAAGACTATGAGGGTTCAACTGTTATTATTTTGTTATTATATATCTTAAGGAAAACTGTCAAGCTTGAAGTTGGAACATCACTGGGGTAACTTCAAAAAGAAATGGCTCTTCAGAATTTGGGTACATGTGTTAAGAACTGAAATGTTGCAGGGCAGTGGTGGCACTCACCTGTAATCCCAGCACTCAGGAACAGGCCGATCTCTATGAATTCAAGGCCAGCCTGATCTACAGAGTGAGTTCTAGGACAGCCAGGGCTAAATGGAGAAACCCTGTTTTGAAAAACAAAAACAAACAAACAAAGAACTGAAATGTCTATACACTGCCCCTCAACCAGTAAAATCTCAGTGTTAAATAAGTAAAAAGGAGAGCCTCCCAGAAGAATTCAGCTTCCCACTGGGGAGCCAGAGACTTTGAGGCAGAAGAGTTGGTGGTTGGGGAGGGGCAGCCCTTCACTCTAGACAGGAGGGACTGAGCGGGGAGGTGGAGACAGTGCACAGTCCCAGCTGATAGGCCATTGGTGCTGGGACAGCATGGAGGAGATCCCAGCAGGACAGGGCCACAGTCCTGTTCACCTGTCAGAGAAGGAAGGCTCCTTGCCCACATGTCATGGCCAGTAGGAAAAGCCCTTAGATTCAGCATGCTCTTCATTAGAGAGTAACAGACAATGAATAATTTGCCTAATAGTTATTTATATTATGTAGTTGGTGCTGGGCGGTGGTGGCTCACGCCTGTAATCCCAGTGTTTGGGAGGTAGAGGCAGGTGGATCTCTGTGAGTTCGAGGCCAGCCTGGTCTCCAAAGTGAGTTCCAGGAAAGGCACAAAGCTAAACAGAGAAACCCTGTCTCGAAAAACAAAAACAAACAAACAAACAAAAAATATTATGTAGTTGGTTGTGTTGTTTTTACTTTTTATTCTTTTGGGGGCCCACCACCCAGCTCCTAAATAATCACATGGAATCTGTTTTCTAGCCAGCTTTTCTTCACTTAAATTAGCCTGTCTACCTTTTACCTCTGGGCTTTTACTTTTCTCTATTTCTGTGATCTTTTCTTTACTTCTTACTCTGTGTCTGGCTGTGTAGCTGGGAAGCTAGTCCCCAGTGTCTTCCTCCTTCTCTTGCTCCTCTATCCTCTTTTCCCAGATTTCTCCTCCTATTTATTCTCTCTGTCTGCCATCCCTGCCTATCTCTTCTTCTGCCTTGCTATTGGCCGTTCAGCTCTTTATTAGACCCAAAGGTGATTTAGACAGGCAAAGTAACACAGCTTCACAGAGTTAAACAAATGCAACATAAAAAGATGCAACACATCTTTGTATCATTAAACAAGTATTCCACCGCATAAACAAATGTAACACATTTTTAATATTCTACAACAATATTACATATACTTACTCTGTGTTATGTGTGAGATCAGATAACAGTGTGCAAGAATTGTTTCCCTGCTTCCATCATTTGAGCTCTGGGGATCAAACACAGGTCATCAGGGTGGCAGCAAGTATCTTTACTGCTGAGCCAATTTGCCAGCTCATTTCCAGATTTGTAGATATGTTCTGAAGTATCAGATATGAGAAGAATCACTTGAAATCCCACAGTCTATGTTGGTACTCTATTTGACTGGGTCAACCACCAGCAAGCTGAGCTGTTGATCTTGTAGGATCATTCTGATGCCAAGCCACCGCTTATTTTTCTAACAGTTTATAAAATTGTTTTCTCCTTTTTGTTTTTAAAGGTTGAATGTAATTCTCGCCTCAACCCTAGAAATACAACTTTACTGAAGGTAATGTGTCTTCTGTCATTGCCAACCACGTGTGAGTGAGTTAGCGTGATTGCAAATTAGGGTGTTTTAGGGAAGCTTCCCAGAAAAGCTTCTCGTGAGTCTGTTATTCACTGTTTTACACAAAAAGAAACAGAACTTCTGAGTCTATTTTCCTTATGTTAGTTACTGTTATTTTGCTTCAGTAAAACCCCATGACCAAGGCAACATATAAAATAAGGTGTTTAATTGGGCTTACAGTTTCAGAGTGCTAAGTCCATGATGATGGAGAAAAGGCGTGGCAGCAGGAACAGAGCACCCTAATCCACAAGTAGGGTGCAGAGAGCACACTAGGAATGGCACAAGTCAAAGCCTACCCCCAGTGACACACTCCCTAGTACTCCTAAATAGCTCTACCAACTGGCACCAAGCATTCAGACATGTAAGCCTATGGGAGTCATTCTATTTCCAAAGTCCATGTAGATATTGGAAAATAGAATAAACGGTGCAAAAAATTTAAATTGTACATAATCCTAGCACAAAGAATTATATGTAGTATTGGTGTCTTTTTCCTGTACTGTTTTATATCACTAAAATCAGAAAGCATGAACTGGACAAGGTGGCAAAAACCTCTAATAGCAGCATTCAGGAGGCATAGGCAGGTGCATCTCTGAGTTTGAGGTTAGCCTGTAGATCAAGTCTCAAGACATCCAGGCTACAGAGAGAAATCTGCCTTGCAATCTCCCCCACACACACACACAAAGTTATTTATAGCTCCATATCTGTTTTCCTCCCATTCCTGACATAAAAATTTCCCCAGATCATCAAAAACTGCATAGTCCAGATGTGGTAGCACACATCTGTTTTGTTTTGTTTTTGTTGTTTTTGTTTTGTAGTGGATAGTCTGGCGGTGTTCTCTGGAGAACTCTGCTCAGTCTACCTCCTGCATCCAGCGTCCCAGAACCAAGAGAGAGACCTCTTCTCGATCCTGGGTCTTCTGCTTCCTCCTCCGCCCCACCTTGTGGGCGTGACCATTACCGAAGCCTCAATGGGGGTTGGAACTTCCAGGCCAATGCTGGGATGGCTATCCACTTCATCTCCCCCTTTTGTCTAAATAAGAAAGTTCTAACCTAATACAAGACTATATACAAAGAGATGGTTATTAAATATTGTCCAGGAGTAATGAGGGATAATGACCTAGATAAGTTGGAATTACAATAAGTGCGAACAATATCAAGCAAAAAACACATAGTAAAATCCAGGGAAGTCTAGAGCATGGGTAGGTGGCATGTTACAAAGATCATTCCAAAAGATGTCCTATCCTAAAGAACCTGAGTCTAATACATAATATATTCTATCTAAGATATTATATATGTATATATACTAAGTTGTAACTATAACTGCTAATCTTCAACCTCATCAAAGACCTGAGAAGGAATATAATAATACCTGAGAAATGGGAGAAGGATGCAAGCAACTTTTGGGAGTTTTGCAAGAGTAGATAGAGACAGCTGGCAGCCTGGACAGTCACCTAATGTTTCTCAGCATCGTTGGTGCATTCAAAATGGCTATAGGCCTAGAGTATCTGACAGATCATTTTCAGAAGCAGGAATTCTGAAAGACCATCTTACCCTGTCTTGGCAAAGTATAGTGGTCACTTTCCTTGTGTCCCACTTGTCCAGAAAGGACAGCATTTGTACTGTCAGCAGTTGAGGCAAGGGCAGTTCTTTGCCCAATAGGCCATTTTGTGCCAAGAAGACAAACTTCCAAATGGAAATGTCTTAGAAGCCCAACATTCTCTCGGGATCAAATTGGTGCTGCCAGGAGCAATTGTGTCTCACATCAACAGAATTCTAAGTTATTTAAATGCCATATTCTCTAGGTCCATGAAGTGTTTGAAGATTACCTGTCCATCTGACCTATGTATTTATAAATCTGGATAACCTAACTAATATAATTATAGAGATGACAAGCATAGGTGACAATAACTCTATAAGTCTTATCTACCTAGATAACCTAAGGACTAAGACTTCATGTAAACAAGGCAAACAGTCTGTAAGCAAATGTACAGTAAAAGGACAATAACTTTAAATTGTGACAATATACAAAATATCTTTAACAGAGGTAGGAATGTATAGTGCAATATGCAATATAATAATAATCCTAAATATGTATCAGTATACAGAATATCTTAAACAGAAGTAGAACATACATACAGTATGACAGATACAAATTCACATTTGTATCAATATATAAATATTTCAAATAAGAGTAAAAATATGTGTACAATATAGCAAACGTAGTTCTGAATTTGTATCAATATACAAATTATCTTAAATAGGAATATAAAAAGTTTATATTTGTATCAACATACAAGAATCATAACAGTGCAAAGGCTGCTATATTACTAAATTTGTTTACTAATGTATATGATAGTCTACCATAATATCTTATACCTATCCATTCCATTTCTTCTTTTCCTTTTTTTTTTTTTTTTTAGACATATTGTCTATCCTTAAGTAGGGTACTGAGTTTAACAGTTTCTTCCACCCCAACCCTAGAACCATTATCCATAACCCTGAGAAATATGAAACCTTAGGGAGAAGGGGCGTCATTTTCTTAGAACTGCTTCCTGCTGTTTAGGGGGCGATGGTATCTCTGTTGGGTATTGTGAGAAAGCTCAGATAGTTAAATCTCAGTTAGACTAACTGTAGATTCTGCAGCAACTCTCAGAGTAATGGGTAAGATTGTCTGAAATTCTGGCAAGAAGTGTAGTATGATGATGATTACCATGGCATCATTCTGGATTGGGTAGAGTTGTTGTTGTTGGAGCCCCATCTTCCTTCTGGAGACTTTAGAGATTGCTATTGGAAAAAACTTATTTTTTATCAGAATGGAAGGTTTGGATTTAAAGATGTCATGACATGTAAGAAAGGATTCCAAGAAATCAAGAGTAAGCATGGAGAGAATTAGAATCTTGAAGATAATGGTCCCTTATAATTAGTTTCCTTCTGTCTCACACCAGAGGGCTCTTCTGATATGGGACTGAAGAATCTCTCAACCTTTTATTTTATCAATATGCTTGGGTTTAGAGAAGGAGTGAGCCAATTCCATCTCCAAAGCCAGCTTGGTTTATAATTAAATGGAACCACAACTATTGTAGATTGATAGAGATATAGATGTTAGACAGTGATATCTTACCCTGTGTAGATTGGTACCAATAGATTCTTTCTTTCTGCTGTAAACATCCAGATATCCAAGGCCTTATGATTTCTGGAAGATGGGTATTTCCATTATCCTGGAAAGACAAAAACAGAACCCTACCCCAACCTTTGATTGTTAAATTTTTCTTACAACCTGAAGAGATGTCACATTGGTGGATGATCTTTTACTTGTCCTCATCAAGGGGTTTCTCCTTTTCGAATCGAATTTTTATTAATTTTGTTGGTATCCATTTCTTTTCTTCTCCTGTGGAAACAAAAGCAAAACCCCTTCCCCAACGTAGGACATATCCAGGTTTCCATTCTGAGGTCAACACATCTTTGAAATAAACTGGTTGGTTTAGCTCAGGAGTTTTGTCTGTCGTCCAATGTCTCTCCACAGCTGTTGTTCCTTTCTTATCAACATTGAGAAAATTCAAGGTTAATAAAGCACTATGCAATCTATTTCTAGGAGTCATTGTTACCTGTTGCTGTTTATTTAGCATATCCTTTAAAGTTCGATTGGATCTTTCTATTACTGCTTGGCCTGTGGGATTGTGTGGTATACCTGTAACATGCTTTATATTGTAATAAGCAAAGAACTGTCTCATTTTATTGGAGACATATGCTGGGGCATTATCTGTCTTAATTTGTACAGGTATTCCCATGATGGCCATAACTTCTAATAGGTGTGTAATCACAGAATCAGCCTTTTCAGAACTCATAGGAGTTGCCCACTGAAATCCTGAATAGGTGTCAATGGTATGGTGTACATACTTTAATCTTCCAAATTCTGCAAAATGAAACACATCCATCTGATAAATTTAATTTCTTTGCATACCTTTTGGATTGCTCCCTGCAGGTAATGGAGTTTGGTTATAAAAGGAACAAGTAGGACATTTTTTCACAATATCCTTAGCTTGTTGCCAAGTAATGGAGAAATCCTTCTTCAAACCTTTGCTATTTCATGGTATTTCTTATGAAATTCTGAGGCTTCTAGCACATTACTTATTAGTAACTGATCAATCTCATCATTACCTTGTGCTAGAGGTCCTGGCAGACCTGTATGGGATCTGATATGTGTTATATATATATAGGATGTTCCCTTTTTCTGATGATTTCCTGCAATTGTATGAATAATGAAGTTAATTCTGTATTATCAGGAATAAATTCAGCAGTTTCAATGTGTAAAACAACTCTCTCTGCATATTGAGAGTCAATGACTATATTGAGGGGTTCTGTGAAGTCCATCAGTACCATAAGAATGGCATACAGTTCTGCCTTTTGTACAGAGCTGTATGGACTTTGTACCACTTTCTTAAGTCTCCTGATTTGTATCCTGCTTTCCCTGATTTATTTGCATCAGTATAGAATGTGAGGACTCCAGAAATTGGCTTGTGTCGTACAATGTGAGGAAGGACTCATTCAGTCTTCTTTATGAATTCTATCCTCTTGCTCCCAAAATGTTACTGCAGGCTCTTTGCCAGTATTCATTATCTTTCCATAGTGATGAAATTTCCTCATTAGCTAAAGGTACTACAATTTCTGCTGGGTCCATTCCTGTCAACTGATGAAGTCTTAATTTACCTTTTTGAATCAAATCAGAGATCTTTTCTATATAAGTCTTTAATTTCTTATTTGGTTTATGTGGTAGGAATATCCATTCCAATATAATATCTTCCCTCTGCATCAAAATACCTGTGGGGGAATGTCTGGAGGGGAATATGACAAGAATGCATTTAAGTTCTGGATCCACATGATCCACATGTGCTTCTTGAATTGTCTTTTCTACTAGAGCCAATTCCTTCTCAGCTTCGGCTGATAATTCTCTTGGACTATTTAATTCTTTGTCCCCTTCTAGAGTATTAGCCAAATTTTATAGTCCATCTTTGGGTATTGCCATGATACCCAATAAGTTGGAAATGCTTCCTAACAACTTTTGAAAATCATTAAGAGTCTTTAATCGATCTCTCCTCAGTTGTACCTTTTGGGGTCTAATTTTTTGTAACTCTATCTTATATCCTAAGTAATTAATAGAATCTCCTCTTTGTATTTTTTCAGGAGCAATTTGCAGTCCCCAGCAAGGCAAAACTTTTTTTACTTCTTCAAACATGCTTTCTAATGTGTCTAACTTTGGATCAGCTAATAGGATATCATCCATATAGTGATAAATTATGGATTGTGAAAACTTTACACGAATTATCTCCAATGGTTTTTGCACAAAGTATTGGCATAAGGTAGGGCTGTTTAACATTCCCTGTGGGAGGACCTTCCATTGATATCTCTTGACTGGCTGAGAATTGTTATAATTAGGAACTCTGAAGGCAAATTTTTCTCTATCATTTTCTTGTAAGGGTATGGTAAAGAAATAGTCTTTTAAGTCAATAACTATTATAGGCCATTCTTTGGGTAGCAGAGAGGGCAAGGGCATCCCAGTCTGTAGGGAGCCCATTGGCTGAATTACTTTATTAATAGCTACCAGATCTGTCAGCATTCTCCAATTACCAGACTTTTTTTTTTTTTTTTTTTTTTAATAACAAATACAGGAGAATTCCAAGGGCTGGTAGATTCTTCAATGTGTTGAGCATTTAACTGCTCTTGAACCAGCTGTTCTAAAGCTTGTAGCTTCTCTTTTGTCAAAGGCCACTCTCCAACCCAGACAGGTTTATTAGTTAGCCATTTTAAAGGTAAGGCAGTTGGTACTTCTGAGAGTTCAACAGCAGTTGTACTCTGTTTGTGTAGAGCAAGAATGGTTGGTGATTGTTTTTTATAGCATGTTATGATATTATTCCTAGAAATATGCATTGGCCTGTATTCCTTTTCTGAGAGTATAGGAATTTTAATCTGGGTATTCCACTGTTGTAACAGATCTCGGCCCCATAGATTTACTGCTACATTTGCTACATATGGCTTCAGCCTTCCTCTCTGTCCTTCTGGCCCTATGCATTCAACCCATCTCGAACTCTGTTTTATCTGAGATAGGGTGCCAATTCCTAAAAGTTGGACATCTACCTCTTGAAGAGGCCAATTTGGATGCCATGATTTTTGTGTAATTATAGTCACATCCGCACCTGTGTCTACCAGGCCCTCCAGAACCAACCCATTAATTCGAATTCTAAGCTTTGGTCTTTGTTCATTTATGGAAGTCTGCCAAAGTATTTGTTTTATTGTGTTCTTTGTAAACTGTGATTCATCCATCAGAGCTGTTTTATCATCCATTGCAGTATCGGTTTTTACATTAGGCATTGGTTTATTCAGTTGTCCTGGAGAGGAATGTCTTCCACAATGGCTGGGAATGTTCTTACCACATTTGATTTGGGGGCCTGCAAGAGGCCCCCTGAGGCATTTCCCGCCAGTAAAGGGTTGCCTCATATATCTGTTTTTGATCTGCACTCACTGGTCCATTGTCGGCCTTTGCCACATCTTCTACATAATCCAGGAGGTGGTTGGGGTCTCCTGTTTAGGCTATTCCTAGAAGGAGTATTACTTCTAGGATTATCCCATGTACAGTTTTTACTTATATGACCTGGTGTACCACATTTAAAACATTTGGTACCAAAGGGCCTTCTTTCACCTCTGGGATTTGTCTCTCCTATCCAAGCCTCATTGCTGTAGTTAAGAGATTCAACAACATTAGTATACTGAATCCATTCTTCCCAAGGAGCTGATCTGATTTTTAATGGTGTAAGTATTCTTTTGCATTCTGTTTTAGCATTGTCAAATGCCAAGGACTTAGTTAATACTTTTCTTAATTCTTTATCTGATACAGCTTTTGTTATAGCTGTGTTCAGCCTTTATAAAAAAATCAGTGAAGGGTTCATGCGGTCCCTGAAATATCTTTGTGTATACCTCAGTTGCTTTTCTAGGTTCTGGAATTTTTTCCCAAGCATTTAGAGCTGCTGTACGGCATAGGGATATTGTATGCTCATCATAAATGGCTTATACATTCCTGTCAGCGAAACATCCCTCACCAAGTATTTGATCTTGGGAGATCTCAAAACCTCTGAGTTTACCTTGTTGTTCTAAATTTCTTGCCTCTTCTCTCAACCAGCTTTTCCACTGTAACTGCTGGCTATATTCTAGAACAGCTGAAATTAACTGATGCCAGTCATCTGGAATGATTCTATGTGAGGTAGACCATGAATTTAACATCTGTTTTACATATGTGGAGTGTATCCCATATGTAACTACTGCTTCCTTTATATTTTTAAAGTCCCTTGTTGAAATTGGTTGTAATGTATATGTCGTATATGGTTTGGGGTGTGTGTCATCTGCTGGCTTCTCATGGATGATAACAGGATAAGCCATTGTATGAGAGCCATTTGGAGATGTTACAACCTGTATGGTCTTGCCCTTCTGCTTACTAGGTCCCTTGTCATGTTTATTGAGAGTTTCCTCCAGGGTTTGTAAACAAGCACCTAGGGTCTGTTCCAGGGAGTAAACCTCCTCTCTTGTAAGGGATTCCAGATTTTTCATAGTATCATGGAAGTTTTTATGTTCTTCTGAAACACATGATTCCATGGACCTTATCTTATCAAGTAATGATAATTTTTCTTCCTTATATAGTGTCTGAGTAGCTACAACTTCACTCTGGAGAGTTAGTGTTCTATCTATTAAATACTCATATTTATTATCAATAAAAGCAATTTTGGGTACAAGCTTGTTTTGTAAATCCTGGTTAGCAGATTCCAGAGAGAGAATCTTTTTATGTAAGTCCTGGTCAGCAGATTCCGTACAAAGAATCTTTTTCTGTAAGCCTTCATTGCTAACTTTTAAAGCCTGTAAATCCTGGTTAGCAGATTCCAGAAAGAGAATCTTTTTTCTGTAAGCCTTCATTGCTATTTTTTAAAGCCTGTAAATCCTGGTTGGCAGATTCCAAAAAGAGAATCTTTTTCTGTAAGCCTTCATTGCTATCTTTTAAAGCCTGTATCAGTCCCAATAATGACTCATCTTTGTTCTTATTATTAAACCAGTGTTTGAACACTGTGTGAATTATTACAATGAATGTCAAAATGGTACAGGCCAGATATGTCTTAGGGAGGTTGTATATTTCCAGGAAAATGTCATTCATCATACAGGCAAAAAGGTTTTTAAATTCTTGTGAGGTAATGTTGTCAGCCATATTACAAGAATTACTCAAAATTTGTTAGTCAGTTTTAAGGTGTAAAATTATCAAGTACTTTTACTTGAAATAAGCTTACCTTTCCATGGTTTTTTTTGGGGGGGGTGCAGTAGCTCTTTTCAGCCAGCAGGAGGCATTGGTATAGCTCCAAAGCAGGGCCTGCTGGTGACCTTGGCTGGTGGCAGCTGAAGGCAGGAGCCAA
This sequence comes from Onychomys torridus, assembly GCF_903995425.1. Lineage (NCBI taxonomy): Eukaryota > Metazoa > Chordata > Mammalia > Rodentia > Cricetidae > Onychomys > Onychomys torridus. The sequence goes on from NC_050446.1 coordinate 124,851,046, forward strand.
GATGGCAGGGAGCCGGCATTCAGGGAGGAGTGGGAAGGCCTCACTCACAGCGGTTTTCGCTGGTCTAGGGGCTAAGCTGAGACTGGACTAGCTGTTCCCTTTTTCAGGAATGGAACCGTGTAGGCGTCCCCTCCCCTGGTTAAATGGAACTTTGCAGGCGGGTTTAGGTACCCACCAGCCGGGGAGGTTGGGGAGGGAGCCGCCTAAGCCTTTGGAATTTGCCCCATGTGAGCGCCAGATATAGGTGAAATTATTAAGGCCACTCCACGTAGTTAAAAGGGAGGTTTATTTTGTGGGGTAACTTACAAATGAAGGGATAGGTTGTAGGGTCTGGCAAAGGTATGGCACAGTCTGGCGGTGTTCTCTGGAGAACTCTGCTCCAGTCTACCTCCTGCATCCAGCGTCCCAGAACCAAGAGAGAGACCTCCTGTTGATCCTGGGTCTTCTGCTTCCTCTTCCACCCCGCCTTGTGGGAATGACCATTACCGAAGCCTTAATGGGGGTTGGAACTTCCAGGCCAATGCTGGGATGGCTATCCACTACATTGCTTTTTTTTTTTTTTTTTTTTTTTTTGGTTTTTTTTTGTTTTTCGAGACAGGGTTTCTTTGTAGCTTTGGAGCCTGTCCTGGGCTAGCTCTGTAGACTAGGCTGGCCTGGAACTCACAGAGACCCACGTGCCTCCCAAGTGCTAGGATTATAGGCGTGTGCCACCACTGCCCGGCTAGTAGCACACATCTGTAATGTTAGCACTTGGGAGGTGGAAGCAGGAGCATCTCATCTTGAAGGCCAGCTTTGGCTACATATGAAGACTGTCTAAAAAACAAACTGTAACAAAAATGTTAATAATTCACTGGGCCAGTGTAGTGGCGCATGCCTTTAATCCCAACACTTGGGAGGCAGAGGCAGGCAGATATTTGTGCATTCCAGGCCAGCCTGGTTTATAGAGTGAGTTCCAGGACAGCCAAGGCTACACAGAGAAACCCTGTCTTGAAAAATACTCCCCTCACCCCAAAAATCTGAATGTGGTGTGTGCCTGGCATAAAGTTTTCTAGCAATGAAACCATGGAATTCATATCCCTTTAAATAGAGACAAGTCAAAGCCAAATGATGTGGTGCATATCTTTAATGCTAGCACTCAGGAGGCAGAGGCAGGAGGATCTCTGTGAGTTTGAGGCCAGCCTGGTCTATAGAGTGAGATCCAGGACAGCCATGGCCACATTGAGAGCCCCTGCCAATAAACAAACAGAGTCCATTCAGCCAAGTAGCCCCTTCAAAAGGCCTCGGGGTACTGAGAGCATTCTCCTTAGTGGAGGTCCTGCTCACTTAGGTGTTCTTCCTTTTCTAGATGGCAGACTGTGGAGGACTGCCCCAAGTAGTTCAGGTAAGAAAGCTCTCATAATAACTACATAGTCTCTCTCTCTCTCCTCTCTCTCATTGCTACCTCTCTACTTATGTACAAATTAATGCCTTCTTTGTTCCCCCAGCCTGGGAAGCTCACCGAGGCCTTCAAGTACTTTTTACAGGGAATGGGCTACAGTGAGTAGTATGTTTTCTATTTATGGTAATGGGGTAAGTTTGACATCTGAGAGTCCACAGTTCTCAGAATATAACCAACCCATTGACTAACCAGCCTTAAAGTGGAAACCATAGGGTATGGCACATTCATCTGTGTGTGTATATGAGATGGGCAGACGCTCGTCAGCACTTAACTGTGTCAGATGGTCCTGGGAATGGATGGAAGTCTCACTGTATTGGATTTACACTTGTTTTTTCTTTTGTTCTTTGGTTTAGTCTTGCATGCACTGCAGGTTTTGGTCACCAGTATGTGTTCCCAAAGCCACCTTCCCATCACTGTATGAATGGCGTGGGCACAGCGAAGAGGCTTTACTCCGCCCTTAGGGTTTCCCATCGTACTCTGAAGTAGAATCTGGGGAGAATCGAGGTGCAGGGGATCAAAACAGCCATGCATACAGCCCCTCACCTGGAGCAAACAGTGCAGAGTGGGGCACCTCTTCTGTCGTCCTTGGCGTCAGCTTAGGTGGGCTGGGAAAGGTAGTCTTTGGTGAAATTTGTAGAGTAACTGAGCTACACTGAGCTCCTTCTAATATCCTGCTTCTTTATTACAGTACCATCTGCCAGCATGACCCGGCTTGCCCGATCACGAACATACTCAGCCCTCAGTAACATCGGATCTAAAAAATTTTATTTCACCCAACCTGTGACCAGCAGTCAGTCAGATGGAGCTCAAGAAGTCTGTGGGCCCTCTAATCTCCTGAGCACACTCCAGACCATGGAGGTGCCCTGCTAAGCAGATGGGTCCTCCCTGGACCATGCAAGTCCCTCCTCCTTCAGATGACCGCTCCATAATGGAACATTTCATCCTGTCAGCTGGCCTCCACTTTCACTCATGCATGGCCACAGCACCTCTTTCCAGTAGCCTGGATTTCCCATTCTCTCCACACACCCCTTTTTGTCTGTACCAAGAACCACACACACCCATGCCATTACTGTAACATTCCAACATCTTGATCCGATCTGATCTCCATATCTTCTCTTGCCAGCCTTTCCCTATGCTCCCTCAAATATGCATCTGATGAAATTCTTTGATTCCCAACTCCATGTGTGTGCGAGCATGCGTGTCTGTGTCTGTGTGTGCATAGTTCTGTGATTTTAGACATGCTTTCTTGTAGTGCTTCTGCAAAGGGACTTTTTTTGCATTCTCAGTGGCGTTTTAAAGGGAAATATGCAGAGCAGATATCTGGATGGCTTGGACCACAAGCTTGGATTTTGGTTCCACTTGGACAGTATTTGCAGTGATTTCAGGAGAGAGAAGGTCTGACAGATGTGAGGACTGTAGTTATTGTGTAGACTATTGATTAGCTGTGACCAGTAGAGGGGTCTGTAGATAGATTCCACAGAGCCATCACATCTGGCTTGAATTCCTGAGTAACAGCACCCAGGCTTTGAACACCTTTTGTTTAAAGTCAGTGATTGCAACAGAGCCAACCTTGTTGGCACAGGTGTAGGTGAGCCAGCCCCAAAGATGTAAGCATGGGAGACCTGTCCCCATTACTCATCTGTCTTGTGGCTTCATGGGCAAGGGAAAGATGATCTCCCCCTCCTGCCCATCAATACCTGAGGCAGGTGAGAGAGCTGGCCCTGTGGTCATAAGAGAGGATTCATACATGTTGTTGTGTAAGTCAGAGAGAGGGATCTGAAACCCATAAATGATGTCTGTACACCATGGAGTTTTCTCCAAAGAATTGGCCTAAGCTCTAGATTAGCCAAGGAAGATGGAAAACAAAATGCTGGGCTCCACTCTGCAGACAAGAGTGCTGTCCCTGTAACATCTGTACCACTTCCCAGACACCCACACTGTACAGGAAGTGCCTCCCAGTCTGGATGGAGAGTGGTTCTCTATCCCTCTGTCCCAGGAAAGGGGACAGTATGGCTCTGACCACTACGTATGGATTATGGTATATATGCCCTCATATACACAAGCATAGAAACAAATACAGAAAAAAAGGAAAAAGGACTCAGCCTGCTACAGATGACATGTGGAACTGTGTGTGACTCTGTAAGCTCCGCTCATGAATCTGATGGGCCTCAGAGTTGTCCAGAGGCAGGCCCTGGAGGGTGAGTCCACACTAATTTCTGCTGGTGGCTGTGGGAGTATACAGCAGATGGCAATTAATAATTCAGGTGTTGACCCACCAGGTGAATAACTCTGTGATGGAAGAACCTCATCAAGCAAGGCATACAGGACCACAGACCCTGAAAACTGGCTGCTCTCTGGAATTTTTCTCTTGTGCCACTAATTTCTTCCCTAAGAGCAGCTGTGGGTGTTTTCCCCATTGCTTGTGTTTACCTTGTGCATACTCCATCTATTGGGCATACATATATCTGTGGATGGTCAGGAAGATGATTTCTGCTTAGGCTGTATAATCCTGATGAATAGAAATAATACTAGGATATTTTTCATAAACTCAGACTGACATAAGAAAATGACAGTATTCTCAGCTACAAAGCCAGCTTTTTCTAATCCAAAATAGACTAGTTGCCCCTGGAGACAAATTACACAGGGCTGAGTTCCCAAGGGTCTGTTGGTTGAACCAAAGTCAGGCTGATAACATTAAGACATAAACTCCCTGCAGCAATTGACTTTCTGCACATACTCCTAACCATAAGGTTCAGCCAACTAACTGTTTATTGTTTAAGTGCCGAATTTCAATGTCACTCTCTGTCTGGGAACCCTGACCACTCAGAGCTACATGCCGGCTTTCCTCACCATGCCCAGTCAGCACAAACTCCATAGCCTGAGGGAAACTGTGACTTACAATGTGTTATTAGAATGGGTCGGACCCTGTAGATGTAACTCATAATTGTCCAGAGTTTGGCTGCTGAAGGAGGTGTATGTGGAGAGAGCTATGTAGAGAGAGCTACTGTAGAGCTGCGTGTAGAAGGGGCGTGTGTGTGTGTGTGTGTGTGTGTGTGTGTGTGTGCACGTGCGCGCGCACAGAGAGAGCTTTGTAGAAGATGAAGAGCTATATAGAAGAGAGAGCTTGTGTAGCTATATAGAAAGGAGATGTAGATGAGAGATGTGTATGTAGGAGAGAGACATGGGTAAAGAGATGTGTGTAGAGAAGAGATGTAACTGTGTATAGAGACGTGTGACTGTGCAGGAGAGATATGTAGCTGTATGTAAAGAATGAAACTGTGTAGAGACAGATTTTCAGGAAGAGATGTTTTTTAAAGATTTATTTTATTTATTATGTATACAGCATGTATGAATACATGCCAGAAGAGGGCACCAGATCTCATTATAGATGGTTGTGAGCCAACATGTGGTTGCTGGGAATTGAACTCAGGACCTCTGGAAGAGCAGTCAGTGCTCTTAACCTCTGAGCCATCCCTCCAGCCCCCAGAAATTTTTTTTAAGGTGAAGTAAAAGAGGTAATCACCACCAGAAAGTGTGTTTCCTTCCTCCCTCTCGGAAAGTCTAGTCCTCACCATTGATGTTTTTACATACCCTGGAGGCAGTATTGGAGCTGGCTCTCCCAAAGGCTGCCAATAAATTTCCCTCCAATAAACTTATTTAAACAAATATAAGTAACCTTCCTACAGAGAATATGCTTCCACTGCTGGCCCTTCTGCCCTGCCTGCTGAGTAACCACCATGTCAAAGATCCAACTAGCCTCCTCAGGAGCAAGGGAAGACTGGGTCCCCAGAAGAGGCTGCAGTACCTGAGTTCATTCTAGTGTTGGAGTGCAGTGAGTCTTCATGTTAAATAGAGGCCACTAAGGAGGAGATAGTAGGCAGGTGTGTTCCTTGTTAGTAGACACAGTCAAGGTAATTCTGTCAGTTCTGGATAGGACGCCTGTGAATTTCAAGCTTGAGCATGCAGCAGAATCACCTGAAATAATTGTAAAAAGTGAATGCTGAGCCCTACCAGGGTGTTTCTGACTTAGTGGGTCTGAGACAGACCTGCATACCTAACACACTCCTGCGATTCTGTGGCTGCTGGAACCATACTTGGAGAACCACTCTAGATTTCCTTTTAAGTGCTTGGGATTGAACCTTGGATCTGGAACACAAAAAGCACACACTTTCAAAATTACCCATAAGCTTGTTTAAAGTGCCTTTGTTTTTGTTTTGTTTTGTTTTGTTTTGTTTTGTTTTGCTTTTCATTTATTGCTGTGCTTGAGTGGAGGTCAGGAGGCAACTTTCAAAGATCCTGCATATTTGGGGTGGTATGGCCACATGCAGAAGGTAACTTCCAAAAATCAGTTCTCTCATTCCACCATTGGGTCCTGAGGATTGAACCAGGGTCACCAGGCTTAGTGGCAATCACCTTTACCCACTGAGCCATCACATTGGCCCAGAAATGAGTCCCACTTCAGAGTCATTAGTTGAACAAGGTGCCAGGTGATTATGCCTAGACTTCCCTTCTGAATGTTTGGACGTGAATTGCTAAGATTGAGTGCTCTGGTGATAACTGGACAGACCTGCGTGGGAAACTCCTGCTCATCCCTCCCCATTCTTTAGTTCTTGGAGCAGATGGAATGAAAAAACAAGAACCTCCGGCATGAGAATGGGGGGAGCAGCTGCTCCCTAGAACAGGAAAGGGGTGATGTGGTGCCTCCATGGTGTGCGATGCCGTCAGAGGAAACAGAGGCGGGGAGCCTGTGGGGCTGTGAGAACCACAGAGTCTACAGCTGGGAGCCAGAGCTATGAAGAGTGGCACCTGTGTCTACAAGGGCTCACATCCCCAGGCCTAACTCTCTGGCCTCTAAGGGCTGGTTGGGACTGTCAGATCTGTTTTCCCTGAGAGGCAAAGGGCTCCTGCCCCAGTATCATGGAGACGCCTGTCCACTAACAAGCTTAGCTACCTGAGCTTACTCCAAACGCCTCTGGTGACCCTCCAGGCTGAGATCTGAACGTGTAGTCTCTAAGCTGACAGCCAACTGAGTGCCCGCGGAGGCCTGACCGTCAGGCCAGGTGGGAATTGGCTGAGTGTCCTCACTGAACTTCTGATGACAACCTGTAAGTACACTTGCCTTGTTCTCTGGTGGACTTGGGACAGGTGAGAACGGTCTCCTCTGGGACTGGGAGTGAGCTTTGCAATCAGACTTCAGGAGGAGGAATAGTAGCTGTACAAGTCTCTAGGATTCCGTAGAGACCAGTCTGCTTTCCCCTCTGACTGCCTCCAGGAGACTTGCATGTTACCAAGGTCTCATGCCTCTGCTGGTCTCTGCTATCCACTTTCCATGTGGAGGATCAGCTTCTCCAGGGCCAGTCTTAGAGGTCACCAAGGGAAAGGACTCTATTCTCCAAAGACAGCAGCAGCATCTCAGTAGCTCTCACAGAGTGAGATTCTTAGTTTGAAAAGGGAATAAGGCTGGGTGGGGGTAGAGATCACTGAGCCCCCGAGTTCAGTTCCCAGATACAAAACCAGATCCACAGAATCCCAAGAGAAGATGGCCGTCCTCTCTCTGCACTGTCTATCCTGCCGCCTAAGCAGCAGGCAGCTCATCCTCTAGATGAGGTCACTGCACCCTCCAGACATGGCCATTGCGATGAAAATGGGATTAGAGAGAAGTACAGCAGCCTGGGCACTGTGCAGTTTCTACAGCCTTTCGCCAACACTGCCCACCCACTCACCAGGACACCACAGACAGTGCCTGAGCACATGGTATGCTTCTCAGACACGTGACAAATGATCTAGCCTCCTCTGCAAAGGTGGCCAACACCTGTTTATCCTCAGCCTCATTGCCACTGTCTGGACCTCATCTTCCCCAATAGTTTACCATGCCATGGCCAGACCAGGAAGAGAAAGTTGCAGAGTCCTGGAGAAGTGTCCAGGAAAGAGCAGGTCCCTTAGGGCCCAAGGGTCCTAAAGGTTATGGTCTTGCTGAGCTACAGCCGGGAAGTTAATCACCTCTAATCCCTCCTTCAGCCATGTGGAATCAGTATTATCTTCCTTCCTCACGGGAGACACTACAGGCTGAAGGCTTTGCCTGAGGTCACACAGCTGGTCTGAGTTAGTCACCCATGCTACCCGGGGCAGGCATAAACCAAGCATTTAGCTTGAACCTCATACTCATGGCCAGCTGAAATGGGAGAATTGCCCTGGTAGTGAGCAAATCCCATCCCTCAGGAGCTAGCAGAACTCCCACCACCACCAAGGCTGTCCAGTCTCCAAAGTCTGAGAGGAAGGGGCTGTCCAGAGCCATTCCCGGGGTACCCGTCTGCTTGGTGCTCCTGAGCTCTGTGCTGTGGACTCTGAGGTCCTGCACAGGGGCAGCAGAGAGCACTGTTTCTCCAGTTGGTAAAGCAGGGCTGCAGGACAGATGTGCAGAAGAGCAGTCCTCCCTGCAAGACTGGATCCACTCAGTGGGGACTGTTCCAGGACATGGATGCCACCCCATGGCACTGAGGGACAACACCCTCATCCAAGCAGCGCACCGCCCTAGGGCAAAGGAAGGTGCCCACTGTGTCCCCATGCTGTTCTGTGAGCTGCTCCTTCCAATTGTGAGCCCTTGGCAGTGCCTGACACACACCACCACCTCAGTCGATGACTTGAATAGAACCTCCAGCATGAGAATGGGAGGAGTGAACAGTGAGACCATACCTTGTCCTGCTGAAAACAATGAGACCATCTGAAAAGGATTAGAGCCAGCACCCCTCACCGAAACACTTAATATAGTAGTGGGAAAGCAGCGTTCCTCTAGAGACCAAGGTTTGCTTAGTCTGAGGACAAGACACTGTGCACAACACTCTACTCACTTTGGTTCATTCTGTCGCTGTGTGTTGGGTGCCTTTGGGGGGCCTCACAATGCTGAGGACAGGGCAAGGAACTGTAGGGAATGGTGGTGGATTGAACACATGTTCCAGCTGAGCCTGGTGGCGGTCACAAGCCTATGAAGCAAGAGGATCACCTGAGCCCAAGAGTTTGGGGACAACCTAGGGAACATAGTCCTCATTTCATAGTCTCATGGAAACAAAACACAAGACAACAATAACAGAGTCTGTAATAGGATATTCAAAACCAGGAAGGAAGTATGCTCCCAGGGCTGGCTTTCCCAGGCATTATCTACCATGCCCAAGTGTTGGGTGTGGTTATCCCCACTTCTCAGATGAGGAAAAGGGGCACCGAGAATGGAAGTGACCAGTCAGTCCCTCAGAGTTCCTCAGAGTCACCACTATGTCACATAGACTGACAGACTCCCAGCAATCTTACCCAGTGCTCTTGGCACCAATAAGTATTTGGTGTCACCTCTGCTTGTGACTCCCATCCCAAGGCCTCCTGGCTCCTCCTCGGTCCATCTCTAACCCTAGCCCTGGTCCCTGATGTGCCTGGAGAGAGCTCAGTGTCTTGTCACTATCCCTGCCACCAACTAGCAGAATGTGACCCTAGATGAAGGAATGGTTCTTCAGGCCACGGGAGTTCAAAGGAGGATCAGCAAAGGCTAAACATGCCTAGGAAGCTTCCTGAGAAATGCTGGGATCCAGACAAACACAAAGAAAATGGAAAGGGCAGGCTGGCCCTCCAGAGGGGACACCAAAAATGGCCCCAAAGCTCCTACACAGAGATAGAAAAGACCATTGGTGTTCTTAAGAATGGAGCAAGGCCACAGCCTAGGAAAGACTGATACAAAGCAAACCACCTACAGCTTGCTGGCAGTCTCTTCATGTGAAGAAAGGGCTGGGGCTTGAACCTGACAGGAGGGGTCACTCCCAGTGTGGGTCAAGTGTCTGGGTCCTAGCTGGGATCCATGGACTGTGTCTCCAGAGCAGCACCCTTTTCAGATTTCTTTTGGCAGTGTGCTTCTAAGAGTCTGCTGAAGATTGATGGAAAGGATGCCTAGTGGCAGGGAAAAGGCCTGTCTAACCCAGGCTCCAGTGTCTGTTTACACCAGGGACCCTTGTCCACAAAACCAGGTAGGTCATATCTGTGGGATCACCAGGGCCTTCCCAGACCCTGAGTCTATATAAACTTAGATCTCACCACCTCTGGGTCTTTGGCCAACAAGCCTAAAACATAGCATCAAGCTTCAGTGAGAGCCTACCAAAACCCAGTGATCTACAGGTGCCCAGCTTCTGCTGAGTGTGCAGTGTTGGTAAGAACATTGCAGAAGCAGATAAGAGAGGAGACAAGGGCTAGTCAAGTGGTGGAGAACCTGGTTAGCACACAGAAAGCCATGGCTTCCATCTCCAGCCCACACAATACAATACATAGTTCCTCAATCACACTGTCCGCATTCAAAGAGTTCAGTGGCCTCATGTCCTGAGTGCTACCTTATGAGGTAGCTTAGAAATAAGATGTCTACATTATTTGTTGCAGGAAGTTCTCAGCCTAAGAGATTATATGAAATACTTGACAGAGAATCAGTTTTCTTGCTGTATATGTGTGTTTGATATTTTTAATTGTGTGTGTGGGGGTGCACATGAGTTTAAGTATTCTAAGATGCTAGAAGCATTGGATGCCCTGTAGCTGGAGTTATAGGTGGTTGTGAGCCTCTGACATGGGTGCTAGGGACAAAACTTGGTTCCTCTGCAAGAGCAATAAGAGCCCATATCTCTGAGACACCTCTCCAGCCCCTTGCTTTGCTTTTTTTTAATGAAGTCTTGTTATTTAGTCCAGGCCCCTGGAACTTGCTGTTACAGACAAACCTGATCTGAACTCACACTCCTTCTACATCAGACTCCTTAATATTGGGGCTGTGGGTGTGCCCTAGCACTTGTGTGGGTTTACGATGTCTCGGTATAAAAATAAAGTATATGAGATTACATATTACTGTTTATTGCATTAATATGTAATTGTTCAAAATAATGGATTTCATACTTATGCTAAGTACTTTGATCATATTCATTTCCATTACCCTCTCACCCCTCCCATCTTCCCTCTCCCTGAGGATTCCTTTCTACTTTCATGTCAGAGTGTGTGTGTGTGTGTGTGTGTGTGTGTGTGTGTGTGTGTGTGTGTATGCGCGTGTGTGTATGCACACACACACACGCATGCATCTGTGTAACCTATGTTCCATAAATGACACAAAACATACAACATCTTAAGTTGGCTTATGTTTACTAAACACAATGATCGCTAACTTTAAACATTTTACTGAAAATGATATGTTGTTCATTATGAACAAATGAAACTCTGATATATGTATGGTATTTTTCTTTCTCTATTCATTTGTTCATGGCCACCTAGGCTGATTCTAAAGTTTGGGTATCATGAAAGTGGTAAAATAAATATAGATGTGCAGGGGTTTTTGTTTCGTTTTTATTCCAGACAGGGTTTCTCTATGTAACCCTGGCTGTCATGGAACTAACTCTATAAACCAGGCTGGTCTCGAACATGCTGCCTCTGCCTCCTGAATGCTGGGATTAAAGGCATACACCACCTGCCCAGCTAGATGTGCAGGTTTTACCATGGTTTATTGATTTGAACTTCTTTAGGTATCTATGAAGGAGTATAAGAAAGATTGTCTAAGATATCCCTGAGCAAAAGTCCCAGCATTTAAGATAATTGCATGACCCGACTGGACTAAGAGAGCCTTTGTCCAGTGACAGATGGAGGCAGATACAGAGATCCATGGCCAGGCACCAGGCTGAGCTCCGGGAATCCAACTGATGAGACAGAGGAGAGATACTGCAGGCGAAGGACGTCGAGATCATGATGGAAGGACATGCGGAAAGGACTGGCCACACTAGTGGAAGCCCATGAACTGTGGACTGGTGGCTGTGGAGCCCCCATGGGACTGGACTAGGCCCTCTGGATACGGAAGATGGTTGTTTGGCTCGAACTGTTTTGGGGGCACCCAGGCAGGGGGATCGGGATCTGTCCCTGGTCTATGAGCAGTCTTCTGGAATCCAGTGCCTGTGGTGTGACACCTTGCACAGCCATGGTGCAGTAGGAAGGAGCTTGGACCTGCCTAGGCTCAGTGTGCTGGGCTCTGCTGACTCCCCATGAGAGACCTCGATTTGGGGGATGTGGGGATGCAGGGTGGCTTGGGAAAGAGGGCTGGGGGTGGGAGGAGGAAGGAGCAGGGATCTATAGATAGCATGTGGAGTGAGTAGAAAATTTCTTAATAAAGGAAAATGGAAAAAATAATTACATAAGCAAATTATCCTAGAAACTTTAATATTTTTATGTCAAAACTAGCTATGGGTTTAAGTCTAGTTCTTATTACCAAAAACAGCCCGCTAATACTTTTTTTTTTTTTGAGGTTTCTCTGTGTAGCCCTGGCTGTCCTGGAACTCACTCTGTAGACCAGATTGGCCTCAAATTCACAGAGATCCACTTGCTTCTGCTTCTCAAGTACTGGGATTAAAGGCATGCACCACCACCCAGCTTTGTGGGTTTTTTGTTTTGTTTTGTTTTGTTTTTAACTAAAAGTCACTTTATTATAAAGAATTTGAAAATATAAATATCACACAGACAGATTAACATAGCCACTCAAGCACTTGCCTAGACTCAAAGTCTGGATAACTCAGTGAATAGTTAGTTAGAATAGCCATTTAGAAGCCACGGAGCTTCACTTTGGATTTTACACTTTCACTATCAATTAGTTAATTTTTATGTATATTCACGACACAAAAAGAAAAATCCATGATAGAATTAAAACTAGGAGAACAGTAGCTTTTTTTTTTTTTCATGACTTGGATCCATTATCCACATCCTTCCCTTCCTATCACCTAATAATACCCTTTCTTTTTCTCCTGTCCACATATTATACTATACCTACACATGTACACATCCTAGACCAGAATCTACATAGGACATGTAGGTTTTTTCTCTGATTGGGTGACCCCAATGTTATATAAATCTCTTCTGAGATCACACCTTGATTTAGAATTTAAATAACATTATGGTTCTCCAGAAAAAACAGGAAGAGTCATGTGCATGTGGCTATGCATGTATGTGTATATATAAAGACTGACGGTAAGGAAGCTGCTTGTGTGAATGTGAAGCTGCAAAGTTAGATGGCCACAAAGATAAAGATCAGGGGAGAGTTGGTGTCCCAGTCCTGGGCCCTAGAGCAATATGGAGCTTAATGGAGGTGGTGGTTTAGGTAAGTGATGTCCCCCATAGGCTCATATATCTGAACACTTGGTTCCCAGTCGGTGGTGCTGTTGGAGAGGCTGTGGAACCTTTAGGAGGTAGAGCCTTGCTAGAGGAAGTGTGTTACTGGGAACAGACTGAGAATTTCCAGCCTCACCCCACTCCCAGTCACTCTCTCACCATCCTGTTTGGGATTGAAGACTTCAACTCTCAGCCTTGCCAAGTGGCAGGATACAAGATCAATTCAAAAAAATCAGTAACCCTCCTATACACAAATGATGAAAGGGATAAGAAAGAAGTCAGAGAAACATCACCCTTTACAATAGCCACAAATAATATAAAATACCTTGGGATAACACTAACTAAACAAGTGAAGGACCTGTTTGATAAGAACTTTAAGTCTCTAAAGAAAGAAATTAAAGAAGATATCAGAAAATGGAAGGATCTCCCATGCTCATGAATAGGTAAGATCAACATAGTAAAAATGGCGATCTTACCAAAAGCAATCTACAGATTCAATACAATCCCCATCAAAATCCCAACACAATTCTTCACAGACTTGGAAGAAAAATACTCAACTTCATATGGAAAAACAAAAGATCTGGGATAGCTAAAAGAATCCTATATAATAAAGCAACCTCTAGAGTCATCACCATCTCTAACATCAAGTGCTACTATAGAGCTATAATAATAAAAAACAGCTTGGTACTGGTATAAAAACCAACATACAGACCAATGGAATCAAATTGAAGACACTGACATTAATCTGCACATGTATGAACACCTGATTTTTCACAAAGCATCCAAAACTATACAATGGAAAAAAGAAAGTATCTTCAACCAATGGTGCTGGCATAACTGGATGTCAATACGTAAAAGATTACAAATAGCCGGGTACTGGTGGCACATGCCTGTAGTCCCAGCACTTGGGAGGCAGAGCCAGGCAGATCTCTGTGAGTTCGAGGCCAGCCTGGGCTACCAAATTATTTCCAGGAAAAAGGCACAAAGCTACACAAAGAAACCCTGTCTCAAAAAACAAACAAACAAAAGATTACAAATAGATCCATATCTGTCACCATGCACAAACTCAAGTCCAAGTGGATCAAAGACCTCAATATGAATCCAGTTACACTAAACTTAATAGAAGAGAAAGTAGGAAGTACTCTTGAATGCATTGGCACTGGAGGTCACTTCCTAAATATAACACCAGCAGCACAGACACTGAGCACAATATTAATAAATGGGACCTCTTGAAACTGAGAAGCTTTTGTAGGGCAAAAGACACGGTCAATAAGACAAAAAGACAGCCTACAGAATGGGAAAAGACCTTCACCAACCCCACATCTGACAGAGGACTGATCTCCAAAGTATATAAAGAACTCAAGAAACCAGACATCAAAATACTGAACAATCCAATTAAAAAATGGGCCAAAGAGCTAAACAGAGAATTCTCAAAAGAAGAATCTCAAATGGCTGAAAGACATTTAAAGAAATGCTCAACATCCTTAATCATCAGAGAAATGCAAATCAAAAGGACTCTGAGATACCACCTTACACCTGTCAGAATGGCTATGATCAAAAACACTAATGACAGTCAATGTTGGAGAGAATGCAAAGCAAAGGGAACACTCTTCCACTGTTGGTGGGAATGCAAACCTGTACAACCACTGTGGAAATCAGTATGGTGGTTCCCCAGAAAGTTGGAAATCGATCTACTTCAAGACCCGGCCATACCACTCTTGGACATATACCCAAGGAATGCTCAATCATACCATAAAGATACATGTTCAACTATGTTCATAGCAGCACTATTCATAATAGCCAGAACCTGGAAACAATCTAGATGCCCGTCAACTGAAGAATGGATTAAGGAAATGTGGTACATATACACACAATGGAGTATTACTCAGCAGAGAAAAACAATGACAGCATGAAATTCGCAGGCAAATGGATGGAACTAGAAAATATCATCCTGAGTGAGGTAATCCAAACCCAGAAAGACAAACATGGTATATACTCACTCATAAACGGATTCTAGATACAAAGCAAAGAACAATCAGACTGCGACCCACAGAACAGGAGAGGCTATACAGCAGGGGGGACCTAGGATGACTATGGCTTATAGTAAGTTTTGTTTTGCTCAATTACTGGGCAAGCCTCAATGAAGCATTTCACTACTAGGATAAGAATTTGTACTGTATCAAGCTGATGATAGGAACAAACAGACAGACAGACAGATAGATAAGTAGATAGATAAATAAATACATAAGACTAGGCACGAACACTCATGTCAAGGCTGAACAAGGGCTGGGCCATGGTGGTCATGCCTTTAACGCCAGCACTCAGGAGGCAGAGCCCAGTGGATCTCTGTGAGTTCAAGGCCAACCTGGTCTATAGAGAGAGATCCAGGACAGGCACCAAAACTACACAGAGAAACTCTATCTTGCTGGCAATGGTCGAGAGAAAGCCTGATCTGACCTAGTCTGGTGATCAGATGGCCAAACATCCTAACAGTTGAGCTGGAACTCTCATCCAATAACTGATGGAAGTGGATGCAGAGATCCTCAGCCAGGCCCCAGGTGGAGCTCCAGGTGTCCAATTGTTGAGAAAGAGGAGGGACTGTAAGAGAGTGAATTGTTGAGCCCAAGATTGTAAAAAGCACAGGGACAACTAGCCAAACTAATGGAAGCACATGAATTATGAACCAAAGGCTGTGGAGCCCCCAGCTGGATCAGGCCCTCTGGATAAGTGAGACAATTGAATAGCTTGAACTGTTTGGGAGGCATCCAGGCTGTGGGACCAGGACATGTCCTTAGTTTGGAACCTTGGGCTTACACAGGGGCACTTTGCTCAGTCTCGAAGGAGGGGACTGGACCTGCCTGTACTGAATCCACCAGGTTTAAATGAATCCCTAGGGGAGTCTTGGCCCTGGAGGAGATGGGAATGGAGGGGAGAGGGGAGGACAGGGGAACCCATGGCTGATGTGTAAAATTAAAGCACTAATATAATAAGAAAAAAAAAAGGCTGGACAAGGCAACCCAGTCGGAGAAAGTGTCCCAAGAGATGGTGAGAGTCAGAGACATCTTCACTCCTACTGTTAGGGTCCCACAAGAACACACAGCTGTACAACAATAACGGATAAGCAGAGGACCTTGCTCAGACCCATTCAGGCTCCATAACTGTCAGTTTCTGTGAGCCCCATGAGCCCTGCATTACTGCTCATTCTTTTCAGCCAACACTTCTGGATTCCTGTTTCTGCTTTTGACAAGTCACAACTCCCAGCACAC
Source organism: Onychomys torridus (assembly GCF_903995425.1). Lineage (NCBI taxonomy): Eukaryota > Metazoa > Chordata > Mammalia > Rodentia > Cricetidae > Onychomys > Onychomys torridus. Next base: position 124,866,901 of record NC_050446.1, read on the forward strand.
CTCATCTGGAAACTTCTTTGGCATGTCAACCTAAAATGTGTCTCTTCTTTCTTGTCTTTACATGGACTTAGTTGATGATGAGGAGAGAGTAAATGACTAACTCCACACAATGCTCAGCAACTCTCTCTGGCCACAGTGTGGTGTGCACACGACCCAGTTACATGGTATTAGTTACTTTCTGCTGCTGTGATAAAACATCATGAGCAAAAGCAACTTAGGGAAAAGTATAACCCACCACTCCAGAGGGCGACTCTGCAGCAGCAGGGGAGGCATCACAGCAGGTGTGCAAGGAGTTTATCATCTGTAGGAGTTCCCTGGTAGAATTTTTGGGGTCACTTATGTATATTAGTATATCATCTGCAAATAGTGAAAATTTGACTTCTTCCTTTCCAATTTGTATCCCCTTGATCTCCTTTTGTTGTCTTATTGCTCTAGCTAGAATTTCAAGGACTATACTGAATAAATATGGAGAAAGTGTACAACCTTGTCTTGTTCCTGATTTTAGTGGAATTGCTTTGAGTTTCTCTCCGTTTAATTTGATGGTGGCTGCTGGCTTGCTGTAAATTGCCTTTATTATGTTTAGGAATGTTCCTTGTATTCCTGATCTTTCTAAGACCTTTATCATGAAGGGGTGTTGGATTTTGTCAAAGGCTTTTTCAGCATCTAATGAGATGATCATGTGGTTTTTTTCTTTCGGTTTGTTTATATGGTGTATTACATTAACAGATTTTCATACGTTGAACCATCCTTGCATTCCTGGGTTGAAACCTAGTTGGTCATGGTGGATAATTTTTTTTTAATGTGTTCTTGGATTTGGTTTGCCAATATTTTGTTGAGTATTTTTGCATCAATGTTCATGAGGGAGATTGGTCTGTAATTCTCTTTCTTTGTTTCATCCTTGTGTGAGTTGGGTATCAGGGTAATTGTAGCCTCATAAAACGAGTTTGGTAATGTTCCTTTTGTTTCTATTGTGTGGAACAATTTGAAAAGTATTGGAATTAGTTCTTCTTTGAAAATCTGGAGGCTGGAGAGATGGCTCAGAAGTTAAGAGCACTGGCTGCTCTTCCTGAGGTCCTAAGTTCAATTCCCAGCAACCACATGGTGGCTCACAAACATCTGTAGTAAGATCTGGGGCCCTCTTCTGGCCTGCAGTCAGAACATTGTATACATAATAAATAAATCTTTAAAAAAAAAAAAAAAAGAAAGAAAAAAGAAAATCTGGAAGAATTCTGCACTGAAACCATCTGGTCCTGGGCTTTTTTTGGTTGGGAGACTTTTGATGACTGTTCTATTTCTTTAGGGGTTATTAGTCTATTTAAATAGTTTATTTGGTCTTGATTTAACCTTGGTATGTGGTATCTATCTAGAAAATTTTCCATTTCTTCAGATTTTCCAATTTTGTGGAGTCCACTTTTTTGAAGTTGACCTGATGATTCTCTGGATTTCCTCGTTGTCTGTTGTTATGTCTCCCTTTTCATTTCTGATTTTGTTAATTTGGGTGCTCTCTCTCTTTGCCTTTTGGTTAATTTGGCTAGGGGTTTGTCTATCTTGTTGATTTTCTCAAAGAACCAACTCTTTTTTTCATTGACTTTTTTTTTTTTTTGTATTGTTTGTATTGCTCTCTTGGTTTCTATTTTGTTGATTTCAGCCCTCAACTTGATTATTTCCTGGCTTCTATTTCTCCTGGGTGAGTTTGTTTCTTTTTGTTCTAGTGCTTTCAGTTGTGCTGTTAATTCAGTGGTATGAGATTTCTCCATCTTCTTTATGTGTGCATTCAGGGCCATGAATTTTCCTCTTAGCACTGCTTTCATAGTGTCCCATAAGTTTGAGTATGTTGTACTTTCATTTTCATTGAGTTCTAGGAAATCTTTAATTTCTTTCTTTATTTCTTCCTTGACCCATTGATGTTTCAGGTATGCATTATTTAGTTTCCAATGAATTGTAGGCTTTCTGTAATTTTTGTTGTTGAAGTCTAACTTTAAGGCATGGTGGTCTGATAAGATACAGGAGGTTATTCCAATGTTTTTGTATCTGTTGAGATTTTCTTTGTGACCAAGCATGTGGTCAGTTTTTAAGAAGGTTCCATGGGGTGCTGAGAAGAGGTATATTCTTTTGTGTTAGGATGGAATGTTCTGTAGATATCTATTAAGTCCATTTGAGTCATAGCATCAGTTAGGTCCTTTATTTCTTTGTTACGTTTCAGTCTGGTAGATCTGTCTTTTGGTGAGAGTGGTGTGTTGAAATCTCCCACTACTAATGTGCAGGGTTTGATGTGCGATTTAAGCTTTAGTATTTCTAAATATTTAGTATTTCTTTTATAAATGTGGGTGCCTTTGTATTTGGGGCATAAATGTTCAGAATCAATTTACATTTTTTTTTTTTTTTTGAGACAGGGTTTCTCTGTGTAGCTTTGTGCCTTTCCTGGAACTCACTTGGTAGCCCAGGCTGGCCTTGAACTCACAGAGATCCGCCTGGCTCTGCCTCCCGAGTGCTGGGATTAAAGACGTGTGCCATCACCGCCCGGCTTGCAACTATCTCAAAAGAGCAAAGTGGACAGCCTTTCTGAAGACAACATCTGAGTTTGTCTCTGGCCTCTACATGTACATTCGTGCACATGTGAGTTTACACACACAAACGCAAGTCCACCCACATACATTGGATCACGTACATACACACCACACACACACACACACACACACACACACACACACACACACACACACAAACAGCTGCTGATGCACTACGGCGCTGTCTTGGCCCTGGCAGAGTCCCAAGCTCTGGAGCACAGCTGATCTCAGCAGCCTTGTGGGAGAAGTAGATGACCCTCCCCATTTCCAGAGGAGGAAGATGAGGCATGGAAAGGTGGCACACCAGGTCGAGGTTACTGTCAGCCTGGGCCCCTCCTTCTGCTCTTGATAGGGACCCCTGGGGAAAGGAGCCTCACCTCCGAGCCATCCCAGACCTCCACATGCAGCTGTGCCTGAAGGATATACAGACCAGGGACAGTAGGACAGGGATGTGCCAGTGCCAGCCTTGAGCCAGCCCTGAGCCAGCCCTGAGATAGCCCTGAGCCAGAGTTTCATACAGATTCTTCACAGCAGCCCTCTAAGATGCTGGCTAACTGTCACTATGGGGCAGAGGAGAAAACAGACACCAAGGGATTAAGTCATCATCGAGGACATGGGCTAGTGAGTAGCTGAGCCTGACTTCAAATCCTGGTCACCTGAATCCAGGCCCCTGCTCTTCTGTAACATACATGTGCATGTACACATCAGCATACTCCTAATGGAATGTCCCTGCTCATGTATGCCAGCACCTGTGCACACATTACAAACATGCATGTGCATTGGTCACTTATGTGCAGGCACTCAGAGAGAAGGGGGTTTGAACCTGAGGTATGTGTATTTGTACACTGTGTGAAAGTGTATTGCTGTGATTGGTGTACTAAAAAGCTGAACGGTGAAAAGTTAGGCATGAGGTATAGGCTGGATTTCCAGGGAGAGAAAGGAAGAGGAGGAGAAATCTAGTCAACAGAGAGAAGCCAGGAGACAGAGAGGAAAGAGGTGGTGCAAGATGGGAGAGAGGTAACACCACGTGATAGAATGCAGATGAATATAAATGGGTTAATTTAAGTTATAAGAGCTAGTTAGCAACAGCTAAGCTATAGACTGAGCTTTCATTGTTCTCCGTGTCATTATTTGGGAGCTGGCTGGCGGGACAGAAAAAGACTCATTACAGAGGTGTGCTCAGCGGCTTTAGGAGAGAGCAAGAACCTCACAGTAGGTCTATCCGTTAGCTTTCCAACTGGAGCAGATGAGCACCATTAACCAAGTGTTAAAATCACAGAGCTCAGGATCCTGTGCTGCTCAGGGGCTGCCTTGGTTCTGTCCACACCAGTGGGTCCCCCTTCTGTGAACCCAGCAGCATTGTGACCCCTCTGCACGGCTGTGCAGGACACTGTAAGGTATCACCGGGAACCACTGCCAGCCATGCCAGGCACACAGTAAGAGCTCAGTAAGCACAGAATTAGTAAATTCCCATGAGCACATGGTTCCCCTGACTCCCAGCACCAGGCGGAGTCTGTGAGACTCTGTATGTCGCCTGCCACTGCCCCTTGTTTCACAGTCGCATTGATCCGGGCATCCAGTGAAATGTCACCATCAGCTAGAAGTCACCTGCCTGTTATTTCCCCATGCTGGCTGATTCTGTCGGAGACCTCATAATCACGTCCTTTGTCCCTCCTGTCTCTTCTCTGTGGGTGTTGACACAGAGTGACAGCTGCACCTGGGCTTGTGTTTAATCACCCAGGAATGCACAGGAATGCACGGGAAATCGTACGGCTTGGGGATGTGGCCTCCGAGAGGCAAGGAGTTCATGAGGACAGGCCGAGAGGAAGGCCAAGGAGCAGGAGAGAGATGCATCTAAAAAGCTTCCACAGTCCAAGCGAAGTTAAATGTGGGGAGGAGGGGTCTGTTCCTGTGGGACATTTCCAGAAAGAGAGGCCGGCCTCCCCCAGTGAGTTAAAGATGAGTGATGCAGCCCATGTGTCTCTAGTCAGAATTACTCCACCCACCAGGGCCTTCCAGACCCTGAGTCTCCAGCCTCACCTTCCCCTCACACGACTCCCTGTTTTCTGTCATGTGGCCCTGACCTCTCTGCGTCTAAAGCATGCCCAGGAGGACATCTTCCTACAGCCACACACTGGCTGCACCCTGCCCCGATCTCCTCATCCTCTCTCTCCACACACTCCACACTCCTGTCTGCCCAACCCAGGGGTCAGAAAGCTTTCTCCTGAGCCAATGTGTCAAGAAGGTCTGTGTTCATCCATGTTCTCTAGCTGTGGTTGTTAACTTCCCTTGCAAACTTGACTGGTTCTAGTGGTACAAGGCAGACACACTCAGAGGCGCGTCTCCAGGGAGGTTTCCTGAGGGGGAGAAACCTCTTTCTCTGCCTCCTGAATGTGACGCCATGCTCCCATGCTCCCACGGGGATGGACTATGCCTCTTCCCAACCCCTAACTAAAATAAGCCTGTTTCCTGGAGTCATTTCTGTCAGGGATAGGAACGGATCTAGATTGGTGCAGAGGGGTGGGGCCGTGGGGTCGTTGCTGTGGTAAATGAGCCATGCCTTGTGTGGCCTTTGGTGGTTTATGGAGGAATGTGAGCCAGAGAAGCCCTGCAAGGAGCTTATCTGAGAGGGCACTTCTGGGGGAGTGTGGAGGACCAGGGTTCTGGGGAAAGTGGACGGTACAGACTGGCTCACAAGGTTGCCATCAGGAACTGGGCTAGCAGCCATCTATGCGTCTGAAAATGTGAGTGAGGCTGAGTTCAAACAGAGTGGGCTAACCTGACCAAGGAAATTTCAAGGTGGCACAGTGTCCAGACCCTGGGGTGGGGACTGCTCACTGCTCTTCCTCGGAGTGAGAGGGCCGACAGCAGCGTTGGTTTGAAATGCGGCACTTTTACTCTGTGAGGAAAGGTCTCGAGGCACGACAAAACCCAGTATCAGGGCTTTACTGGGGGTGGGGGACAGAAGAGAGCGTGGCCAGGCCTGTTGGAAAGACACATAATGGGAAGGGGAGAGGGAGGAGGGGAGAGCAGAAGAGGGGGAGGAGTCTGTGATCGGCTTTTTAAGGATTCCCCTGCACATGCCTGACCTCTGACCTCCTGCCTCCCTCACACAAGGACTGTTGGGATTGTAGTGAGCCCACCAGGATAATCAGGGGTGACATTACCAACCAAGAGCCTTAGGCCAGTCACCACCACAGTGTAGCTTTTACCATGCTAAGGGTCACAGTCACAGGTTTAAGGGACTGCATGTGGACACCTAGGGAACATTATTTAGCCTCTGTGAGGTCATTGTGAGGATTGAGTGGGGAGCCCTTACAATTGTCCTTGGGTGGTGGCCATCTTTCTCGTTTCTATGACAACAGTAAGCAGTTTAAAGAACGGTCTGTTCTGCTCAGTTTGAGGTGATATTCCATCATGGTTTTGGGAAGGCACAGTGGCACAGGAAGGAGGCTGGTTGGTCACATTGCATCTGCAATCTGTCTAAAAGCAGAGAAAAACCGGAAGTGAGACTGGGCTGAGCAAGGCTCCACCCCCTGAGGTTCCCGACCATGCAGGGAAATGAGCATTCAAGAACATGAGCCTGTGAGGGACATTTCACATCGAAACCATCTACACGTGAGTTGTTGATCAAGAGGTGGTGCTTGTGACTGGCCGCTGCCTGCGGCAGCCATGATGATGGAAGAAAGCGTTGGATGTTGTGGTGGCAGAAGAGTCACGAGCCATGGTTACCTTTTTAGAGCTTTATTAGGAGAGAGAGAGAGAGAGAGAGAGAGAGAGAGAGAGAGAGAGAGAGAACAGAGGGGAGAGAATATGGAAGGAGAGAGAGTACAGTGCACGCCCGCTTTTTGGGCTGGGACACCATTGCAGGCTAGTGAGGTAATGACATAATCCTTACAGGAGTAACCCAAGCTCATGAGCCTGTGAGAGACAGTTCACAATGAAACCACAACCATCTGCATGGGAGTAACAGGTAGTTACCAACATTTGATATTGTAACTATCATTACCATGTGTTAATAAATCTTCAAACACTGGATGCAGCAGAACAAAGTGTGGTTTGTGAGCCACCTGGGAATTGAACTCAGGTCCTCTGGAAGAACAGCCAGTGTTCTTAACCGCTGAGCCATCTCTCCAGCCCCCACAAATGTGGTTTGTAACTGGAGTCATGGTGGAATTTTCCTAAAAAAAAAAAAAAAAAAAAAAAAAAAATCTGTCTATTGTATTCCTTTATGCCATTTGACTTCTACTCTTCCTAGTTCCTGCTGGCTGGAGTGCAGATGTAATGGCTGGAGCTGGGGCTACTATTTTGTACCATGAGGTACCCAGGAGACAGAGGCCACTCATGTCAGGGGAAGCCTCATGAAGAAATGGATGGGCACATCCCTCTTCTCAGCACTGTCCACCCTAGCCTGTCACAAGACAGAGTAAACTCACACTCTACTTCAGCCCTGTTTTCTGAGCCTTGGGTCACTCACAGCAGGACTTGATACTTGAACTTTAATCTGTTTTTCATAACTCATAAGAGATGTCAAGTGTGGGAAGAAGCCACGAAACGAGAAGCAGCTGGTGTCCGCAGGGCTTCGCTGTCCTTGCACAGCCCTCAGTGAGTGGCTGGCACAGTCACCCTGCTTATCCCGACAGGGTCTCACCTACTTTTCACCTTCTTTAAAAAAATCCTATTTTTAAATGTCCCAATCTCTGATGTGGAAGATGAAAGTAGGGCCACAAAGCTGTGTCGGGGGAGGAGATGGCCGGTCCAGGTGGAAGGGCTCTGTGACCCCTTTGACCCTACCCCAGCCTCTCTCTCTCTCTCTTCTCTGTCCGTCTGACAATTCTCCAGCTGCCTTGGTCCCCTGAGAGTGCTGTCCTTTTTCTTTTCTTTTCTTTTCTTTTTTTCTTTTTTTTTTTTTTAAGATTTATTTATTATTCTGCCTGCAGGCCAGAAGAGGCCACCAGATCTCATTACAGATGGTTGTGAGCCACCATGTGGTTGCTGGGAATTGAACTCAGGACCTTTGGAAGAGCAGTCGGTGCTCTTAACCTCTGAGCATCTCTCCAGCCTGAGTCCTGTCCTTTACTGTCCAAGGTTCCCTGTTTTAAGGCCAACGACGACAACAACATCTCAGTGGACACAGTGGTCTGTGGGGCTCTTCCCACTCAGGCTTGAGACAGGAGGTGCATGTGGCCTGGTCCTTACATGCCTGGTTGCCATGACTGAGCTGATGGATGTCACATGTCCTGAACTGGTCCAGTCTGGGTGAATTGATTTTCTTCCTTTCCTAAAGTGTTTTTATCAGCATAGATTAATCACGGGTATTAATGGGCTCATTCTGGTATTTTCACACACGTGTGTAATGTGTCTCGTTCATGTTTCCCGGTTGCTCTCTCTTGTTCCCTTCTACTCTCACTAATTCCCGTCCTCTTCCCAACTTTCATGATGTGCATGTGTATGTATGTGTGTGCTCCAGTGTGTGTGTGTGTGTGTGTGTGTGTGTGTGTGTGTGTGTGCATGTGTGTATGTGTGCATGCTCCAGTGTGTGTACATGTGTGTGTTCCAGCATGTGTGCGTGCTCCAGTGTGTGTGTGTGTGTGTGTGCATGTGTGTATGTGTGCATGCTCCAGTGTGTGTACGTGTATGTGTTCCAGTGTGTGTGTGCATGTGTGTAAGTGTGTGCTCCAGTGTGTGTACATGTGCATGCTCTAGTGTGTGTATGTGTGTGTACTCCAATGTGTGTGTGTGTATGCATGTGTGTACGTGTGTGTGCTCCAGTGTTTGTGCATGCTCCAGTGTGTGTACGTGTGTGTGTGCATGTATGTACGTGTGTGTGCTCCAGTGTGTGTGTGTGTGTGTGTGTGTGCGTGCATGTGTGTATGTGTGCATGCTCCAGTGTGTGTACGTGTATGTGCTCCAGTGTGTGTGTGCATGTGTGTAAATGTGTGCTCCAGTGTGTGTACATGTGCATGCTGTAGTGTGTGTACGTGTGTGTGTGTGTATGCATGTGTGTACGTATGTGTGCTCCAGTGTGTGTACATGTGTGTGCTCCAGTATGTGTGTGTGTATGCATGTGTGTGTGTGTGTGTTCCAAAGAGTTGCATGAGTGTCTACACACTGAAAAGAATGTCTACCCCTCACCATCCACCACTATATTCAGAGAGAGGTGGGACCCCAAGAGTCCCTTCTTGTGCAGGTAATCACCACTGCATGCCTGGCAGTGAGCATTTCACACTGCCCCGGCTCTCACCTCCTCTGCACATCTTCTGAAACATTCCTTGAGCCCTGGCCAAAGACAAAAGAAAAAACTGGGAACATGCCTGGCTGATCTGAGCCTGATACAAGTGGAGTCCCTGGTATAGTGGGTAGCCATTCCAGCCTTGGCCTGGAAGTTCCAACCCCCATTGAGGCTTTGGTAATGGCCATGCCCACAAGGCAGGGCTGAGGGAGGATGCTGAAGACCCAGGATTGAGAGGAGAGGCTTCTCTTGGTTCTGGGACCCTGGACGCTGAAGGTAGACCGAGCAGAGTTCTCCAGAGAACACCGCCAGACTGTGCCATACCTTTCCCAGACCCTGCAACCTATCCCTTAATTTGTAAGTTACCCCACAAAATAAACTTCCCTTTTAACTATGTGGAGTGGCCTTAATAATTTCACCAATATCTGGCACCCAACATGGGGCACGAACCCATGACCCTGAGATTAAGAGTCTCATGCTCTACCAACTGAGCTAGTCATCTTTAAATCCAAACCTTCCATTCTAATAAAAAATAAGTGTTTCCAATAGCAATCTCTGAAGTCTCCAGAAGGAAGATGGGGCTCCAACAACAACTACTCTACCCAATCCAGAATGATGCTATGGTAATCATCATCATACTACACTTCTTGCCAGAATCTCAGACAATCTTACCCATTACTCTGAGAGTTGCTGCAGAATCTACAGTTAGTCTAACTGAGATTTAACTATCTGAGCTTTCTCACAATACCCAACAGAGATACCATCGCCCCCTAAACAGCAGGAAACAATACTAAGAAAACAACGCCCCTTCTCCCTAAGGTTTCATATTTCTCAGGGTTATGGATGATGGTTCTAGGGTTGGGGGAGGAAGAAACTGTTAAACTCAATACTCTACTTAAAGAAAGAAAATATGTCTCAAAAAAAAAAAAAAGGGAAAAGAAGAAATGGAATGGATAGGTATAAGATATTATGGTAGACTATCATATATATTAGTAAACAAATTTAGTAAAATAGCAGCCTTAGATAATTTGCACTGTTATGAATTCTTATATGTTGATACAAATATAAACTTTTTATATTCCTATTTAAGATAATTTGTATATTGATACAAATTCAGAACTATGTTATATTGTACACATATTTTTACTCTTATTTGAAATATTTGTATATTGATACAAATGTGAATTTATATCTGTCATACTGTATGTATGTTCTACTTCTGTTTAAGATATTCTGTATACTGATATATATTTAGGATTATTATTATATTGCATATTGCACTATACATTCCTACCTCTGTTAAAGATATTTTGTGTATTGTCACAATTTAAAGTCATTGTTCTTTTACTGTACATTTGCTTACAGACTGTTTGCCTTATTTATAGGAAACCTTAGTCCTTAGGTTCTTTAGGTAGATAAGACTTATAGAGTTATTGTCACCTATGCTTGTCATCTCTATAATTATGTTAGTTAGATTTATAAATACATAGGTCAGATGGACAGGTAATCTTCAAACACTTTATGGACCTAGAGAATATGCATTTAAATAACTTAGAATTCTGTTGACATGAGACATAATTGCTCCTGGCAGCACCAATTTGATCCCGAGAGAATGTTGGGCTTCTAAGACATTTCCATTTGGAAGTTTGTCTTTTTGGCCCAAAATGGCCTACTGGGCAAAGAACTGCCCTTGCCTCGACTGCTGACAGTATAAATGCTGTCCTTTCTGGACAAGTGGGACACAAGAAAAGCGATCACTATACTTTGCCAAGACAGGGTAAGATGGTCTTTCAGAATTCCTGCTTCTGAAAATGGTCTGTCAGATACTCTAGGCCTGTAGCCAATTTGAATGCACCAACGATGCTGAGAAACATTAGGTGACTGTCCAGGCTGCCAGCTGTCTCTGTCTACTCTTGCAAGACTCCCAAAAGTTGCTTGCATCCTTCTCCCATTTCTCAGGTATTATTATATTCCTTCTCAGGTCTTTGATGAGGTTGAAGATTAGCAGTTATAGTTACAACTTAGTATATATACATATATAATATCTTAGATAGAATATATTAAGTATTAGACTCAGGTTCTTTAGGATAGGACACCTTTTAGAATGATCTTTGTAACATGCCATGCTCTAGACTTCCCTGGATATTACTATGTGTTTTTTGCTTGATACTGTTTGCATAATGGGAGTTGGAACTTCCAGGCCAATGCTGGGATGGCTACCCACTACATTCTGACTCTATGATTACTTTCTGTCAACTAGTCACTGGCCCCACTTCCTAGCCCAAAGTTGATTTTATCTAATTATCATGAATTCAAACTTGGGATTCACAGTATGATAGAATATCCCATAACATCACAGCTGTGTGGTGTCAGCCTACCCCTTCTCACCCTAAAGTGTTCTTTGGTTTTTCAAAGCGAATGGGGGAGAGCAACTCCCATCGTACTTTTAAAAGTCTCTTCTCCTCCCAGGAATAGTAGAAAGAAAAGTCTGGGTCAAGGAAGGATGAAGAGCTACTCTGGAGAATTGGAGAAGATTACCAGGGCCCCATTCTTAAACCCTGGGAAAGGATTTTTCAGAACCAGCCTCCCAGTGACTGCACTGAGTCCTCCAGGAGGCACCAGAGAGAGATCCAGCCTGAAAGGAGGTCAACAGGTGTAAAGGAAGAGCCTGGAGAGAGACAGACACACCCATTTGGTTCCAATGATGGTGTTTGAGCCTCTGGATGTATCAGTGCCTGAATTCCAATTGCCTTTGGACTCTTCAGTTAGGTGAAGCTTTTGAAGTTTTCTTTGTTTTGTGTTTTTACTCAAGCCGATTGTAACTGGGGCTCTTCCTTTCTCAAGAGAACTCTGGCTAAGACAGGCTGAGAAATTCATGGAATTTTATCATGTAATTTCTTTTTTAAATCATGAAAATCTTCCCTGACCTTACGAACTTTACAATTCACTGGGGGACAGAGGCAGATGACACCCTGGAGAGCGAGGGACAAAAGACAAGAGAAGTCACCAGTAATGATGCCTGGGGGACCAGCCTCCAGGCATCACAGGGCTCAAAGGGAAATTCACAGCGTAGGCACATACTAGACTTTCCTATCTGAGGGATTGGGGAAAAACACTCACTCACTCTCTTGATGGTTTCCTTCTTTATTTGGAGGCATGGACAGGTTTCTGCCTCTTCTGATGGACTGACTGGATTGGGCTGACTGGGTCAAGGGTGGTACAGCCATACAAAAGCATATTTAAAGATTGTTACATAAATGATTTCCTCATACCAAGGTCCCCAACCGTAATTCACATGTCTTACTGAAGGAGACCATCACATGCCCCCATGACTCTAGTCCTTTATTATGTAGAGCCCCAGGTGCACCTGAGGTGTCTTATGACCAAAGTCACGGGAATGGCCACAAGGACCCCTCGGCAAAACAAACATTGTTTTCAAGAAGGATTCTTCAAGGTCAAGATATTTCTAAAAAAAAAATAAACTGTTCATTTTAACACCTATTCCATAAATGATTCTGCTGTTTTCCTACAGATTACAGGTAAAAACATGTTTTTCATCTCCCTTACATGATTAAAAACAAAGTCATCCCAATATCTCATATACATTTACATGTAGTGGGTAGCCATTCCAGCTTTGATCTGGAAGTTCCAACCCCATTGAGGCTTTGGTAACTGTCACACCTACAAGGCTGGGCCAACAGAGGACCCTGAAGACCCAAGATCTGGATGGGCTGGCTCTCTTGGTTCCTGGACCCTGGATGCTGGAGGCAGACCGAGCAAAGTTCTCCAGAGGACACCACCGGACAGTGCTATACCTTTCCCAGATCTTGTAACCTACCCCTTCATTTGTAAGTTACTCCACAAAACAAACCTCCCTTTTAACTACATGGAGTGGCCTTAATAATTTCACCAATATTTATGTCTAAGTAACTTATTGCAGATAAACAGAACATGAGCAGAGAGAAAGTATTTTTTCACAGCCAATTCTTTTGCTGGCAGGCTGCATAATGTGGTTGAAAGACCCCCGGAGAGGTCTCCCCTCAGGAGAGACCCCCGGCTAAAGGAGCACGCAGCGACCACGGATCAGATGCAACAGCACGAGGTTTATTTAAACACAGGTACCTGGGGCAACCAAGTCTCTCGGAAAACTTGCGCGCCTCTGGGTTGGTAAGATGGGTTTTTATAGCAAGAAGCGCGGGAAAGCATTAGTCAAAGGGTTCTGATTGGATAATTTAAACAAGGCGCGAATGGTTACAAAGCTCTGATTGGACAATTCAAAGTGAGGCGCGAATAGTCAAAGGGTTCTAATTGGACAAAGCTCTGTCAAAGTGAGGCGCGAATATATGAGCATAAATCAAATGGGGCGTGAACTCAGGCTCAGGGCGGTTTGTGGGTTTTTCCCTTGGTAACCAGATATGTGTGTTGGCTCAACCCCTATCTAAATTTCAGCTGCTCTGGCCCTCCCGCACTGACGCCAGGCAGTCTGCCCCTGACATCCTGCTTATCTATCGGCTATCTGGGCTGCGGTGGGGCCATTCTATTTCCTGGAACTGTCTTTTGTTCCCTTATAAGCCTTGCAAACATAGCATTACTATAGGGGTGCCGGGGGGTCTTTCATGGTCACAAAGAAAAAATCAGTCATTTTACTATTTATCTTGAAAGCTAATCATATAAGGAATCTTAAAGAAATCTTTTGTATGTAAAAGATAGTCAGCTGTACTTTAGATCTTTAAGGTGTATACCCATTTATCAATAGTTTCTTGAATCAGGAAATTGAAGACAGGAATGGGTACAAAAAGTTAATCATCACCTTTGATCATCAACCAACCTTAACAGTTGGGATGCTTTGTTTTTACCTCAGCTATTTGTCCTTGTGGACATTAAATTGTTTTGTATGGTTTTTTAATCTTGAAGCTATTGTCAAAACATCTGATCTAAGACAGGCAGGGTTGGGGTGTGTGTGTGGGGGGGGGAATGCAAGAGCAAAGTCTTTGCACCATGTAGAGCTAGGCGACGGGGAGGAGTGGCACCCCAGGTCTGTGGCCATGAATATGAGCAACAGCTTCTCAGGATCAGTACAAATCCCAGGAGGCACCACGGTCCTGGTAGAGCTGACACCAGACATCCACATCTGTGGTATCTGTAAGCAGCAGTTCAGCAACCTGGATGCCTTTGTAGCCCACAAGCAGAGTGGCTGCCAGCTGACCAGCACACCAGTGACAGCCCCCTGCATGGTCCAGTTTGTGTCAGAGGAGACGGTGCCTGCCACCCAGACCACCACAAGGACCATCAGCTCGGAGACCCAGACCATCACAGATCTGGAGTATGGGTCTGGAGAGATGGCTGGGTTGAAAAAAAGTTGGCAGCTCACGCATATAAACGTCCTTCCAATATAAAGAATGTTTAAAAACCAACAAAAGCAGAGGAAAAGAAGCAAGCAAAGAGTCGGGAAAGGATGCAAATGGCATAGAAGGATGTGCTGAGCACATCAGGTGGTCCCTGTGACATGAAAGCAGAGCAGATTCAAACCAGGCATGCGTACTCTGAGGATGCGAATCCCAAAACCCTGGACAGTTTTGTGATACCTTCCAAATTAATTCCTCAATTTTAGATCTTTGTTTTAAAATTTACTGGAATACTAAGCAGAAGAGATGGCTCAGCAAGCTGAGGTGGCTGCCAGCAAGCCTGATGCCTTGAGTTTGATCTTGGCAAAAGGGAAGAATCCACTCCTGAGGGTTGTCTTCCAACCTCCACACACATGCACTGTGATGTTGTACATGCATGTACATACACACACAAATAAATAACTGTGAAAGGATTACCTAAAATATATACCTAAGTATGTTTAATGAGTGTATTGCTAAGTATTTATCCTGAAAACTTGTTAGCAAATGAAGACGTTCATTACAGTTTATCCTGTGGAGACAGTCAGTTTTATATGTGATGCTTAGGAGAGAGATGGGTAAACCATGTCAGACATCATACAGTGCAATGTACCTGAGCCTTGGAAAGAGGAACCATGTCCCTATGAGAGCAGGACAGGTGTGTGCACATGGAACAGTGTCACACCCAGTAAGAGCTCTGGAACAGGAGGCGCAGTCAGTGAGAGCCTGTAGGGATGTTAGGGCAGGGCACAAACTGGGGTAAACTGGAAAGATCATGCACAGGGCAGCTGTTCTTTGGGTCTAGCCAATTCTGTGTTTTTATTTTTTAGCTGCAAAAAAGATATTAGTTTTTTCCCAATTAAAACAAAAGTTAAAATAAAAAAAAATAAAAATAAATAAACCATCTGATCTAACCTGAAGTTATTACAAGGCTTTGTTTCAGCTAATGATGCACACCAAAACCTGCATCTTTTTAGCATTAAGAGAATTGGGGCCTGCACTTTTTAGCATTAAGAGAATTAGGGACAACCTGGCTCCCAGAAAATTTAACTGTTTTCTTTTATCATTAACCTGAACTGTGATCTAAAGTAGCTCCTTAGGTGGAACTCATGGGCCTTAGCTGTAAAACATGTCCTTGTATATACTTTTATTCATCAAAGCTCTGTATAAACTAACATTATTATCAATTAGACAGGACAGATTAGGGAGGAAGTCATCTTCATAATAATTTGCAGGTAAAAATGCCCAGTAGAACAGGATGTTTTCATGAGATAAACACATTATGTTACAGACAGTGGGGAATCTTCCCATAACCAATTCCACCATCCAGATACCAGAGAAAGATAGCAATAGCAAACATGTAAAGGCACAGCAGAAACAAAAAATATTCTGGGGTCTGTGATCTCAGAGGGCCTTGCCCAACTGAGATTTATCCATCAGGGGGTCGCCTCCTAGTGGACCGACACCCTGAACCTCAATCACCACCTGCTGCTCCTCTGACATGGCCACCGGCACACAAGCAAATGGCCTCCCCCAGCTTGCCCTCTGTGAATTGACCTGAGGCACCACATCCCTGAGTGCTCAGCCAGGTCCTTGTGAGACAATCCAGCTTCACCCTTTTCTACCTCCCTTGTCTTCCTTGGTGACCCCTGGGTGGTACCCTCATGGAAGCATCCTGTATCCTCGGGCTCTGCTGAGATTTGGGGGAAAGATGCTCTGTCCTCCTCACACAGTAACACATGTGGCTGTGAGGAGACCTTGGGCGCCACACCCAGGCAGGTCCAGGGTTGTAACACAAATAATAATAGGCCCAGCCTTTATTGGTTGCTCCCAGGGTCCATGGAAGAGTCTAACAACCAGCTGGAGATTCTAATCTGAGGGATATTCAATGAATCTAAGCACACTGAGTTCTTGAGTCCATTCACTTTGTTCTTCTAAGTCAATTCCTCTACACAGTTTCTTTTCTGTTCTCATACTTAGCTCCTCTCGGTCCTCCTGCTCTCGGTCCTCCTGCTCTCGGTCCTCCTGCTCTCCGTCCTCCTGCTCTCCGTCCTCCTGCTCTCGGTCCTCCTGCTCTCGGTCCTCCTGCTCTCGGTCCTCCTGCTCTCGGTCCTCCTGCTCTCGGTCCTCCTGCTCTCCGTCCTCCTGCTCTCCGTCCTCCTGCTCTCGGTCCTCCTGCTCTCGGTCCTCCTGCTCTCCGTCCTCCTGCTCTCGGTCCCTCCTGCTCTCGGTCCTCCTGCTCTCGGTCCTCCTGCTCTCGGTCCTCCTGCTCTCGGTCCTCCTGCTCTCGGTCCTCCTGCTCTGGTCCTCCTGCTCTCGGTCCTCCTGCTCTCGGTCCTCCTGCTCTCGGTCCTCCTGCTCTGGTCCTCCTGCTCTCGGTCCTCCTGCTCTCGGTCCTCCTGCTCTCGGTCCTCCTGCTCTGGTCCTCCTGCTCTCGGTCCTCCTGCTCTCGGTCCTCCTGCTCTCGGTCCTCCTGCTCTCGGTCCTCCTGCTCTCTGTCCCTCCTGCTATCTTCTCATCTTTCTACCTAGTTCTTTCCCTCTCCATCCTCATATTTGTTCTCCATCAATCCTTTTCTTGCTGTTCTCTCCTATCTATCTAGGTCTTTTCTCTTCCTCCCTTCTTTGTTCCCCTAAGAATATGATGTATCATATATATAATCTCCATCAATTCATTAACAACTTGTTAGTAAAAACTACAAAGTAAACTCTCAGGGACAAGTATTCTGATAAGAGTCACACTTGGCAAAGACTTGGTCAGCTTAACTGGTGATTGACAACAGCTGTAGGTTGTAAAAGTTCTGGCTATCTCTTAAAGGGATAGCTACAAGGGTTACAAGGAAAGAAATTAAACCAATGAGAAATTTAAGGAAAAAACAAAGAATATGTGTACTATTTTATGTGATTTATATTATCCAGATATGGTTAGTCAGTTAACAGTCTTTTTGTTAGTCACCTGACTTTCAGGACCTATATATAATTAGTCTACTGAGCCTAAAATCTTGCATTAAAAACTGGTGTAAAAATAAACACAAAGTGTTAATTGTTATTTGAATCAGAGTGGGAGGTGCTAGTGGAGGAAGCTTAGGGCAACATAGGTGCTATTGATCTCTTGAAGGACTAAGATATGCCAAGGCCAGACTCCTGCACTATCACTTCTGGTTCACTATAATTCTTCTGAAGAGTTTTGATGTAACAAGGCCAGGCACCTGCAATGCCGCTCTGTGAAAGTTCTAGGAAGACACTTTATCTGGCCAATATTTACCTTGTCAGTGGCTAAGGATGGAGAGTAAGACCTCTAAGACTTCTAAGTGTCTACAGTTCACATGGAACAATAGATCTAGTATGAAGCATATTTTAGTATGTTTCTATTCATAAAAATTATACAGTTAAATAAGAAACTATCCTCTAGACTATCCACAATTATATGTGCCCATAAGATTGAGATGTAGTCATGGGATTACATGTGCACATTATATGGAAATGCACGGTAAATGGGGAGAATCATAGCTGTTATTGCACAAGAAGTTTACAACTAGAGACACCCAGTTCATTCACAAGACAGTAATTCCATAATGCCTTGTGTGATGGTTTCCTCTAACAGAACCCTTAGTTCTGGTAGGTTGACCTTCTGAACTCTAGTTGTCATTGCTGTATACTCCATGGACTTTTGCTACCAGCTGCTCTCAGTAGGGTTGGTCATCCCAGTGTGTAAGGAAACCTTGGGCACCACACCCAGGGAGGTCCAGGGTTAGTCACTCCAGTGTGTGCTCCTGATAGAACCTTCTTTCTCTTTTCCATTCTGTAGGATACTTTTGTTGCTCTATGTCACCTCCTCTCTGAACCATGAAGATGATGAAATTATAATAGTTCCTCCCACCTGATCCCCTCTCTTTGAGACAGGATCTACCAATGTAGCCCTGGCTGGCCTGGAACTCACTATGTAGACCAGGCTGTCCTGGAACTCGCAGAGATCCACCTGCCTCTGAGACCCTAGTGCTAGAATTAAAGGTGTGTGCCACCACACCCTACAGCCTCTCACATCCAAACTTCAAGAGTTTCTCATACTATGTCTCATCGATGTAATCTGTCTCATTTACCCACAGATCAGTCATAACAGTGGCAAGTGAGAAAACTGGGTTTGGTGTGAACCAATTACTCTCCATTGCTGGTATGGGAGAGCTCATTTCTTTCCAAATCTGAGCAAAGCTGGGATCAGTTTGGAAGGAAGGAAGGAAGGAAGGAAGGAAGGAAGGAAGGGAGGGAGGGAGGGAGGGAGGGAGGGAGGGAGGGAGGGAGGAAGGAAGGAAGGAAGGCTGAAGTCTGCACCAGCCATAACCCCTGACCTATGGGCACACTCCAGTCTCAGCATAAGTGAGCAACGAAGCCGGGGGTGGGGGTGGCAGTGCACGCCTTTAATCCCAGCACTAGGGAGGTAGAGGCAGGAGGATCTCTGAGTTAGAGACCAGCCTGGGCTACAGAGCAAGTTCCAGGACAGCCAGGGCTACACAGAGAAAGCCTGTCATGAAGAACCAAAATAAAACAAAATAAATGAGCACTGGACTGAAAATGACAAGGGAGAGCTCAGCAGTTCTGAGCCCCTCGCCTGGCACTGTTTGCTGCTAATATAGAGACTCAGTTCTACCCAACACCCTGGAACAAGGGTCTCCTCCAGGAACACCAGGCCCACCCCTCCATCTCTTTTATCTTGTGCTAGGGGGCACCAATGACCTTTGACACCAATCTGCACTCTGCCTCTGTGGTGCTGATCTGCTATGTCACTGCCACAAA